>NC_037642.1:6089735-6741818 GCF_003254395.2 Apis mellifera | reverse complement strand
CCGTTTGAGGTAACGGAGATACACTTGTTCGCGATTCCAGCAGTCAAGTCATAAACCTGTCCTCAACTACGTGAGGTCGATGATAAGCTGTTGACTGATAAGGTCGTTGCTAGTGACAGATATTTTCTTCGATGCATAAAATCGTTCCTTTGAAAAATGATTTCCATGAAGTGAGGAAAAATTTTTTCTTTGTTTTCCAAATATTCTTTTTCTTCGAAGGTTAAGGAACTTAGATTGTGGAATATTAGAATTTTGTTATTATTATTGATAGATTGTAATAATCTTCTTTCCTTTAGAGGAAATTCTATTGTTCCATAATAGTTTTTTCACTGGAATTTTAATTAGAATTATTGAAAGTGCCATTATACTATTTTATAGCGTTCTATTTAATTTTTTAATCTAATCTAACCAACATATATAAGTTCATCAGCATATATTTCAACAGAACAATATTATTGAAAAGTTCAAATATTTTACCTATTATTGTTATGTGATTTCCTGCTTTCACGTTTTCTGGAACGTGTCCAATTGTACATTTTACTTCATAAATTTCTATAAGCTTGTTCATCGCGCCTTATTGACTTATTGCATAATCGTATAGCGATTAGACTTTGTTTGATTAAAATTGCACACATTCATTATCATGCTTATCTATTTCAATATTTAACAAACAAACCTAGAATTCTTATTTCTCACGTGAGCAAATTGAAAAGTAACAATTCTCATCTCTATCAGTGTGGTAAATTCTATCTTAAATAATTAATAGATTGTTATCAAAAATAGCATCAAGGTTTCTAAAAGGTTTGTAAAAATTTTAAATATAATCCTTTCTTTCCTCATTTTTTCTGTAACAAAAAAAAAAAATTTTATATAAGATGAGAATACAAAACAATGAATCTATCCAAACAGTACTATTGAAATGGAATGATGAGATTTTTTTTATAAAATCGTATGGTGCTCCCTTTTGTCGATGACTCGTCGTTAACGAGAGGCGGACGTGCAAACTGGTGGAAACAATTGGTCAATTCGTCCGCGGCTAATTAGAGAATTGCAGCGATGAAAATATTGGCTGACTCTTAATTCGATTCAGCCAATTAACTCTCTTCGTTCTTCCATGGATGACCATCTCGTCTCTCTCGAACAACCGAGTTTCTCAAAGCGTTCTGTTGTATAAAAGATAAGTTTAATAGAACCGATTAAATGGATCCATGAAAAATATTAATGAAAATTTTTATAGAGTCAAAAAATTTTTGAAATGTTATATATAATTAAATTTACTATAATATTTTTTGTTCATAGAGATGTATTACGTTATTATTGAGTGATAGAAGCATGTAGAAGAGAATGATTAAATACTGCTTCCACGATAAAAGTTTTAATATATGCAATAAAGGGTTTAAACATAAAAAATTTTAATTAAATCCTGAAAAATTATTTTAATTAAATTTTGTATGTTTTCCAATATAATATAACTTATTCCCATTTTTATTTTATTTTATCATAGAATTAAATTCAATGGATGAAGTGATTGAAAGATAAATATATTTACAATACTCTATAGTTATCTTTAAGGTAATTATTGATCAAAGGTTGTATGCTTCAAAGGCATGTAGCAATAAATTAACTTTATCGAATACTTATGTATAATTCAACTTTCAGTTATCTATTTATGGAATTATATTGGAAAAATAAAACTTTTGTATGTGATCTAAAATCAATGAATAAGGATTAATAATCATGTGAGGGTTAAACTGCTTTCAAAAGCAGATAATTTAATTGCTATGTACACATATATGTTTACATAATTCACTAAGCTCAATTTACCATTTGTGACATAGTGTCATAATTGAAAAGGAAGTTAGTAATAAATTAATTATTATATTTATATGATCTTCTACATGCGTATAATTTATAATATTGTATTTATAGAAAAGTGATACTTTTACATACACTCCAAATATAATAACTGATAAAGAATAAATATTTCAAAGGTAGTGATAAATTAATTGCTTTGCATAACTGCCAACCAAGTTTATTGGGCAAAGGCAATTTATTATTTATGTAATTTATGGTGTTATAATTATTGAAGTGGTAAACTTTTGCATATATTCCATTCAATGAATTTATAATGATCATTAAGAGTTAAATGTTCCATTGATAATAATAAATTAATAGATAATTATAATGTTTTATGCGCTCGATTCATTAAATATTTATCTAAATAAAATTAATAACATTAATATAATATATTTATTTATGATTATATTATCATATTATTTATGATAATTAGTATGATCAATATGTTTACATTAATTTAATTTAAGTATCCAAAGAGAATTAATAATTTATTAATGCAATTATAATTAAAAAAGCATTATTTTAGTATTCGATCCTAATTTAATGTCCTAATATCCTAATATTGTCTATAAAACTAAATTCATAAACAACACAGATGTTGAGTTCAAAGTTCAGTTCATCTAGTTGTCCTAAGAAATTAGGTCATGTCACAACGAAAAAGTGTCACGTGATACGATTGTGAATCATACACATGAAATATATTGCGCTTTTTTATATAATACAATTCAATTTAAATATATTTTAAAAATTTTAAAAATATTAGAGAAATAATAATAAAATAAATAATTCTAATATTGTCAAAACTTTCTCCTAATTGATAATAAAATTGTTGTTAATTTTGTTTTCTTGTGATTTATATTTAAATATATATATAATTTTAAGAATTTTAGTAAAAATTCTCAAACGAGTCTAATTATTATAGGACTCGTTAAAATACAAACGAAGCTATATTAGAAACTTCCCGACAAACAAATGAATTAATTGAACGCAGTTTCGAGCGCACAAACTTTATATTGTGTTCCACAAGAAAATTAATCTATGGATCAGTAGCCCTGTTAGGTAACGTCGCTCGTCAATTCAGAGACGTTAAATAATGACTGATCGTTAAAAGTGGATTATGAAATGAATTACGAGTTGGTAGATAGTTCGAAAGCCTAATAATTTCCTATGTTTTCTCTCGAGTATTCTTTGCTCCATTTGCCTATAAAGAATGTTTAATCAAGAAGAAAATGAGAGAGGAATACCTGCAATATTTATCATCATTGTTAATGAGAATCTTTATCACAGCTCGAGATATGCATGAGAATGTACGTGACAGATATTTATTTCATCAAAGATTGGATCACTGTCTCTTTTACCTGTGTATACAAGATTTTCCCATTTACAGAGTCATGGTTATTATCGTTTGAAGTTTGAAAACTTTCAGACTTTTGCCCATTAGATAGTTTCTCTGTTTTGTTCGATAAATAATGTTTTGTTTTTCTTTTTTTTTTCGAAGCTACAATGAGAAAAATTTTCATATTAGATAATTAAATATTAAATTTAATATTAGAATAATTTATAAACGAGATCCGAATATTTGTATAATTTTTAAAAATTTAGAATGTTTTTGTTAAAATAATAATCGTAAAAATGTTTAATATAACACAAAAATATATTAAATTCTTTATTTTATTCAGAATAAAGAACATACTTACATTGAGCTCAAAATTATTATTGTTTTATGTAACAATTGATATATTAGAATTTCATTTAATTATATTATCAACAATGTTTACATATATTTAGCATTTTGAATCAAAACATTTTGATATTATTTACACAGAAATGATCGTATCATTATATTGTTTATATAGATTTTTAAATAATATATGTGAAAAATTTTGTAATAAATTTAATTCAGAAGATGAATCAGAAATATAAGAAATGTTATCATATATATTTTTATAATAGTCATTCTCTTATCATCTTTTTAAATGAAACATTGTTTTGCAATTTTTTATTTGAATTTAATATATTAATTTAATATATTATATTGAATTTAATATAATCTTATTATATTAAGTATAACCTATTTTACTTCACTTAAACTTAAAAATTGAATATCAAATATATTCTGAAATACTGAAATAAAAAAAGGACATATAAAATAAAGAATAAAAAAAAAGGAATGAATAAATATATATAGCTAGTAAAACTAACTAAACAAAAATATTTTATATTTATGAATGAATATAGATTTGAGGTTATTTTAACTTTTGTTTTGTATTATCAATTCATTTTGCATTATCTTGCTTTGTCATTTTCTAAGACATTTCATATAATTTATAATAATTTTAAAATCTAATCATTTTATTTTTTTTAAATATTTTCATTGCAAAATTTATGAATCAGAGATAAATAAATATCACAATGGAAAAAATATAGTATAGTATATTCATTGTCATATAACAATATGTATAGAAATTTTTCTTAAAATTGTGATTAGTTGCCTTTATAAAATGATTATTATAGTCACTTATCTTTCTTTTAAATTTCTATCATGTACGGTGCACTTTATTGACGCCTTTGATGTCCACCATCTTGCTTTCAAACGAACGATACGATCGTCTACTTCGTTCGATCTCGTAATTATATTTTGAATAAGCGTAACGATATATCGAATGAAAAGAGGCTGTTTGTAAACGATCAGAGAATCGCAAAGTCGTGTCTTCGATGTGTGTTTCTTCTTGTTGGGTACTCCGGACCTGGAGGTGGGGGATGCGCCCGAAGAGACAGTCTAGGCCGAGTGCCTCGACGTGTATAAATACAAGCAGTCGGCTTCGTTCTCGCTTAGTCGCTGCGATACTCGATTCTCGTGACGGCATGTCGATTCAAGTGTGTGTACCCTGATATCTCGATTTATCGCAACCGGCTATTGTCGCGAAGTGTAAGCAAAGTAGATGCACGCGTGCCCGCAATCCGATACGTTTTATAATAAAGTTACGAAAAAGAGAAAGAGAGAAAAAGTAAGAGAAAGTTGCCTGCTTTTTTCCTCTGTTACGCACTTATCTCCCTCTTCTTTTATAGCGTGCACAGTCCTACACAGTCACAGTTTCATCAAAATACCAAAAGATTGCGCGTGTCACGTGTGTTCGTATTCGATTGCGCGCTCGATTTTTGGTCTATTGGCATTGCAACAACGTCACGTCGGTATCGCGACGGGAAAAGAAAAAGTGTGTTCAAGATTGCCGACATCATTGAATCAGACGTCAAATTCTACAATTCGTTGCCACGGTTTCAGAAGAAAACGAATACCGTGGTTTAACGTCGCTATCAGAAAATCGAGTCGTTAACCTAAAAGCCATTCCTCTTTCGACAGAAGACGGAAGAAATGCTCGTAGTTTCATCATAGAAATCGTAAAAGAGAGGAAGTCACGAAAGACAAAATTCAATTGGAAAGAAAAAGTTAATCTTCTTTTGAATAAAGGCGTTCGCACTTTATTCGAGAAATCATTATCAAATTTATTTCGAGTGATTCCAGATACATTTCAGAGCCCAGGACCTCTAATAGTTTGAGAACGAAACAAAGGTCGAATCGGTTGATGTCTCTAAAGACGGGAACGAGTTTCCAACAAGGGCTCTCGACTTACTAGAAAATAGAGAAACAAACGACAAGCAAAAGCGCGAGGTGGAAGGTAGTCGGTCGACCACCGTTGGCTGGTTCCGCGCACGATTCTCTTGGGTCAACGATCTGTTGGTGGATCTCACACTTGAGCTGTTCTTGGTATACACATACTTGCGGACAGGTCCGTTCGATACGATATAGGTTCGTGTTCAGTCGCGTTCATTGGATATACGCGCGTATTCGTTCCGATAACACGTTTCACGAGGAGTGAAAAGGCGGTCACTCGGTACGCCGCCGTGGCTGCTTTCACCGGCGATGGAATAATGCCGATCAAGCCTTAACGGTACGCAACTCATGCCTTCTCATATTTTCCTTGCAAACAAAAATGATCGCGGATCTCGGGTGATTACGGTGTGCAGTGTGTCGCGAGAGTTTCGAGGTGGTTTTATTCTTCTATTGTTAGTATAGTGTCGCGAGTGTATCGGTGTTATTGGTTATTAGATATAGTGAAACGTGGATACGCTTCGTTTAGCCGAATCTGGTGTCCGCTTCGTTTCGAAGATTTCGATCGATTCGGTCACGTAGCATGGAAACCAAGATGTACATCAGTAACGAGCCACAGAACAACGGTCATGTAACTGCCAAATACGCATCTACAAACTCGATCCCGTCTATAATGGAGAAAGAATCGTCTTTTGCTAAACTTATCGGCGCTGTTGGCAGAAGAGACTCAAATGCTATATTGCGTGACAATAAAGGAAGAAGGCACAGTGTGCTCGAGGATTTAAAGGCGCGAAGGGATAGTTTATTTCAGAAGGCGAGACGCGGCAGCGTCGTAGAAGAAAAAGAAAATACGAAACAAGTACAGAAAGAGAAAAGACGTGCTAGCGAGAGTGGCAGAAGGTGTTCGGTTTTCTACGTGTCACAGGATCTCCTCGAGGAAAATCAAGAATTGCTCGAGAACGAAAGAATACAGGCGGACCTTGAGGGGAAGAAGGGTCGCAGAAAATCATGGCATATTCTTGCAAAACCACCGAAACTCGATCGCAAAAGAAGAAAAGGGATCGCTGGTGTCCCGTCACCGTCACAGGTTGGAAGCACGGATGGACTTTACACACAAGCCAGACAGAAGAGGCCTTCCTGGTGGAACATATTCGTACCTGATTCCGTTGTGAGGTATTTATTGTTCATGTCGCGCTTTATTTACGTGTGTGTTTAAAAATGCAAGTCTCTTGTGAAATTTTTGGACGTTAATAAGGAGATTTATTATAGTTTACGTGCTATTTTATGTCTTTTTATTTACATGAAAGTTGTTTTAGTGAGTGTATCGCATATAAAAGAGCAAATGTGAATGTTGTTTCGTTTTCGACTGAAATTGCGTTTCATAGTTTTCGCATTAATAATTTCAAATAGGACCGGTTTTCACATTATCTTTTTTTGGTCACACACAATAGTTTATTTCTATGAAGGATATTAAGTAAATAAATTATAATGTGAATATTTTATATCATATAATATATCATACTTTATTTTTCGTTTATAATTCGAATAAAGGTTATGATTTATTACGGTACGATAGACGATAGACGGTAGAATAGACGAAGGTATTTATTAATCAGTGATACCACTGTCAGAAAAACAATTTCCATTAATTTAAAAATGAACTAGAATTAGAATATAGAGTTTGTTATTGTTCAATTCTATTATATCATTGTCAACAAACATAATTACTATAGTGATTTGATTTCAAGGAAAGAATCGCAAAACAGATGCATCATATAAATATTTAGAAAAGTCTACGTGATTGAAGTCGTAATCCGGGTCGAATAATCATGTCACTTTTCAGACAGTCGCATTACCATCTGCGATAACAACATACACAGCTCTAACTGAATTCAGCAAAATGTATTTGTATTATGTAGTAGTCGAGTGGAAAGTGCCTTGTGATAAAAACATTTGCACGCATTCCTCTAAAACCGTTAGTATTTCTGTATCAACTGTCGTGACGTCATGCCAATTTGTCGATAAGTCAGTTGTATGTTCACGATAATAAATTTAAATTATCATTCTTAAATCGTTCAATTAGAAAATAATAGTTTCTTGAAATCATTTCTTTTAAATAATAAATTGCAAATGAATCTTTGATTTATGACATTTTATCAATGTTTAATCTAGCATGTTGTCTGAAACGGGAAATTTTTATGGAGTTTCCTTCAGCGTTCGTTGGTAATCCCACGATTTCTCCTCATATCTTTAAATGCGGAAATCGAATATATGTGTATTTTCGTTCGTTGGAAATACAATCTCGTATCGCGTCGTCTCGATATAAAATTGATCCGCCATGTTGATAGAAATATCGAAGGAACGCAAATCGATTTTTGAAACTACGTCATCAGTATCGATTTTCGAGATATCGCATCCATCTTTATTTGTAATTGCGTACAATTATACTTCGAATTATTTCTTTATTTGTGAGAATATTATAAAATATTTGAAATTAATTTCTTTCCTTTGTTGTTTATGCGTGTAATACAAAAAGAATATAATCTTATACAAGTAAGTATTATCTTGTTATTGATATTTTAATCTCGGTTAATTGATTATTGCTTCTTAGTGTTTTTGCCAATAATAAACCTATATCAAATTGACAACGATAATTATAAATATCATTCGACATCAATATTTTGATCGTTTAATTACCATAACAAAAAGTCTGACCTTCGCGATATGATTATTCAGCTGTTTTTTTATTGCTAACTAAACACTAATTTTATTGCTGTTCCAAGCATTGGCATAATTATCTTCATTAGTTTGATAATCGAACATATTTCATAAAGGAATGTTGTAATCTTATTTTAGTTACATCATCAAGCAAATTTAGTATTCTTTTTTTTAATTTTTTAGTTAATTTCATATTATATATTTATATATCGATTTTTATATATCGATTATCATTTCAACTTTTATTAATCAAAACTTTAATAAGAATTTAAGATAATGAAATTGTTTCCTCAAAATCTTTGATGACAATTTTCCCACTTTATACGTTCATAAAATGCGAAGAAATCGTTAACATTTCAATTGAAGAAATTTTCCGTTTTTTAATTCGAAAAAAATATTGAGAAAGTAAGAGGAAAAGAAATATCCATTCCTGTGATCAGGATTTAGCTTTCATTACTGATGATAATATATCGAGAAAATTGGGTCGATCATAATTTTCCTTATTCTTTGTGCAAAAATAAAAGCTCATCTCCACGTTAATGTAATCCAATCATGTAAGTTTTTTCTTAGATACATTTTTCTTTTTTCCTTCCATCCATTATTCGATATGTCGTTAGTTTTTTGATATTTTTATTGATCATTTATCTGATGTTTATACATCAATTTATATATTCAGTGAATTCCCTAGTGCACCAAATCGAAATTTATTCTTTGCTTCCTGAAATTACATTAAGGAAACATTCTTCTCGATTGAATGATATCTTTGGAATATTATAAAGATACTTCTCTTGGGAAAATTCTCAACGATGAGAAAATTATTTTTCTTAGAAAATGACGCCAAAAATTTATATTTAAATTTTTAATCAAGAATCTGTATATTTTCATGTATTTCATAATTCATCATATCATTGTATTATTTTTGTATTATTTTTCACTCTTCTTCATTTTTTTTTTCTTTTATCGAATTTGCATTTACCATGTTTTGTAAGACATTGTGAATCTTCTTGGATTTTTTCTCAGTCACATATTTGTTTCATGAATATGAAATCTCATATTTTCTTTAATTATCTCTCTCTTCTCCAGAAACAAAAAAGAGAAATTGACAATGTTAACAACGAACAAAGAATCAATACCTGATAATTAATTGAAAAATAAACTTCCTCTTATAAAATTATATTATCTTATAAAAGAAAAAAGAGAATGAACGAATTTCCTTTTAATTAAATTGTTCCACAGAAGAAGAGCAAACGATTATAATTGGTTGAAGTATACTTACTCTGAAAATATATATATATAAAACAATAATGATGATGATAATAATAATAAAGAAAAATAAAAATTGAAGAATGATGAAATTGCTGTTTTTACTTTGATCATATTTCAAGTACATTTGTGTGAAACAAAAAGAAGAATGGGTATACAAGGGAATTGCACGAATTGACTTTAAAACGCGTGTTTGCTCGAAGAAACACGTACCTCTTTGAGAAAAGTTTTGTTGTCAGAAACACCTTTCTAAGAATCACTTCCGGTGTAAGTCCATTCCCGGTGTCCGATGGAGTTTGCACTTTTGCAATGTATTCCATCTTTTAAGTTCCTCCACTTTCATCATCCTTCCCTTCAAAAGGATTCTTTCATGGAGATTTTGTTTCTTGCGAACAATTAAGATGTATTTTAAACGAGTGAAAAGTATTGTAGAATGAAATAAAAATGAGAAATAAGGAAAAGCGATGCTTTTTCTTAATGAGAATTTTCATTTCCAATTGGGGAATAGAAATAAAAATAAGATACAATACAATTGAATATAATAAATAGAAATATGAAAATCTAATAAGAAAAGTAATTTATTTCAAAAGAATTTTTCAAAGATTTTTTTGTTTCCTCTAAACAATTAAGATAAAAGATTGAAAGGAATAGATTAAAAATAAGAAGGAAAATATAGACTTTCTCTTAATGAATTCTTCTCATTTTTAACAGAAAGAAGATACTAATAAAATATGTAATTATGTAATAAAGATGGTAAGAAAAAAAACAATACTGTACTAATTTACCAAATCGATAATATTATTGGTTAATTATTGTGTAAGAAAATTCTAATGTTGACGAGGAAATTAATATGAGAAAGAAATTAGTAGGAACAAGATTACATCATGTCTAAAACTATTATGGTTTTAATATGTATTTCACAATATTTATATTAACTTGTCGTCGTTTATTTTATCTTTCTTACTCTTAACTTTTCTGTTGATAATAATTAAATGTAATTAACAACGATAATTTCTATTATAGGTGCATAATTTTTTAATTATAATTCTGTATCTCAATTACAAACAATAGAATGTTGTGTAAAGTTTGTTTGTGTATTGGAGAAATAAACAATAAATAATAAATTTTCTGGAAAATTGAAATATGGAAAGGAATATGAATTATATCACGAATAAATCATAAATCTAAAGGATACCAAAAATAATGTATAAATGTTATAAGAAAATATGGATCATAAATTATAAATTTCTGAAGGGAAAAAGATATTTTTTTAGAAAAATACGGATCAAACAATTTCTGGAAATGAAGTAAGAGAAAAAGAACTTTCAGAAATTTCTTACAATCTCTAAGAGTAATTTATTATACGATTGTATTTTAAGTTTTTCATAATTTTATAAATTAAAAAGGATAAACTTTTTTTTTTTAATAATACGTTTTAAGTTTATTATTTTCTTAACTTAAAAAAAAAAAAGAAAAAAAAAACAAGCTTCTAATGTCACTGCCTTTAAACACGATTTGTACATATTTTCATATCGCTAATTATTATGCTAATCACAATAGTGCACTTGTATACCACCGTCCGTATTAATAAAACTGTTGTAATATAAAATACAGGATTACATTAGACATATATAATTAAACGCTCGATGCATACCTCTTGCTTTTCCCGTTTCGAAATTTTTCGTTGAATCGTAAACGGGTTGACATAAAAACATATTTTTAGCAAATACGCAGAGTTAGCATAAAATTCTGGAACGTGGGCTCAGGCACGAATTTGTTCCGATAATATCTACTCAAAATCCAATTTTCTGTTTTATAGTCTTCCAATAAGGCTAAACGAGCCAAGATCTTATGGTGCATGAGCTTGATAGAGCATGAAAATTTGATCTTATAGACTTGCTTTTTTCTTTTTCTATATTTAAATGGAACAAATTTATTATTTTGGTAACATTGGTGTGATTCATTATGATTTCGACGCTTTCGTTTTCAATTGTTGAAAATATTAAAATTATTTTTAAATTCTCCGAGGAATTTTTAAGGATTTCTTTGAAATTTCTTTCTTTTTAAAATCTCTTTGAGATTCTTTCTAGAATTTTTCTTGGAGTTTAAACAACATTTTCAGAATTCTTTTAAAGATCTTCGAAATCTCTTTGAAATTCTCTTATCGTTTCTTCGAAAATCTCTCGATGTTTCTTTAAAAATATTTTGGAATTCGTTAAAAGCCCGAATTATTCTTTTCTTTTTTTCCAAAACTTCTTTTTTAAAACATTTGGTAAATCGTAAATCGTTTTATTTTCAATTAAGCCAAAAACCTTCGATCAAATCCATCCGCATATTTATATATAGAAATATATATCGGCGTTAAGAATCGATCTTGGACGAAATTGAGGAGAGGAAAATAAGAACGATATAAAGGAACGTATGCAAACGATAAAAATAACGGTGGAACAGATCGAGTTAACAGAGATGAAACGCAAATAAGTTGTTCTACATTTGCTTACGTATGTTTATGCATACAAAAGGTATGCATACGAAGAAGAACAGTTGTCCCACAAGAAACAGATGTGTTCCATGTACCAATTTCGAGTGGCTTGCCCCACTATTTTAATGATTGCGTAATTTCGTGAACATCTTATTGGCAGAGGCGAAACGGATGTCACCGTTAATTTATTACCTTCTTGATCGATAATTGCCATTGTTTGTACAGCATCAAGGTCTATTTATTTCAACTACTTTGGAAATGAATTACATATCAATTTGATGTATGTAATTATTGTAATTCTCTTATCATAGAAATGAAACAAACTTATACGATATTTTTAAAATAAATATATTTACAAATTACGTGGAATGAATTTCACCACATTAACACTTGAAATAATTGAATGTCATTTAAGAATCACTAAAGAGTTCATTAAAGAAAATTTATACAAATATCTTCAAATCTTCGAATTACAATTGTGAAAGATATAGAAGAAACGATCAGCTCGAAAAAATAGTGGATCCAATTAATTTAAAGAAAAGAAAAAAAAAGATATATTTAATCCTTCCTCTTTTTTTCCTCGCGTTCAACGCGTGCATCTATCTTCTTGGCAACTGCAAAATCCAACTATTCACTCAAATCATAATATCGAACCCTTATTCGAGATTACACTTCAGTTAATGCCCGTATAAAACCGTGTTTAACGAGCGATAAAAACGTCACGATAAAAGTATAATCATTGCGTAAAATTGCTTAGACGATCTCCTCCGACGATAAATCCTCGCGCCATCCATAAATTTCCAACTGGGAAAGGATTAATTGAAAAATCCGTAATGGCCGCGGTGGTGAGGGTTGATTAAGCGTCGTTAAATCGAAAATGCACGTGCGAGTGACGTCAAAAGTTTAACGAAGGAGGAGAGGAAAGGAAAGGAGGGGAAAAAGAGAGGAAAAGGAAGAGAGAGAGAGAGAGAGAGAGAAAAAAAAAAGAAAAAGCGCAGCTCCTCGCATCGTCCAGCTGCGACGAAACGCTCGTTGAATAACAAACAGCGAACTCTGCTCTCCTGTTTTCGCGTTATGCACGATGCATCGTAATAAAAATCGAACATCCTCCTCAGGAGCGAACAAAGAGTTTATTGTCTTGCCGCTACATCTCTGAATTTCAACCTCCTTGCAAGGAGGTTCATCGCGATGCAGGGACGGATCTTCTTCTGGGTTAAGTTTCGAGGGGATCTTGGATCTTTACTTCTTCCTTCCGTGAATTTCCCGTTAAATTTATTTGTATTTATCAGTTTTGGGACGGGAATTAGAAAGTTGGAGCTGATTTTTCCTTTTTTATATCCTTGTCTCTAAGTTGATACAAAGTTTAACTTTGAGAGTACAATTTTGTGTAATAATCGTGTAAAAACTCTTCGAGTTTATTTGAATTTGATTGAAGTTGAAGGACAGATATCTTTCTAAAATTAAAAAAACATTAAATTAAAGATTATGATTAATTCAAGTAGTGGATAGTATATATACCTTTCATTTCAAGTTTCTATATTGTTCATGATTCTTTATAAAAATAAAAAACAGTAACAAGAAACAATAATTAAAAAATGATAAACCTTTTAATTAAGTATTCGCTTAACGCTGCTTATATATAAATTACTGATATCTTTAATCTTCTTAAAATCTCTTTGTCAATATTGATAATCCTCAGACAAAGATATATCTCCTTCGTTCCCAAATTCTTTCCCAAACTCTCCACTCATCACAATCCTCTGATCGATCCCTATAATCAGCACAACGAAATTAAACGATCTATCTTCATCAAAAAAAAAAAGAATTCATCGCTATTATCACCGTCGCATCTCTATCGTAAGAATTCTTTTCAAAGATTCGGATGGACCACCACGTCGCAGAGAGCTAAAATAATATCCATCTCGTATCGTAAAAATTCCTTCGAGAAACTCGTATGAAACTCGACGAATATCTGCACGAGACGGTCAAATGGAGTACTTTATGAACGACAGTTCCCACAAAACGTTCCCATAAATATTCATGCACGAACTTGCTTTTATCCTCGAGGCTGCGCCTATACGTATACACACCACGCGCGAGTATGGAGAAATAAAGAGAGAAAGAGAGAGGGAGAGAGAGAGACACGTTCAAAGAAGAAGCGAGGAGACGCGCAGGTGCACGGATCCGAATCCGAAGTGAAAAATACAAGGAGCCCTGAGAAAGTGAGATGGAACGCGCGAAGGGCGTTCTCCGCAACATCATACGAGAAAGTGACGTTCACTCTTCGTCTTGCGGGCACGCACACAGAGAAAGTGCGCATTCTGCTGTTCTGTTACGCGCGCCGATCGCGTGCTCCGCTCGCTTCAACTCTCTTCGAACAACACGTTATCGTATACGGATATACGCGTGTACGTTTCATATTGGCCGTGTCCATTGGGCCGATATAATGGATAACTGGTCTGGGCAACGAGTGTTCCAAGTTCTCCCTCGGATCTCAGAAAAATTTCAGGCTTTCTCCTCTGGAATTCTTTTTAGAGTTGTTCTCAACTTTTTTCCAATTTAAAATTTGGAATATTATATATCGAAATCCTTTTGGAATTTCTTTGAAATTCTTTTCAAGTTTCTTTAGAATCTGAGAATCTTTTTAGAGTTTTAAAATTTGGAATATTTCGAAATCCTTTTGGAATGAATCTTTGAAATTCTTTTCAAGTTTCCTTAGAATCTTAGAATCTGGAATTCTTTTTAGAGTTGTTCTCAACTTTTTTCCAATTTAAAATTTGGAATATTTCGAAATCCTTTTGGAATGAATCTTTGAAATTCTTTTCAAGTTTCCTTAGAATCTTAGAATTTGGAATTCTTTTTAGAGTTGTTCTGAACTTTTCTCTAATTTAAAATTTGGAATATTTCGAAATCCTTTTGGAATTTCTTTGAAATTCTTTTCAAGTTTCTTTAGAATCTTAGAATCTGGAATTCTTTTTAGAGTTGTTCTCAACTTTTTTCCAATTTAAAATTTGGAATCCTTTTGGAATTTCTTTGAAATTCTTTTCAAGTTTCCTTAGAATCTTAGAATCTGGAATTCTTTTTAGAGTTGTTCTCAACTTTTTTCCAATTTAAAATTTGGAATATTTCGAAATCCTTTTGGAATGAATCTTTGAAATTCTTTTCAAGTTTCCTTAGAATCTTTCCTTTAAAATTTTTTCGAGAATTTTTTTTACCAATTTCTTCTACCATTTGCATATCATCTCTGATCTGTTGTGATGTTTAGGTAGTCAGGTTGCTTCGAAAATTGAAATTTATTGATCGGTGAGATTTGATGGATTTTAGAAGCTGTAAAAGATATTCGAAATGGAATGGATCATGACTCGAATAGATCCACGTAGAATGCACTTATGCAAATAAACGTAGATGATTTAATACTTGAGAGAAGAATAAAGAAGTATTTAAAATATTTATAAAAATAGCATATTTTAATTTAATTATAAAATAGAATAGATATAAAAACTACTTCTATTGTTACTGATAAAAATTTGTCAATGTTATGTTTCTCTTTTAAAAAAATTTTAATCAAAGAAAATTAAATTATTCGTTTGAATGAAAGAAAGAAAGAAAGAGATTAAGATAAGAGACACGTACATACTCGATAATCAAGTATCATAAAGATAAAATTCTGAAGATCCGAATCGTAAAATTAAGTCAAAGATCCCGTTAAACGGACGGTCGAACGATCGTAAATTGTTACAGATTAATATAATTATCTGACACAGTTCAAAAATCTCTCTCTCTCTCTCTCTCTCTCTCTCTCTCTCTCTCTCTCTTTCTCTCTCTTTCTCTCTACGCTCTATCGCGTTTTACAATCTGTTGCAACGGGCAATTCTTCACTTTCGCGGGTATTTCAAGCTAAACTTGCAGAGTTTAGAAATGGTAGAATGGCGAGTGGTAAAATACTCTGATTAATAGATTCTGTCTTCTGTAATTTATGTTCTGGCGAGAGATTTACCATTCTACGAAACGTTTTGAAAAGAAAAGAAAGGACCGTAATAAAGTGATGCCCTCTTCTTTTTTTTTTTTTTTGACTCTTTGTCGTTGATTTCTATCCGTTTTAAAATAGGGAAGAAGATAAAAAGATATATAAAAGAAAACATCATTATTCCTCTTGTTTTCGTAATTCTTTTACATCTTTTTTCCAATTACGAAACAATCACACGTAATATTAAATATCCATTTCCATTTCAATCGCTTATTTTTCTTCCATTTAAAATTTTTTTTTTTTCTTCGTATTTAATAGATTCATTCTATTAACAGCTGTTATTACTTTTCAATTATCCTGGCGATTATTTTTTTTTTTAATTTAATTAATACAAAATAAAACGTTGTGCAAAATTTTATAAATAATCATATCTATATTGGAAATAGTTATAAATTGAACTTGATCATTCCTGATTAACTTTGCATTTTATCCTATAACTAATAGATACAATTTTTTCATAACATTTTCAATAATTTCTACAACAAATTCAAAAAAGACAATAATCTTTCTATCTCAAAATACGGAGAAATATAAAAATTCTCTCTCTCAAAGAATACAATTTAAACGCAATTAAAGAGGATTGATTTGCTTGGAATAGAAATTGAAGAGGGAAAAAATTCTCGTATCTGGAACAAGAAAAAAGATAAGATTTGCAATGTACTTCAACTTATTAATCGATTAATTGATCGCAGAATAGTTGGCGAACGAGTTTCCCACGATGTGCGCAAAATCCCACTTCAAAATTCCACGACGATTGGACATTCCTGGCCGTGTAGCGACAAACAGAGCGACAAACAGGGAATACGAAATCTTTCTCTCTTTGCTCGAGCGCAATTACAATTTGCCCCACGCCGATTAAATTAACATTCGAGGCGTCGAACGGGACAAAAGTTGCGCTAAAGAGATCCCTCTCCGTTAATCCGCTGCTATATCAAAAACCCATCCGTTTCTACGCTTGAACCGTCCTCCCGCGAACGAGACGAGGATGCATAATTACGCCCATTAAATTTTCTCCCCCTCGTTTTTCATTTTTCGATAAAATTATCACCTGTAATTTGGATAATATTTCACAAGGGCCTCTTCGACATGCTTCTTCCATTTCCATTTGTTTTATTTATTTTTTGGATCGTCGCTGATTTTAAAGAGGTTTCTAAGAGATTATCGATTAAATTGATTATCTTCGTAAATTAATAATAATTATGATCTATAATAGAATTTTTTCTATTATCGTACGATTATTAATTAAAACAAAAATCGTTGGAAATCATTGTAGAAAACTGAAAGACCAGTTCCAGTTTCAGAGATTGGTGAAAAAACAATAGAAACTTAACCATCCGTGGACTTAAAAAGAAATTACCGCGAAAAGCGCGAGCACGGTTAGAGAATCGGCGCGTGTCACGCTCTGATTCGTGCGCGGATCTCGACCCAGTCCGGATCCTCGTTATTTTTTCATTTCTCTCTCTCTCTCTCTCTCTCTCTTTCTCTTCCTTTCCAGCCCCGATTATTAGCAGTTTCGATAAGAGTTGGCCAACTTCTCACTGTCTCTGTTCCCTTCTCTCCGCGCGAGTGGGAAAGATAAAAGCTCTCTAGGCCGAGGAATGCCGGTCGAACCGGATGAGAGAAGAATGGATCGAGAGGCGTACGTGTGCACGCGCGAGAGTGAGAGGCGTGGAAGGAGAGGCTGGCACGGTCGAACAAAGAACAGGACTCCGAGGTGTCTCGAGCGTGGGCCTCGAGAGATAGTCGGCTTTTTCGTTTTCCATTTCCACTGTGCACACGTGGATTTTTTTCCCCTTTTCCTTTCTCTCTTTCCCCGCCGGATAGTCGTTGATTTTACCAAGTTGGTCTTCGAGTTCGATAAACGATCGAGATAATATTAAATATGTTCTGGAATTGATAAAATTAATTGGTATATTTGGTATATAATTTAAGAGATTTTTGATTAGACGAGTAGAAAGGAGTTTTTGGATAATTTTTGTTCGAGTAATTGGAAGAATTTTTATATTAAATCGAATTGAGAAATTTATTCTTAAAAAGAATAAATGTTTATTTCATTTTTATTTCCAGGAAAAATCCAATTCGAATTCGAAGAATTTTTAATGTAAGTTTGTCTGAGGAGAATTTGCACGATATTATACTAGCTAGAGGTATCCTTGAGAACGCGAAAATCGGTTAACGAACGAAAGGAGAAAGGTATAAGCGCTCTCTAGCACCTTGACACGAGCTACTAACGCACGGTTGATTAATAACCTTTTAAAATTGTCGTTCCTTTTTTTTTATAAGAAATATAAAAGCTACGAAAATACGAAAACTTTCACAAGCAGGGAAACTTAAGTTGACTATTTTCTCATTTTCACTTTTAAAACTGGCAATTCTTCCAATATCACATATAAAATAATACTGTTACAATCGTCTGAATAAATTCTTTCCCTTGGGCCAGATCCATCGAGACGAATATTCTTACGGTTTAAAATCTCCTCTTCTGATTTATCAAATTTCCACACATACACACACACGCATAAAATGGACGTATTCACCACGCATCAGATTGGCCTTGGAATTGATTCGTAAAATCTAGCCTCTGCCTGTAGAATATACGGGTTAGAACGTCGGCGTTTTAGCCGTTCTTTGGCATTCTTTCAGTGTTGCACAGAACTTGTGTGCAACTGTCACAGGGCCGTGGTGGACGGACGACTCCTCGTTGGCAGAGGAGAGAATCGATGAGGCAACTCGGTGGAACGAGCCGGTACGGTCTGTTTAATATTCAGCCGCGACTTGGAGCGGAAACGGCGTCTTCCGTTCGTTAAACGAAAACGACAAGAGATATAACCTAACCTAACCTTCTCCCCCGGAGGAGAAAAGAAAACTCGCGTCGAGTTTGCGCTCGAGAATCGTTGAAATTAGTTTGAACGTGTTTGTCGAATTATTATTATTATTATTATTATTGGAAAATTTTTATTAAAGGTTGAACAGGGGGAATACTGAAACGCTGTCGTGAATATAAGAAATGTGAAAATTTGAATCTCATTATTACTTAGAAATTATAATTATAAATATTTTACTGTAGATTAGAAAGTTTGGTTGTAATAAAACGAAATTGTCACGTAAGAGTGGATATACAATTTCAAAGGAGAGAAAATATTTTTAACGAGATATTATTAATATAGGAAGGAAATTTTTGAATTTCAATTTTTCGTTCCGAGTTGTTTAAAATTTCTTCGAAATTGGATTTGAAGAAGAAGAATTGTCTGCCTTCGTGTCTCGAGGCGCAAAAGATTTAATCCATCGATTAGATAGATCGTAAGAAGATTGTGTCGGCTGTCTTAATTCGAGCATATCGATGTTAATCTCGCGTATAATTGATACAGAGTCGGCTATTAGAGTCATTCCATCATCAGTTCAAAGCTGTTTGAGGGAGGGAGATAAAATTGTTCCATTAGTTCTAGCAATTAGACAATTCTCCATTGTATGGAAATATTGTAAATACGCGTAAAGAAATGAATTTAATCGCGATCAATTTGCAATCCGTTTAAATTAAATATCCTCGAGATATCGTGTATAAATTTTCAATTTTAGTTTCTTCAAAATTCGAAAATTCTCGGAATTCCTTCGACTCTTTGTATCTTAGAATATAAATTTTAAATTTCCCGCTCTTATTCCGCGTTTTATTATCGACAAGTGCAATCTTGTTTCGAAAAGAATATTATTTCTTTAGAAAAATTTCAAATTCAAGAGAAGCAAAAGATAATCCTTTCATCGTTACATATTACAATATTAAATCCATACGAAGTCCGTACGATCTATCTGGAACAATCTTCATATGCAAAAGGATTTCCTCGTAAAGTCCCTAGACGTGTTCCCCTAGGCCAGACTGTAGGGACCACTATAATCCCCGCATCTTCTCTCAACAGCTGATCGTGATCCGCAAACATTTATTGAAAAATTCACAGAGCAATTTTCTTATTAAATTAATAAAGAAGAAACGTATTAAATATTCAAGAAAGATGTAACTTGAGACTCATAAAAACTAAAATTCTATATTCTACATAAATTGATAGTAATAAAATTAAATTAAGATATTATTTATGAGCTTTTAAATAATCTTACATTAATAAAATCTCATTCGTGCAAAGAGATCTATATATCTTATCTCTCTCGAGATAAATTTATTTAAAAATTTAATCTTCTTCCTTTCAACGAAGAAGCATCTTTGAAATGCTAAAGTTAAGTAACATATATTAAAATCCATAACACTTTTGAACATCGTTCCACCAAATTTCTATTTTCCTAAACTCGATCTTCAAGAAGATCGATATCACGTGAGACAAAGAGAATAGATGTGTAAAAGATACTTTGTACGTGGCGATCCAGGTGGCGGTGTTTAAAGCCATGGAAAATATGTAAAACAGTTGCATTATTCATCGCGGTTAATCTTCTTTCGGGCTGCGTACGTGTCGAGTCGTAAAAGAGAGAAGGCGTGCCCCGTGGAAAGGGAAGTCGCGTACGACTTTTCGTCGCTCAAAGGAAAAACCAAGTGAACTGGTCGTTGTTTGTACGTTGCAAATACCTGTTGTCTGTTGCGACACTGCTAAACCATTAAGTACCTGTCAAACGCAATAGCAATTTTGCTGACTCCTCGCCTCGAAGGATACATTTACGCTGCGTCTCGTATTATGTCTGGTATCATTAAAAAGAAAAAACAAAAAAAAAACTTTGAAATGAAAAATCATCCATGAATGATAACGTGTCGTATCATATAAAAAAAAGAAACTTGGAAGTGAAAAATCATCGATAAATTTTGATAGTCGAAATTTGAGGTTAGGTCGACTTAGATATCGTTGCCTTTGCTTTAAATGTATAAAAACGAAAATTTTCAACAATCGATTAAAAGAATAGATATCGTATCTTTCTTCCTTTATTCTTTCAAAATTACTTACGATGACCTAATAATATTATTATCGATAAAACGTGTCGAAGTAAAAGTAACTCACCTTCCATTGTCGATTCCGTTCAAGAGATCTTATTACGCCTCGCGTTTTGCGGTAAATTTCTCGAGCCCATGATCGATCATCCGATCATTCTTGATTACTCGGCTCGAGCCTGTGCTCCACTGTTTCCACTCCTCCGCCTCCACTTTTTATCGCGTTCCGTGTCCGCTCGGAACACGGACTCGGCGTATAACACACTGTTAGAAAGCGAGCCGAATCGATCGAGAGGAGGATTTCGTAAGAAACGGAGGCGAGGAAACAAATTCTCTCCGTGGAGTGGATATGGAAGTGGCGCGAGTTTTTAGCAGTAGGCGAGTTCGAACGAAGGTTCACGCAGTGTGGGATACATTTGTACCCGTTTTTTTTTTTTTTTTTTTTTTTTTTTCTTTGCATCGTCGATCCTGCTCTCGCGGACCGTGTCGAATGTGAAATGGCACGACATCGATGTCAAGGATGATGCTTTAACGAAGAAGCACACTCGTAATTAGCGGATAATTGTCGATTTACAATCGAATTAATAATTTCGAAATAATATTACTTGAAGAGTTTTTATTCTAAAGTTTATTCGAAATTATCTAAAATGCGTTATCATTGTTTTCAAATGTCATTCGTTTATTCTTTTTTTTTTCAAGATGGAAATTATTGAATTATTGAATTTCCAAGAAAGGAAATGTTGTTAATTGAAGAAGAACGTTTTAAAAAGTTTTATATCTATTTTGTGTCTTCTTTGAGGAATTTCAGTAAGGTTTTGGATGAATTTTGAGAATTTTAGATTTTGCATCATGTAATTTAAATGGATTTTAACGTGTAATACAACTTCGTTATAAATTTTGATTCGGTCTCGTCCTTTTCAGATTTACTGGCAAACATCTTTGATGATGTTGATCTTTCTTCTTTTATTTTTGCATGCTCTTTCACATTATATTTTTAAAAGCATCATAAGTATACATTAGACACGTTTTAAGCTTAATATTTTACGTTATATCCGCGAATTTTAGCCGCGTTTCTATTTTTTCTCATACATTTTATGCGCGTAATGTAAGCACGCTCCATTTGCATACTACGTGTATTCATTATATCGATGACTACACATAATACGTTCGCATTTTTATCGTGTTATTTAATAAATAAAAGAGTCAGAATGACATTACTGGACGAAAAAAATCCATTCGTATAGAACAACAACACCCTATAAGAAGAAAAAAATTAAGATGTTTTTATTCCATCGTACAATTAATTTTTAAATTTTTAAAAAATCAAGATACATCCAATTCGGATTTTTAAAATCCAACGAAAAGTTTAGAAAAATCGAAAAAAATGTTAAATTCAATTACGATCCAATTCCGAATGTAACGTAAACCAAGATAAGAAATTCATACAATCGTTTTTATTCCTTCACACTCAATAATCATATTTGCGTTTTCAAAATTAACGGATCGATAAATTTGACTCGTTTCTCAAGAATCGAACGATTCATTTTTCTTTTCTTTTTTTTATTCTTTCAAAATAATTTCCATCGACGAAAGATCGAGTCAAGCTTGCTCGGCTCAATTTCAAGATGGATCCAGCTGCGAGGCTTAATTGTCGATTCCCATAGAAGACCGTTTGACTGTTTCTGGCATCGTTCTGACCTGGCAAGAATTTCAGTCCACCAACGACGATGCATTGGCAACGTTTAATGAACGTGCATCGAAACGATCTTTGGAAATGGAAAAAATCTGAAAATTGGTCGAAGCACTCGAAAATTAACTTCTTTTCCTTCGTGAACTTTTTATATTCCTATTTTTTAAATAAACTTGCTTTGAATTCTTCATTCCTTTTCATTTGGAAAAATTGAAAGACATATTTTTATTAAACCTAATTTTGTTAAAAATTTATCGATCTAACGATCGATGATTCTTCAGATTTTTTTTAATATCTATAATTTTTCATTTAGAATTTCGAAAAATGGAGCTACAGAAATAAAGAAAAAGAATGACGAATATAATCTGGATCGATCGATCGTGAGAATAATTTTTTATCAAAAGCGTATCGAGACTTAAAAAAAAATTAAAGATCGCGTAAAATTTATAATATTTCTCGCTCGTGAAAATAGACTTTCATCCTCCCTTGTTGCACATTGTTCGATCGCGAGAAATAGAACGTACTATTTTATTGAAATGACGGTATCAAAGCACGGCTGAAAGATGCTTGGAAGAGCCGTGCCAAGCAATTTACGTCGAACAACTTGAAATATTTCTCGAAAGAAAACTCGGCGAGCGTGTTGCCACGCACGAGAATGATAATGACAGTAATTGGATCGAAGCGGCCAGTTACTCGATAATTAGCCCATTGTTTATCAGATAATGCACCTTCATTCCCCTGTCGTCGTCTTTTCAATTTTTGTCGACTTTTCTTCTCATTGTCAATACCGCCTTTGTTTCCCATTCTTCAAATGTTCCCCCTGATGTTGGAAAGAGAGAGATACGAAATCCAGAGAATCCTTTTCGACGCGATTTCTTCCCCTCCTTTCTTCTTCGAAAAATACAAAAATTGAAAAGAAAATTGGGACGCGCATGTTTTAATTAATCCGGCCGAAATTTTTTTAATTCGATAGGTGAATTGAGATTGAAACGCGTGTTAAAATAAATCCAAAGTGCGGTTCGTTTTCCAGGGGGAAACGAAGAAACCGAGCCGTTCTTTCTCGCGAATTTTCTCGGAAATTTATCGGCCAATAAATTAATTTGAATGCAAATTACACGCTAGATTCGTTAGTGGCAATTTGAAAAATGTGTTTCGGATGTTATGAATTTCACTTTTACGATTCGAATTGACACACACGTAGCAGTTTGGAGAGTTGCTTGCCGTTGCGTGGGTATATTATTACTTCTCGAAATAGAAATATTCTTCTTCCCTTCTATTTATTATTTTTTTCATCGAGAAATTTAACCGATCAAATTTATATATTGGAGTAAGGATAAATACCCCGATATACCGCTTCATGCTTACTTATTTAAACTCTATATTAGAGAGTCTGTTGAAACATTTGAACATTCGATGCTTACGGTCCACTATATCGAACCGTTCATTTATATACACAGAGATAGATTTATTGGGCGGCCCTGCCGAAAGGATCAGCGTAAACTCCATTCTTCGATATCCAGCTTTACTCATCCTCCGACAGTTGTTATCGCAATAACTATGAATCACCATCCATTAACCTTTGTCCAATAGTATTCTTGCAATCGTGTGGAAAATTACGCTTAAAAACCTATCTCCTTTTTTTATTAATCATAACGTCGAATTATAATCGAAAGGGGGAAGAAATATGTAATATAAATCTCGACATTAATGGATATATTTATATTTACGGTAACTGTTAAAAATAACCAATAAGAAGATTGAATGAAAAAGAATTCTATCCTCTCTCTATCCTCTTCTATCCTCTCCGTTCGATATCGTTCCCTTCTCGTTCCAAATTTCCTCAAGCAACGATCAGTGTCACTGGAATAACGAAGGACGATCCCGATTCCGAGGCATAGCGACTCGTTCTGGTATTCATCGCACGCCGCGAAGCAGCCGGTGGAATCTCAATGTTGCCCGTTATACAATCGACGCGCCGCGCTGCCTTTTATCGATCTGTAACACCATCCACGGATAAACAATCCCGATCGATCGGCGCTTATTAGGCGGTTCATTTCCGGCGAACGTCCTTTCGCTTCCTCTCGACCCTGCGCCCGACTTAACGAGCTCGCCCAATCGAACGGCCTTCCAGCCACAGACGATTAATCAAATTATTCTTATTCTTATTATTATCATTATGTACTTCGCTCCAAAAAGATGGCGCGTCGCCTCGATGCGCGTTTTCGATCTCTTTAATGGCCAATTTATTTTTTTTAAGGAGGAAGTATCAAGTTTTCTTTTAATTTAATGCTTGTGATCCTTCTTCTGAAAAAAGAAATATATATATTCGGAGGGGTTGTTATTGAAAAGGTTTCGAAGATTAATCTCGTTTCTTTTAGGAGAAAGAAGAGAGAGTTTCGAGAATGATGAAAAAAAAAAGTATTGGATTGGAATCGAAAACGATACTGTATCGAACGAAGGGAACAGTTATTTCTTTCAGCTTAAACGGAATCCCAGCAGGGTCCCAGAGAGTCTCTAATCACCCTAACAAGAACATAATAAGCCCGGTATATCATTATCTTAACATCCTCGGGCAACCACATGCAACGATCCTTTCTTCCTTCTCGTCCTCCTCTCGTTTCCACGACCATTAACAGGCCCTCGTCCATCCTATCTCTCGTTGAAATGCCCATTACCAACACCCACGCTGCCCTCCAAGTTCGTTCACACTCGGGATACGAAAAGTTTATTCACCCGTTTGACGAGGAGGAACGCGCATTCGACGTATAAACTAGTTCGATTTGAATAAATTACACGTGACAAGTAAAGAAAGATCAAGTACAATCGAATAAAATTCGGTATTTGTACGATGGGGATCGTAAATGAGTAGCTAATTGTACGATTTGGAAAGATTCGACGTTCATCCGATATACAATATTATCTGATATGATTTAATCGGTATTTAGATCGATTAATTTTAATTCAATTTCATCGCCAAAAATCCGTACAATCGAATAAAATTCGGTATTTGTACAGTGGGGATAAATGAGTAGCTAGTTGTATGATTCGAAAAGACGTTCATCCGATGTATATATCGTCTGAAACGATTTAATCGATTAGGTATTTAGATCGATTAATTTTAATTTGATTTCATAGCCAAACATCCGTACAATCGAATAAAATTCGGTATTAATAAATAAAATTCATCCGATGTATATATTATGTAAAACGATTTAATCGATTAGGTATTTAGATCGATTAATTTTAATTCGATTTCATCGCCAAAGATCCGTACAATCGAATAAAATTCAGTATTTGTACTGGGGATCGTAAATGAGTAGTTAATTGTACGATTCAGAAAGATTCGACGTTCATCCAATGTATGTATTGTCTGATACAATTTAATCGATATTTAGATCGATTAATTTTAATTCGATTTCATCCCCAAAGATTCGTACAATCGAATACATTCGGTGGAGATCGTAAATGAGTAGTTAATTGTACGATTCAGAAAGATTCGACGTTCATCCAATGTATGTATTGTCTGATACAATTTAATCGATATTTAGATCGATTAATTTTAATTCGATTTCATCGCCAAAGATCCGTACAATCGAATAAAATTCGGTGGAGATCGTAAATGAGTAGCTAGTTGTACGATTCGTTGTATTATCTAATGATATGATTTAATCGATATTTCAGATCATATTATTATATTTAGATAGATATAGATAGATATAATAATATTTAGATTAATTTTAATTCAATTTCATCATGATACGTGCAACAAATACGTGGGATTTATGATTTACGAGCTTGTCGAAGTAATATATCTTCTCTTCTGGATTCTTGACTTGAATAGAAACGTGATACGAAGTTACCTTCGTGTGTCATTAATTTTGTATCGAGTATTAATTATAATAATACACGTGTTATTATCGTTGGAAGGAAAAATAATAATACGAAGAAACCAGATTTTGTTCAAAGTCCAGTTGTGCAATAAATTTCTTCAATTATATTAAACAAAGCCTGGATCGATATCTTTCCACTCTACGTTTTTTCATTTATTTTTGAGTTTGTTTCTTCGAGTATCAACAAAGCTGTCAGAATATGTATTAAATTTGAAAAAAAAAAAAAGATTGCAAATCAAGGAAGTAGCACGTGTACATACGGATTTATCTTATCGAGAGACACATTTCTCGATAAATATTGTGCAATAATTTCTACAGTTTTCTAGTCACGATTCATGGACGGCGGATATTTCTTTTGATTATCGGTTAATTATCCTATTCCCTTGACGGGGGACAAGATGATTTTTATCGTGCGACCAAGGTCCCTTCCTAGAGTAGTCAGTTGGCGTCGAACGCGTGGAAGATCGGAGAAGGTCAGTGTCCCCGTTTGAGGCCACTTTTCGAACCGGAAGTCTCGCTTTCGAGCGTAAAATGCGGCGCGAATACGAGATCGGAATAGAATCTTTGTTTGATCGGCATCCGTCTCTCCTTGTGGAAAGATATCACGAATCTTGAGATTTCTCGTTTTTTTTCTCTCTCCTTAGAATCATAGGAGAAGCTCCTCCTAGATTTAAGATCGATTTTCTTTTGAAATATCGCGAGTTTTTATTTGTTATATAAATATACGTTCTTTTGAATTTGATTCTTTTCCTTCTTCTTCGTTTCGTGAATTTTCGCGCGTAGAGACTTGTAGGAAATGTTGGAATTATTTTTGGAAGATATCTAAAAAGTTTTTACGAGCAGTATTTCTTCTAACGTTTAATTTGTTCCCTTTGAAGTTTTGTGAAAAAAAAAAAAAAATTTGAGTGGAAATTTTGGGAATCTGTTCAATGGAGATTAAACGTAGGAATTTGATCGTAGGAGATATTCGTATATATATATATATATATATGTATTTTTGGAATTCGAGTCATTCCTTGTGGAATTTTGCAAGGATTGGGTACAAAGGCTTTGATCACAAGTATTCATTCGTTGGAATTCGTGTCATTCCTCTCGAGGATTTTGATAAATAGTACAATTTCAATGATAAGAATCTTCGAATTTATCCTTGGAATTTAACCTGTTTTTTTTCATAAAAAAAAAAAAAACATGTATGAATCGTTTCTTCTAAACTGTCGAAAGAAATGCAGAGCACGTATAGAATTTTTCAATCAACAAGAAATAATAATTATCCCTTATAGAATGTGTATAACAAATTTCTTTCCATTTTTCCACACACCTAATCACGATATTTTATTTACACAACAACAACAATTTGAACTATGATATTTTCGAGCGATATTCCGTATTTTCACGAACTTCTCTCTTCTGGTATTCCACATGTGCATATTCCTCTGACATTCTAAATATTTTTCACTTTCCACGAATAAATCGAATTTAACTAATTTCAATATCTCTCTCGTTTCATACGTGTATTTCAACTATGACATTTCACTGTTTCGTGTTTCCATGGCAAACTTCTCCCGATTTTACCTATCTCATAATTTCCATTTCACGTTTCATCGCATCGAGATTCACTTCGTAAACGATCCTCGAATTCTCGATTTCGATTCCAAGTTTCCATTCGACGAGGAACAGAATGGAGTTTTCAGAACCACGTCTAATACACAAATCGTCAAATCGAGACTGGTCAAACTTAACATTAAATCTCGGAGTTTCCACTCGAATTTTCCTCGATCGAGTTATAGAGTTATATTTTCTCTAAATAGGCTGATCAACACGAGAGAGGACGAGAGCGTCTTTGAACTCGATGAGATTTTTTTGAAACGTGAAAGATTAACGATTTGAATCGAAATTCGTAGCGTTTAATCATTGGAGACAGAGAAGATAAATTAAAAGCGTATCGTCTGTAATAATTTATAGGCGTTAGAGGCGTTGGAGAATTTTAATCCTTTGAGATTGTGAAACATAGAGTTTGATGCTAGAACGCTTTGAATCATCTCTAACGTATTTTAACAAATTTAAGATGAATTGAAATTAAAGGAAATAAAATTATTAAACAGTGTTGTTGGGCTTACGATTACTGATAATAATTATATCGTACATAAAAAATTTCTTAAAAGATTAATTTTGGAATTGACTACGCGTTTTAATCGTAGGTATAAAATTCACGTAATTCCGAACGTTTAATATGTGTATTTTAATTACTTCATTATGCAGATTATGAAATTATTGTTGAAGTTGAAGATGTAATATTTATCTGAAAAGTTAGGAAAAAAAAAGAAGAAGAAGAAGAAGAAGAAGAAGAAGAAGGAGAAAAAGATATACAGGAAACGATAATAATAAAAATTAATTCTGATAGAGATTAAATCATTAAATTCGTTTCCTGTTGGCAATCAAATCGAAAAAATTATTAAAATAATAATTATATTCTTATTATAATTGCAATTATAATTACGATTATCTGTTATAACGATAGATGCAACTGCATCTCTCATTTCCTTTCTTATATTAATTTTGAAATATTTTAAAATTAATAGTTAAATATTTATTTATTAATGATAATATCCTTTGTTACATCCTTTATTATATTGTATCTTTGATACAATCTTTTTTATTATTAAATAAATTAAAATTAATTAACATGTTGTCGATAATAATTAAAATATCGATAGTGGATAAAAATAAAATTGAAATTCTATTTTTATTTTTTATTTAAACCTATTATTAGAAATATCCTTAACGATATTTCATTGAGTTTTAGATGCATTCAAAATATTAATAACGTAATAATTAAAAGCGAATAAAATACAATGAACTACAATATAGTTTGAATATCTTGATACACGAAAAATTATCGACAAGATATCGATAAATATCGATACTCGATAGTCACAGCTTTATTCATTTCTATCCAATAATCTTTACGAATCTTAACGATATAATACACGTATCCAAAAACTATTAATAAGATATCGATACTATTAATAGATAATCGATAGTCTACATTTTATTCCTTCGATACGAGTATTGTTAAAATCGAAATTCATGTCAAACATGCGAAAGTAGAGGTTAGGTCAACTACGATTAAATACTATATTACGGCTATATAAAAGTTAAAAATAAACAAAATTTACGACAAAATTTCTTCTTTTCGAAACTTTTCAAACGCGTTATGGGGAAAGATCGCAAACACCGTACGTTGATCACAACGTACAAAGATATTCTTCATCGGAGAGGTTAGACCGTGGTGCGAGGTAATAACGCGTGACTGGAATAATAAAAGACCCTGTTTTACCGATCGATCGTATATACGTACGCGGGATGAGCAACGACCGGCCGATATTACCACCGATGAAATATCGTCTACTAGCTTGTGACAAAAAAAAATGTGATGAAAAGCCGGAGAAAACGGTCGGTGGAAAATGCCGATTTAAACGACGCGTACACACGCCGCTTCCTCTTTTTACGACGTCGAATAGAAAGTTTGCGGAGGATCTAGCCAGTCTTCTCGAATGGTGTTTTAAACGGGGAGGGGCCTTTGTATCCGGAAACTGGCGAGCTTCGTGTCGTGACTTCCTGGAGGAAAGTTCCTTTTGTGTCGTGGAGCGTATAATTAAAAGTTAGTGTCTGGTAACGGTAGATTTTGAATGAAGATACGTACGTATGTATTGTGAGAGGATTAATTATTTTTATAGGAAGTAGATATGTTAATTGAAAACTATTATGTATCTGAAAAAAAAAAAAAAGATGCTGGCACGATGATAAATGTATTACCACGTGTGTGTTATTTGTGCGTCGGAAAAATTAATATTGATGAATTTATCGATATGCATATTTCGAATACTTTGATGGAAAATGATGGGAAAAAATAAACATTACGTGGAGATTGAATCTTGGATGAACGTAAAAGAAATTAAAAAAAAAAGAAAAAAGATTTTATGAAAAATTTGTGGTGATTTACAAAGAAGAAAAATAATTGAAAAAAACTGCTTTGCCTCGATGACTTTGAAAGAAAAATAACAATGCAACCGACCATGAAAATTTCCTTCCTGATTAGATACTGCTCCACCTTGGCGAGTTCATTGGAGAAGGTGAAGGGTAGTTAGTCGAAAACACGCGTGAAGTCGTAATATTGGCCATTTTATAAATTCACGAAGTTAAATTCAAGGAATTTTTCACGAGCAAAACAAAATCAATAATACGTAGGAAGGTCGATTAACTTGTAAAAAGATATAAAGATACTTAAATCCGTTTAAATATTAATGATTTATATTAATTCCTACATATACAATAATATATTCATTTATCAGTATGTAAAATCAGATTAATTATTTTACAGATATTTGAAATTCAAGCGATTAAAATTTCATCAAAAAACCCCCCCTTCTCTCTCTCTCTCATCGATAATTAATTATTCCATAATATAGGGATAATAATGTACATTGAAAATCTATATTATGATATATAATAACAAAAGTTCATCTTCTTTTTTTTTTTTTTAATTATTTGTACTTTCTTCTTTCACGATCGAATCGTAACGTAAGAAAACAAAGCTGAGATAAAATTAAAAATGATTTAAAGAAGATGATGAAGAATAACGGTGAGAACACGAATCGCATTTTCTTAATCGTCATTAATTCAAAAAATTGAAAACTCGTTAAACGATACGGTTGATTGTAAAGTATTCGTGCAATATTATTCGCGTAACCGGAAACGAAAGAAAATACGTGGCATTCTCTTTACCACCAAACGGGGAATATTTAACTCGGCCACCAACGATGTCGAGAGTCTGATTCACAGCGACTGTCCAGTCACGTTTCCCCTTAAAATATTATCCCTGGAGAACGAGAACTGAATAATATTTCATCGAACTGTAGCCGGGTACGTGAGCAGATCGCCGTGGGTGTAAATCCAACCTTCCCTTTCTATCTCCTTTTTAACACGTTCGATTAAAAATCATATTTTTCTAAATAGAAATTTCTTTTAAATAGATTGACTTTTTCATCGCAAGAAATTGTTTTTTACGCGATTCATGGGAAAAGTTTCGACGAGCATTGTTTGCCTGATTTTCGAATTTTCTTTTTTCCCTTTAAACGTATTCCCAAATGATGATCATCTATCTCTCTGGAACCCGATCAATCTCATTTTTGACGCGTCCTTCAAACGCGTGATAGATCGTAACCATGACCTATCTTATCACCTTTACTTTTAACCTTTTGAAAACTTTCATATCTCGCGACATTTTCATCACCACATTGATACATTAAATTTCCAACTCTTATCAATTCTATAGCGATATAACTGTAATGATACGTATTCAATCTCGAGCTCTTACAACCGTGACGAACGATATTACAATTTTTCAATGGAAATAATAAATTTCACGCAATTACATCCCAATCTTCCCCCTATCCTCGCCTAACATAAACCATACCGGTTTCCCTTATAATAACGTTAAACTTTCGAAAACCATTAACACGAAATTGATCTTGTTGCGCCAAGTTTTACAATCACCACCTCGTTTTACGAACTAATTACTCGATGTAACTCGATGAACGTTGAAGAAAATCGTTTGGACGATCATCTTTCTTTCTCTCCACGAGTTCCCATTGTTCCAATTTTTTTTTTTAATCCTCCACACGCGTTATTCGAAAAAAAGAAAAAAGACATCAGAACGCGTCGTGCCGTGGAAAATTTCGAAAGAATGCCTATTTTATTTCGAGCTCGACGTCGGCCGCCTTTCTCCCTCCCGATGGAAATCGAGTCCGCGCTTATTCCCCGTATTTTTGCCTTGTACGTAAGTGCACCGGTGGAAACGAGTTTTCAACACGAGGCCGGGAACGAAGCCGCGTGAACGTTAATGCGTTCGTATGGGCGTCACGGCATGGTGGACGTTATCACCGGCATGGATCGGATGGACATCCACGAGGGGACGATAATAAGCTACGGCCACGGTTTCCACGGTTCGACGAGCGGAATTCCTTGATTTTCACGGTTGCAAATTAACAAGCTGACTTAATTTCATAATTTTAACGAGGGGCTGGTTAATTGATAGAGATATACTATGTGTATATATATATATGGGTCAAGATATGTCTGGGAGGATCTTCCTCCCAGGAAAGTTGGAGAAGGAATGTATGAATGTTTTGTAATTTCCTGTTCTACGATGTTATTCATTTTTTCTGGCATTGTTGGTCAAAAGTGAATTTAGAATTTGTTGGAAGACGATTGCGATTTGTAAATAGAGGAGAAGTTGTCTTAGTAGATTTTCAAGGGGATGAGAAAGGAGGACAAACATCGAACGGGTGGAATCAATAAATGATGCAAATGAATGAAACAACTTTCGATGTATTAATCAACTTTGAAACGTTAGATTTTTGTTAAAATTTCTAGAATCTGTAAATTATTACTAAAATCTACGAGATCGTGTGGAATTGTCGTGGAAATTTTCACTCCGCAACTCTGTAAAGTCTTTACGGGATATAGAAAGTTACCAGAAGTTGCGTTCTAGGGTTCCCTAGGGTTCGAAATCTCTTAAAAAATCAACATCCACGATAGCGAACTCGTCGAAACGTGGTGGTTCTCATCTTTAATATATCGAACACTCGATGTTACACTCGTATCTTACCAAGAGTCTAAAGTTGTCGCGTATTTTCCTTGGACGATCTGTCGATTGTCGACGATCCAAATTCATTATTTATATCTTCCACGTAATCTTGCTATAGTATTTATAGAAATGTGAAATATTAGCGCTACGCAATATTAGATCCTACGCATTTCCCGTTTTCCTAATAGCTGAAACAAATTGGAAAATGTTGCGTCGCTTCCTCTTTTGTCGTCCATGACGTTCAACAGAACCAGTCGAAGACAACCATTTGTTTTATAAGGTTTGACAGCGCGAGAGAACGAGTTATGCGCAGTCCGGTGTTACAGTTTGAACAAAATTTATTTATTTATTTTCTTTCGCGTCGTCTCTAGTGCTAGACGATCATTCAATGTTGTCATCCTGCCAAACATGACACTCTGTTTCCATAAATATAGCTCGATCCTGTATCGTGTCGTTTTTCATTATAAATTTTTTCTTTTTTTTTGCCTCTGAACAAAAACTGTCTAATACAAGAGTTTCATTGTTTTTACATCGCGTTCTTAAGCGATAGTTGCTCGAAAACAATGATTCAATTGACAGCCACAATATTACTTTTTCCAATTTATACAACTTTTTCTATCCTTCTACGTGTTATTCGCAAATTATCAAACATCTTTCACGCGTATATATATATATATAAGATTGGTTCAAAATCTGGCTTTCATTTTTTATTTGCACATATTTCTTCTTTTTGCTCTCACTCTGCATATATTGTTAAAATTAATTTTCGTTTTTATTTACTATTTATCAAAAAAAATGTAAAATATAGAAAAGTAAATATTAATTAAGAATGCGAAATCTAATCAAAAAAACAAATAAACCATCCATTCTTTCTCTCTCTCTTTTTTTTTCTAACGTAATAATGATCGAGACTTGTTCTTTACAACATAAGTTTACAACATAAAAAAGAGAAAATATGAGGACCTACTTTTACTACCAGCCAATCAATTCAAAATAGGCAAGAGACAAATCGGCTACTTAATTCCATCGCCGAAAAATAAATTAATACGGGAAACCGTTAAACGATAAACCGGTGCCTCCTGCACGAACGACAGCGGGAATACGCGGGCAGGGTTCGAAAATAGAAGTAAACGACTGGAATGCAAATCTGATGTAACGAGCGGACTCGTCAGGACAGGGGGGACATTAATCGAATCAAAGCATCGCAGTTAGTCGTCGTAGAGAGGAAGCTGCGCGATGGCACAAATACGCCGTTTCGAATCAATCCGGCACCAGTCATCACTCCTCCTCTATACCTGACTTTGCCGTTTCATCGCCACCGTCGATTATTCTCCTCTTCGTAATTAAAACGTTTCCAAACGTTTTCTTTCCTTTTTTTCTCTCTCTCAAATACATCGAAACCGATACCCGATTTTGGAATTTTGACAAGTTTTAACATCGTAAATACCGTTCTTTTTGCACGCGATTCGAGTTGTATTTCGAAGAGAGATCGATTTTTCGAGAAATGATAAACGGAAGAATTTATTTATAAGATTTATAACTAATGAAGAAATCTTTACCCTAACTTTCATTTTTATCGCGTTATTAACCGTCCGTCCTAGCCTCTTCAAAGATGAATATATCTTTGATATATGTTTTAGTAGGTAAAAAATGATTGGTAAAAATAACTCGTCGTGTAAAATAAATTAATGATGATATATAAAGAAAGAAAAAAAAAAAAGAAGAAAAGAAATATACGAAATAAAAATTCGTATATAAAAATAGTAAAAGGGAAATACAAGTAGTAAATTTATTATACAAGAAAATCGTGTCTTAAAATAACTAACTTGGCTGCATAAACATAATTATATATATATATATGATTTATTAGCTATGCTAATGATTATGATAAAATCGTGAAAATTAGGAATGTAACTGAACTTTTGAGATAGTCAAAAGTATTACGTTTTAAATGTTAGAAAGATCGTTTTAAGAATTACAGGAAAGTATTCAGTAAGTAATAAAAATCAACTTGCATCGGAATGTACGTTCGATTATCCTTTTTTTTTTTTCCTTTTTTTACACAACCTGTTTGTACAAAATAATTTTAATTTAACGTAAAGCTAGTCGCTTTTTATCTCCGCCATTTTTATTTTAAATTCAATTCGTCCGCTGTCTACCCCAAATTTTTCTTCCCTACCCCCTGATTATAATTTAATTTTTACTTTAATTTCATTTTCGCACGCAGTTTGCATGTAAACTCACCTGCCGTTGTTTTGGATTGTTTGTTGCATCCTAGGTCCAGGCGAATGTCCCAGGATATCACCCATTCGAGATCCACCGAGAATCTCACAGTACCGTATTTCAGGTACGTAAAAAAAATTCGAAATTCTAACAAATTTCGAGTGGCTGTGCGACGAATTGCAAGCATCACGTACATATACATATATATATGTATTTTTAATCTCCATTTTTATATATATATTTTTTTAATGAACAAACATTTTTTTCCTTCTTTATTGTTTTTTTTAATATATTATTCCAGACTGTTAAAAAATTCTGGACTACTTGTTCAAGTGATCAGCAAAAATTTCTTTTTCCCTTTTAATAATTATTTTTTTTTTAAATACTTCGTCCCGTGATAACGAATCTTTGAATATATTATTGCAATTTAAAAAAATATATATATATATAGTTAATTAATTTTCTTCTTTTTTCCAAAAAACAAAGTTTCATTTATCGGATTAAGGATTAAAAATCCACGAACACGACGCAAGTTGAAGTAGCACGGCTTAACAGATTTTACTTGTTGCGACATCGGATAACCCGTTCACGCCCCGTGCTCCTCCATTCGTGAAATTTGTTCTTTTCTTTTCTTTTTTTCTTTTTTTTTCTTCCTCCTCATGACCAGTAATTTCATTCACGAAAACCCCATTGTTGCTTGCTATCTTCGCCGGCCGTTCGTCTCGTGGATTCATCCATCTTGTAGGATCCGTTTATACGACGCATGGTTCGTTGCTTCGTGAAATTGCATTGTGCCCCGCTTCACTGGCTCTGCTTTTGCAAATAAAACAAAGAGAAAGGGGAGGGGGTGGGGAGGGAAGGGGATTGGAGCAACGAATAATCGAGATTTTTACTTGGGAAAGAGACACGCTTACGCAAAAATGTAATGAAATGATTGAAGAAGAAGAGACAAAAGTTAAAATCATAATTGCGTTGGCTTAGAAAAAAGAGAAGAGGAAAAGTAAAATTATTATTAATTTCATTTATGATTATTTTTGTTCTTCCTATAAGAAGAATAAAAATAATTTGTCTCCCTAAAAGAGATTTTAATTTTTTTCGATGTAGATATATATACTTTTCAAAATTTGATTAAGGGAATTTGATTGTGCAATGAAGTAAAGACTTAAATAAATATTTTATTAGATCTTCTTGAATAATAAAAATAATAGTAATAATAATAATAATAATCATGGACACGATCCAGATTAATTTAACCTCACGAAGGATTAAATAATGTGAAAATTAGCAAAGAAAGTGCAAATTTATCGTTCTAATCTTGATTTATTGTTTCGTAGGAGCAAGAGTCGTAGCGTGGATCATGGATTCGCGGCGCCTTTCGACTGGGATTCGTCGAAGAACAAAGTCGATCAAGGACGATTCGAGTCGGTCGACGAATTCGCAAAGGGTGAGTAACTTCTTTCATTTTTGGAATTCCAATAAATATCCAGGAAATTGAACTTGTATAAATTGCGATATCAACACAAAGTATCCATCATGGTATCAAATCAATTGAAACCAAGTTGAAATGTAACGACGATAAAAGGTTATTTAAAAGATGAGAGAAATGGATGAGGAGTATGAAATATCGAGCGATCGAGATGTTGAGATAAAAGCAAAAATGTGGAAAAATAGGCAAGATTTACACTCGGTTATCCCGAAAACGAAAACTCCCTCGGTATTTTCATTTCATTTCGCGTTTATGCACCGCGTAATCGCTTGAATTATCTCCAACGATTAATCTTCGAGTAAACTTTCTTAATCTAAATTCTAATTCACGTGCACACCTGAAATCCTGTGTAAATAAATATATGAATGTACCACGCTACTTTTTAACCAACAACTCGAATATACAATACATAAATAACATTATTCAATTATTCAATTGTTGCTCTATCGAAGATCCAGTAATCTAATCGTTTCAAATTCATCGAATAATTAAATAATTTATATCAAATATTGGAAATATGGAATTATTCATACTCGAAATTCTTCCGAAAAGCAACTAAATGAAAAAGATAATTAATAATCAAGATGCTAAGACCAATAAAAGCTACGCATAATGAACACATGGAAAAGAAAACTTTAATATATTCTTCATTATTATTATTATTATAAAATTAAAATTTAATTCAACGATTTCGTACGATTAAGATATCCACGTACTGGATAAGAATAAAAGAGAAAAAGGAGAGAGAAAGAAAGAGAGGAAGAGAAAAAAGAAAAAGAAAGAATTTTCACTGTAAAAAAAAAAGAAAAGAAAAGAAAAGAAAAGAAGAACGGAGTGAAAGTCGAAAGTGATCCAGTGGCCTGATAAAACGAGCGTTTGTGCTCGAGATTCATCGTGGTCTGGGTAGGCCACACGGAAGTTTCGATCGATCGAGCCGAGGAAAGACTAATCGGAACAGGCGGCCATCGTGATCGAGAGAAGACCGAAGGTCTCGTTCGATTCTTGGGCGTCCCGTATGCAACCTTACTCATTGCGAATTACATTGACTTACTTTCTTAAAGTGGCACAAATGCCAGGTTTGATCGATCGGTTTCGCGCGCGCGCGCGCCACCAACCGTCTTTAATTGACATTCTTCTCTCGCGAGATTTATCCGCGCTTCCCGCAGATTTTTACACGGTGACCGCATCCTTGTTACGAAATGAAGTTTTTTTGGCCACGAGAATAAGTATATTTATACTTATTTATTTTGTCACTTTTATATTATTATTTTATTATTTTTTTTTTCACGGAAATTTTAATCTTACTTTTATTTACGTAAAAATACACCGATAAAGTGTTCGAAAAGTTTGGATATCGTGTAAAAATAATACACATTCTTTTTCTTTTAGTTTTTATCTTTGTTGATCTTAAATTGAAATCCAGTTGAATAATTTTAAATCGGATAAAAATTATTGGTTCAATTTTCTATCGGCTGGATTTATATATCAATGTGTTTTTCGATTATTCCGACGATTGTCTGTTGGATCAAAGTCGAAATAATTTTGTGACGATTTTTTTGTTTTGATTCCATATGACGTATGTTTAAAAATAAGATTAAATATATATTTAATTGATATATCTTTTCAAAAATAAATTTTTGCGAAGAAATTTGGGAGACACTCGGTATAAATATTAATATATCGTCGATGCTCGTTATTTTTACGGCTGACTTTCGTTCTTACATTATAATACGGTTATTTTTAACACGTAAAGTAACGAGGTAAATTTGTATCGGTTATGTTACCAGCTTTCCATTACAATATCCCGCGAGCAGAATAATGAAGCTCATTTTAATCGAAATGTGGAGGCTATTTACCAGATATATTGGTCGTTGAAAATTAAGATTAAATAAATTTAAAATTTCTTCTTTTTCTTTTTTTTCATTTTTTTTTATGGAACGAGAAATCTAAGACAACTTGGTAAAAAAAAAAAAGGCTAACTTCATCTTGTTAAATTAAATGATACGTTTTTTTCATTTATTTATCTCTCACTACAACGATCTTATAGTTAAAGGTTACCTTACGTCAATTACGATAAAATAAATTACTTCAAGAAACTGCTATCATAGTTAAGAAATTACTTGATCGAATAGAAAGATAGATATATTAATTCCTATGTATACCGGAAAGCAATAATTAATGAAAAATCCTTCGAACGAATAAAAAATATTAAAATGCAAATATCGACGTGGTATCTGAGTATCTAAAATTTTGAAACGCGTACACTCTTGCTTACTTTTCTGCTGACATGATAGATTCGATGTTACTTTTCGAATAAAATTGATACGCTCACAAATAATTGTCATGATAAGAGCAATAATATCTCCCCTCTTAACTCTATTAAAATAACAGCATCCTTCCGGATAATCTGAAATATATTTATGTGGTGTAAAATTATAATCGTGCATTACGAAATATATAACGATAACGAAATATCTTACATCACACAATTTTCATCAGAACGGTCCCAATTTTATCATTTAATCCGTATCGAGGAATAATTTATTACCCCCCTCCCCCGATTACGCGTCGCTGAATTATTCATCCGCATTGTTGAACATTATTTACGATCCTCGTCGTCGTTCCCTCCCCTAATAATACGACAGAAAGAGAGACGCTTTTATCTCTCAATTTGCATCCGAGAGAGAAGAATTAAACCTAGCATTTTTCCCATTGGTTGCCGTTCGTTTGTTCGCCTCGTTAGTTTTACCAGCAAAAGTATCGATCCCGAATGGATTTAACGTGTTTAAACCCTCCATTTTCGTGCATCGAGGAAATCGCAATGTTTCGCGTGTCGAGTCGAATGGGAAAATCTAGATCACCGGGGATTAGAGGTTAGTTTATCGATTATCGATTATTATTAATCGCGTATCGAAGTCCTTGAAACGCAACGTGCGTTTAATAATGGTGGCCGGTTCGGTTCATTAAAGCGGGACAGTTTAATCACTCTACTTGTTAAGTTTAATAAGCGATATCGTCCATGTCATCACGTTTTTATAATTGTAATGTAATATTCTTTTTTAATACGTTTTTTTTTTCTAATTCTCGAAAAAATTTATCTTAATTTGCGTGATAATAGTCGATACGAATATCACGTATAATTAAATTTAACGAAAAATTCGTTATTATTTATGGATTCGAAATAAATAAATGAAACTAAATAAATTAGGTAACAAATTATTTGCATTGGTACAACATTGATATTGAGTTAAATATTTTAATATTCATTGAATATTGTATGAATTATTATATGAATTGAATCCTTAACGCCTTCGAAACTCCATAAATTTGTCAAAAAGATCTCTTTCGTTATTCCAATATTTATTTTCCCATAATAAGGATATAAACTGAGACAGAAATCGAAACGATATCCGAAAAACAAGAGAACTTTGGAGAAAATTCGAGACGAAGAGCATTCGCGATCAACTTTCTCGTTAAATCGCCGCGACTCTTAACTCTTCGAAAGAATGGTTGCAAGCAGGCGGGTGGAAGGGCGCATGATGCCAGCAATATCGTTCGAGAGATTACGCGAAAAATTTAAATCCTCCCGTTGCACGAGGGTCGTGCAAGTTGGGACCCAGTTTATTAAACGGGGTTGGGATTAACCCAAACACATACCGTGCACACACTTTAATGGGCAGCGTGGATTCGCCGACAATGGCAATGAATTCTCGTCCGCTCGCTTGGAAATTTATCTAATTACTCGGAATAGGCGGCCATCCGTGAGATCGTGCGACGATCGAGGAAAATTTCGTTTCAATATTTTTTCCAAAGTTGAAATTTTGAAGAATATAAAATATAAAATGTAGCGCGATGCCTCTTGGCAGAGGTTTGAAATTTTTCAACGGAGGAGCAGGCGGCTCGAATATAAAATTTGGATGTAGACCTTTGCCTAAACGAGGGATGAAATTTTGAGGAGTAGACTGTAGAAGAATGTAAGAATTTGCAATGTAAGAATGCAAGCTCTTTGCTCCAACGAGGGAATAAAATTTTGAGGGAAGGAATATAAAATTTTAGCTTCGATTTCTTTATCCCAATTTTTGAGATATTGATAAAAATAAAAATAAACTTTTGTAGAATATTGTCGATTGAATTCTGGTTACACGATTTTGGTATATCAATTGATATATCAGCAATTTCTATATACTGTTTATAAATATCGCAGTAAGTGATGTTCAAAATATATAATGGGTAGGTCAATCAAAAATCTACTTCTTTATGGATCGTTTGTAACTTTAATTATTAAACAGTGAAAATGTTTTTTGATGCAATGATAAATAGGGTTATATATGGTATTTGATAAATAAAAGAGATATAATAGTTAAAAATTAATTATTTATCGTTTGATCTTTAATGAGTTTGATTTAATGAGAATTAACTTTCGATAATTCTGATAATATTGAAATAAATTAATCCTCTGATGGATCCTTATACGGATATCTTAATAAATAAAATTGAATATGAAATTATAAACAGAGTCGTGTTTTTTCTTTGAAAGCAAATAAATGTGATAATTTTCGAGATTTTAGAATGCAATTTAATAATTCAAATTAAGGTAAATTAAATTAAATTAATTGAGGCTCAAATCAAGTTAATTTAATTAATATTCATTCGTTTTCAATTTGAATCGAGTTTCGTAATTAAATTAATTAATATTCGATTCACATTGATTTAAATTGAATGAATTTGAATGAATTAATTCAAATATATTTCCATATATTTCATAACAAACTTGAAACGTTTATCAAATGACTCTAAAAACAATAAATGCATTCTGTTACGCAAGATACGAGATATCCCTGAAATTTCATCTTACTTACTTATGACGAAGAACAAAGTAATTTCAGTCATGTGAATATTTAAGTTTGTTAAGTCGGTCGTATATGGCTCAAAACAAATTTTACATATTTGTAATTATAAAAGAAATATCGATTTCTATCAATTTTTACCATTTTTACCAAAAGACAAAAGTAGATAAATAGGAAAGGAAATCAAGCAAAAAAGATTTTGAAGATAATGAAATATAATTAAACTCGTGTTTCGTTAATTATCGTCTGAAATTTCGAGAATTAAATTCGAGATTGAAAAGTTGAAAAACCTGCTACGACAGTTTCAACTTGTATTACAGATTAAACTATGCTTTTGATAAAATACTTCGTTTAATTCGATTACAGAAACTTGATTGTTCGTAAATTATCGACTCGAAGATTGTCGAGATTAAACGTCGACATGTAATTAAAATTATATTTACGAAATTCTGGATGGATTTTGTTTCAGAGTATAAGAATTTTTTATGAATTGATTCTCTTCGAATGATTATATAATTCAATAAATTTATTTGTAAATATTTTGTAAAAAAAAAGAAAAAAAAAAGAAGAAGAAATAAAAAGATAATTTCTGTTTTAAAATGTAGAAAAAAATTTTATATCCATATTGAAGTACATCGCAAGTTCGTGTTTCGAGAGACATGAAGTTGGCTAGTGATTTTTGTTATTAACTCTAGTTTTTAATATCAACGACGTTGAGTTTCGAAAGAATCGCCGCCAAAGTTTGAAATAAATCGCGAATAAATTAATTTTCCAATAGAAACGCTTGTAAAAAGAAATCGATGTCAATAGATAAAAACAGAACAGGTGAAAGTAAGATAAAGAGAAGTTAGAATTGAAAGATAATTAACGTGGAAAGAGGTTAATAAAATAAAAAGAGATACATTGAATGCGAAAAATGAGAAAAGAAGTAATTCAAAGAAGACACAAAATGTTAGAAGAATTAAACTAAAAGAAATATTTATGAATGAGATCTTGCTTATAAATCAGTCACGTTTACATTATACTTGATTGTTCATAGTTCAGCGAATCAATGTTTATAGACTTGAGATTTAACATCCTGACGTTGTTTAATAACTTGATACATTGTTGCTTATCCAACTGATTAATGAGAATCGATGATAATGTTTCAAATGAAACTAGTTTCATTTTACGTTCGTGTTCTTAAATAGATATATATATATATATACATATTTGAAACGTCGATTGAATATTTCTTAGAAGCTATTAATGTAATTTATTTCATCATAAAAATACAAAAAAATTTAATTAATTTTCTTTATTTTACGCAAATGTTAAAACTATTTTTATATTTAATTTTAATCTAACTTAATTTTCTATTTCGTGAACAAGATAATCTGTACTTACACAAATAAATAAAACAAATTATAGATAGAAATTAATTACTATTGGGTTGGATTTAATTAAAATATAATTAATTAAAATCAATATATAAATATTGATGCAATTGTTTTTAAATTAAAAATACATTATTTATTGGAAAGTTATTTATGAGATCTATCGTTTTTTTATCCCTTATATATAATTAACATTCCACTCTTGTAACTACTAAAGTCACAATATAAAGCTTCTTTGCCATAACCTAACCTATCACTGACAATAAATATCATTAAGATACACATGAACCTTTTGATATCAAGTCACATTAAACCGATCGACTCGCTGACCAAAATTGGTTTAACGTAAACATCCTTAATAAGCGGAACAGATACGTGCCGATAAAAGACACACATTGAAATTAAATAATCGCGCCAAAGGTGACGTGATGGCAACATGGCTGTGAGATTGTCAGTCGACCGTGAAACTCGCGTGAGTAATCGCGATTGTCGTTTCTCCTAACCAACGTGTCTTCGCGGATGTATATATTTTGACGGATTTTATCGATTATTTTTGATTTTTCCATATAATTATAACATCTATTACACATATCGATATTCAAAATGTAAAGTGTAACTAATATATTATAGAATCAACGTGTAACAGTGTAGTGACAACGATGTAAAAATTTCGAATCGTAAAGTGTATTAGCGTCGTTCAATACGATAATCATCGTATCACCTTGAATTCACAGAGTAACTGTGTGTGCTATGTACTCACAAAATGTAAAAAATAATGTGTGAAATATTCAATTTATTTTCTTCTCTTCGATATTTATATTTATATTTGTTTAAATATTACTGTGATTCTTTGACTTAATGCGGAACGTTTAAAAATAGACCGTAATATTTCCAATATTTTCGATTACAATTTTTAACATTTTCACAGACACAATCGTATTAACTACTTTCGTATTTTTCCTCTCTGTTATCTCGCTATACACGTATTCATAGTTTTTAAAAGAAGGTGATAAAATTAAGTGTATCGAGAATAGGTTAGAATTTACGATTGACAGTTCTTCAGTGTATTTAGGATTACTTCGATTAATGCAAAGTTAAGAAAATCGCGTATAGGTTAGAATCTTTTTAAATTTCATTCTATATCTTAGAAGTAATATTCTAAGCCTCTTGAGAAAAGAAACTTGATTATTTGAATTGATTCTGATTTGCAAGGACATATCAATCTTGATTCGATTACGAATTGTGACGCTTATTTTTCTTTCTTATTATTTTTAACTTGGATATAAATAGATTATTTAATAGACATTCGCAATTTAAGAAACATATACTAGTAATTTGTAGAATCAAATTTGATCTGATCCACCTAAATGATCACCCACGTTCGTCTCGAATAAAGTTAATATGCTAGACCTTGTCAAATAATAATTTCTGTATTCTTAAAGCTGAAAGCAGTTCTTGAATTCTATTGGCTAGATTGAAAAACAAAAATTCGTCATTGGCTAATCCCTTTCACTTCTTCTTCTGTATCTCTTTGAATGATTTGAAGGTAATATATTAATGTGAAATAACCTTTCTTTCCCTAGATTTTAAAATTATTTCTTTCGAAGTTACGAACAATTACATTCATAAAAAAAATATTAATCTTTGTTAATTTCTCAACTCATTTAAAATTAAAATGTTACTTTTCGTAATATTAATGTGAATAATTATATTATTTATTATTTGAAATGTATTATTTCCAGAATATTTTTCTTTTTTCTCCAACTAAGTTAGGTTAGGAAATTATTATATATAATTTTGTATTATCTTTTACCATTAAATTAAACCATTAAATTAGATAACGAATTTTATCCGTAAATGCAAATATATTTCGATAAATTGTGATTAACTATTTTTTTTTTCTTGGTTCTAAATTTTTCTACGACGTAGTTAGTAACCAAAGTAGCGAAATACGAGAAAGTCGAGTCAGCTCTTGATACATATTCGAAAAATGTACTCTTAACGCTTATGTTTAATAAGAGATTAAAAGTTATTAATCGCGATAAATATTCATTAATATGTAATAGAAACAGATAATACAATTGTGGATTATCATTATGAAACTTTTAGAAAGACTTTTATAGAAACATTATGATATAAAAATATAAAAATAGAAATATCAAAATTGTTCAAATATTCTTAATCGAGTAATTTTAATAAATTAATTTTCTAATATTTGTATAATATCATAATCTTGATATTTTTTAGCATTTTTTCTGATATTTATCAAAACGATCTTATCTATTATTAAATTTATTATTAAAAAGAATTAAAATAATATTGAACCACTTACAAATAAAACTTATTTTTTTAGAATTTTTTTTCATCAAAAATATTAATCCATAAATGAACACATATCATATTATATAATACATATAATATTTAATTATTCAAACTCTAAGATTTACATTTTCGAATCGAAAAATTCGAAATCAGTAATTATAACTCAAAATGAAAGATATAAAATCGTAAATATAATTTCAGGATTAATTTGTTTTTATCCTTTGATCAACGGTTGCAACTCTTCTTCCTTAGCTTCCTAGTTATTTATTCGATCCGTAAAGACTCGAGAAGCATCCTAAGAGCGAGTCAATGTCGACCGGAGGTCTCAAGGCTGACCCACACGAAACACGAGCACCATTCGTGCTAGAAAGTCAGTGGCGTTCCGTTTCGCGTTACGGTTACCAGCGGAACCTTCATTTTCTAAATCGTCGATTCAAATTCACCAATTTCTTCTTCGAACATTCGAGTAACAATATTATCTTCTTGCCAATTCGTATTCTTGTGTTGATCTTAATCGATTAATGTACACGTTCAGAGAAACGGATGTGACAAATTCGATGTTAAAATTTTAAAAGAGTTGAGAGTAGCAATTGTGTTCATTTCTTGAAATTTTTATCACTTGGTATCAACGTTTTCTCAATTTATCATATATTCTAGTGTTCAATCGATTAATATACAGAGGAGACAAGTAAAAGATTCGATTGCTTTAAATTTGAATTTTAAATTATGCGAAATAGTACGTATATTTCTTAATCATTTAACATTAATTTCTTATCATTTTATCTATTTTCTAATCTAATTGTATATATTTAACCAACGATAGATATAATTTCAAATTTCAGAATATAGAACCAGTTGTATTCAATTTTTGAAATTTTCATCTTAATACCAACTTAATATCAATTGTCAATTTATTTTATTATTTATCAATCAATTGATATATTCCATAGATTCCACGTTCAAAGACGATATGACATTTTTATATAATAATCAATTTCATCGATTCCTTCAAATTATTACATCCAAATATCCATCCAATAATTTCAATTTCTTATCGATTCGCCATTATATTTATCTTGTAATGTTAGCTTAAATAAATTGATATAGTGGATATCGTGTACAGATAAGATAAAAAAAAAAATATGAGATATAAATAAGGAAGTTTAACAAGCTTACACACATCTTAAGTTTAATAAAGTTTGTTGAATTATTGATATATTGAAAATATATATATATATATTAAGAAACATGTGCATAAAAGATCGGAGGAAAATATGAGGAGAGGTTCGATCGAGAGTGACGATTCGATCATGTCCTGCTCGTCCTGGGAATTATTGGACTACGAGCCGAGCAAAATTTACATCTACGAGAAGAAATATCGCGATTATGTCGTGTACTTCTCCATGACAGGCAGCTCTCCCTGCCCGAACTACAGAAACTTCGAGCACAGCTCTCTTGGAAGCACAGGTACATTTGTAAGAAACATTCGTAAGACATTTAAGTAAGAAACGAGCAATGTGAATCACGTGCGCAATGATCGATGTTTTACACTCCGTGTATATATAGATTCGAAACAGGCGTGAAATTAAGTTTATTGATAACAAGCTTAAGAATTGTTGGTCGGAAAATTAAAAATTTGCACAGAGGATATTTTATCGAATCGACGATTAATCATTCGGAGATCAAACGAATCAATTCCTTTTTTTTTTTTTTTTTTTTTTTTTTTTTGAAACTTTTAATTTTAACCTTATAAATTAATCGATTGGAATCGAGAATTTTGAATTTTTTTTTTTTTTAATAATTTCCAAAACTTTCAAAACAAGGGATCAATCTTTAATTATTTGGGGATCGAATAATTGGTTACAATTATTAATACAGTTGATCAATTTGTTTAGCTTAATTAATCGAATAATCTGAGTTAAAAATTAATTTGAAATAAAATTGATTTAAATCTCCATCCCTCTTCTTTTATCAGGAATTTAACTGGCTGAATCGAATACACGAATTAGTCAAAGAAAATTATTAAGCAATGTATTATAATATCTTGAATAATAGACTAAGAGTTAACATTCCAAATTCATTTTCGAATTTCGAAGAATCATCAATCAAAATATTGATGATTACAAAATTGAAAGAGACTCGTTCTCACGATAGATTATCTTCTCTTATTAAATAAATTTAATAATATCTAATCTATCTCGTGTGCTATCTTCAAGTTACATTTCACTGACCTTTCATCAAAAGGTGTGCAACCATTTCTCATGTGGATCTCCTAACAGTGCAATAATGTCAAACTTAATCAATCGATTCTACAAACGCATTCAACATTGATTATTAAAAATTCACTTCTAATCATTCACTCCTAATCAAACGATATTTAATTTAAACAAAAAATTAATCATTAATCATATCTTCATTGCAAAAAAAAGAAAACAGAAGATTTTTCCAAAGAACAAAATCATCAAATTCTCTTCTAAATACTTGATTATAATATTACAGCTAATTCCATCACGAGCAACAGCTATTTTATGCGAGCATTAAAATCACCGTGAAACTTCCAGTCACGTACACACACACACACACATACACACATACACTTATCGTTGTATGTAAATTCGAAGAGAACTGTCCAGCTTGATGAATTTGAAAACTTGCGGTCGATTCAAGGAACAACAATACGAGTTCGATGGTATCATCGTGTTCTGCGTACTTCGAATGCGATCGTGATGGCAAACGACATAGGGACGGGCGCGTGATGATTATGAGGAAACGGGGGATTGCGTTTCGGGAACCGTGGCTCGTTCGATTTAGAATCTTGGAGCACGTAGGCTCGTGGAAATCGAGAAGGAGGAAGTTGGGGGGAGACGTTCGTTGGAAGAAAATTAATGAACCAACGAGAGATAATCGGGAGAAAACGGGGAAATCATATTGATTCGCTCCGCCTGCATTTTCGCGCCTCTTCGTTTCCAAGATCGGGCAGCGAGAAAAGTAAAAAAAGAAAATTATAATACGCGATGATGGATTTCCCAGTAATTCGCTGTCGTGATTAGTTTGTGAATAGAAACGTACGTGCATTAATTGCACGTAAATAATTGCATTTTTGTCAATACAATCCTTAGCTATCTAATAGAGATTGTAATTCGTGGAAATAAGATTTTTCTTAAATAACGTAGATTCATAATTTTATAAAAATAAAGCAAATCGAGTAAATTTGGATAGGAATAAATAATAGAATAAATTGAAGAAAGAGTTGTTTGTTATTCGCAATATATAATTAATAAATTTTAACAATTCAAGCAATGTAACTAAATCAAGTTTGTATTCAGGGTTCTATATTTTTCAGATACAGATAGCGAAAGCGAGGATGGCTCGAGAACGAGGTTAAACTTCAACATCATCCCCTATACGGTGAGTATATTTCGTTTCTTCTTCTTCTTCAAGACGAATAGGATTGAAAGTCAAGGAGAACGAGCGTAACCCGAGCTCGGGGAATGCATAAATATCTGTTATCGATTGAATCTGCTACGATGCATTTGATTCATGCGACAAGTTGAGAATATCTCCTCGTTCGAATCTATTCCACACGCCGGTTATTTGCATACCGCGTTATTCAGTCATTCCGTTCATTCCAAATCTTAACCTTATCTAGTTATCCTTTTCTATCTACCTGAAAAAAGAAAAAAATATGATTTTCCTTCGATCGATCGAACACTGATCAAATAAAAAAAATATGATTGTTCGAATTATTTCCTCGGAATAGATAAGTTCATTTAAATACTAAAATAATAATCAATGATAAAATTTTCTGAAAGAACAAGTTTGGGATCAATTAAAAAGCGCGTTTAAATTTACCTCATTTGTTGGAAAAGATAATTTTAACGGTGTCACGATAAATTTTCTCTTATTCATTCACGTAGCATTTTTTCTTTCCTTTTTTTCTTAATTGCCAAAGTTAATTACACCAAACGCTATAAAATAAATTGTAATTTTGAATGGTATTCTTTTTATAATCTCCATATATATATATATATTTATAATCCAATTAAATTAATTCATCGCTTAGCTTGTCAATAACATTACACATTCCTTTATTATTATTGTCTTTAGACTTTGACTCATTGCTCTATTTATATTCAGTGCACACAATTATCGCGATATTCGTAAATCATAGTGATTTGTTTACGATTAATTTTTCTTTTTCTCTTAACCTCGCAAAAGGAATTTCCTAAGAATTAAGAAATAACAATTTATAGATCAAAGTGGAAGAAAAAAAAAAAAAAAAAAAAAAAACGGCACGATCCATCGATCAATCGATTTTATTAAACTCACGAGACTCGGTAAGTTGCTAGGCATGATTCATCGTCGAGTATGTACTCTACCAGTCAGTGTCAGGAAACTCTTATTCATTTTCAATTATCATAATGCTCTAGACCGTTATTGCTTGCTTATTTTCCTCTTAACTTATAAAATGAAGTAGCATCTATATATATTTTTTTCTTTTTTTTTTTTTATCTCTAAACTTTGTACAAGATATTTATTTATTACAGAGATGGAAACACCTCTTAATGTCTAATTCCCTCGCTTATCACTAATCAATCGAATTAATGAATGATACCAGATTATCTAATTGTGTAATATCCATCATGATTACCAATCTTTCGTATTTATATTTTTGAAATGGAATGAAAAATCTATTTAACCTCTCTAATTGTATTATTCTTTTTTTTTTATTTTCATTATCATCGATTTCAATGTTTATATTCGTTTATATTATATTTATTCAATCGTTTAAATATATTTCGTATCTCGTTCACTTTAAATCATTTTATTACACGTCGAGAGAGCGAACTGAAAAAAATTTCTTTCAATCTTCTAATTTTTCCTAACTTTTCGCATATATCGAAATCCATTTGTGGCACAAAGGAACCATCGAAGAAAAAAAATTAAACGATAAGTTTCGTGAAAAATATAAATTGTATCATCCAGTTTATCGTGGCACCGCGAAGAATTAATACGAACCAATAATACTTTATTAACGGACGTGCCGTGTCACGTCAGAGGTGACATTGTCACGTATAGGATCTGTGATAATATTTCTTCTTCTTTTTTTTTTTTTTTACGTCACACATGCGATCCTGAACAGGAAGGATCATCATACTGTAAAAGCAACTACGACTTTTATAAGAATTAAAATCGTGAAATATAAAATTTTAGAAAAAGCGAAAAAAAAAATTAATAATAATTGACCAGTTATATAATTTGTAATAACGATCCGTCTTATCCTATATCTCGCATATGCCTATAATTAAGAGTTATATATTTCACGTTTTCAGAAAAAAAATAAGCGAATAATAATTAACGATCGTTGGGGGGAAAAAAAAAAGGAAATATTTAAAAAAGGAAAAGTCGGTGGAAAATTAATTGCGGAAGTTCTCACTATCTGTTTGGCGCGAATATATTTATGGTGAAACGAGCTACGGGTTTAAATGCATGTGTACATACACACATACATATATACATATATATTACACAAAATTACCCAAGCACCTTGGCGTCTGGTGGTTGCGCAACGCCACGCTTGTGCTTTCTTGAGCGCATACGTCTCTTTCGCAAATGGACGCTCACTTTCTCGACGGGCCGGCCGTACATACACGCAGTAATCGATACAATATTTCACGAGGAGAAAGAGGCAATGCGAAGTAATCTGTGAAGCTTCTTATGAAAGTCGCCGACCTCTGACGAAAGAATTGGACGTTAGATCAAACGATCGTACTTTCGTCGCTTCGAAGATGCATTCAACACCTCGTAGCAATTGAGTTGTTATTATTAAAGCTCCAACCATCCACTCTTGATGAGTTCTTTTTTTTTTATTATTGATCACTTTAATTATCCATCGAAGATAATTGATCTTTCTCGATACGGTTAAAGTTTCATTGATTGTTAGATGGATTTTGATATCGAACGATATCATCTTTTTTTTTTTGAGTAAATTAAATTGTTTTTCTAAAGTGAGTTCGTCTACGTTTATCCAATCTTTGGGAGATAAAGATGCGTGGGATCTCGAAGATTGCATTACATTGTGGGAGACAGAATATTATTTACAATTATTTTTAAAGCCTACGTTCACGCGGCTCGAACAAATCGATAATCGATTTCGTTGTAACGAAGAAAAATTACGAAATCATTGTACATTTAACTCGATTGCTTTACACATTTTCTTTCGTTACAGAGATACTTAAGAAACGTGGGTATTTCAGGAATAATTTCGACACATCGTAATTAGCACTTCTCTCACAATATATTTCGAGTCAAACTCTTTCAATAATTATCACTTAATAACTCGAAATCCGAAATATATTTCGTAATCTTCGTTGCGAATATATTTTTGTGTATTTTTGTAAACCTATGAAAGAAACAAATGCCACGTTGTTACAACGCGAGATCGTGATTCCACGTACTACGTGGATCCTTTCAAACAACTCTCCGGAGAAATTTCTCGAGCAAATATACTTTTCGTCCTCCCCCTCCCCCGCGTCTGAATATTTTTAAGCCGCAGCCGAGAGGCCAAAGAGGCAGGAACCGGAAACCGCGCTCCAGCGACTAGAAAATCAACTACCATTTTGTCCAACAAGCAATAGATTCGATTCATGAATCGTTGCAATTATCGATCTCGATTTTAATCCGAGTCTCGATTATTTCACACGATGAGAAGAGAATAATTTTCCAATATAAATATTCAATTCCAGACGCTTGCAAAGTATTTACAGTTTTAAATTTCACATTATCACGATTTTTAATCTCTTTTGAGTAAGGGGAGGGGGTTGTCTCATTCAAATTAAAAATTAAAATTCCATTCAAATTAAAATCCATCGGCATCCGGTGAAAGAGCAACTTTCATTCGCTTAGTATACACAACAACAGCGCGAATGGCGAGGCAATGATCGCTTCTCGGTATAGTTTCCCTTCTGTCGCCGATTATCCTATATACAGAAGGTAGAGGTCTCGATCCACATAGATCTTTCCGTCGATCTTTCTTCGAGGGAAAAAAAAAACTCCTCTAGATTTCTACCAATCTGTCAACGATTCGTTGCGCGGTCACTGCTCTATTCTCCAACTCTGTCCTCCACTCGCGTATTATTACCCTCCTCTCTCTGGAAAAAAGAGAAAACGAACGATGCATATGCTGTCGATCAAAAATTTGGAATTATCTTATCTATTTATATATATCTTTTCCTTCTTCTATTAATATTTTATAACGAATAATCTTTAACGATTAAAAATAAAATTTAAAAATCTTCTTTTAAATACTCGCGTATTCTTCTCTCTGGAAAAAAGAGAAAACGATGCATATGCTGTCGATCAAAAATTTGGAATTATTTTATCTATTTATATATGTTTCTTTTCCAATTAATATTTTATAACGAGTAATCTTTTACGATTAAAAATAAAATTTAAAAAACTTCTTTTAAATACTCATGTATTCTTCTCTCTGGAAAAAGGAGAAAACGATGCATATGCTGTCGATCAAAAATTTGGAATTATCTTATCTATTTATATATATTTCTTTTCCAATTAATTCTTTATAACGAATAATCTTTTATGATTAAAAGTAAAAATCTTCTTTTAAATATGATCGAAACGATAATATGAAAAATGAAAAAGTCTTTATAACGAATAATCTTTTACGATTAAAAATAAAATTTAAAAATCTCCTTTTAAATGTGATCGAAACGATAATATGAAAAATGAAGAAGTCAATGAACAAAGTTAGACCGTTTATGATTAACAAGATTTCTTCCAAGAGTCTCTCTCCGTTCTTTCGTGATACGAAACGTCTGAATTACCGTTTCGTCGAAATCTTCCAAGGTATCAATTTAATATCGACTGTGCGGGTCTGGACGCTAGCGTGGTTACATAAACACGTAGATACTTGGAGCCGGAGTGGCTCGAACCGTTATAGAAAGTTCGACCGAGCTCTCTCGCGAGTTCGATCCCCCGGATCTCTCTCCATTATCCAACGACCATGATTGCCCTATAATCCGCGCATCCTGCATCTTCCTCCACCCGTTCCAACCGATTAGAACAGCTCTCTGCCCTTACGCATCGATTAATGCCCGCGATGTTTTATCCGTCGTTTGGGACGCGTGTCTTAAGGATTGATCGCGTGAATTTCGATGGAATATGCGAATGGAAAATGTGATCGAATTGGAGGGAATAACTTTTTGTTTCTGTATGATCGAGTTATTAAAAATTCAAGTTCCAATTGCAGGGATTCATCGACGGTGTATTCGTATTTTGTTGGATATGTCGAACACTACTGATGAATGATATAAATATGCTGATAATGGTGGATATACTGTTCATCCAGTTCCTGATCTTGGATAAAATAAATTTCTTAGTAAAAGTGTAATTAACGAAGATGGAAGAAGTCAAAATCTAATATTATTTCATTCGAGGAAATGCTATGTCAGGAGAACCTAATATTAAAGGAATTAATTAATTTTCAAATCCTCCAATTAAGAATGGTATTACTATAAAAAAAATTATTAAAAATGTCTAGTTACAATTGTATTGTAAATTTGATCATTATTAATTCATGATCCTGGGGATCTTAATTCTATATGAATAATTAGTTTTATTGAGGAAGCAAGTATTCCAGACCATAAGGCTAGAATAATATACAAAATTCCAATGTTTTTATAATTGGTTGATATAAATCACTTTTTATTTTTAATTTTGAAGATTAATAGTTTTTGTTAACTTAAAATCTTTTAAATTTATGAAATTTAAATTGTAACTAAAATTTAAGATTTAAATTAATTATTATTTTATTTAATTTAAATTTTAATTAAATAAATTATTTAGTGTTAAGAGTGTATATAAAACTTAGGAGAGTTTCTGAGAAATTCGCAATATCGAAATTCTGATAAAGGCGGAAAATTATATTTCTTCGAAACAAGTCTTCCCTAAGATCTTTACACGGTGAACAGTTTGCAGATCGTTTTTCGCCGTGTCTTCCAATTAAAGAAGACCACCTTTGACCATCAATTCCCTCGGAATATATATTTTCCAACGCCGTCTCGAGCGATTCAGTTATTCAGAGAGGAGCGTGGTTTAAAAAGGCCGCTCGTTTCAAGCATCCCCGACTACGAAATTTTTCCTGAAAGGGCGCGCCTTTGAGGAAGCTCGAAAAGACGATTCGCTTTTCGTCGCGAATCCTCTCGCTATCTTCTTCTTTTTTTTTTCTTTCCTTCCCTGCGCTGGAAATATTCGAGAACCGAGTTAACGAGTGACTCGGCGTGATGACTCGGCGAAGAATTCGAGGGGAAAAGCGATTTTTGACGGAAAGCGGACTTTGAGAAGAGCCGTGTAAAAGTCGAGGCGAAACGATATCGGAAAGAAGCAAAAGCGCAGAGTTTTTCATTTGAAAAGGTCCTCCGGAAACCTCGAAGGATTTGTTCACGCTCGAACAAACTCGAAGAAACTCTGGTTGATGGAAAAATCTGACCTTTCGTCGATGTAGACATTTATATATATAGGATATTCTTTCTAAATTAAAATTGTTGATACCTTCCCCTTTCCACAATCATTCCAGTTGTATTATCAATCTAGTTCAACGTAAAATCTATCTAAAAAAACTTATGAAATATTTCAGAAAATCAATATCATACCAGTTATTTTATTATCATTATATCAAATTCGTATCATCTCGGTTAAAGATCCCTTGAATTTACGAAACGTTTTCTTCAGATTCGACAGGAATTAAAAAGATCCAGACAGATTACGATCAAAGACGATTCTATCCTTTCTTGATACGACGACGTTCGCCAACTCGGTTGGCCAAGAGCCAGGTGAATAAAATTCGTTTGCCATCGAAAGGTTCGGCTGATTAATTAATTGATCGATCGATAAGGGATGAAAGTTGTCGCGAAGCAAAGCCTTCCCTTGTCGAGGATGCAGGGATGATTAAATTCCATCCTCGCCTCGTTACCCTCGTCACGTCTTATCGCCGGATAACTCCGGATCCAAAGGTTCGCCCGGCGCGAGAGATAAGGGGGATAATTGCGAGGGGGTGGGGGGTGAGTGTTGCAGCTAGGTATTGAGATGTCGAGGCGCGGAAGAGTTATTATCGGATAACCGCGAAAACGCGACGACCCTGAATAAAAAAAGTTCTTCTCTCTCTCCTTCCACCCCTCGAAGGGGGTGGAGGAGGAGGAAGGGTGAGGACGAGGGTAACCGTGGAGAAAGAGGGGAGGAAGAAAGAATCGGGACAACGGGTGCTTTCTTGCGCGATCTTTTGTGAATGGGATCGAGGCTCTCCCTCTCGAAGCCCAAGCACCTCTAAAGAGGTGCTCATTCTCGAAACGAATCTCTTGTTAAATTTGGAGATGAAATGGTGGTGATTGGAAATCGGTTCCTTTATTAAATTTGTATCTTTGTCGTCTCTTACAAAGCCATTTTATTTATGGATTTCAGGAGAAATGATCTTGGTATGTTGTAAGAAATTAAAAGAAATATATGTTTTTATTTAATAATAAATTCTTCTTATTGGGATTAACGTTTTCGATTCGGTGAACTGAGTCTGATCTTTTTAATTTATTCGAGTGAGGCAATATTTTGTCGTGTACAAAAGCTACAAGTTGATACGAAGAAGGAACGTTTTAAAAAGCGTTTCATTATTATTATTATTCCCTGACAGAAATAATGTTGTTTTTACGATATAAATCTTAAAAGTCGTAAAAAAATACATTAACTTGGGTAAACAAAGTCAATTAAAATAATGAATGAAAGTCCAGAGTGGAGAGGTGAATTACGAAGGTGAATTCTCCTCGGATAATAAATATTTGTTATTTTGTTCAAAATGATGTTTCATTTTGAGAGCCGCTGCGAAGCTAAAGACGCAGAAACTGAGACAATGCCGTGTCACCCTTCTCGCTCTGTACCGTTTTACAAAACATCATCCCTCTTCTTTCCTTGCCCCCACCTTTCTTTCTTTTTCTTCGGCTTAAAAGCTTCATCACCCCGATCCGTGCTTTTTTTTTTGTCTTCCTCGGTCGATCCTACTTCTCAAGTTGGACCGCTTTTTCTTCTGGATGATCTTTCTTAGAGGACCTCTATGACTATTACTTCTTCTACTCGTTTCTTTTTATTCCTACCTATAATGGAATGCAGAAAACAAAGGATTCCATTAATCTCTTTGGTGAAGAAAAAAAATTACCAAATGGAACTATACTACTCAGTCTTTAAATTTAAAGAAAAAAGTATAATAAATTAAAAATTATCTTCAATCAAATATAGAGTAGACTTTTTGTAATTGTGAGCTTATTTAACGTCGCTTCCAAATTTAAGACAATTAAAAATCTTTTTTACATTCTCTCTATTTTATTCAATTTATATTCCTTCTTTTTGATTTCAATTCTTCACTACGAAAACTCGCTACAGCAGCGTCAATTGTCACACGCGGAAGTAGATCGAGTCGTGTTATAATCAGACGTTCGTCTGTTCATCGTCGATTGAAACGCCTGTCACGTCTAAATTCTACCACGCAGTAGATCGCGTGTCGCGTCACCCATTTGCTATGCTGATTCTCTCACTTGTGCTATCAACGCGATGCTCAACCGTAAACTTGTTATTAACATCCGAAGCCTGATGCTCGTTGATTAAACATTTGTCCAACCGACAAACATATCGTTAGAAAATCGTGGAAAATCGATGTCTGTTCAATGATGCGGCGTCATTCATTGAACACGAATTTATACAGAGAGTAACTGGTCTCTCTTTCAATTTCAATTTTCTGTCACTCGATATCTCTCCTTGCACGCCATTTCCTTGCCGGATTATGCAAATGTCCTAATGGTCCTTTTGGTTATCGCGTGAATGTACTTATAAAAGGAGATATTTTAACCTGAGACGAATTTTAATGTGTAAATTATAATCCGTTCAAATCAATGAAAAGAAAAAAAAAATAGAACAATCCTTTCAGGATTAAATTTTTACTTCTTCACTTTGCTTGTATATAAAATGATTAATAATTGCAAAATATTTTTGTTTGTGAAACGTGATACCTTAAAAATTAAGATCGGTAAAAAAAGATTAAAGGATTAAATTTTTAATAAAAGAATTGTTTCATTTTAATGAAAAAAAAAGTGATTGTATTTTTCCTAGTAGACAAAGAAAGAACTTGACGGGATTAAATTGAAACGAAAGCGTGAATTCAATTTTCTACACGTTCATCTTGGTTTGCGGCAACCGAGGAGGGAAAGAAGAAATGAAGATGAAACGAAACGTTTCTTAAACGTAGCTGAAACGTAGGGAGGACAAGTAACGTTTCAGAGAACGTTGTACCGTAACGTCGTTGCAGGGAACCTTGCAAGACGATACACCGGTGCCACTGCACAGGCATTACAGCGAACCGTTACACGAACATTGTGGGTATTGTGTTTCAGGAACTGCTGTGCACGTTATAACGTTATAACGTTTCAAAATGTATCGTGACGTTGGATGTTGCATAAACGTTGCTCTACGATATTTCATAATGCTTGGAAACATTTCAAAATGACAAATGTTTCTTATCTTGGTGAAACTATTTCCATTTCTTATCCTATCTCCAACTTCATTGTCTCGAATCTAGTATAGTAGAAACTCACTAGGGCTATCTATCTGTATCGTCTAGTGACAATCTACAAGTTTAACGGAGTAGTAAACAAGGTAATTAAGATAGATTGAGTTAGATAATTTATTTTAGATATGTTCTTCTAGATATAATAGAGAACAATTATATTTTGTATTTATTAAAAAAAAGTTTACAAAGTCGAATTTAATCCATATTTTCACGTGTAATTAAATTTCTTAACGAATCAAACGATAATCGAGTAAATACGTTATTTCGAGATGAAGTTGTTACTCGCGAAATAATTCGATGGAGGAGATATGATCGTCAGACGTTCGCAAATTGAAGGATACGGTTTATGACGTTGCGTCAGCACTGGTCCATGAAATTGCGTTTCACCGATATTCGCCTGGGTTTCTAAACCGCCTGGTCTGTGGTGGCGCGTCAACGACGCGTCCAGATGTAGGATCGCCATCGATGCATGCTACTTCTCGCGATCGATAATCTACCTGATTGGCTTTCGAGCCATTCTCACATCGATTCAACCGCATCACGCACATATATTCCCACGCAATCACCAACTGTAGCGATTTGCATTTAACTAACGCGGTCATCGATGTGAAAATCTCTGAATTCCCAATCCATCTGCAAATTTTGCATTATCGATCGCATTATCGTTTTCAAAAAATAATTTTTAATCTTAATTAATTCCGGTCAACGAAGATCGAACAGTTTTCTATCCGCGTTTCTAAGTGAAATCTAATCTCTCGAGTGAAGTTTCATGCGATACAATAGGCATTATCTTTCCCCATTACCGTTAATCTATTTTTGTCAAGTGATGCGAAACAAACTATCAAAACGACCCCGCCCACACTCGTGGAACAATATGTTCGTTTCCTTACAAGACTTGTGTCTGTCGATCAATTAATTCTTCTTGTCTTGTTTGGCTCAGGTGGGCGATAGAGACACGCTGACGTCGGTGGCCGCGAGATTCGACACGACGCCATCCGAGCTGAGCAAATTTAACAGGCTCGGAAGCACTTTCATTTACCCTGGCCAACAGTTGTGGATACCCGTGGAAGGAGAAGGTCAAACAAAAGGCGGAACTGCCGACGCACCTAGTCCGGATCCTTATCACGATCATGAGTCCCAGGATGACCTACCTCCAGAGGAAAAGGGTAATTTTTATTTATTGAACACCGCAATAAAAGAATTTCACTCCTTAAAAGAATCGTGAAGTGATTTCAAAATTGATCAATAATAGTATGTGTGAAATTTTATTCAACCTATTAATGATTAATAAAAAGTAAAACGATATGAGAAAAGACAGGTATATTAAAATGATTGATTTTTATAAGTATTAATATATTCTATCGATTTTCAATGTTAATCATCAATGCTGATGACAATTAGATCAATGTTGCGTGAGATTAAAGATTTTTTTTTTTTTAAGTTATATTCGCAATATATAATCTTATCTTTTGCAAGTATAATATGTAATGCAATTTGTTTTTAATTGGTTAATGAATAAAGGATTTTAAATCGTTTATTAATAATTAAATTGGATAGAATTATAAATAAGACATTCGATTCCATATATTATTTCCATACAGAATTATATACATCATAATGTGTAAACATTCTATTCGATTATATTCTATTCCATATTCTATTACTAATTTATTTTTTATTTCATTTTGTATTTGACTTTATAATATTATATTATTTTTATTTCTGTCCTGTAACGCATTTTAATATCGTACTTTTTTTTTTCGTTTTTGAACATCTTATATTATTAGTTCGATATGTAACTAGATGAAAGCGAAAGAAAAAAAATACTATATGGTTAATAAAATTTGCTGTACCTGTAAAATTGGCGAAATTTGCTTTCATTTCGATGCAAAAACTAATATTAAGAGAACGTTACAGTATATGTCAGAACTGTACATTTAGTTTAGCAAGCACAGGCGCCATGTCTTATCTATTCGATATATGCAATATGCTAGTATGAACATTCTACGTGACACTTTGTATAATCAGATATTATCGAGACCCAATTCATCTTGATATTTGGCTAGGTGAGTCAATGCGACTTACCTGAATGCATTCAGTTTTCTATTCCATTATTCATAAAGGCATTCGCGCCAATTTTGTTTTCGATTTACATTTGTTGTTGCATGGTGAAGCGTTTTGATATTTTATTGTGACTTGTAACAGCTGTTAGAAACATCGATCATGATAGATTATTATTTATATAGTGAAATAGTAATCAAATATATAATAAGAGTAAAAATAGTATACCTGGTGCAAATAAATAAATAATAAAACATTTTGATGATCGTTGTTGAAGTTGAAAAATATATAAATACATATTGGAGAAAAAGATTCACAGTAAATTGATTATTCGATGGCGCCACTTTACACTGTCATGTCAGACAGTTAATGTTCGTAAAATCAAAAGAATGGACGGCTAAATATAACATCAAAAACATAAAATACGTTCTGTAAAAGAAGATATATAGTTTTAGTTGATATATATGTGTATATAAAAGAAAAAAATTGACAAATTGATTTTTAAAGTGTCACGTGTTCTTTGTTGTCTTTATTTCCCGCGCATTCTGTTTATTTTTCTTCATGATCTAATTATATCAGGTATGCCAGACATTTTAATCGATAATTAAAACTTAATCTAATTAAATTGTTTGTGTCTTTCTATGATTTATTGGAAAAATACATAATAATGCGTAATTCATTAAATATATTTAATGAATTCGACTTAACTGTGCATTTGCAAATAATAATTAATTTCAATAATTTTAAGTTATTTGAAACAAAGAAAAATTATCTTATTTCTATGTATAAAATAGTTTTTGAAAAGTCAATGCATCTTTATTTTAATTTTTTTCCATCACTGAATGTATATATCATATAATACATCAGCTGATCAACGTCATGATGTAAACTATGAAAAGCATATGGCGTTATTATGTGCATCAAACATAACCTATAATATATTGAAAAATAAATGGAAAATGAATGTTCATTGGTTTTATTTTATATAAAATACAAATATTATAATCATTATGTCATTAAAAATAAAAATAGTATTTGTTATTCTTATTAAATTCAATATTACTACTTAAATGTTGCATCATGTAAATTAAAATTTAAAACGCTTCGAATTAAATATGATAAGACAACTACTATATTTTTTTACAACATTAAAATTTTTTATATTTTATATTATATGTAATTTTATTTTCAATATATAATCTCTATTCTATAAAAAATATTTCAAAATAATTAATATTATCAAAAGTCTCTATATAAGTCTGTTATATTATTCTTTATAGAACTTCTGGATAACCTAAGGCCTGTGTCACCCAAATCAAGCCATATGGAAAGAGTAAAAACACCTCTTGGTGTTACAAATACAGTTATAGAAGAGGAAGAACAGCCGTTCAAAGAAAGATTTTTAAAAATTACTGTTCGTCATATCACAGATGGTCAGGTAAAGTTTATATCTCAATTTATTCATATAAAGCTTCTTTGTCTTTTCTTATTAGTTCTTTTATCTTATTAAAATTATTTTTATTTACAGGGTGTTGTTGGTGGAGTATTGCTAGTTACACCGAATGCGGTAATGTTTGATCCTAATGTCTCTGATCCTCTTGTAATTGAACATGGAGCTGAATCTTATGGTGTTATTGCACCAATGGAATTTGTAGTGAATGCTGCAATTTATTACGATATCGCGCATATGCGTGTTGGACATACGGAATCTGGAAATTTAGATAAGAAGCCAGAAATTTATTATATGAAGAAACCTTCACAAACTGAGAATGTGAAATGTCAATCGCCAGAAAAGGAGGAAAATTTTCCGGAATTAACAGCGGATGATGAAAATGTATGTAGTTATACCGAAAGAGATGGAGACGCTTTTCCAAAGGCCTTTGAGAGAGATCTCGTTACTCCTACCAATCTCCAAAATGTACATTAATATTTATATTTAATAAATTAAATTTTTATCAAAGCAATTATCCAATAATAATTCCAATTTTTTTATTAAAATCATAGGAAGAAGATACAACGACAACCAAAGAAAAAGAGAAGGAGAAGGAAAAAGAGAAAGAACAGGAGAAAGAAGAGATTAAAGAGGTGAGCGGTGGTGGTCAAGCAAGTAGAACGTTAGAGGAACGTAGACGTTCTATGCTTGACCATCATTGGCCAGTTCCTAGTAAAGATCAATATCCATGGCCAGTTGAAGATGAACAACAAGATTCTTTAAATTCTGACAAAGTTAGTTGTTCATTATTAGTGGAATACAATATAAAATTTTTTATCGAAGTTCAAATTTTAATAAAGATCAATATTTACAGACGGATTCTGCAAAATCGAAGGTGATTCCCGAAGGTGAAGAAGGATCTCTAGTCAAACTGTCATGCCACGACTCTGGTATTGACATACGTGACCCTAATCCCCCTTTCCCAGTAGTTCAGCCTAACCCCACAAAGAAAGTATATTCAGACGCAGATATTGTCTTATCTTCAGATTGGGTCCCTCCTATTACTATTGCTCCGACGAACGTAACAACTGATTCGCTAGATAGTGGTTCTGCTATTAACGGCAGGAAAAAGGCGAGTTCAGTGTCTTTTAGCTTAGACAGTAATGCAGAGGAACCTGAGAAGGATGAAGAACACAAAGATGACGATAAACAAGAGACTCGTAAAAATAAGGTAATATTAAAATTTATATACTTGATATCACATACTTGATATACATACTTGATATACATTTAATCTAATTCTTATTTTATTTAACAATTATTATATTCAGATGTTAAAACGGTTATCATATCCTTTGTCATGGATGGAAGGATTAACTGGCGAAAAAGAAGATGATAAATCTGGATCTGATAAAGTTTCGAGCCTTCCTAATAGCGCGGATTCACATCATTCATCAGTTTTCAGCAAAGTTTTCTCAAGGTGATAATAATTATCCTTGTCTATAAGTCCATAAAATTTTTATAAAAATTTTCTTGTATCTTATATGGTACAATAATTTTGTTCAAAAATTAATCATATATGCTTTTATGTTTTACTTTATCATTCGTGTATGTTAGAAATGAGTAATTCAATGAAAAAACAATTTTGCATACTTTTTATATACATAAGGAAGGTTTTCAATGGTCTGGCCTCCTTTATATGATGTAACGTTTGTTTTTCGTGTGATTGCTTTCTGCTGAAATTTTTTTAGAACTAAAAGTAATATTTATAGCGTACTTGAGGCTATTCATAATGAAACGAATTGCTTATATCACGCACACATGTAATAAAAACGTTTTATAGTTCTTAGAAACGAGTTTTATTATGAATATCCTCATTTATTTTAATATAGAATATTTATTAGAAATTTGCGCGTAGAAGCAAGCGGCTTATTGCATTTGCGAAACGCGCTTTGGGATATATCTTTTTTCAATTTCTAAATGGAGTAAAGGAATCAAAGGAATGGGCACGTGTGGCATTTCCAATTACGTCCTTGTCTTCAATAATCTTGTACCATCATAGTCCGTTTTTTCAATTTTGCTTTCCCATTTTTCTTCTTTTTCAAACTTTTTTTATTAATTAGCATTGTAGATATATTCTATATCCAAAATAAATTAGTCATTCAAAGCTAGCTATATTTATCAAAATCTTGATGATTAAACTTTATAAGAGAACTTTCATTGAAATGATATTTCAATGAATTAATTTGATTCAGTAAGCTGTATAAGTAAAGTAAATTTTGACTTCTAAAAATTTATAGGGAATACTGATTATTTTTATTACCATTTTGAGACCAGTATCAATCAGACTGTGATGGTAAATCTGTGTTAAAAATAAAGTTTAACTATCGTTTCCAATGTGACTAACAAAGAATATGTAATGGTGGTGGATATAAGCTCGCCGATCAACCTGGTGAGTGACTTTAGCTCGGGCCTGTTTGCTAAAACTCCCAGCGAAGAGAGCGGTGGGGGCGGTAGAGCTGGGGGAACACCTCCGCTTACCGCCTCCTCTCTCTCCCAGGACTCCAGCAATCCTCAGATTTCACCTGGTCCAGGAGGGCTTATAGGGTGAGTTTAGGCCCAGTCATGAACCAGCAAGTTTATACTGTATCCGTGTTAATCCACTTTGTCCTCATATTTTTTTTCACTATTGTTCCACTCTCTTTTGCTCTTTCTCTACTTATCCATACTCTATCTCTTCTTATCTCTGATTGGCTGTTAACTTTTATATTATTTTTATTAAACATTTATCTTCTTAGATATCTAGTTTGTTTCTTGCTATTTTCCCATAAATTACATCATCTAAAATCATTCATTCTGTAACATCCTTTCTTATTAAGTTTTTTAATGAACATATATAAGTATAAATGTAAAATTGTTCTAGTTTTTTCATAAATTTCACTGTTTCGAGCTTCTCAGGAACAACACTCTTCATCTATCCTATCCTTCAATACGTTTTATTTATTTATTTATTTATTTATTTTAATCTTTCTCAAAGAGAAAGAACATTCTTCCTCTGTTTCCCCGCTTTTCAGGTAAACTTACCATCATTTTTTTTTCAGAAAAACTACACCAAGACCGAATAATGTGCTTACAAACAAACACACAATCAATCAGAAACACAGCGTTTTTAATATTCCCGAGCAGTCATTGAACTTTATTTCACGACGCATACACGTTGGATACAATTTTAACATTTATCTTGAATGTTGTTGTTGTTTCCCTTAAGACTTAATTGCTCTTTATCACAATTGTATATTGATCAGTGTATATATTGCTTCGAAATTACAGGGAACACGAAAAAATCAGAGAAATCTCGTGTACTCGTGATTTTGAAACGCAATTTTGAGAACATCTTTCATGCCTATTCTCTAACATTAACACTTTCTTTCAGGCGGTCTTCCGTGGGCACGTTCATCAGGCAGCAACCATTGACGTCGTCAGGTAGCAGCAGCGTGGACAGTAGTCGAGGTAGCAAAACTTCGACAACGGCCCCGCGATTGGACTATCGTAGTATGGTCTCTGTCGAAGATATGCCCGAACTGTTTGTCAGTTTCGACAGTAAGTGTCCAGAGGAATTGAGTCAGTCTTTCTCCCCTTGAATTATGGAACGCGAATATATTTCAATCTGTATATTTTTTCGGAATGATTAAATCCAATGAAAGATATCATACAATGTAACAGATTTCTCACACTTGAAATATCTTTTCAACATTTTTTATAGAGTGTTTCCATTTTGTTGGGTGATTCTTTTTCATGGAATGTTTATCCGTAGAATAGTTTATTTTTCTCCAAGGTGTTTAGATAATTTTTCGTTAGAAAGATCATTATGCGCGCACAAGAGCCTACAATGTCAACAATGAAACCTCTACCCTTCGAAGGGATCGATAAAAAAAAAAGAAACTCTATGATTAATTACACGTAGCCGCGAAATACAAACAGAAAGAAACAAACAAAATGATGGCAAACGGAATTACATACCACGCACTGCACTCGCTCGTATGTATAGACGGCTTTTTAAACGATTGTTATTTTTGCTAGTGCATTTATTATTGTCCCTTTATTGAAGAATTTTTGAGCGCCTTTGGATTCGATCTCGACTAATTAGACAGTTTTTCTTTTCACACTATTTATCGCCAAAACAAAGAAAAATAAAATTCAATTTAATTTAATCTAACCAAATGCGCTTACGTTACATTGTTACACATTGTTTTAATTACATTACAATTCTCGTACATTGTTCTATATGGTTTTTAAATTCTACTCTAGTTTGTAATTTCCAGTTCTCTACATCTTGTATTATTCGGTGTGCCACTACCCGTGAACATTGTTCCACGAATTCGTATCATTATGAATAAAGAATCGCGAGAGAATTTGATATCGTTCCAAATATTTTCTAAATGCCTGACACAAATTCGAGGAACAATAATTTTCTATTCACGATCGTATAATTTTTGGATTCTGTCATAGTTTTCGCTTCTCGTCACAGATTCCAAACTCGAGTCTCTTCATTGTTAAAAATCTTTATCGTTAATTTTAAACGAAAAGAAATTTATTATGTCTTCACGATTTTGAAACTCTTTGTGCTATAATCCTTGAAGATTAATTACATATTACAATTCATATATTATTTGTGAACTATATATGAAGGCTTTAATTGTTAAAGAAACGTTTTAAAAAAAATGAAAAATTGGAAAAATTGGATTTCTGTAAAATCAAGGAGAAAGAGTTTCACGATCAAGTGCCAATGAATTCATACTAATGCAGATATATCATATGTTTTGTTGTCCCTCTAGTCCAAGCACCTAATTTTCCCGAACTCGAAGGCCTCGGTAGGTTCATACTGTATTAGCTTGCTTTATCCCTTTTGTATCAATTCACCATGTGTCCAAAGAACGTTACTTTTTTCACATTGTTAATTTCACCTGTATCTATTTTTTCCCCCTTTAGTTTTCTTTTTTTTTTTTTTCAAGTCTCTTGTGCAACTTCTTCTTCTTCTTCTTCTTCTTCTTCTTCTTATGTGTATCATCGTACAATTTTTAAATTATATGTTTTTTAAAAAATCTTTTTTACTCACAACCTCCATTCGATTTTGCCCACTGCACTTGCACACACGAATGCATTTTATTCTCTTTCTCTTTGTGTATAATTTTTAGAAATAATTTCGTGTAATTTTTACGGCAACGATATTGTGCAATTTTTTACTCCGAATCTTGGTCACCTGTCACCGATACAATATGGATTTTTCATGGCTGTTTCTCACTATATTTTTGCTCATCTGTATTGTTGTGCCCGTGTTTCTCGTGTTATTCTAATCTATAATGTTTCTAACATACGTTTGTCGATGCTCATGTCGCGATCTCATTTGTAATTGTAATTTAAAAACAATTCTTAATTTCGATCAAGAGAAAATATCGTCTGCAATAATAATTTAATGCGATGCTTTTTAATTTGTTGAAATATTTTCTAGAAATGAGCTTTTTGCATATTGTCCCTTATTTTTTTTAATTTTTTTTCTTCTTCTTCTTCTTCTTCTTTTCTCTTTCTATATCTATAAACGAAATGTATCTAAATATCTAAATATTGTGTGTCTTGTCGGAAGATTGATTAGAAAAATTGTAAATTTTTGATTAGAGTATCGCATAATTGAGCGAATATTAAATATCAAAATTAATAAGATTTAATTAATAAGATTTAATTAATTATTCGAGATAAGAAGATCTCGTGTACGCATTAATGAATCATTCTGTTGCATTATTTAGAACTTATACCACGACCAGCCCATTCCTGCGAGGATCCTCCATTGTACCTGAGACTGCGAACCGGAAGACCTAAGGATAAGAAAATTCCACGCTCAACGCCTATTATGAGCTACGGGAAAAAGAAATTACGGCCTGAATACTGGTTCAGCATACCCCGTAACAGGTAAATAAAAACATTGTTTCCTTTGTGACACATTTCATTTTCTCTCCCCTTTTTGATAATTTCATTCAATATTGTAAAAATGTTGTTATTGATACACAGCAGTCTCATTAGATATCAAAATAAGATATTTTAAAATACACTCTTCTTTTGATAAAATATTATCAAAATTCTATCATTAATAATTTTAATAATTTTCTAGAATTTAAATAATTACTCTATTAATTCAAATTATTGTTAGAAGACGACAGATAAATTTAGAAAATTCATCTAATATTATAATATTTTAAAACTTTCATTGTAGTATTCTCAATTGTCTCCTCGATTTCCTTTGATTTAATTTTTTTCAATTATTTCTGAATTATTGCAAAATCTGTGAAAGATTTTCAAGAGAAAACTCACTATCTACGAATATCATTTCCCGGATACGTGTTTCTTTACCTCTATTTATATGTGCGATTTCCGCGGAATCCTAATTTAGGAACCGGAAACGGCAATGAATCAATCGTTTTTTTACGGCTAACTGATATAAAATATCCTCGTACAACGTTTCCAAGTGAGTAATTCTTGCAAGATCGTGCGTTATTTTTGTTAAATTCACACCTCGTATCACGTTCGCAAGACTAGACCGGCCAAAAAAGAGCGAAACACGTGATTCCTCTGTAAGAGCGGCAAAATAGGTCTCGAGAATCGGCATCGTGCTTCTTGCTATTTATACCGATTCTTTGCCTTGCGTTTTATGTTCGTCAACTTTCAACGAAACACGTTCCACACACGTTTCTTCGTTCTATTTTATCGATTCGAGATGTTTGGACAAAATAAATTCGATATAAACTAATAATAATATTCCAAGATAAATGATAATGGCCGCGTTACGACTTGTAATCTTTGCTCGACAATTGTCGAAGGTCATGTGTGGTGTGAAGGTATATTCTGTTCAGCAATCGATTTTAATACGCGGACAATAATCTATATCAATGGCAATTCCTCTTTTATCAATTTTTTTATTTTCCTATCAATGTTGTAAATTCAAATTGAATTTTAATTTACATTTACTTTGTAAATCTAATCTATGATAATTTTATGATCTACTATTTAAATTTGTATTTGGGTCAAGTCTAAAAATATTAGATGTATCTTATCTTTCTTCCTCTGTGATTGATTCAAATTATTATTATTAATATTCAATAATTATATTTTTACTTATCCTGATAACTTGTGATTGTGATGAATTATACAAATTCATTAACTTTAGAAAATTTTCTAGAAACAAATCTTGAACAAATTGAATAGAATAATTGAATCTATTTCAAGTATTTAATCACAATTTTGTTGGATTGAAATAATTACACACTATAATGCTCCCCTTACCAGCAATCAATGGGGAGAAATATCGAGTTGAATGTTCACGGTAGTCAAACACGTTTCAACTTAACTATCCCCATTCATTATGTGAACGTCTCTCGAGTTAATCGAGCCGATCTTTAATTAATATCCAAGTTGAACACGTTACACGTGAGAAGTAAGCGCGAGAAATCACGTGACATACTTGGCGTATCATCGAACGTGCCTCCATAACTTTTCCGCTCGATGCTCGTGATACTAGTCTGTTCGCGCGAAGAAAACGCATCGGAGACGCGCCACGTGTCGGTTGGAAAAAAAAAAAAAATAATAATAATCGTTTCTTCTTCGTGAATTTTTTCTTCTTTCTTTCTTTCTTCTTTTATTTATTTATCAATGATACATTATCGGTTTGATCGATAATTAATTGAGGAGCTTTTTGGGGAAAAGGGATCATGAGAAAAATTTGAATTAAGTAAGTTTAATTTTATGTGTATATATATATATTTATATATTTTGGATATAGATTATTTTTTTTCAGAAAGCTCCTTATTATGTGTTTTATTTATTGGTAAAACTTAGGTTGAACGAGCTGAATTATTATTTTATCGAAATGTCACGTGACGATTGGATTATACATTTATCGAAATTATCTGTTGTAACTGGTGAACAGCTTCGTTGAATTTTTATTATATAAATTGTTTATCGCTCGACAATTTTAGATAAATGAAATTCTATTGCGTGACCGTTTTAGCATCGTTCTTAGTGTTGTCATTGGCAATTAAAAAGGATAGAATATATGAGTTGATTAGGAAAAAATGATATTTTGGTAAAAAAAAAAAAAAAAGCAACTTTGAGTTTATCGCACAATAATTTATTAATTTAACTTGATAATGATAATTAAATATTTTGCAATATTTTCCACAGAAATTGGATAATTTTGCGATGAATTCTTATGTTGGCATCTTATGATCATTGGGATGGACACGTGTATAATAGCTTGTTTTTAATTGACAATAATTGAATTATCATTACGTAATAAATAATAATACGTTATTTTAATTTCCTCCTCCAAGAGAAGAGGGATAATGAATTTCAAGATACATGTGTAGTATAAAGAAGTGATGAGTCTTCTCAGAATGTACATAATATAGAATTTAGATAACAAATCTTTAAAAATGTAGATAATTTTTTCCAGAATTATAATTATTCTCTTGCCCAAGAACAATTATACTCGTTCAAAGGTAGATTTTCAGAAATAAAAATAAGAAATCTTTGAATAGCATCATGAGAATCATTTTATAGAATTGTTTCATACAAAAGTTAAAAACTCTGAACGATTCTCTACAATTTCAATAACCCATTTAAAAGAATATTCATTGCTTAAAATTTTAATTAAATATTCCAAAACTTTAACTTTCTAAAATTTCAATAATAACATTTATTGTTATTTTCAAAGAAATTCTCAATAATCCCAATCAAAGAGTTTAAGATTAATCTTTAAAATTACCACTTCCCAAACCCTTCAAATTCAGAAGAAAAAAAATTTGCATAGAACTTTAATCTTTACTACCTCAACGACACGAATGATCGTCGACGATCTTGCAATCGCAAATCTGAAATCCGTCACACGCATATCCGATCCAGTGAATACGTTCACATAACAATAAAGAGTGTTGCACAGCGGGAGAAATCGGGAGAGAACGGTCTGTGTTGGTCATCATCACGCAGTCGGAGATTAGGTAACGCGTCGAAGAAGCGTCTAACCTAAGCGATTCACGTTCTCTCTTTTGCATACCGAACTGCCGTTTTAGAATAACATCGTGTTGCGCTGAATGGTCATTGGAAATTGGAAAATGTTTCTTCACTACGAAACATGTGTACGGAGCAACATAGTGACGTACGAGTTGACGCGATAAGAAGAGGTGGAGGATAACGAATGCGAGGTGTTGATTAGATAATTCGTTTAGATTCGTTTCGAAAGACAGTAGAGAAGGAAGGCATTACGTGAGTTATAATCGGAAATGAACCGAATAATTTGTAAACTCGTGCGATTCTCTTTTAAATAGAAGATCGAAGAAGAAATTAAGAGTTCTAAGATTTTCTTTTTTAATGGAATAGTTTGTTTTTTAATTAGAAGGAGGAACGTCTGAATTTCATAGTTTTTCGTGTAGAATAAAATTTGTAAAAAGGAAGTGTTTATTTTTTTTTTTTTTTTGGTGAATTTGTTAAAGGAATAATAAGTAATAATTAATTTTGTATTGGAATAATAGTAATTTGATAATATTGTGTTGGAAAATATATATAAAAAGAGAAACTATGAGTTTTAAAATAAAATTTTTCCATAATCGCTATCAATTTTTTTTTTTTTTTATAACAAGTACACTTTGATAATAAGCTATTTATTTTTTAATACAATGTTTAATTTCAAATATCTATTACTATTTTGTTTATTATTTATTGCTATTTTTATTAGTCTTTGTCATCTGTCTAAATGATTATTATTATAATAAAGTTGTTATGTGCCATTAAAAAAAGAACGATAACAGGTGACAATGATAGGAATTATCGTGAGGCGAACAATCGAGTCGAGTAGATAATGTATTTTCGTGCTCGAAGTTAAATTTAAACTAATCAAAAAAAGTTGTGTTCTATTTCGATTTTTATATTTTGCAAGAAATATCTTAATTTTTTATAATCTATAATATTCTATAATATTAAATATTGCAAACATTTGACTCTCGTAAAAAAAAAAAAAAAAAAAAGAAAAGAAAAAAAAATTAAAATTTCACAGTAGTTTGCACAGTAGTTTACGTCATCACAGGTAATTATAATGAATATACATAATTCCCGAATGATTCACTCGTCTAATTCTTATGCAGTCTACCAACACAATTTTAACAAGTGTCTCTCAAGGGTCCTCATCGGTTGCATCACGTTTCGTATTGTTTCGTAGCCTGTTGAATTTAAAATAAATTCTAAAGAATTTTTATTCGTGATACACAAAATATTTAAAAATCGTGCGAATAGAAATATTAACTTGTAAAGTTTAAACATCGTTTCGTAGTCAATCGACTTTGACAAGTGTTTCCACGGGGTCAACATCAGTTGCATCACGGACGCTTTGTATTCGATTCTAGTAATAAACTACTTGATCTTAAAAAATAAATTCGAAAGGAGAATAAAATTTTCAGCGTGTTTTTCAAATTTATGTTGAAAATTCGCGTGACACGAATATTATAATAATCAGAATATAAAGTTTTAAACAAATTCGAGTGTGTTTCTACGGGGTCATCGTTACGTAAATCACGGACTCTTCTTTTTTCCGATTCTAAAATAAATTCGAAACGATAATAGTTGAGTGCTTCAAAGTAAGTGAAAAATATTAATCGAGGTAAACAAAGATTGCGTAATATTTTGCAAGATTCAGAAAGGGGAACGAAGTGTTGTTAGAGAGGAAATAGGAAACGACCTTGCATGGTCGTCGACGTTTGAAGCGCAAGTGGTATATCGGTTAGAGAAAGTCAATTCGATCTTGATAGAGGTGCACGAACGTGGTGGTGAACGTGTTACGATACCTGACGAGGCGGCAAAATGAATTGGACATTGAGCAGTGTCGGCAACGTGATGAATTTCGTGTACAACCAGAGTGTGACGAACGCTGTGCAGAACGTTATACCGTTCGTCAATCGAAGGTAGTTTGACAAAAGAGACTTTTCTTTATATTCTCGTTCAATGCATTCTTTTAAATCTGAAATTTCGAATGGCTGAAAACGTGTATAACGCTTTTATATATATATATCGATTTGAAAAGAATTTGAAATAAATCATCATCAGATTAAAGTTGGAAAACACAGGTTCATTAGAAAAAAATTTTAATCAAAAGTTTATTCGAAATTATTATTATTTCCTAATTCTAATAAATAACACTCGTAAACTTAGTTTATTACAAGTTATTTCTACAACTTATCATCATTTACACGTATTCGATTAACGTACCACAACTTGTTGTTTATTCGAAAACATTAAAGTTCGATATTCTGTGGTACAATAACAAAAGAAGAGAAGAAAAGGAAACATCGTCGTTATCAAAACCACCGAAATCTCGATATTAATTCCCAACGTTTCCCATAAATAACATAACCCATAAAACTCCATTCCTATTACCTCGTGCCACGTTAAATTTAAATCAGACATAACAGAACAGTGTATCGGAAACAATGCAAGGCAAGGAATCGATGTTACGTAAAAACGATTATCGTTATCGAAGCGATACGAGTCGATTCGTAATTTTTCTATATTTGCTCGATAAAAGACATGCGATTATTGGCGAGGAGGGGGGAGAAAAAAAAGAAGACCGTAATTCTGCGACTTGGATTAACGCGAGGCGATGTTATTCCTGTTGTTCCTGCAGGGTGGACGACCTCTACAGGTTCATCCATGCGTGGGTGCCCTCGCTTTATGGAGAGCTCGACGAGAATTATTGGCGGGAACGTGGGTACATCCTGTTGGACACCGACACGGATCTGTCGCCCGAATTGTCGGGCGTGCACGAGGCTGGGAAAGCGGGGGAAGGAGCCACGGAGGAAGGGAAATCTCGCCAAGACAGCGACGAGATATCCGAGCTGACGAGAGAATCATGGGAGGTGAGCGTTTTATTATTATTATTATCTATCTATTTTTTATATATTTTTATCTTCGAAATTGTTTTTCTTTGCGGAAATTTTCAATCAAGCGATCATCAACAATTTTTTCTCTACGTTGGCACGCTGAACTCGATTTATTCTTCGACGAATGATTTTTCACGATTGGGAATCGTATGTTAAGTCGTGAATTAGTAATGAGATTTTTTTGTCGATGGAAAAGAAAAAAGTTGTCGGTAGAGAAATATAGGTAAAAAAAAAAAAAAATGAGAAATAACATGTAAACAGTGATTATCACGATGATTCACCTACAATTTATTTCACTTAATAATCGTAATAATATCTGAATAATTTTTTCTACCCTATTTTCTTATCATTGCTTTAATATCGTACAACCGAAGTAACGGATGTTTCTATATAGTTATAAAAAAAAAAGAATCGCATTACCTGATTTAACATACTTTGTAAACTCTCATTTAAAAACCCCATCATTTCCATTATATTGCGAGCAATAAAATAAAACCATGGCTCGTAATAATTAAAAATGATCTTCAACTTATTACAATAATGCCCGAATAACTGTTCCAATACATCAGTTTATATTTTTCTTTTTTTTTCACGATGCATTCCATAGACACACGTGTCTCAAATCTGAAATTTCGATTCTCAGGATTGATTCATCTCTAACAATTAAGCAGGTTAAAAAGAAGAAACGGCAGTTAAGTTCTGGGCACTACTGTACGCAGAACTCCATTTTGAATAACACATTTGTTGTATTGATTGTAACAAAGTTGATCGTTCAGCGTGATTACGTGTGTAATCAATCATCGAAATCGATACTCATCATATCGAAACGCATATTTGATTTAATTCCTGTTTAATCATCTTGCATTCTTGCAATAATTTGAATAATTTCCTTTGCCATTCATCTCGCTATTTCTTTACGAACGTTCGCCTCATACGCACCATCCAGGTTCGACGCACCTCATGAATCCATCGTTGTCGACGAGCGATTTGTAATCACAGTTTGGTTTAGTCAGCTCGTGTTAACGCAGTTAACACGTTCGAGCATTCTTCTCTTCGGCTTTTCGTTCGTTCGCTTCCTTCCTTTCGTTCGTTTTCTTTTCTTTTTCCTCATCATCGCGTGTTTATCGATTGGTTGCCCGATTGCGCACAGCTTTTCAGTCTTCTTCATTTCCTCTTTCACTTTCAGAGCACAGTGATCATAGATATCATCGTCACAATCGACGAATCCTCATCCATCGATCCACCTATATGTCTCCTTTTTTTCTTTTTTCTGGCCGATTTTTTTTTTTCCTTTTTCATTTCTCTGAAGCAAGAGAAAATTAGCGTTAGTACTTCCAGTGAACTCTCGATCCTTGCATCGATATTCTTCGAAAAATTATCGAATAATTCTCTAAAATATTCCATTTTTAAAAAATAATATTTCCTTTCTCGAAAGAAATCTCGCCTTTTCGAGAAGCTAATTTTTCTCCAAAGATTTTTAAAAAAAAGTTAAAGTTCGAGCTCGAAGTAAAAAAAAATTGTTCACGATCATGATCGATGCGGGGATGGAGGGGGAAATCCAGGTGGAAATGCAGGCTAAAGAAAGCGCTAAAAACGGCCGATTATATTGGCTAACAGCTGATCAAGGCCCCCTACGTAAAGCTGTACAGCATCCTGAAGACGTCGAGCACATCGGCGGATTCCGAGCAGAACCAGGACCCGGAGGTATTCCGATTCTCTCTCCCCAGATCCATCCTCCGTTCTCGATCGTTTTGATATACAATAGCCACCCAGATTGCTCGATGTTTGACTTACGAAAACGCACTATCTTCTATCTTACACCACGTCACACCCTCGGGTATATACTCGGTGCACCATTGTCACGCGATGTTAACGCCTAGCCCACGTTTCAGCGTTTCCTTTTCCTCTCTCTCTCTTTCTCTCTGCGATTGTTCACCAATACGCTTTGCCGCTTCGTACGATCGCCTCGATAATTTTCGAAATGTAATTTTTCAAATGATTTCCTGCAACGCATCGATGCCTCCATCGATGGGGGAATACATTGAATGTTATATTTTTTTTTGGATATGGAAATTTAATAATTAATAATAATAAGGAAGTAAACGAAAAATGATAGGTTGTATAATAATTTAATCGTTGGATTAATTTAGATCGTCCAAGAAACTGGAATAATAATGTGGTTTAAAATGTTTTATACATTGTTTCGTATTGTAATTTCAAATTATTTGTATTATACTTTTTTTTGAAAGAATTCGAGACGAGGGATTCTTATTTTAGACTTGCAGAGGTTCTGGATGGAGACTGTAAGGGATTAAAGGAACGGCGATAGACTTATTAATATAACCCCACTCGATATTTTTATCCACCAATCTTTAGAGAGAGTCAAGTACTGAGAAAGTACAAGATCGATTTCAAATCTATCGATCTATTTGAGACCGAATGAAACTATCTCGAAACCGACTTGGATTATATCGATGATATACTACACAGCCGGGACAGAAATAGTTTCTTCATCATCGTTCTTGAACCCTTCGGCCCGGCCACGGTTCCAAAGCGGTTTTAATCGCCGTCCAAATAGCGTTTAACATTCCCTTCTGTATTTAGAATGTCGGTCCAACGCCCTCTCGGGCTGAAATACCTCTGTGTCGCTCGAATATTAAACGCTCGCCCTCTCCCCGGATTCCGCTCGTTGTCTCCTCTCCTCTCTCGTCGATCTGGTTTTTTACACCGATCACGGTTCCCAGCCATAACACACGGCTTCGCCACCATAAACACTGCGCCGGATCCGTTTCGAGAAAGAAATGGAAACGTTGTACTCGAACAATTTATATTGTATCGTTGATTATAATTTACAAAATTTTTATCGTCGAAGAATCGCTCTCTCTCGAAGATCTTTGCATCAGAAACGTATGCTTGTAACTAAATATTTGTTTAAAAATAATCCACGATTTCTCACGCTTAAGCTAAGAGACTTATTGAGTATAATTTACAAAATTTTTATCATCGAAGGATCGCTCTCTCTCGAAAAGCTTGTAACCAAATTTATGTTTAAAAATAATCCACGATTTTTCGTCTAAAGTAAGAAACTTATTGAGTAATAATAATTTACAAAATTTTTATCATCGAAGGATCGCTCTCTCTTGAAAATCTTGTAATCAAATTTACGTTTAAAAATAATCCACGATTTTTCATGCCTAAGCTAAAAGACTTATTGAGTAATAATAATTTACAAAATTTTTATCATCGAAGGATCACTCTCGAAGATCTTTGCATCAGAAACATATGCTTGTAACCAAATTTACGTTTAAAAATAATCCACGATTTTTCACTTCTAAAGTAAGAAACTTATTGAGTAATAATAATTTATAAAATTTTTATCATTGAAAGATCGCTCTCTCTCGAAAAGCTTGTAACCAAATTTACGTTTAAAAATAATCCACGATTTTTCACGCCTAAGCTAAGAAACTTATTGATTATAATTTACAAAATTTTTATTATCGATCGAAGGATCGCTCTCTCTCGAAAAACATGTAATCAAATTTACGTTTAAAAATAATCCACGATTTCTCATGCCTAAGCTAAGAGACTTATTGATTGTAATTTGCAAAATTTTTATCATCGAAAGATCGCTCTCTCTCGAAAATCTTTGCATCAGAAACGTATGCTTGTAACCAAATGTAGGTTTAAAAATAATCCACGATTTCTCACGTCTAAGCTGAGAAACTCGATCATCTTCATAGATGATCCTCCGTTCCGGGGCAAAGTCAATATGAAAGAGAATATTTCTCGGATGATGCTGCTCGGTGACCGATTTATTTCCGGAAGGTCGCGTTCACGGTTCGTCCACGTCACTTCTTCCGCTCCTCGGTATCGTTTGCCAAATAGAGACGTTCATCGGTCGTGAATGATTTTGGATCGGTCACAATAGCCGTGGCTGTGTGTGAATCAATCGCTATTTTCGAAAACTAATGGCAATTTGCTGCCTATTTTCGATGAATTTGTCGAATTAGTTAGGGAGCAGTTTATCGACAATTTTTTCACGAGTTGGATTGAAAGTAAACAAGTGACTTTATCAGTATGTTGTAAGAAACATACATTGTATTGAGAATAATTTTGTTGCTGCCACGATTTCTTTATCTCTCTTTCTCGTAATTATCATTTTTTCCATTAATTAACGAACGAGCAGAGGTTATATTTAACTGGTCAGTTAAAAGTAATTGGAGCTCGTTCGAATTTTCTACTTTTTATTTATTTTTTTTTCTTTCTTTCTGTTAAGCTATCGTAAAGATAAAAAAAAAGAAATATTATAAAGAATTGCAAATGTGCCAAGATTATTTTCAACGTGGTGAGGAGAATCCGTTGACGTCAGTGACAATGGAAATGAAAACGGGTCGTGTAATTACGTTCGTATATAAAATTGATGCGTCTAAATTGAAGAAAAATTTTAGATTTCCAAAAACTTTGAAACTTCGAGGGGAGAAAATTTATCATTCAATATAACTGTGTGTTTACTCGTTCAATCATTCTCCCCTCTAAAAATAGAAATTCTGGATTTTGGAATCGTAAATATGTATTTCACGAAGAATCTTCAAGAATTATTACACATCTACTTCTTTTTCCAGTGAAGATTGAGTTGTGGGTGGTCCTGGCAGGAGGTCGATGTTCTCCATCAATCACGCGTATCACGCCTCGTTTATCGTATTTTTATGAATAGTAATCGTACGGCCTGGCTAAAATTATTGTTCATTCAACCGTACCCACATAATTCCCAGTTTAACATTGCAATAAACACACACGTGACATTTGATACGATTGCCGTTATTGACAATGTTATTTCTCCATGATAACATTTTGATATAATAATTGAGTAAGAAAAATAAAACAAAAAAAAAAGAGAGAAAAATCTCCTCTCACGATTCTGCGATTTCTACTCGCTGCAAAGAAAACACATTCGACATACAATCAATATATCCATCTCGATGACTCACCACGTATCAATGACTGCGATTAACGAACAACAATACGATACAATTCAATTTCATTGTCGTTTCTACGTTCTTCGTCTTTTCCACCTCGAAGAGAAATTTGCACGAATCTCGATCGATCGATCGATCGATCGCCGCGTCAGAGTTGCAAAATACGAGGAGGGATTGCATAAAGCTGGAATCGACGTAGAAGAACACGCGAGCAACAGATGTACTCTCTAGCGGTCAGAAATTTTCCATAGCCGTTTTCGAAAACAAGCAAAGCGAGCCGACGTTTCCGTCCTCGCCTCGTTTCACATCATGGACCGAGGACGCATGGAGGAAACGCGTAACCTTCGCCTCTCGGCCCTGTGCCAACATTCCATCTTCTTCGTTCCATTGGCCCCTTTGATGCTTTTGCTAAAATTGCTCCGAATGAACGGAGAAGAAGTGTACGGCGCCAGCGCTTGTAACGTATCACTGGAGACAGTGATGCTTATAAACAATGTGCTCGTTGAAACGTTCAGTTTCCATCTGTTGCTCGCCATTTTGGAGTTTCTAGTAACTTTTCTCAGCGGTTTCTCGTACTTGATCCTCGCACGATGCACGATTTCTGTTGCTATAATTATCCGCGAATGAGACAAGAATCGTTCAAAATTTGAATATATATATTCGAAATTCAAAATGTTTTACGTTTTGTGAATGGATGAGTTGGAAAATTATTTATTATATTATTTAGAATTTATATATTTGGGATAGGATCGAATGTTATAATCGATTTTTAAGCAAGGTTAGGTAATAGTAATATTTTTTTTTAAATTTGTAAATAGTAGGGGTATAACTAATTAATTATAAAAATAAGTGGATTGGAAAAAAAATTTTAGAAAAATATATAAATATATTTGCACGAAAGACACGTATAGAAAAATATTTGATCGAGAAAAGTATAGATCGTTGTAAAGATAATGAATCTATTTTAAATTCATAAATTTATTTCAATAACTTATATTATGTTTAAAATTAACAAATATTCGATAACTTATGGACCATTATACATTATCCAGAAGTTATCCATGAAATTGTGTACAAAGATTAATCAAATAATGTTTATACAGTTTCGCATAACAGTGAATTTTTAGAAACTGATTTATTTCGCTAATAAAAATTTAACCAAGTTAATTAACAATCACTTTATCGAATTTTTTTTTTCTTCTCTAAGAAAATTCTCGACGGAATTTCAGATTATTGTAGATCTAGATTTATTTATCGATTGTTTTAATTATCGATTGAAATCATCAAAAATTTGAAATCATTTTTCTCTCTGTCTCTTTTTATATCTTTCTAATTTTGATATTCGATTCGAAATTAATATTAATATTATAAATGTGTATCAATAGTAATTTCATTATTTTTTAAAACGCTTGGATTTTATAAAATACATAATTACTTTTAATTAAAAGTTGTATTAACTTAATAAGGGAAGAATGAAATTCAAATCGTTCGTGTGTATAAATCATAGATTAATAATATCACAACGTGAAGAGAATTATGCCAATTATAATTTTAAATCTTTTTTCTCAATCGCATATGTTTTGCATACGTTATCTAAACGTATCGCTTGAAAAACTCAACTGACAATGAACCGATGAATAAGGATAAACAAGATAATCAAGATGATTGCCAGAGTAAATTTCTAAAAACTTCCATTATTTACCTGCTGCTCACCCCCCCTGCAAGAAATATTTCAATATTTCAATATCGCAATCATTCCAAGGATAAAATGTTTATCCCCTTCTAACATCATAAATCCCGTGACTTGAACTCTTGCTCTTTCTTTAACAAATTGTTCAAATATTGAAAAAGTAACTAATAAATTTGTTCATCAATATTAATATTAAATAATCGTGACGTATTATAAGAATCTGTGGATAATCTTACATTTTTCTCTTTAGATTTGCTTTAATGAATAATTCGTCCATCTTTAATATTTGATCGATCGATATCAATCGTAAAATAATTTGTATACAAAAATTTCGTAACAAAAGTTTATATTATTTGTTTAATGCAATTAAAAAGAAAGAAAGCAATTACGACGACCTTTTTACAATGCCCTTAGTCATCGAACAAATCGTTATTCACGTGTTAATAAATAACTCATTTTCGGTACAGTTACTTTTGGACAATTTTACTCTTTAAATCCGTTTTGCTTCGGATTTAGTGTACGTGATTTAAGAGGATCACGTAGGCCACAGGAAACATTTGACCATGATTATCTGTTATTTTCCATGAAATGGAAAAAAAATCTTGTTTGCCTGCCAGCCACGCACACCAGATACGTTTGACGATCGTCCATTAATCGTCCGTAATCTGCATATGCCGTCCGCTTTAAAGACGCGCCTCGAGCCTCGGGAAATGTGGTCATTTAATTTCTTCTTTTCTCTCTCTCTCTCTCTCTCTCTCTCTTTCTCTCTTATACATGATTTAGAGATTAACGAAACACGTTCATTGATGGAATAAAAAATGAGAGATTAAGAGTTTCATTTTTGTCATTCTTTCTGTTATTCTTCGTTGTTGTTGTTATGTTTTTTTTTTCCTTTTTCTTTTTTTTTTTCCGTCTGTCGATCGATGATGAAGATTCTTATCGCCGAGTTTGCATTTAATGGGATATTAAAATAGCTATTATGGACGGTATATTCTCCTACGAGTTTCTATTTCGAACGGTTTTGCGCATCTGTTATTCGGCCCACGCGTAATTGTGCGCTATCAATATTACCGGATACGATGGACATTGTTTTTCACTCGTAATATTCATTTCTTTCCTTCCAATTTTCTCTGTTTTTCCTTCCTGCAAGTATTTTTACAAAATATTTTTGTATTTCTTAATAGTTTATATGTGTATATAATTTTTTTTTTTTTTCGTTCCTTTTCGAATAATTCTATATAATACGTGTGAAACATGTATGAGAAATTCCTTTAAAGATTATTTACAAAATTTTGATCGTTAAACAAATTCGTGAGATAGACAGTACGAGACATCATTTTATTATATGACGTTGCAAGATATGTTTTTGATAATATTTTAATAGATATTTATTTCATCTCGAGAAATCTTGCGAGAAACACGCTCATTAAGTTTTCAATGAAAAAAAATTATATATCTCGAGATACAATTTGACTTGTAAACTTTTTTTTTTTTTCTCTCTGTTCTTCACTTCACTGTCGCATATTATTCACAGAGTATACCAGCAAAGTAGATTATATTATAGGTCGTTTCATCATCAATCCTACAAATACTTGTTAAGAAAAATATTGTTCACAAAGTGGTACTGTAAATTTCAATTTACAGTATATAATATTTATAATTATTTAAAAAATATTAATAATATAAAATTATTTATTTCAAAAGAAATTTATAAATGAAAACGAGAAATTTTCTGTTATGTTTTTTTTCCTCATAAATAAATAAATAAATAAAATCGTAGTTGCAAAAAGGTGAAAAGTCATCGCTATTGAAACAAATCTTTAGAACGAGTATTCTAATAATGTATTTAATAACAAAAGTGCGAAATATCATGGAGCATAAGTAATTTTCCGTGCGATTTATATAAATTTGCAATACACGCAGTCGGCGTGTATATTTTATCAACGCCGTTTAAAAAATGGAATAAACAATATGATTATTGTTTTCTCGTGATTTCATTGCATCGAGACTCGATTAATAATTCAACTTGTGTCAAAGATCACACCTTATGCCTCAAAGTATACACGTTTGACGTAATATTCAAAAATTAACGCTGTCGATAACAATGGATTTATCACATGGTGTATCGAGGCAATACGATTAAGGAGTGGATTATATTTTATTGGATTAAAACACGTGTAAAATTTACGACAAGCAGATTAACTTGTAACATTTGTTACAAATATTGGTAATATGGTTCAATGACTCATCGTATGTAGTTGAGGACACAAAAAAACACACGTGATGTTAAATTACAATGAATATATTCGGTTATGATCTCATTATTTGCTTTATATTATATACGTATTTATATTTCTTTCGATTTCTGGAATGAAAAAAAGCGAATGAGTTGAATCCGTTAATGATTTTATAAAATTTCATTCCTTTAAAATTATTACGTTTTTCAATTGAACATCTTTATTCGAAGGAAAATCAATTTTAAATTTCTAAAAAAAAAATTTTAAAAATTCAAGAATTGACTTCAATTGAAGTACCGTTAGATTGGAAAATATTACGATAATAAACGATAAAATAAAATTGAATGAAGAAATTATCGTATTTCACGAAAGGAATATTTATTATACTGAAGACGAACGTGACAGTATGCACGTTGAACATATAGCGTATACTATTAAAAGATTCATATCTTTAAAAATAATCAGGTTTCTTTAAATATTACAATTATTCCTGAAATTTAATTCCTAAAATTTTTCTTGCTCATATAATTGATTCGATAAAAAATAAATATAATTTTATCATGTATGTATAATTTAAAATTCATTCTATCATTTGGAACAATCTTTTTTGTCATTCCATATGAATTTTTAATAACGATATATAATATCGTTCAAATAACCTTCAATTATAGAATTTTTTAAACAAAAAAAAAAGCTCTTAAATAATCTAAATCTTTTACATAGATAATCATTGAACAACGACGAGATATATTTCACTTACTTTTTGTCCAACAAAAAATAAATATCTTCAAATTAAATAATAAAATATCTTAAAAAATATAAAAATCAAATATATTTTCATTAAAATATAATTGAATGAATAAAACAGCGCGCGCATCGCAGTTAGCACGTGCTGCGCAAACCGGTCTGCGCACTGTTACCGTACCCTCTCCACCACGCCTTTCTCTTAGGGTATTAGACTTACCCCGAAAGCACGATACTACAGTGTTGCTTCAGTCTTCGAGAAGTGAAGCGTGCATTGTACCAAGTGATCGATTTATGAAATCAATCGAAAGTTAATATCTATCTATAAAACAGTAATTATTTCGAAGAAAAAACTTTGGCAAATCGAATCGACGAACCTCAAATTCGAAAGAACTTTTTTTCGACGAAATTTTCTTTTTTGTCTGGAATCAGTAGAGATACATTGTATTATCGTCTTCGATAATACAGCGTTAAAATTCGACGACACGATCGCGCGTATATTTTCAACGTGCTCCGTAACACGGGTTGATCCGTTCGTTTCTAGAAAGGTTCACGCGACGGTGGCCGATCGAACTACAGTGAGACCAGTGTTTAAACGCGAAATACGTAAAAGCAATGTAATGTAAATTATTTTTTTTTCGCGACGAGAAAAATTATAACGGAACATTTTAGTGACAAAGGAAAAAAGACGGAAAAAATTGATATTCGAATTCTACGTCAAAGGCGAAAGAAACTAGTCAAAATGCCGAGACCAAAGTTTCCCAATCCCATCGCTAAGATCTCCAAATTCCTCAAGCAGAAGACGAAGGTAAATAAAAAATTTTTTTTTACTTCTTCTTCTCCTTTTTATGCGTTTTCAGAAATTTTAATTCGTTTTATATTAATTATATACAAAATATAATGACATCATTATCAATATCTAAATAATTCTAATAATCATGAATCGTTAATAGATATGCGTTGTCATAATAATCAGTGTCTGATGTGGTTTTAATTAACTTTTCTTCTTATCTAAAAAAAAAAAAAAATCTCTCTAAGGAAGAAATTTTTCAAATTGAATTTTACAAATATATTTTACACGTAAGAATTATTGCCGGGAAATAAAATTTTTCTGCAAATTCGACCTCTTAATTATTTACAATTATAAAATAAAAGTTTATTCTATAATTGTATGGTAAATCAAAGTTGTGCAACAACTTGATAAAGAATTCGCTTGATATACGCAGTAATTCTTATTTTGCAAAAAAAAAAAAAAAAAGAAAGAAAAAATAACATTGAATTATCGATAGAGCATGTATTCAACTCTGTTGTAAAATGTCTGACAAACATCAAGAATAATTTTCTATTATGAAAGGTCACTATGAATCTTCTTGGCGTTTCCATGAATCCCGTTTCAATTCAACCACACTGTTCCCAACAGTTGACTCTTGACTCACTTTTTCCCCTCGATACGTTGTACATCGTAAATCATCGTCAATGGTTTCTTTCGTGCCACATGCACGAATTCACCCCCGGTTAATTCGAGTAAACAGACCTTCTACCTAGTTCTCTTAGATAGTTTAGAAATAATTCTACGAGTTTATAAATAATATAAATAATCCTGTAATAAAATTGTTCGATCCGTAGGACAAGGATATTCATAAAATTGATGGTTCAAAGATAATTCCATGACCTGTGTATAATTGTTCGATCCGTAGGATAAAGATACTAAAGTAAAATTGATAGTTTAAAGATAATTCTATTACCTGTGCGAAATTGTAGGATAAGGATAAAATTGATCCTTGATTTAGGACGTTATCTTCCTTGACATTTATGACAGTTTACTTAACATAAAACGTATTGTACCGATTTGTTTGCATTATAAGGTTGAGTTAATTTTCATGAATTAAGATTCGTTGTAAAGGAAGATATATAATGATATTGTATTTTTGCGTTTTAGAAATTTTTGAAGTTTAATTCTTGAGAAAGTTTCTTAAGATTTTTATTTATTTTTTTTTTTTTTTTTACAATTATTAACCTCGATGAATTATGGATCCGAACAAAACTTCAATTATGATCAAAGAGATGTTTTAACAAGTTTGTCGGATAATAAAAATGTTGGCAATTAACTGTAAATTTTCTCTGCGAATTTTTAGAACGTTTAGAAAGTTTCTTTGAAAGTTTTAGAACATTGTGCAAATTTTAGACAAGATAAAATAGGGTCAAGGATGGTTCAAAGTGTACAAATGTCCCTGGTAAAATCTGTTGACTTTTATTAAGATAAATTATATATTTATCGCGCTGTTCCATTTATAATATAAATTCATTATTTGTAATCTAATAATTATATTTAAATACGTGATAGATCGGTAAATGCGTTAAATATGTATTTTTCTCACTCTCTTGAACGTTTTAAAACGATATTGACTGTTATAATATTAATCTTAACGATCGTTTACACATCTTTGTGGATTTATTAGTTATTTTTTAAATTACTCGACATGTTATTCCTATCTTCGTTCAGTTTGTTAGAGAAGATTGTTTAAAGAAAAATAAATTTAAATCAACAGCTTACAGCATCAATTGCGACAGGCAATATTCCAACCGGACAAACTTCTTCTTTTTACTCGTCGTTGAAGCGAAACGGAAAAAGAAGAATTAAACACGATAGCTTTTTTCTTTTTTTTTTTCTTTTTTTTTTCTCTTTACGATCGAACAGTATCGCGTAAGAAACTTTCTTTAATTTATTCTCGTCATTTTATCAAGAAATCAAATTTCCCATAAATGCGCAAACATTCGAAAACGCGTAATAAAATTCATCCACGAATCGATGAATGTTGGATCTCGATCCGTGGACAAAAGGAAATATAAAAATAATTAATATAAATAATTAAATTTAATTTTCAATCGTTCAAAGACTTTAACGATTTCCCATAAAAACGACGAGAATTCATCTATCTTTATTTCCAAAATCATTATCAAGTTCAAACAATAGATTCGATCAAAATTTATTTTATATAAATGTGTAATATCGAATCAAAGAATTATCTGTTGACACATAATAATAATAATAATAATAACAATAATAATACGCAATTGCTTATTAATAGAAAAAAAAAAAAAAACCAGTTCTTGATTTATTTACACGTACGATCCTTGGCCGCACCTAATTCCACCTTTCACAGAATCCAGCTTCGTTCGATATATGGAATCGAACTCGAATCCGGTCGATCCCCGGACCCGAAAGTTATGCAATAAACGATACAGCCGCGACCAGTGTGTACACTGTGCGTAGAGGGTGCGGCCTATGCTTCGATCGGGAGGAGGGGATGCTTCCTCTCCGCGAGAAATAAATCTACGCGACGGAAAAATAGGATGAGGGAAATGTAAATAGAGATGGAGAGCAACGTGGAAAAATGATTTATAATATATCGGGAAGATGCGGGGGAATTGAGATTAGAAATGGGATGATTGAAAATGTTATTTAGTTAATAGTTGTAAAAATGAGTGGTGTAAAGTTTGCTTGCCTTGAAAAACGATTTTTCTCGAAATATTTTAGCAATTTTTTGCAATGTTTTAGCAATATTCTTCAAAGCTCTTTGCCACTCCAATGATGTCTATAAATATATTAAAATGTTTGGTATATTTTTAAGAAATATTCCAAAACAATTGTGGAATATTTCTTAAAAATTATATTTTCAATCTTATGGAAGACTTGTTTTTTGTTCGATTCACCCTTTTTCAATATCGATTCATTTTGAGATTTATTAATTTTTCTTTTAAGTAATAATTAATTGAAAAATAATTTATTTTTTCCAATCATCCCTCTCTTATGTTACATGGTATTAAGTTCGTGTGTAAGCAGCTGAATTTTATTCATTCACGCATCAATAACCGGAAACAATGAACCGTGTCGCACGAATTACCGTAACGAATCTCTTCCTGTTTCGGAGGGCAGTAAAGAAAGGAGAAGAGGGGTGGAATACTTTGAAAGGGTCGAGCTCTCGTTCCAGAATTCGAAGAAAAAAAGACCTGGACCTTGCCTCTCTCGGTTCACTGATTGCAGACTGGCCACAATAAATTTTCTCGTTTGACAGGGTTGTTTTCAACGAATATTCTTTACCACTCCAATGTCTTTTACGATGTCTATAAATATATTAAAATGTTTGGTATTCCAAAACAATTGTGGAATATTTCTTAAAAATTATACGGAATGGAACGGTGTTGTTCTTTCGAAAAGCATACGCACGAAACTTTTTAAAGAATTATGCAACAGATATGCTGACAATTCCATATCTTTTTTTTTTTGTCAAATTTATCGCTATTTTCTTATGAGCAAACCGATAATATTTTATATATTCTGATATAAAGCAATCATTAAAAAATACTTCTTGATTATAAGGTAATAAGTAATAATAAGTAATTTGCAATTTTCATTACGGATTATTTTAATTAATTTCCAGAAATAATATTCAAGATTCTACGAAAGATTCTTTTCAATATATCTTATTAATCGAGCCTCGTTCCAACTTTTCCTCAGTCTTCCTCTATCCTCCTTGGCAGAACTTCAACTTCTCGTTCAAACAATTCGAAATCTCGAACAACAAGAGAGAAGCAATAGTGCCATTCCGCCAATAAACCGACCGAAAATTCTTCGAAACCTTCAAATTTTCCATGAATTCGCAAGATCGATCGAAATTAAAAACCACATTCAACGTTAATAAATCAAACGGTGAAAATTATTTTTGGTTTACGCGAAGATGTAAATCACGTTCGAGTGAAAAATCTCCGAGGGAAAAAAAAAAAATAAAAATCTTTTGACGGATCGATAACGAAACGTCGAAAACGGACGTTAAATATAAATTCGGTTGTCGAACATTAGTTACCTTCGAAAAACGGACGGATAATAGTCTCTCTATTCGTGAAACGCTCGTTTCGACATTCATCTGGCACTCGTTCCAACTTCTGGACGCGTTTCAATTTGCGAGAACACTTCTTGGTCTGTTTGTGCACGTGATTAAAATAAAACGGCGGCTCGAAGAGGAAAATTCGCGATTGATCTCGTTTCTCGGGACATTTTCAAAAAAAATTAGGAAAGGATTTAACACTTTCGTTGATTAAGGTGAGTGGATAAAAGAAGTACATGATTGGTTATATAAAAATCTTTATAACCTCAACCTCGAAATTTTTGTCATTTTTGCGACTTTTGAATCTCTTGAAATCTGGACAAAGAATAATTTGTATAAATAACTCATCTCTAATTATACTACGAAACAATTTTTTTTTTTTCTAGCAGAATATATCACGTTGAGAAATTATAACACCATTCACTATTTTTAATTAAAAAATTGTAATGCTGCGAGATAGAAAAAAATATTTAAATATATAGAAAAATTTGTTTTAAATATCATATTCAAAATATATAAAATTTTAATTTTTGGTTTTATTCTTTCGACTGAGATTTTCGATTAAAAAAAAAAATCTGTATAATATTACGCGATGTATATATAAACATCCTCTTTGAACTAAACGAATTTTCTTGCAAAATAATGTATAGTAATTTTTGTGATTAAAGATGAAAAAAAAAAATCGAGAAATAATCGTAAAGATGAATTAATTCATTGTCTTTCATATACCTCGTTTATTATTTTCGCAATTTCTCCATTAAGTATGTAATTGTATATGTAATAATCATAGCGGAACGTTGTTTGGAAAGTTACTATGGGTTCTCTCGCATGTTGAAATAGTAGGCAGCTTCCTGTACCAGTGTATTTTTATAGCTTTCTGCGTGATGCTGTTTTCGAGATCCTCCGAGTTTCGTTACTTGATGAAATATCGAAACGTCGTAATGTTCTATTTTCGAATGGAATGATTGCTAGAATTAAATGTCGGAATTAGTGCAGATGTCGTATCTTGAATGAAAAATGTCTTAATGAATTTTCGAAATGATTAGTCGATAATTATTAAAGCAAAATGAAATGAATGAGATAACACGAATAGAATGAATAATTTTATGTGTAATTAGGAAATGATGTAGATATATAATGTCTACTCTTCTCTTGAAATTATTTTTATAACAATTGCATTAAATTTATTAAGATTAAAATTGTTATAAAAACATTTCTAAAGAAGTTAAATTTCTCATAAATATTCATAATCTAATAATCGACGTTTTTTGTATAATAATTTTATAATAATTCTTCTGTTTATATATATATAATCCTTCATATAAAGATGATAAGATAATTGCATCATTTTTATAAACAAATTTTCATTTTATTTGCATCCATATGCTTTTCAAATTTCTATTTTTCATTAATTTTTTGTTTTAAAAAATATTCATCTCTGTATTTGAAAACTAAATGATTTGAATTAATATTTATAATATATATCTGCTTAAAAAAAAAATACAACAATACAAATAACAAATTACTTCAAATTAATTTGATTATGCTAATACTGTATGCGAAAGGTCGTATTGATTATTTCAAACACGTAGATGAAGTAGTGAGAATGAAATTATGCTTTATTGTTAAATTACATAATTTCGTGCACTTAAAACGTATACGGATGTGTTTAACTCGGTTAAAAGAACCTCATTTGATTAATTTCAATTTGATATTACGTGTAGAATAGTATCATATAATTTAATTCAAATACTTTTAATTTATGCATTTAGATTTAGATTAATCATCAATCTTAATATTAAAATTATTTAATCCTTGGATCTCTTTCAAATCTTTTATATAATTATACATTCAATTACATATCTCGATTCTCTAATAACATTTTTTCTCTCCCTTTTTTCCCCATTGTAACTGTAATCATCGGAGACACCTATAGACTGGTACAACTTTATCCCATTCATTTCAATCAATGCAGACAATCTATGTAAAAAAATGTATAAAATGTAAAAAACGTTCTCACAAAAACGTCGAACGCAAATTTTCAAATCATTATTACTAACTTAGACATTCATTATTCGATTTCAGATGAAAGCAGATTTTACATTCAATCTATATCTTTTAAGGTACTTAAATACTTCTTTGTTTCATTTTATCATTCATTTCCTGATGATACCTACCTGCATCACACATGATATACAAACATGCGTGACGTTATACAAATTAAACGAGAATATTCGTGTTTTTAATTATCTTCATATTTTTAACTAGCGTAACTAATTGCTCTGGCTTATTTTTAAGTCGATACGGACATAATCTTACCTACTTGGAATTATAATTTAATGATCTTTCATAAATTGTTTTGTTGATTTTTTTTTTTTAATTCTGGAATTCCAGAAATTATTTTTATATGTTTATATAAAGTTGTTATTTTTTTGCTATGTTCTTCTTTATCAAATATAAAATTTTTATATTTTATTTTTCCAAATTTTTAAATTCACATCTCACTATTGGAATAAAAATTTTTCATTGTAATTCTCAAAATTCCACATTTATCTATTAAATGAAATCTGTATATAAAAATTACAAAAGAGTTTTCCATATTTTGTATATTTCTTTTTTGATTCACATTAATCTCTTCTTCAATTATATTGAATTAATCAATTATCATTAAAGTATAAATTACTCAATTATTAAATATATCAATCACTCAAATTACTCAATTGAATACTCAATAATAAAACGAAGAAAAAAACAGGACCTTCAGAGACAACAAATGAAAAAATCAATTTATAAGCATCTCATCATCGTCAGCGAAGCTGCATTGAAGGACAATTGGGAATAATACTTTCGAGGACAGAACGAGTCCCTCGAGAGATACACCCACCGAGATTCGCGTGTACTTGACATTAAACAAGAGAGACGAAAGTCGTCGAATGATTTTTTCCAAGTTCGATGGCCATTTCAAGTGAGAGAGATCCATTCCAATGTCCCTTTCGAGTCTCAGTACCAAACGATTCATCGAATCGCTCGGATTCTTGACTTTTTAACAACCTTCTTGTATTTTTCGAATGTTTTTTTCGGTCAAATTTTCTTTTATAAATCATCTAGAATTAATCAAAACATATATTCCGTAAAATATTCCGCTTCTTTGACAGGTGATTAGATCGAATTAGATTAGGTTATGTTTTAGGTTAGAATTTTTCTTTAAAGATAAACAGTGATCTGTTTAAGGGATAAAGTGAAGTGTAAAACATTCTTGTTGTTTTTGAAATTAATATGTGTGATATTTTTAAAATATAATTAATGAAATTTAACAAAAAAAAAAAAAAAAAAAACAAAAAAAAATTAAGCTTAAGTCAGTTATAATTAATAAAATAAGCATATATCAAAAAATGACGATAAAGATTAGATTAATTTGAAAAGAAAGAATTAAATCATTGTTCATCGATCTTCGATAATTTAAGGAAATCCAGAAAAATCCAGGAAATCCATTATGATTCTTAATTACGTGTTCCAACATTCCTCGAGGATGCTGTCGGTGAGAAGCAACAAAATCCATTATATTATCAAAATTCAAAATATTTCTTTTATTTTCTCATTTATCATTTAATAAATGTACAATTAACGAAAACGATGAAATTTGCTTTATAAACTTGCCGGCAAGTGAATCGAATTGATAATGAATTACAGATTACATAAAACATATTTATATGCGCGTAAATCATATGTGCTTATATAATATAATACAATGACGTTACCTCAACTTAATAAAATGCATGGATCCAAGATTTATACACAAAAAATGTTTTAATGATATAAAATAAATATTGCACAAAAGTAAGAATAAGAATTCAACAAGAGAAGCCATCTTCGTTTCAATCGAACTGCGTAGGCGAGATGGCGCTATTGCATATTCAAAGAACGAGAAAAATGAAGAAACAGACGTAGAATAAAGATTTCGTACATTGTTTGTGTGAAACTTCGAGGTTGAGTGTGCATCTGGAAAAATTCATGAAAAAAAATCGTAAATCGAGATAACTACGTCCTTCCTCGCTGGAAACTATAAAGAAAATTGTTTTAAGAATGCATCACTTGAAGTTAAAAATATAATACGTCGTTGAATTTTTAATTGATAGAAAATCTTAGGTTATAATAAATGAAATTTTCGTTCGAATATTCTTCAAGAAGATTTCTTTATTCAAATTTTATAAAGAAAAGTATATGCTTCTTATATATAGTTTATATAAGACTGTTGATTTATTATTATTTTTCATTTGTTAAAATAATAGTGGCTAAAAGGCGGATCGCTTAAAAGGATATATTCATTGATATTTTTAACACTAAAAATTGTTTTCGAATTCGAAAGGAAGATATAAAAAAATATAAATTTCTTCTATATTTTAACAAATTATGAAACTATTTTTTTGCACCAAAATTTGCATTGCAAATAGATACTGTCCTCAACTTATTAAAATCGATGCAAAGTGAAAACGTTTCAAAATATATATATATATATATATATATAAGCTTTGGAGAAGAATCGTTATAAATCATGAAATTTTATTTTCAAAATTCCAGTCGAAACGCGTGATAACAGAGAAATATGATTATTCCATAAAATGGTAAGAAACAACGACTATAATCTTATATAGACGTCATTTTGAATATTTTTTTCGGCTTACATCTCGATTCCTGGCCACGACCTCGGTTATCATGTGTCGAGGTGACGCATGTGGATATGGTATAGAAATCTTGTTATGCCATCGATTGGACGATGATTAGATAAACGATAAGATCTTGCGCAGGAAAATCTGAATTTTAAATCAAAGTAGAAGATATATCGTTATTGATTAATGAAGTATAATTAACGTTCAACACTTGTATCATGGTGTAAGAAGAAAAATTTTATCTCTTTTTTTCTTTCTCTGTTTGTTTTCTTGTTTGTTATTTATGAATTGTGTTTTTCAAATCATTAAATCTATTTTTATTCTTTCAATTATTTCTGCATAATATTTGTTTCTGTTTCGTCAATCCAAAAAAATCAAATTTATGGATTAGATGATACAATGTCATAATAGGTCTTTTAAACTTTATCAATGTATATGACGTTTTCTGATTTTTCCGTAGGTCAATCGTTCATAACTGTTCTTTGATTCTCATACGCTTGTTTCTAGACTAACTGGTTTTTGCGGTGTACGTATAAACGTAAGACCTCGACCCATTCGCGTGCCATTTTACCAATTATCTTCTAATTGTTAACGAAAACGCCAAATAAAAAGTTTATTAAGTAATTAATTCCAAGAATATCAAAATCGATAAATTCAAGTTACAAAAAGTATCGACAATAATCATGATTGTTGATAAATAAATCACGCATCGCATTAGTGACATTATTAAGAATTATCTTCATAAAAAATATTCATAAAAAAAAAAGTCAGAGGTGATTTATAAATCAAATTGAATACATAATTACCTCATGCAGAAATATAACATAAAGTTGTTTGTTTATAAGAAAATATAATCGTCTTCTAAATGAACCGTCATTCTTTCAGATATAAGTCTTCAATCTTCTCGAGATTAGGCATCAATTTTTTCATTAATGCAGAGATAATTTGCAGTGTCATGAGGTTACTTGCTTGATAATATTATCTATGCGTAATGCTCGAATGCATCGAGATGTTGATATTCTCGAATAACATTATTGAATGCATCATTCTGTTATCTTCCAATTTATATGTTGTTGTATGTGAAAAATCAATTTTATAAACAAGTACTTTTTAAGTTGTTTCGTTTCTTTTATGAAATACCAAATATATTTGTTATTTCAAAAAAAGAATGGATTAGATTATTCTCATAAAATGCTCTCTTAAAAAAATTAATGGTGAATAAATTTAATAAAAAATGAGAAATAAATTCACGAATAAAAAAGAATGTAAATAAATATATGAAACTATTTTATCCAGTAAAGTTAACGACTGATATAAATTTACAATTCTGTATTCCACTTTATCTACTATTTCAAAGAAAAATAATTCTTTATGAATTATATTTTTATTATTACGAGTTACATTCAAAAAAAAAAAAAAAATAAATCCACATAATCATTGAATAAATTTATGTACAATTCTATGTTCCAGTTTATGATTTCAAGAAAAATAAGAATAATACATGAAATATGTATTAAAAAATAAATAAAATTCACAGAACCACAATCATTCAAATAAATATAACTACTTCTATTTAATGCAACTTTCATTTTATGATCCATTTAATGAAAAAATATAAAAGGAATAAACACTTTCTCTGTGTTAGATTGCAATGACGAGTTATTCGTGTCAAAAGGAAGAAATCAATGATATAAAATAAGAACTGAATTCAGAAAGTATCATTTCCAAGGCCTGTTGCCAATTGTATCCTGTAACAACAAACTTCATAATTCTGTGGTTAAATCAATCAATGCAATACATGCGCCTTGCTGCGTTTTCCCATGTTTCAGTTCATTCGAATATGTTTTTCTCGAGACTTGTTTCTTGATGGATGACGAGAAATGTGTTAATTGCCACGGCCTCGCTTCAATTGATGCGTATCGCATAAAAAACAGGGTTAACTACGACTTGTTTGGTACCGGAAAGTACTCCGTTACGTCTTTTTTAGTGAAAGGCGCGGGTAGTAAGATATATAAGATATATCGTACCGTATTCTTGTCAATGTAATCAATACTGACTGAATCATCGATGAAATTGTTTCTTGTTTCCAATATCAAAGATATTAATTCTTGGATAATTGTATAATTATTTGAATTCTATTGAGAATTGTAAGGAAGTCTTTGCATTTATATTTTTTAATATTTCTTTACTTGTTTCCAAATTGAATTTTTCATTGCTCGTTAAAATTTTGAATTCTTAATTTTTGGAAGTTTTTATTTCTTGAATTCTCTGGTGAATTCTTCGATTATTAAATCTTTGAATATTTCTACAACATTTCTTAATCTCTTAAATATAAAACTTCTTTCCTATATATTAAATAGAAACTTTGAATATTAATATCTTTTATTTTATACCAATTTGTTATAAAATTAAAGAACAACATATTTTTACATTATTTCTTAAGGGAGAATTCTGTGAAAACTTTCGATAGGAAAATACCCAAAAACGTTTCCTTCGAGAACAGCTTGCGTATGAAATATTCTGCCTTGTCAACGAATAAGTTATGTAAATTTCGTAATATTAATGGATGAGATGCAAAGCTTTAACAAAGCAACAGGGCGTCAATGTTGGCGTAATCCTGTAAGAGACGATCGCGTGAAATTGTTATCATTCAAGGCAGGTGCGCAAATATGATTCATGTTCGTATTTGGATCGTTGAGTAGAATAACATAACATCACATATATAATATACTATAATCTTTTTTTTTTATTAACAATTTATAAATTTTTTCATGTTCAAAGATTTGCCAATTTTTTACATGTCTAATAAGTCTTATCTATATCTTTTTCTTTAGACTTGAAAAAGTGAAGTTTTTTTTTTCTAATTTAAATTTTCTTTATCAAACCCGGATTTGTACTAATTCTTTTAAACTTGTGTAAAAATAGAATATTCTTCATTTTAATCCTCTGGAAAAATTGAAAAAAATCATTGTCAAATTTCTTTATAATCTCATAAATCTCGTGAATTTTTATAAAATTAAAAAAAATATATATTATTCTCTTTTATAATTATGAATAAAAGAATCATTATTTTTTTCAAACATTGATTTGATGTATTTCATGAAGAATATTTGCGAGGATGATACTTGCATAATTGTTTGCTGAGTTTATTGGAAGGAAAGGTCAAGGCAGAATGAACGCAGTTAATGAACATAGCGTTGATATATAAGAAGTGTGGAAGAAGGAATTCTTCCTCTTTATAAATATTCATAGTTATATACACATACCTATCTTTAATATCTTTTCTTCGTCACAGAACACATCAACTGACATTACAAAACAACAATTACAACATGTCACACTTGTGAATGCGTAGTGATGTGTCTTAGTTTGTATTAGAATTTAGAATTTAGGCTTAGAAACCAATGGGACCTATTCCTATAGTTGTGATCAAGTAATTTCTTTTCCATTCGTTATGTTGTAAAATCCCCATCGCTGAGTACATCGTTAATCATAATTAATCACAAATTGCATTGCAAGAGATAAGATCTTTGTTCCTCTGATCTCATGGATTTCATAATTGCAACTAAACACCTGCAAACGAATGCTAATATGTATAATACATAGTTATCTGTTGATTTAACAATAATGTCATTTAAAATGTTAAAAGTTTCGATTAGACGTGACAATTTTTTCAAGTGATATTGAAATCTTGAAATGACTTTTTTTTTCTTTTTATAAAAGTATCAGAGTCTTTTAATCTAATCTAGCTTGGTTAATAATTACTTGTATGTACATTTGTAACATAATATATGAAGAAAATTCGATAATAATGCGGAGAGAATTTTAAAGAATTAACATTATCGAAAATTCTTCTGGAAAAATTTTCTATTAAATACAATAAAATGTACTAAAACGATGAATTTAGCGATCGACTTTAACCTCTCGTAGATCCTATTTTTTCCAAAAGACACTTCCTGAAATCAAATCAAATCTCCAATTTATTAAAATTTGAATTCTATATTCGTAGGTATTGTCTATGAGCGAGGAGCTCAGACGAGCTTTGTACACAAACAGTGCAGTCTCCATAGACAATGATGTCATCGTTCCTGATCTGGTGGGAGTCACTGAGATTTTAAGTGACGAGCACAGGGAACAATTGTGCCGACATTTACCTGCCAGAGCGGAAGGCTACCTGTGGACGCTTGTCTTTAGCACAAGTCAGCATGGATTCAGTTTAAACAGTATGTACAGGAAGATGGCTAAAATAGAAAGTCCCATCCTCTTGGTAATCGAGGATACCGAAGGCAATGTAAGTTCTAAAATTACTTGGAATTTTTTATTTTAATTCTTGGATTAGTCCAAGAGATCCTTCTTTTACCTGTAATAAATGATCTGACAGTAATGCTTCATTAATTCATCGATGAAATTTTACTTTATTAAACTTGAAATCTTAGTTAACTATCTTGAAATTATTAAATTTATATTCCCATATTCCATTAAATTGGTTAATATAATCCATCTTTGTCGAAATGTAATATAGTTGTAAATATAGTTGACCACAACATTTATTATATAGAAATAAAAAGAAGAATCTGTACAAAAGAGATACAAGTTTTAATTTAATGACTTCTTATAGAACCAATATATATATATAAATGTAAACTCTGGATCTTACCTTATGTCATTTCTAGTATCTTCTTTTCATCTCTATATAATCTTGCAATGCTAGAGGCAAATGATTCATTATTAGTTGTAACTGGAATAATGAATCACATCTGTTCATTGTTACATCATTACAGGTATTTGGTGCATTGACTTCATGCTCATTGCATGTGAGCGATCATTTTTATGGAACCGGTGAATCCCTTCTTTTCAAGTTCACGCCCAGGTTCCAGGCATTCCATTGGACTGGAGATAATCTCTATTTCATCAAGGGCAACAACGAAAGTCTCGCCATCGGTGCTGGGGAGTAAGTAGAATTTTTTCAATCCCTTGATTTGAAGATCTTATATATAGAAATGTCTTTATTATAAAAATGTGTGGAATTTATGAAGGAAATACATATTACTTTTAATTATTCAATAATATTTTAACAAGATTTTATAAGAATAAAAATTAGAATTGTATTTGTAATTGGCAATTGTTTTCTAGTGGCAAATTTGGATTGTGGCTGGATGGAGATCTTTATCAAGGCAGGACACAATCGTGTAGCACATATGGAAATGAACCATTGGCGCCCCGAGAAGATTTCGTGGTGAAAACCCTGGAATGTTGGGCATTCATATAGGACACAGCCCTGTATTCATTGCCTGCGATTTCACCCTCGCCACAGCCTAATATGACTTGAATCCCGAATCTCGCGTGGAGGTTGATCGTTATCGGAGAAATATCAAAACATATGGAGGATAATTATTAAATATTTCCGAGAGACATTTTACCAGAGGAGATTAAAAATCGATTAACGGGATTACCGGTTAGCTCGATTACCGTCGATAGATTTTTAAACAGAGATCCTAGACGTATTTTGTTAAAAGTTAATAGAAAATCATTGAGTGAGAGAGAGAGAGAAAAAAAAAGATAACGGAATTGATGTGATTTTTTATAGAAAGGTAATACAAAAGTTGATAAAAGAGAAAAGATAGATAGAGGGAGAGTAGTAAGAAATGATGATAGAAAATGATGGAGGAAAACTGAAGGAGGTTAGGTCCTAACAAGTTAGGTCTGCTAAAAACTTTAAACTAAGGACTGCAAATGACTATAACCGATCAATTCGTTTAATCGTTTGTTTTTCATTTTGTTTTAAGTTGCGTATTTATTTTTTTTTATATATATATAAAATATTCACGCATATATATGTTTCGTTTCGAAAGAGTCGTCGTTATTTTAATTAATAATTTTTTGATTTCACGTAATTTCGCGTGCCGTTTTTTGAGTAAAAGATCGAAGGATCGACCACGATGACAAATTTCTTACGTATAATGATAATGGGTTAAAAATAATAATAATAATAATAATGATAATAATGATTATTATTATGATCGTGGTATTGCCTTCGAACTAGTCGCGAGTATAATAATAATAATAATAATAATAATAATAATAATAATAATAATAATAATAATAATAATAATAATATTAATAATAGTAAATAATGGATCATTTTTAGAGATTATGCAATCGTTCATTTGTTCCGATGATTGATGATAATGAGTAAAAGAGAGAATGAAATGAAAGAGTGAATGGTAATCGAGATTGAAAAATAAATAATATCTCCACGGTGGGGAGAATCAATAATAATGCGAGAAAGACGAAAGAAAATCATGAATCGAATGATGATAATGATAATGTTGATGATATAATACTATGATACAAACACAACACTATAAGAATGCTAACCTAACCGTATTTGTTGATGTGTAGTTATTGTAGATAGATAAATGTAAATATATATATTACGATAAATCGTTTAAGGTATATAAAAAAAAAAAAAAAAAGAAAAAAAAAAGAAAAAAAATTAATTTTAATGAAGGAAGAAAATACAGTATATGATGATACCACGCTAATGAAGAGAAACACACACACTGTTGCAGAAGACACTCTGTGTAGTTTGTCTCACTGTATATCCCGAAAGACACACACACTGACTATCTATAATATATATATATGTACACGAAACACGTACTCTCTGTGTACACACGATTCGAAAATATTTGATCATCAATCGAATCGATACAATGATACTCTGAATGTAAAACGATCCTAGAGAATCTGAGGGCAAAAGTAGCTTTAGAAGAAGATAAACAGTTCGTACTGATCTTATATCTCGCGTTTAACAATATTACAGTGATAAAGATCGTAAAAGAGATTAAAAGCATGGTACCGATTATATTATTGATACACGAAGAAAAGCGAACAGATATAGAAAAAAAATGCGAATAGAAGAGCAGCGCGTTCGCTTCTTGTGTCTCAAGTGACCACAACGAACACACGCCTGTGCCTCGCTTCGCTCTCTTTCTCTCCCTCTGCTATAGAGCACACATATTTACACATAATACTTCAGTTTTTCTCTGATGAAGAAGTAAAGTATCAGAGCCGAAGAAAAGAAAGCATGTTGTTGTGATGATGCTCTTGTGTTTTTTTTTTCTTTCATAAGAGTTTCGCGCAAAACTCAGACAATAAAAAAGAGTCTCATCATGGTATTTTTTCTTTTTCTTTTTTTCTTTTCTTTTCTTTTCTTTTTTTTTTGTTACATATAATAACTTTCTCTTTCAAGAAATGAATCAGAATACATACCATTTCATAGCATTTGCAGATAGGTGTATTGAGAAGATGGTATGTAATTTGTGTTTCATTGAAAGAAGAGAAAGAATTTTGCAAGATATTTGTATCATAAGTTTTCTATATTGCTCGGCTCTGAATATTAATAAATTGATATCAATCATACACAACCACACACGACCAGAAAAAAATTATCTGAGCTTATAGTCTCTTACTATGTGAATTAATTAGGATCAATAGACTGTCGCGAGAGACTCCACCGTTTCTATCGCTTTTTAAATATGAATTTCCGTTTATCATTGAAAAAAAATCATAGGAAAAGAATGATAGATATTAAGTATTATTTAACTATATAAAAGGAAAACACACCTTTTTAAGAACATTAGACATCGGATATAGATTTTAATCGATATTATTATGTAAATTGATTTGTTTCAAGAAATCAGATTGAAAAATTAGGTTTGAAAGCAAGTTTATTTTGTACTATGAAAAGGATTTTCTAATACCTTCACAACGAGACATCGAGAAAAAATAAAAAAAAATTGAAGCATTTTATACTGTAGTGAGACACACGATTACTTCCATCTTATTAAAAACAATTTCCTAACTCTCGTGATGTTTCTACGATTTTCGATCTTCCATAGAATGCTGCTTTTTTAAAAAACTTAATCATTATAGATATTTCTATGATGAAATTAATCGAATATAAATAACCATTCATTGATTTTATTTCATTCGAGAGAAAATTTAAGAAAAGCAACATAATACGATATAATGGAAACTATTGTTTCTACTATATTCAATGGCACATCGGATAAGATTCGAATAAATGCAAATAAAAATGGGAGAGAAACGAAAATCGTAAATCTAAACGAGTACATGTCCGTGCACTGGTTATAAAACGCACTTTAAAAAAAACAAAAAACTAACAAGTAAAATCGTCGTTTAAAACAGAGTAAATTTCATTGAATAAGCTTTTAATCAAAGAAAATAAGAAAATTTATTTAAAAAAAAGAAAAACCGGGGAAAATGCAGCTATGAAGAGAGCACAAAAATATATATATATATATTCAAATTGTGTAGCTATCCTACAAGCTTCATTAGAAATAGTTTTCAAGTACATTGTACACCGTCTTTTATATGTTTAGACATATAAAAGTTTTAATGTCTATAAGAACAAAAATACGTACTCTATAGACATACTTGTGATACTAACGAATTAAAAAAAGAAGAAGAAAGAAAAAAACAATAAAATAAAGTTCGCTTCAAATATATTATTTAGGGCAATTGTTTCTTTCGTGGCAGAGAAAAAAAAATTATAAGAATTAAAGACGTGCGATTTTCAAATAGAATTCTGATAATAATAATGTGTAATATATGTAAATCAGTCAGGACAATACAAACTATGTAGAATGTGAGAGCATTCTAACAACGATAAAGAGAGGAAAGAAAAAAAAAAAATGGAAAGAGATGCGAAGTAAATTTTGTATATGGCAAATTTTTCTCTTTCTTTTCTGTTCTGAAACGACTCACGATCCTCGCCTTTAAATACCGAAGATCATGGTATAAGTGTAATATTGTAATATGAAATAAAAAAAGATGATGTGTGTCTATGTAAAAATAATTTTTTTTGTTTTCTCTTTTGTTCACTTTGTTCCTTATGTTTAATTTTTTATCGTTGACATTTTATTATGATGATTTGTTATCAGATAAATCATATGAAGAATGATTATTTATTTTTTTGAGTTCTATAATTTATTTTTCTTATTATAATTTTATATTTTTGCAAAATTGTTAAAAGCAATATATAAAATATAAACTGAACTTTCAATTGTCTTATTTAAAGAGTATTTTTTCAAATTATTTCTCAAAATAATGATATTTATTTAATCGTTTAAAAAAATACTCAAAATTATTATTAAAAATTATTAGAAGGTTAAATTAAAAATAAAAAAGTGAAGAACTGCCCGGAAGAATTCTTGTTCTTATGACGAAACGAATTTTATCAAATATTCTTTGCACAGTATCGTCGTCTAAATCCAGAATATATATATGCTACTGCCTCCACTAAAAAAAACTGTAGATTAAGCGTACCATATGTGAAATCAAGAGATCCTAACCTTTGAATGATGTTTCAATTTTCTTGATTAGTTACAATACACGTGAATTCAAACATTATCTTGAAGAAAAAAATAAATTGATATTATAAATTAAAATCTGATTAAACAAGATCGATGACAGTTTACGTATATTTAAAAATCTTTCACTGTCAGATTTTCTTCAAAGGGTCAATTTTTTTTCTCCAATTTTGAACTCCAATTATTTTTTTTCGTGATAATAAATTTTCATGATAAAAAATAAAAATTCATTGAGCAGATTTATGCTAGAAAATCAATTATTTAATTATTATAAATATTAATAAATTAAATTATTATACATAATATATAAGTATCATATATAAGTAAATATTAATGTCGAAAAATTTAAGCAATAATTTGTCAATAATTTACATATTCTGACAGTGGAAAAGAATCTCAAAGGAATCAATAGTTCGAAAAAAAAAAATCGATATCTTCGAAATTATTCATTTATCATTAACATACATTGGAATACGAAATTTAATAGTTGATTATATTATCTATAGAAAAAAACAATTAGATAAGCTTTTTGCGTTCGTGTATGTATGAGATATATTATGTAGCGGAAGTAGAGAGAGAAAGAGCAAAAAAATTATCTCTATTATAACCAGAAGAACGAAGAAGAAAAAAGAAATAGAAGCTCGCACGAAAAATCATAATAATATAATAATCACAAAAAATACACACACACATATATATATATAAAATTGTAGTTAATTAGTTATTTGGACGTTAGCGAATTAAACGAAAGAGAAACAACAACAACAACAACAATTTTAAAAAACAAACAAACGAAGAATGATGCAAAGTAAATACAATGGATGGTGAAGGCAATAAGTTTTGCTAGAAACAAAGACAAACTTTTCTGGTATACACATTGTCAATTAGATTCAGACTGACCGCAGGGATTGAACACGTATTAACAAAATGAAAAAGAATAAAAAAAAAAAAAATTATGAAACAACAACAATTCGATGTTCTTCAATGTTTATCTAGATATTGTTGTCGTCATTTGTTGATAATATCATCACCTAAAGCAATTCTACGCCTCAAAAAAACGTAGCGTGAAGAAACTCTTATTGAAAGAAAAAGAAGAAAAAAAGAAAATGTAAAGAGAAAAAATTAACAGGAAAAGCTTAAAAGATTCGAAAGAATCGAAGATCGTTTTAAAATTATTTGGAAAATAAGAATTGATACGTAATATTGAATTGTTCGATTTTGAATTCGTACTAATAAGTAGTATAAATTAAAAATTGTGTCGATTATTAAAAAAGAATCGAAACTTCACGCTATGTCCTTGAACCATAGTCTGTTTTACACGTAGATAGCAACCAGAAACGGAAATTTATTTAAGAACAAACAGAAAAATTGTTGCTCTTATCTTGTGTATAAATTATAAAAAGTTTATTTTCAAATTTTTTTTCAATTAATTAACTATTCATGGAATTCTGTATAATTTATAGTCATATTAAAAATGGATATATTTCTCATTTTCAAAAGTTAATTAAATTAAAATCGCTAATTTCTTGATATTTCTAATAAATATATTTTGTGTCTATATATTTGTATAAATACAAGTATGCTCAAAAAAGGCAGATATAAGGTAAATGTAAAACATTAACCTATATTAATTTAACACGGGTTTACTTATTTGTCTAGTCTATCTTATCTTTAATTAAAGATTAAATAGATTATTAAATACAAGGTATTATTTTATATTTATTTCGTCATGATACATTTTTATATAATACTTTGTTATAAAAATTATCACAATTTATAAAAAAAAAGAAAAGAAAGAAAAAATATAATTTTTTCTAAATCGATTTCAAACGAGAAAACCACGAGTTAATATATAAATTATGCTGCATTCCATTGTAATGATTATTTCTAAGTTTCGTAATTCCTTAATTAATTTTCTGTTCAAACTACTTGAAAGTATCATTATTATATATACATCATATATCTCTTTTTTCCTAATATTTCTTATATATTTTCAATTTCTTCCTTTCGATATATTTTCATGAAATTAAAATCGGAAAATCCAAAAAAAAAAAAAAAAATTCATATTGAACAGTAATTCTTACCACGTGTCTCACTCGCAAACACGATATACGTATAAGACTCGAATTTTCTTTATGCAAAATATATTCTAAAAACATTTTTACACTGATGCGCTTCGTTCACGTTCGAAGAGCTATTCACATTTTCGATTTCTCTCGAGAAAAGCGTTTCTTTCGTCGAAATCGATCGAAGATACATCACGATTCCAATTATCAGATCATTTTGCATACCTAATTATCAACCTAATTGACATAAAAAATGAAAATCAGCATCATTTCAAACACTTTGAAACATCGACCGACACTATTGTTCTTTGATCATTGAATTTTTGCATCGAGAGGCCCAAGAGAATCAGCCGCGTTAGAGTAAATCACACGATCGAACTCGATTATCAAAAAAAAAAGGGAGAAAAAAAATAAAAATTGTATATTATCTGTCTTTGATAGTGAAGAATATTAAAAAAAAAAAAAACTCGGGAGAAAATATCAAACGGAAAAAAACATATCGAATTCAAAAGATATTTTAAAACAGTTTTGATTCTTTTTATTCGAGAAAAGAAAAATCGATCGAGCAAAGAAATGAATAATCCAAATGATATAGGGAAGATGATGGCCCTCTCGAAATACACACAACTCTCTGGACCAATAAATTTTACACTAACTTACTAATGTATTATCGCCTAAAATCGTCACTTTGTCACGAAAGTTTCTCCCCGCGTCTGGATCCATTCGAGACACTATTCAAACAATCATTTCTCATGAGGTTCTCACGAGCAATTAAAATTAACCGCTAAAGAATCCATGAACACTATGTGTCTATCGTAATCGTATATACTTAGTCAACTGTATATCACATATGAGGGATTGATATTATTGAAAAATGTAACGAGAAAAAGATGAAGAGGGAACACGTCTGCGTGTCCTTTTTAATTTTTTGAAAAATAAATCTTAAAGTTAGCAAAATAACCCAAAACTTGATAAATGTATTATTAAAGAGAGTCGACAAATTATTCTTTCTATTTCAGTTTTCCCATTTGAAAAAAATATATATCGCTTTAAGGAATTTTTCTGTATCAAATAACAATTAATCGTAAAGATAACAATTATTACTAAACATTGTCATAATATTTTTATATATAACTGTTAATAATTATTTCATTAAAGAGACGTTCCGTTTTATGAAAATAATGGCAAACGTGTCCCCTTTGTTTTGAAAATACCATTGTGTATAAAAACAAAAAACGGTGAAGTAAGACGAATGTTCGTGTGTATGCATGTATATAACGTATATATATATACAATACACAGATAGAAAGCGTATGTGTGTATATACTATTACATACGTGTACATTGCGTATATATATATATTAACATATAAAAATATAAAAGTTTAGCGTCGCAGCGTGCATACTCTACAAACAAACAGAAAAACTTGTAACGCGAACGAGGCCACTATACATATATACATATATATACAGATATATATACATATATACATATATAAATATAAATATAAATAAGCATAAGAATAACAATTAATTGTAACCTTGTAAAGCTGTGAGTAACAAACAAAAAAGAAAAAAAAAAAAAAAGAATTACGACTGTAATGATGACACCAGAGTTACTAAAAATCGAGATAAGATATACATACCGGAAAGATAGAGAGAGGGATTTATTTTTTTGTCAAGAGAATTCCCCCCCTCCCCCGCCCCCGCCCCCCTCCATACGATGCGGATTAAAAAAAAAAAGAGAGAGAGATACAATAAAAGAATAATATTTTGCGAATTGAACAAAGAACGATGCAAGTACTCTGTTGCATGTCTCGTGCGTTATATATATATATATATATATATATATATATATATATATGTAATATCGACGTCAAATAGTCAATCTTGTTCCGTTTGCAAAGAAGCCGCGGATCAACTTTGGATGCGTGTGCGCGTACGTATGCTTTGTGAATTGTGATATATGCGCCGCACACACGCATAATATGTATACAAAGATGAATATACAAGAAATATTCAATAAAATGCCAATATTGTGATGAAATATTTTCGAATTCGTTTTTATTCACCGACTCATTTATATATATTTCTTTCATATTATGTTAATCATCTTTACATTCTTCTTCCTTTTTTCTTTTTTTTTTATACGTTGTTCAATTTAAAAAAGAAATCAATCAACGTAAATATAAAATACATCGATTATTAAAAAAAAAGTGTAAAATAAATATTGGAGTATCTTTTTTAAAATATTCTTAAATTTACACTTTTAAGAACTTGAAATGATTGTAGATTCATCATAGATTTTTAAATAATCTTAAAAATTACATTTATCAAAGTGGCTTTCATACTTATGAATATACTTATTCCGAATAATTAAATTAATTTTATATTATATTTTTTACAAATGACTATAATAAGATTCATGTTGTATCATATCCTTTGTAACATCATTAACGGTTGCACAACCTGCAAATTGATTTTTAAATATTTAAAATTATTGTAATAATATTGAAATTTCAAATAACAATGTTTTAATTTTACCTGTTAATGCAAATGCAACATCAATTTCTTTTCTAAAAACTTCGAGAACTGCCCTCGCACCACGCTCACCGCCATAAGACAGACCCCATAACAAGGGTCTGGCAGTAAATACCTATTTATAAAACATAAAAAAAATAATTGAAAAATTTATCTATATTAAAAATAAAACTACTAAAATTTGACAATTACCATTTTAGCACCTAGAGCAAGTGCCTTAAAAACATCGATACCTTGCCTTATACCTCCGTCCATATAGATCTCTAATTTACCATTTACAGCTTTCACTATTTCTGGTAACGCCTCAATCTATGAATCATATATCGTTTTTCCAAAATTAAATTTTTTCATATTGTTATGTCATATAATCTGTAAAAACAAAATAAAATAAAATAAAACAAACCGTTGCTGGAATACTATCAACTTGTCTAGCACCATGATTCGAAACAATAATCGCTGATATTCCATTTTCAATAGCTAATTTTGCATCTTCTGGAGTGAGAATTCCTTTCAAAATAATTGGCAACTTTGTAATGCTATAAAAAAAATTAAATATTTTTTTTAATATTCATAAATTTAAATCGTAAAATTTTTTATTAACCTTTTAAGCCATTTAATATCGTCCCACGTTAAAGAGGCATCAAACAGATTCATAACATATTCACTTAAACCGGAACCAGATTCTGCATTATTTATTTTGGTCGATAATTTTCCTTGAAAGTTTCCTAATCTGAAAACATATTTTAATATTTTGTTAATGTTTTTAAATAAATAATAATAATAATCGTTTATTTTCAATCATTATTTTTTTCATGAGTTAAAATCTTATTATATGATATAACAAATACCTCAAATGATGTGGAAGAGAAAATTTGTTCCTAATGTCAGCTCGTCTATCACCAAAAAGTGGTGCATCGACAGTAAGGACGATAGCTTTAAAACCAGCGCGCTCTGCTCGTCCTACTAAATTTATAGTAACATTACGGTCTTTATATATATATAATTGGAACCATTTTATTGCATTTGGCGCAGCTTCAGCTACTTCTTCAATACTACTTGTTGATATCGTTGAAAGTATATAGATTGTACCTGCTCCCTGAGCAGCTAAAAATTAGAAAAGATTTTTATTTCACTTTATATTTTGCACATTTATAAAATTATTATAAAGTCACAAAACTGAATAATTAAAATTTTATATAATATCACAGTTTCATTTGTTTAAATTACTTTATGAAAATGCAAATATTTTTTAAAACACATAAAACATCAGTACATTTATTAATTTAAATATCATAATTTAAAATTTAAACAATAATGAATATACTTTTCATAAGAAGTGCAATAGGAAATGATAAAATAAATAAAAAATGAAAATAATATAGGAAAAATATGAATAATATCAAAAATGTGATGTGAAAGCTACTAGAGTGCAATCTACTGGAAGATACAGTTTTTAACATTTGAATGTATTCAGTTATTAGGAACTACTTCGATCTCAGAGGATCGATTCCCAGTCGACGCGTGACAACCGTATCTGTTCCATGTGTTTTATCGTTACAATTTATCGAAAACTTTATATCAAAGATAATAGCTGATAAGATATATTAATTATATACATATGAGGTTAGTTTCATGTAGATAGTTCGTTAAGCCGGTGGCTATAGCGTGTTTTCGCAAGTGTCATCGCGCGACATGAATGTATCATGATGATGAGAAGAAATGTTGTGAGTCTGATAAAGTTCTTCCTTATGGCGGTTTTTACTGTTTTTCTAACCGTTGTTGTGTTTCGTTATGTACGAGCAACACCTAACCATGAAATCATGACACCAGTTGCATTGGTAGCCTACGATAGTAGCAGTTCGAAAAATTTGGCAATGTATAGCAACCAGAATTTCAACAATCATTATCAGGTACGGATTAAAGACCTACTCATTATTAGCAAGATTAAAGCAAGTGAAACAGGTTTAGCGATAGCTAACCTTCTGCATTCCATGCAGTATCGTATAGTTGTTTTCGTGAACCCCGATACAAACGATAATATTTTAACGATATTAATTTAATAACTTCATTATTTTTCATTTTCATTGTTTTTTTTTTTTATTATTTTTTATCTTAAAAATAAAAATAATATCATAACGTAATGTTTGAATAAAATGTAATTTTTAACAGGATATTAATGAAAAGATAGATTGGCATGATTATATGAAAATTGAAGAAGAAGCAAAAAGAATTGGAAAAGGTGAACATGGGAAACCAGCATTTCTTTCACCATCTCTTGATGCATTAAAGGAAAAGTTATATCAGGTAAATGGTTTTAATGCTGCACTCAGTGATGAAATCTCAGTGAATCGCTCAGTACCTGACATTAGGCATCCAGGCTGTAAAGATAAAAAATATTTAAGAAATCTTGATTCGGTTTCGGTGATAGTCTCCTTTCATAATGAACACTTTAGCACTTTAATACGTACTTGTTGGAGTGTTGTTAATCGTTCACCAGCATCTCTTCTTCAAGAAATAATATTGGTTGATGATGCTAGCACTAAAGTAGGATTGAAAAAGACTTTAGATGATTATGTTGCCACTCATTTGCCAAAAGTGAAAATTGTAAGATTAAAACAACGTTCTGGTTTGATTAAGGGTCGATTAGCTGGAGCAAAAGTTGCAAAAGCAAAAGTACTTGTATTCTTAGACTCTCATAGTGAAGCAAATATCAATTGGTTACCACCTCTATTAGAACCCATTGCACAAGATTATAAAACTTGTGTATGTCCTTTTATTGATGTGATAGCTTATGAAACATTTGAATATAGAGCTCAAGATGAGGGGGCAAGGGGTGCTTTTGATTGGGAATTATATTACAAACGATTACCACTGTTACCTGAAGATCTTCAAAATCCTACAGAACCATTTAAAAGTCCAGTCATGGCAGGTGGTTTATTTGCCATCAGTTCTAAATTTTTTTGGGAATTAGGTGGATATGATCCAGAATTAGATATATGGGGAGGTGAACAATATGAATTATCATTCAAAATTTGGCAATGCGGAGGTCAAATGTATGATGCTCCTTGTTCAAGGGTAGGTCACATTTATCGTAAGTTCCCACCTTTCCCTAATCCAGGCAAAGGAGATTTTTTGGGAAAAAATTATAAGAGAGTAGCAGAAGTATGGATGGATGAATATGCAGAATATATCTATAGAAGACGTCCGCATTTAAGATCATTAGATCCTGGAAACTTGAAATCACAAAGAGATTTGAGAGCTAAATTACATTGTAAACCATTTAAATGGTTCATGGAAAATATAGCTTTCGATCTTGTCGACGTATATCCTCCTATTGAGCCTGATGATTTTGCATCTGGAGAAATTCGTAACATGGGAGTGCCAGAATTATGTCTAGATTCAAAGAAACGAAAAAAAGATGAACTTGTTGTAGTTGATATTTGCATAAAAGATAATCCAAACATTGTAGGAGAACAAGAATTCAAATTAACTTGGCATAAAGATATTAGACCGAAAGATCGTACAGAATGTTTGGATGTTTCTAAAGGAGGTACAAAAGCTTCAGTCAGTTTATATCCTTGTCATGGTGGGCAAGGGAATCAATTATGGCGTTACAATGTTGAAAAACAGTGGCTGATGCATGGTTACTCATCAAGATGCTTGGACACAGATCCAGCAAGCAAAAAAGTCTTTGTAACAAAATGTGACCCGTCTTCACCTACACAAAAATGGAGAATTGAAAAAGTGAATATGAAAGCTATCAATAACTGGGATAATGTGGGACCCAAACGACATTAATTTGCCTTTTATTGCCGTAACTTTTAAACCCTAAGCGTCTAATGTTTAATTACATGTATATAAACATACGTTCCATTTTCGTTAACTAGTCAATTAAAATCATAATGCATATTTGAATTTTTTTTTTTTACAGAGATGCGTATTTTGAGATTATGCGGGAAAATATTTTGAGATTATGAATTTATTTTAAATGATAGGACTTAATACTCCTCTTTTTCTTTAACCAATTTATGCAATATTTCCATTGTGACGCATTTTTAATATATTTCTATTGATGTAAATATTGTACGAACTCTCTGTTGTGCCTTAAAACGTATAACTGCATTTAGAATCTACATATATCATAATTACAATTATTATTACTTTATAAAGTAATTTCGCTTCAAAGCTCAATTTTTACCTATTACAAATAATCTTTTATTAATATAATACGTAAAGATTATATAATATATGTGTGATTGATGCGCGAAGTGTTTTTTATATTGCAAAATATTTCAATTAATTAAGTTTTTTGACTGATAAAAGAAAATGTACTTTTGTAATATTCGATCAAACTGAAAGAAGAGTAAATTTTTCCATGTACAATTATTAAATTATTAAAATAAAAAATTTTTCTGTACAAGAATTCCATTTTACAATCGAAATATATCTAAGCAATATAATAAGTAACTTTCTAAACAAGCGACAATGTTTATAACATATCATCTTATTACATAATGTATCATGAATTATCAACCATTTAACTTTTTATACAGACTAATGCGATTTTTTATGTATATTTGTATTTACATAATGAAGAAAAATAACAATTTAATTTATGTACAGTTTTGAATAAATTAAAAGAAAAAAAATTATCTATTTTATAAAAAAAACTATGTATTTGTTTATTCAAGTTCAAAATACTCTACAAATAATATTTTATAAACATAAAATATTCCATTGTAATTATCGCCGATTAATTAAATCAAACACGTGTTTGTGATTGCAACTATTTTTGTAAAATATTTGCATAATCAATAAAAATTTTTATCAAATCTATATTCGTGATATAATGAATATATATATTATATTTAAAAATTAAATATATAAATTCGTATAATTGAATGTTAGGAAAAAAATTGTAATTACGAGATTATAATTAATATTAACATTAAAAATTAAATATATTTACCTCTAACATTTGCACATTCGCCTTCAGGATGTGCCATACGTTGCATAGCTGCTGGCGCTATTCCCAATGGCATTGAGATTTTTTCACCCAAAATTGTAGTGCTTAAGTCTCTTTTGGAAACATTTCTTAAAAATCTTGGTCTTATCCTGTATCTGTAAAATGTTATAAAATTTTAATTAGTAATTAAAATCAGGAAAATTGATAAATAAATAATATATAAATGTCAATATGAAGATGAATTGCAATAGATTCGTTAATAATATTATTAGATTAAAAAATAATTTTCAAATTTACAGTAATGATAAAGTTTTCGAAATCTGAGTTTGAAGAATATAAAACTAAAATTTAATAATTTTAATTTTCGATAAAATAATTAAGAACTCTTTAAAAAAAAAAATAGTATTTTGAGACCACAAAATTTGATTTTGATTCGAATTTCGCGAATCTAAAAATCTAGTCTCGATCCATCTCTAATTTATAAAAAAATATATATATTAATATTTCGATTATTTTCAAATATAGTAAAAATTTAAACTTAAAAATTCGATTTTACAAGTGATTTAAATTTCTATTACTATGATTTTTTTTTTTTATACATACTTTTTAAAAGCTTCAGTATTTAATTTCAAACTGAACTGCTCTCCTGCTCCAGAATTGTAGTAATCTCTCACAGAAGGTGTTAAATTCTGATCAGCATATTTTTGAAAATCTTCGATACAAATCATTTGTTGAGACATGGTGTCTATATAAAAAAAATTAATTTTATACGATCAGTATAATTCGAGACAATTCAACTTATTTCCGTAATTTTACCGTTTTGATATAATAAATAGAGATTTTCAATGAATTAAAAAACTGAATTGGCGCGAGTATGCAAAAAAAAAAAAAAAACAAAATGAATAAACTATTGAAATCGAAAGAAATATTTCGAATATTTTAAATACAAAAGATCGATCACTCTTTACATTTACAAATAAGTCGGTCCGCGAATCAGTTGATTTTCCACTAACGAAAACATACGATTAAATGGCTTCGATGGTCACGTTCATTTGGTCTTACAACTAGTGACCGAAACCGACGCGAAATCAAGAAGATAACCCCGGAAGGCAGCGTGTTCACTAATGTTCCTGATAAAACTATTTGCTTTATCTAACTTCGTCGCATTGACTTCTCATTTATCTTTGCAGATTTAATGAAAGACGTTTGTGTTTTTTTCCGGACGATGAATCGCTTTTTATGTTCTGAAATCGATATAAAGTATAAACCATGGTATATATATTATTAATAATATTCATAAAAACATAATAGATACCGCGATATAAACATAACTTTGTTTTATAATTATAGAATGAACTTGAATGATCTGCAGATATTTATTATTCAAAGAATAAACCTTATTGTACGAAAGGAAAGATATATATATTATAAAGAGAATTGTAATTTTCCTACACGATTTCTCACACGATTTCGTAAAATATTTGAACACGAAATATTTAATATTTGATAACGAAAATAGTTTGTTTTCTTTGTTTATGGAACTATGAAACTTATATAACGCAAGATTAATGATAACGATGTCAATGTCAATATCAATTGATTATTCATATGATCGAATATTTGATTTGCACGCCGTGTCATTTTATGTTTTTTCAACAATAATTCATTTACGCATTTAGATTGTATCGTTTATTGATCAAATGAAATCTTTATGCGCAAAAATGAACGAGGCACTGAATTATTATATTAATTTTAATATATATATATATTATTATTATTATTATTATTATTATTATCATTGATTTGTATCAACGATTCATATTTGATCCGATCGATATAATAATTGTAGTATAATAATTGTTAATTCTTATCGAATCGTTCATGTATATCAAAAAATTATATAACTTGAAACTTGACTTAATCAGTCAAGAAAATTTCAAGGACAATGGGGGAAAAAATGTTGAAATTCGATAACAGGCTTGTGTAACGCTTGTTAAACTTTTTCAATTATATCTTCAACACAAATATCACATAGACGAAAACAATCACGTGGGTTTTTATACGAGACAATTTTTTTCTCAAAAGCGAAAAAAAAACTCGTAATCGGAATTGAAACAAACGAATTATATTATTTATTTTATCTTAATCGCGACACACAAGATGAAAGGAATGGAAGTGGAAATTATATTGAATTGTTTATTATTCTTCTTTTTAAACCGTACTTTATTACATTCTGTTAGAAATAATACACAAAAGATTTTCAGGAGCGGCGAAGTTTTTCACGCCGTTTTTCACGCACGAGATGAATTTGTCGTTCGATCGATAAATCCCCGTGGATCATATAGCGAACCGTCGTCTGCAACCCTTGATGATGAAAACTATCGATCGGGCCCGATTAAATTGATAATATACAATCTTAATTAATTATTTATATTAATGAAAGTTTCTGCGAAGGATCATAATAATAATATATATATATATATATGTATGTATGTATGTATGTATGTATGTATGTATGTACGTATGTATGTATATATGGAAGGACACCGATTTTTCTTCCTTCCTCTGTTTTTTTTTTTTTCTTTTTTTTTTATTATTATTATTTTTATTCTCTCAGGATTGCAGACCCAGTTGGCTCGATTTGCGATTAACGTTCGAGTGTAAGTAAAATGCTTACGTAAATGCGCCTATTTGAAAAACGAATAATGACAGAAAACGACGTGAGCGCTTATCTTCACTTTCTAGCTACTTTTTTTAAAGCGTGTTCTTTCTCAGTTATGTTTCTTTTACGCTTCTCACTATATCTTTTTTTTTTTTTTCTTTTTTGTTCTTTTCATTCAAATTTATCGATCGATCACCGAGGATCACTTATTACACAATAAATTAAGAGCATCATTCCATTTTTTTTTTTTTCGTTTTTTTTTTTCTTTTTTTTTTCCGTTTTCACTTTTGTTTCTCTTTTTACCTTCTTTTTTGGCATTACTTTCGTTTGAACGTCGATATTTGGTGCTCGGTTACGAAGCGAGTGTTATACAGTTTTTTCCAGTTTTTTTTTTTTTCTTTTTTTTCGAGACATGCACGCCTAGAAAAAAATCATTTGTCGATTATTTGGTTAATAAATCTTATGTACGGTAATTCTCTTGCAATAAGTTCAATCGTTAGCAATTTTTTTTCCCCCCCCTCTCCGATAAACATCGAGACGAATAAATTTCTTAATCTTGCCCTTTGCTGCTCGGACATTTCATCGAAATTATTTCTCGGGAATTTTTTCTTTCTCCCATATCATCCCATCGAAGTAAATATATAAATGGGGAAAAATAACCCGAGAGAAATTTCGTTCATCAAAATTGCGATCATCATGGTTTCAACACCTTCGATCCACAACGATCCACAATTTATTAAGAGATATTAAAATCGTAGATATTCGATCTTTTCTTTGAAAAGATCCAACAATCTTATTACATACGAGGGATAATTCGATCTTCGTTAAAAAATTTAAGAAGACGGGCAAAAATTGAGAAGGATAGATAATTAATATTACCGATGATCCTCTACGAGAGGAAAAGTTGAAAAGTCTGCAGGTTTCGGCCCCAGAATACTTGGTAATCGAGGGAATGATTATCCAACAAAGAATCCGTGATCGTTTCACGCTTAGAACGGATGAAAACGAAAAAAGACTCGAAGTTGGCGAGGCACAATCTGTTGAAGCACCATAGGTTGAAGGGCACACACACACACACCATATGGTGGGTTTTATCTCGATTCTCGATATGAAAGCGATAATTAAGAGCGCGCGAACGAAAAAGAAACGATATCGGTCGTTATTTGCATTTTCGTGCTTGGAGAAAAGAGCGCGATTTTATGAAAGCAGTATAGGCAAATGCAAGCGATAGGACATCCCTGGTCTTATCATTCAGCAAATAAAGGAAAAGGATATGAATTCTGTATAAAAAAAAAAAAAAAGAAAAAAAAAAAAGAACAAGGGATCGTGATTACGATTATCGTGAAAAAAACCTTATTCCTTTGAGATAAAACTTGTTTAATGTCCACGAGACAATTGATATACGGAATAAGTAATAATTATTTATTACTTTGTTCTCTCAAGTAATAATTGATTCATGGACAAATGAATGGCCAAAGCTTTTCATTATCTTTTTTTTTTTTTTTTTTTTTTTTTTTTTCTTTCCAACACTCCATATCTCGTATATAGTAAATTCTACTAAGTTAAGTGGCTGAACAACGCAGCTCTTTGAAATAAATACGGAAAAATAGATAACGAAAACAACTTCGGAGGAATGCGAGCAATGTATATTATTATATTCGTCCTGCGAATATCTCTGAGTTATCCTTTATTCACGGAGTTGAGTTACAAGGAACGCAGTGCACTGTTCACTGTTCGATTATCGATTAATTAGATTGAGATTTACGGAGTTTTTCGGCATTTTTAATAGACGTCTCTTCCGGCAATCAGGATGTACGATCCTGCTGTACGAGACACAATGAATTTCGTGCGGTGATGACAATATACGACCAGCAAAATTTTAATCGTCGATCATTCTAAGAGAGATCTTTTCCTTTCCTTCTTCCCACTCCTCCCCTATTCATTGTGATTCATCGTAATTGCGATTGGGATTCGGGGCTCGATCGAAAGATTCAACAGCTTAGTCCTAATATAGGACAGCGAAAATTAAATATTCTACTCGATATATCTATAGTATCGTGTGTAATACTTAGTGATTTTTCGTAATCCTAAGGATTACTATTATTCTACGGCGAATGTTAGCCGAACCAAACGATCCTCGACTTTCAAGATCAAGATCTTACAATTACTTTTACTTAATTCGAAACGATTTTTATGGTTAACGCGTTAAATATAATTATATTTAATACCATATTAAATATCGCAATAATTTCGTTGAACGTGATCATTCCACGAATCTCATTGCGAAAATTATTGTGAATGGAAAAAAAAAAAAAAAAAAAAAAAAGAAGTAAACGATATCCTCACGTTTTTACGTCGGCGTAAATTCGATAACGCTATTTTGTCAAATTTAAGAGAGAGAGAAAAATAAAAATAAAAAAAAAAAAAAAAAAAAATTAAACAAAAGCGTGTATTTGACGGACAAAGCAATATATATATACACACTTTCATATTTGGTTTCGAACGAAATCAGCTTGAAACCAACTGGCTCGATTATCAACGCTCTCATTCAGTCAGACGCGTCTACCGAAATTTCACGCACCGTTTTTTTCATTCACCGTTTATTATTATCTTCGATATAGGCAGACGTTTATCATATGCGAGTGACGAAGGGGGAGGAAAAAAAATATTTTCCCAATGTCCAACGTCGAATCGAACCACGATTTCGAGCTTTTATATAATATCTTTCCTTATCTACCGACTAAATTTCCATACGATTCTCGACCGTTTCGTCATTTGGATGCCAATGTCGAACGATTTTATTCGCACACACGTTAAGCAAGAAGTCACGCGAAAGAAGCCGTTCGCTCCGACAAGCGCTTCTGCTTTCTCTCTCTCTCTCTCTCTCTCCCTTTCTCTCTCTCTCTCTCTCTCTCTCTCCGTATTTTCATTGGCCCTGCTACGATCTCTATTTTCTTCTCCTCGCATTATATATTCTTCTTCGTAATTTCTTCATATTTCGAACAATAAAGAAAATAAAAGAATCTCTCACAAAGTAAAAATAGTTTTCGCAAATTTCCTTTTTGCAATCTCTTCGTTTATTTTAAGTCATTTCTTTAGACACGTAAAAACTGAGAACCGTAACAGGGTAAATAATTTAGATATCTTTATTCGCTTTATAATCTGTAAAATAGACAGAGGACGATCCATCTTAATTTATATATATATATATATGTACATAATTGGAAAAAATTATTATGAATATAATATTAATAAAGTATTAATAAAGTGTATATAGATTGCGTTAAAATATCAAAGATATCACTGGATATCCGATATCCAATAGTTACTCGTTTTGCTCTTTACATGGCACTTCATTTCTTACTTAATAAAAATCAAAATTAGAAAAGAAAAAGGAGATATACGATATATATTTTTGCTTTTTTTTTTTTTTTTCCTTTTTTTAAATAGCAAGTTAGTTTATAAATAAAAGTGGATCGTCCTATATGTCGAATCTTCTTAAAATATCAATGAACATTCCGATTCCGAAGATAGAATTCAGTGACAAAAGAGAAAAATATTAAACTTATAAATTTTTGTTACGTTGAATAACGCGATTGACGCTTAAAGACGAAAAACTTGTTGGGTTCTTGTTCGCGTTTAACCCTTTGCAATCCAATATTATTATTCGCGTGTAAAAAGGCAGTTTGGAATAAATTAACCCTCGCAATGCCATACCATAATTTTTTTTTTTTCTCGAGAAATATGAAATTCATTCCGTGATTCGAAGTAAAAAAAAAACTTACGATCATGCAATATATCGTAAAAATCAGCATCAAAAGGGTTAACAAAAAAAAAAAAAAAAATGTAATTTTTCGTCGAATAAAAGAAATGCTTGAAACAAAAAAAAAAAGATGTATTTTATAAATGGAACGCAAAGGGTTTTTGGCAATGAAATCAAATACGCGTGTAAATTGTAAATACATTGACCGCTTAACGAGGTAGTTTCATTGTTAAATCATTTCGTATTTTTTTCTCTTCTTTTTTCTTTTTTTTTTTTTATTTCTTTTTTCCTTTTTATTCGATTTCATTTATCCATCTGTTCTGTTTTATTTTTCGTTTTTTTTCATACTCGAAATAGTCTCAGTGGAGGTTTTCAAAGGCAAATGAAAAATACAAGCACCAATGTGAACGGTGGAAGTTGTTTCTGGTATCATGAAAAAGACATGCTGAAACGGAGATGTGTATATACGTGTTTGAAAATCTAATCTTTTTATATTGTTTTATATTTAAAACATAAAAAAAAAAAAAGTTGAAAGATTGTTTGAACAATTATATTGAAAAAAAAAAAAAAAAAAAAAAATGAAACTTCGAGAGATACGCTATGCTACTAAATGAACGAGGTTCGTTAATCTCTTTCCGTTTATTTAATTTTACTGACTAGAGCGTCGATCGAGTTAATACATAAAATTACCTTTACAACTAAAACTAAACGGACATCAACGAGGGACTCTTTTCTCCTTCCTTATTATTATTATTATTATTTTTTGTCTTTTTTTTTACCTTAAGTTTTACGAAAATTAACTTCGCGTACAGTCGAATTATTATAATTATTTTTTTTTCGTTTTCGTTTTTTTTTTTATTTTTTTATTTTTTTATTTTTATTTTTATTTTTTTTTCTTTTACGTGTCGTTTTGCTTAAGTATATAACTGTACAACTTTAGTTTTTTTTTTTTTTTTTTTTATCTTTTTTCATTGTTTCATGTGCATTTGCCTTTGATTTTGATTAATCGTCGTATCAGTTATCGAGATTTGAAATATTATTTCCTTTTCTGTTTTCTGCATTCTTATTTTTCTTTTTTTTTTCTTCTTTTATTTTTTTTTTTTTTTTTTTTTGCATCATTTTTCATCGTTGTTGTTCTCTGTATAATTAAGTTTCATGCAAAAATGTAATTTTGCATCCGACTATCTTTCGTTGACTATAAAAAACGAGCGTGATTGTTCGCAATTACCGTATTAAAGATGGTCAATCTTGATCGACTCTCGTAGATATATTTTGCACAAAATTCGTGATTCGTTAAAACCGTGAATTAGAATCATTTGCCCGGTTGTGTTATATCTCATATCCACTTTTCTATCTCTATCATTGCTCGTTCGAAAGAAAAAAAAAAGAAAGAGAACAAAATATGAAAGAAAGAAAGAAAAAGAAATGACACTATAGTACTAATATATCATGATACAAACTTCGAAGTTCGACCACTTAAATCTGATATTGATTGTTTGAAAGTAATCAAGTTATGTATATCATACAAGACGTGTTACGCTTATTCTTTTAGCGATACAATTAAATATTAAATAATTATAAACTACATTCTCTCCGTTAACAAAAAATTGAACTTAGCATACAGTCTGTGTACAAAAAACCAGGATTTACAATAGCGTACTAACCTCAATGTATAATAGGAATATAATAATTTTTATCACATATAAAAAGCAGTTGCATATGTACATATCTGAGTAAGATTAGGTACCATTATTATTTTAACCGATAGTAGCTATTATATTATAATTTGGTACACTGTTTAACGTGAATATTTGATAAATACGAACAGTAATCAATATATCATTATTTCCTGGTGTCTTGACATAATCGTTGATTTTCTCATCGCACGAATTCCTATGTATACACACGGTTTCTTTATATCCTCATTACACGTGACTTTATTTTTCTCTTTCTTCCTCTTTAGTAATATTTATATAATATTTATATAACACATATTATTTAATAAGTCTAGAGCTATGGCCAATTCATATGTTAAAGAATCGCAGTCATTGTTATTCTCATGTTTTATTATTTCATTGTTTTTATACAAATGCCTGATAAAGTACCGAACAGTGTATAAGCAGTATCATCTAATCTATCATTTTCTTTTTATTAATTGAAAACTAAGAATTGCTTTTACAATACTGCGAAAAGACCATAGCTCTTTTTTTTTTTTTCAACGATGGATCGTACCTTAGAACGATACAAATTAGTGTTATTCTTTTTATATTTATTTCATACCCTTTTGTGTCGCTACCGTCACGCTTTCTTCAATTCCGTTTTTCATTCGTTTTTCGTTTTATAGAAATTTTTGGATTTCGAACAAGGCTTATTTTTCTTTTTTGCGGCACTGCGACTCCTTATGTTAAACACAAACTGATCTTTTATTTCTGCCGCATTTTTATGTGTGTATTCATTATTATTTAAAATTAGAAATATTCCGTCATATTTGTCATTTCTTACTTGTATAATTTTTAAACAATCAACTGCACCATCTACTTGAATTTCGCTCGATCAAATTTTTTCTCATCATTTCTTATAAATAGCCCAAAAACATAACAGACAAAATACATATAATCAAACTTGAAATAACAATTCGTTTCTTAAACAACTATCTAAATACAAATGGAGTCGCACGATATCGAAGGCACAACTCTTTTCTCAAATTAGATGAACTGAAAGAAAGCACAATGGGAGGCATCATTGGTATATGTTTAAATTCTTATACAGCTAAAATAGCTGTATCGAAGAAGTGACTTTCCTTTCTTTATTTTTCTTTTTTTTTCTTTTTTATCTCCTTTTTTTTTGTCTTTGATATTCAAGATTAAGTACAAGGAAATTTTCATTTCATTTGAAAGACTAAAATAGTGAAATATTGGTAAATGTGTAATTTTTTCTTGATTTGTAACTCTGCTCTTTTCAATTAAGTCGGAAACTACTGTATTTTTTAGCCTTATTCTTCGGTCGTTAGAAAGTTTCATTTTTTAACTTTTTATTAGTAACAAATTTACATAGACATACGGAAGTTATGTTCTTTTTTTTTTTTATATCTTTGTTTTCTATTCCGGCAGAGACGGGATTCCATAACACTATTCGCTATACATTTATACAATCTTATCGTATTCCTACACTTGAATTCAAATGCATTAATCGAGGCAAATATAATTTTTAGCTCAATCGTTTTTTTTCTTTTTTTTTTCCTTGTCAATCTCTTTTCCGAAGATTTCTTTCTAAGAAAATGTTCTTTTTACCCGATATTCTCTAAAGTTCAAATAATATAAGTGCAATAAACAAAGAATACATGAACATTAGGGATAAGAAAAAATCACGATGAGAATTCGTTGCCTCAATCAATACGTAAAAATTCTGTTCTTATTTAATAATTGCTGTTTCTAATATCGTTCTTTTTTTTCTTCTCAATAGTGCAGATAGCTATGCCACATCGTATCATTCAAAGTAACTGCCCACAGTAAAACTGTCAAGTTACAAATGCAAGTTCTTGAATACCAGCAAAAGAGAACAAATCTGCGAGTTATATTTGTACAGGTGCCTCTATCGTTCGGCACCAAGCTGCTGGCGCAGTAATTTCTAAATATCTTGAAATGGTTTCACCGAGGCAGCAACTTGGTAGAACGTCAATATGTAGCGTTCATTATGGATCCTGGCTGGTATTTTGTGATGACTCACAGTTTTGTGGACTATGTAACTGATGAGCTGGTGGTGTGAGTATAACTGGAGATTGGGACCAAAGAGGAGTATGAACTGGAGATGGTCTAGGTTGAGATTGTTGTTCTTCTTGCATTTGTTGTATTACAGTAACATCAGGATAACTGAAAAAAAAAAAAAAATAAAAGAACAATTGAATAAAATTAAAATTTATATCTAAATAAAAACTATATTTATGATAAATAAAACTAAAGAAATTTTTTTCATCAAAATCTTACCCTATACATCCCCAGACTAAACTACGTCTCGATCGCAATATATCTCTGTTTTGTGGTTGATACTTTTCTGTTTCTTCCGTACAATCCTCGCTTGTGTCTTCCACTTCCTGTTCTTCATCGGGACAGAGTTCGCATGCCCTTTCTAATGTTTTCTTTGCACTGTTACTACGTTCCAAAACATAACCATTCGCAGAATCATTAGATTGAGCTGGTGGAGACCAATTACTATATGCATGGGTATATGGTGCTGCAGAAGTATAAGGTCTCTAAAAATAAAATTATCATATTTTTCAATTAATTAGTTCAAAAATTAGTTTTTTTTATACTATTATAATTAAAAAATAAATTTTTGTTCAATACTTTATCGAGTTCTTCATGAAGCCAGTCGGTAGCATGTATCCATTTTCTTTTCAATTCCGAACTATGATGTAAAAGTTGATGTGCAGGTCTGCATTTACTAAAAAGTTGCACCATACATTTAATACACTGATATCCTCTTTTCTGATAATGATGTTTACTTCTTTGTATTATCTCAAATAAACCTTCTCTTTCATCTGGTACACCTAATAATAATTACGTTTTACGATCTCAAGTTTTAACATCTCTTAAATTAAAAATTTATACCTGCAACGTTAGTACCTTTTAGAGCATTATGAACACGATGTGTTTGCCATGAATCTTCCATAAGAAGTACAGCAAGTAATAAGTCAGTATGATGTTTTATTTCATGTGCAAAAGAAAATCCAATCTGCCATAACAATTCACTGAGAACAGTTCGAGATACGTGAGGATTCTCCCAACAACAATATTGCAATAATTTTACTGTATCTTCAGTAACATTAACATCTGCATCTTCGATTAATTTTTTCATATAACTGCAAGACAAAAATTATAATTTATTCTATATCTTCTACTTAAAATGCAATTTAAGACAAACCTGTTTTTAACGAAGAGTATATCTGCTGCTTGTGGTTGAATAGGCATCAAATATTCATTTTGACATGCTGGATCACCATATGGATTTGATAAAGGTACTACTCCTGATTGTGCAAGACTCGAGTGTGCTTTTGATGATACATCACAACAACGTATCAACATACTAACTACTTGATGCAATTTTGTTAATTCAGGATACTGATATTTTATCGTAGGACCGGGTCCTTCATCAATTGCAACCAGCATAAATGTAACGGGGACATTTAACTATGATAAAAAATATGAATAATACAATTCAAATAAATAATTAAGTATTTTTTTTATTTATAAATAAAGAAAATTATAATTTACCTTAAGCAATTGAGCTTTTTCTGCAAGACCAAGCGATGCATACGTATGAAATAGTGAGAAATAATGTGGTAGATGGCGTCCATGATCCGAGATTTCACGATGAAGTAAAGAAAGAACTGCGTGTAATAAATGATCACTAAGCGTTGCTGTTGGATCCAAAAGTATAGCTAAAAAATATATTGAAGATGTTTTATTAAATTTTTTAAATTATTTTGTAAGTTCATTTTTATTATAGTTAAAAAAAAGATTTCATATTCACGACAATATATAAATTAAATAATAAATTGAAATATTTACTTGGTGCATTTAGACTAGGCGGTACGCACGGTCCATCTAAGAGAGAAATATGTGCAAGAAATACCAATATTTTAAGAAAAGCTGTTCGAACTTCTGTACTGGGACAACTCAAAAGATATTCGCAAAATCTAAAGACAATTAATTAATTTATAAATTAATTAATAAATAACAATATTTTATAAATTCATACATATGTATTTAAAAAAATGCTTACCTATGAGGATGATTAAATAGAACATTATGAGCAAACCAAGATCGCACTGATTTGCTGCTACGTAAATGATGGCAAACGATATCATACCAATCTGTTGCATTACCGCGTAAAGTTTTCTTAGTATGAAAACCTGTATAAAACAGAAATCTTGATGCTAATTGTACAGATAACATTGCGAGTTCCTCCTGTTCTGGGCTCTATAATTATAATTTTTAAAAATTATATATATTTGACAAATAATATTATTATGAAAATATATATTATCATTTTAATTAATCAACTTACAAGTTTTTCATTCATATTTTGTCTATTGATGTTATGAGGATTACAAGATACAAGTTTTTTAATAAATTGAAAATATTCTGCACTAAATTGATTTCGATTATGCATAAATTTGATATTTTGTTTTCTGACACTATATTCAATAGCTGAGGGCATTTTCATAACTCCTAGTTTCGTATCTAAAAATTATAAATATTTTCAAATAAGTACTTTTCAACAAATATAAATTTCAGACAATACTTACACAATGATAATTCGTTAACACTTTTCATTAAAGAATTTTCTTCTACATCTAATCTGGTATAAAATAACATATAAGCATTCCACCATCGCTTTTGTTTTCGGTAACTCATTCTTTTAAGCATATGGTCAAATACTTCTCCTAAATAATCACCACCAAAACATTGAGATTTCATTTCTTCTTCTTCTTCCATTTTACATTCCGTAACGTCACCGTCATCAAACTTATACCATTTCGCAACACCATCATTTTGCCTAATAGATACAATAATAATAATAAAAAAATTGATTTATATTAAAAATTATATGTAAATATTAATATTATATAATTGTATACATAAATATTTCAATACCTATGTAAAATATATGAATAATAATGACCACCACTAGCTTGACCACTATGTACTACAATGCCAGTTAATTGATACTTAGTACAAGTTCCTTTCATTGACTCTTCATAATCACAGTCTATAACTTCTCCCTCCAATTTTGCGAGTCCAGAAACAGTATAAGGTTCCATATCCAAATCTCGTGGAAATTCAAAATAATCGTTAAATTTTATGGCGCAAACCCTTTCATAGTCATATTCAAATCTTTTTAATTGTATGGCTAAAACAGGTGGTAACTTCTTTACACACAATCGTTTTACCGTCACAACCTAAAAAAATATTTAAATAAAAAATAAAAATTATAAATTTTATGAATATAATAATTTAAAATTCATACCTTTTTATTACATTTGTCGCAATGATAAGCGTCTGCACCCTCTAATAATTCTCCTTTTACATATTGTTCAAGAGAGTCCAATAAATTACTATGATTCCTTATATCCACGCTTATCAAACTAAATGGTTCCTCCTTGGAATATCTGAAGATAATGTAATGCGGTATTACAGTTTACCGAAAAAAGCAAAATTTAAGAATTAAGAAGGTACCTATGAGGGCAACCTTTGCAGATTTTCTGATCACTGTATGAACCACCCAGAATTTTGCTCATTATTTGTTCATGTCCTAAGGCTTTTAATGCCTCATCTAAACTTTCCACTAAGCTCATAAAAAATTCTACTGCATCTTGTTGTTCTCTAAGATTTACAGGTTCACCTTGCAGTCTGAAATATTAATAAAAAAATTGATAAATTTTTATAATTACAGATCAATAATAATTTAATTTAATCTAAAAATGTTTACAGATATTTACTTAAAATGTTTCCAAAGTCCTCTAGGTATATAATATTGTAATTTACTATATGCTAAATGACCAAAAATTGCTTGAACTTGCTTTAAAATACCAATATTATATTCTTTTCGAGATTCATCTGCTCCACATTTTTCTTCATTTGTATCATTATCATTTGTTTCTATCGTTTGTTCTCCTTCAATTCTTTCTTCTCCAGAAAAATCTTCGTTCAAATCTATCGCTGCACCTTCTGCAGCCAAAAGTCCAACTCTTATACTCTCAACCATATACAATTGTTGTAATACTGAATTCATATAACAAGTTGCGCCAGCGTTTTTCAAACCTACAAAACCTTTTAATGGCCTAAGCCCGACGGGTGGTAAGTAATCCCATTCTACTAGCGGTTCATCTCTTTCAGAGTAGAACATATCAGTGAGCATTGTGACTAGAAGTTTCATGTTAGGTACACAGCCTACACAAAGACCTACAAGTAAATCAAATGCGGCGCTAGTCGATTGAGGAGTCGTGCATACTGGGCTCGCTTGCGAAGCACTCAGTTCTCCAGTGCTACGAAGTTGCAACATAAGACGAGATGCAGGAAATACAAAATCTTCAACCAATTCTTTAATCAAATTTACTCCATGTTTTTCATCAGAGCCAAGTTCGTATTTTTTACTTGGAGGTAAAAAAGAAAGTAATTCTTTAGTAAGACTAAGGTGACCTTCGAGAACGGCTTCATCAACTTGACTTTCTCCAGTTTCTTTAACATTGTCCCGTACTTTTTTTAGCCATGCTATTTCAATGTTCAATAATGTTTCAGCTGTCAAGAGAGGACATCCCGACATATGTGCAAAATTTAACAATCTACATAAAAGCTGAAAATATTCGTGACTTTGTTTTGCATGTTCCATAACAGTAGTGTTCAAAACAGTGAAAAGTAATGTTATTGCAAAAAGTAATGGTTGATGACCACTACTATACCATGTCGATATAAGAAAAAATTGTTCAGCCGCAGCCATTCTAACTACTCTTGATGTACTCAAGAGCACAAGATCTATCAAAAATGTATGCCACATTTTATCTCTTGATAATGATTCTAATGCAGTTGGATTCAATACCAAAGCGATTGTCAGAACTTCTAATGCTTCTTTACATACTAACACATCATTATTGTCAGGATTATTTGATGTTTCCTTTTCGTTTATTTCATGAAGTGTATGAAGCATTTCAGCAGATGCATTTATATTGTTTAAATTACCTGTGGATGCCGCCCATGCTAGCCTAATTATGGCACGAATAGTAGCTACATCTGGTAACTCCCAGGAAAGAGCTTGCATAAAAAGTTGTCGACATTTGTCAAATTCTGCTGCTCCACACAACATTCGAAGCGCTAAATGTTGCGCCAAATTCGTTGCTACACTTCTCAACATATATTCAGTATTCTGATTAGGTACACTTTGTAAGGCTTGTTTTAAAACTGCTACTGGACCTCGATTATTGTGAACATGATTATCGTGATTTTCTGAAATTCCAGCTTGCTGCATTTCATCCATTACACAAGCCATCACATTACCCACTGTCGTTAATAGAAGTTTACATAATTTTAAAACTGTTAAATATGCTGCTCGTTTCGTAGTTTCATCTGCATTTGGTAAAAATTTATTTTTAGTTAACATTTCAAGAATAACACCAGCTTCGCCACTCTTTATGAAATTACACTGAAACTCAAATGCTCTTTCTGACATTGGATCTAAAACTGGCATTAATAAACTATATAAAACCTGAAATATAAATAATTTATTAAATATAAATAATTCATAATTTATTATGAATTATTTTAAAGACTACAAAAATGAGTAAATATTAGATAAATTTACCTCTAAATTGTATAAAACTTGGCTAGAACTTGCAGTAAAAAATAAAGAATCTACTGTAGTATTTTGTTCATTACAAAGAGCATTATCTAAATTGTTATCATCTTTACAGTGACCGAATAATGATTGTAATCGTGATACAGTAAGAGTATCTGGTGGCACCAATTGTAATAAATTTCTTGCACCATCGCGTAATTGCGCGTGTTGAAGACTACATCCAAGATCTGCCAATTGAAAGAAGAATGTAGCATACTGCGATCTTTGTGATATAACCTGTAATAAATATGAAATTATTAAATTTTTAATTAAAAAAAAATTTTAAATTTATACTAATTATATTTTAAAATTTTAATTATATAAATATATAATAATAGTTATATAAATTAACATACCACACCAGGTAAACTATTTTCTGCTTCTATATCTGGCCCATCATATGGATGATGTGGAGAACTAGTAGAACTATCTGAACTACTATCTGGTGAACTTGGCAAATTGCTATTAACTTGACTTAATTTCGCAGACAATAGCTATATAAAAAATATTTAATTCTTTAATTATTGCATTATTATTTTATTTTAAAAGAAAATTCTAAGGAATTGTTACTATGTTTTAAAAAGGAAAAAAGTATATATACCATTTTATCTCTTAATGGAGTTTGAGAAAGTAGTTTTCTATCATCTGTTGATTCTAAAGGTTCTCCATTAAGAAATAAATCAAGTTTTACATTTGATCCATTGGCTTTAATTCTGCGTAATATTTGTCGCCTTAATGATCCTAAAGTGTCATTACTATGTGTAAATATTTCTATATCATCCACATTACGACCAGGATTCGCAAAACGAATGATAAAAGATAGATGCTTCCCACGAACTGCTCTGTAATTAAATAAAAATTTTTAAAAATATATACAATTTTCTTATTATTTTAAAAATTCGTCATTTTTATAAATAAATAAGAATACCTATGTAATGGTAATATTTTCCGTTCTCCTGGAAATGTTGTATCACATTCATTTATATATTCTTGTAATACCTTCATAACACGACACATCTTCATAGCTTCTATTTTAATTTTATTTGACATTTGCTGCTCACGTTCTTCTTTTCCTTCAAGATATACTTTACTTAATACGGATACAGTATCATAATGAGCTTTCAATCTGTCCATACATTCTCCTATATATGTCACATGAAATGCCAAAACTGATGACTGAAGTCGTGGTCCTAAATTAGTATTCACTTCTTTTAATAATTCTATAGCTCGATTTGCAATTTCTTCAGGACTATTGGTCACAACCTAAATAAAGAAATCCATATTAATATATAATATAAAAAATAAAAGAAATAATTAATATTAAATTCTACTTACACGCCATAAATAATCTGTACCAATTAGGTCAACGTCATCCATAAGAAATGTTCTTCTTTTCAATTTTAATTTTCCTTCTTTAGAATTGACAGCTTTGAAAAATCTTTCATAGCATTTAATACCACTTTCCGTAAGTAAAGTTGGATCTAATTGTAATATATTATTTTGGAAGAAGTCTTTATTTATTGCTGGGTCAAGATCTGGTTCATCTCCCATTAATTTTGAAAACCATTTGAAACATGCTTCACGATCGGATACAAATACACCTTGTTCTGCTAAACATTGCCAAATTTGTTCAGCTTGATCTGCACATAACCATAGTTGACCATCCTAAAAGAAGAAGATAAATAAATTTATAATAATGCACTATTAGAAAATATCAATATATATAAGAAAATATTAAGTAAAATAAATGTTACCTTTAACAAAAAACGAAGAAAATTAAGTCTTTCTTGGACTTGCATAATATGGTTATAACGACCATCATGCATATAAATATTTGCGTCAATATCTGGATTTTCTTTCACCAACTGTCGCATTTTATCCATATAGTTTGTTAAACTGTTCGTCACAAGAATTACTGCAGAATGTTCTGCTTGAAGTCGTTCTATAACATCTTGTCTATATCATAAAATATAATAGAAAAGAATAAAAAAATTTTCATTAATAAATTACTTTAAATTATTAATTTCTATGTTATTATTTAAATAAATATACCTATAATGATGATTCCGTTGTCCATGACATGCTATATTAGGATTTGGTTCATAAAGGCAGCATATTTCCCGAATTTGTTTTAATGCAGGTAAAGCCCATTTATCACTATTTTTTAATTCTTCCACGCATTTATCCAGCCAAATTGTCTTTTGAGCATCTCTTTCTTGTGAACACGAATAATCAAGAATCTTTACATGAGCATTTAATGCTTGATCCATTATTTCAGTAGGCACTTCATCAGAATGAGCCAAATTCCAAAAAAGAGTTAAAACCTAATATTAATAGAAAGTTAATTAAATTTAAAAGTAATACAGTATGTTTTATATATGCAATAAAAAAAAAAGTTTTATAAATAAATAGTTTTAGTACTTTATGTGCCATTACTCCATCCTTATCATCCTCTGCTAATCTGCGAATTAATTCTAATAATTTTTCTCCTTGTTTTTTATTAGCAGTCTTCCAACTCATCTAAAATAAAAAAAGATTTTAATTAAGTTATAACAATCAATGGAATAATAATGATTATAATTTTATAATAGTGAACACCTGAAAACATTCAAATAAATGGTCAAGTTGTTCAGGACTAAAATCCCAAGCAAGTTTGGCTAATAAGTCATGAACATTTTTCACAATTGCTTCATGTTTTCCAGCTTGTGCTGCCCAAACAGCATCTAAATCTTCTAAAGTTAATGCTCGTTCTTTTATAATAAAGCGTAAAATCTTTTCCAATTTTTCAACATATTGAGGTTGATGTAACGAATCTCTTAAAACAATTTCTAAAACTCCATTTTCTTTTATCCATTTCTATATAAACAGAATAACATTATTTATCGATATTGATTAATTATATGCACTTGAATTAAAACAAATTTTAATGAGATTAGAATGAACTTACCGCCATACATTCTGCAGTAAGCCATTCTTCTTCTTCAACTATCGCATTTCGATGTTGATAAAAACTAACAGTAGCAATCACTTTATTTACTTCATTTAAAGCATTCATTTTTCCATTAAATGAAGAAATTTGCAAGAGTCTCAATATCATTTTCAATCTCAGAATTCCTAAATTTTTAATCATCTCTTCTTGATGTGGTACTCGTGATACTAAACATTTGGCGGCTTTGATTATAGCTGATATTGCATCATTTTTTGATTCATTTTTCGCTTCTTTTTTTAATTCTTCATCGGTTAAGTTATTCAAAATTACAGGCACCATTTCCTATAAATATTATAATATTATATAAAAATATATAAAAAACATAATTTCAAATATAATTTTTTAATAAAATTTTTTCATAAAATAATTACCACAATAGGCATAAGATATTTAACTATTGTGTGAACAGTAAGTAGTTCATAACATAAACCGAAAGGTCTGATTAAAGCATAAATAACTGGTACTGTTAAATTTCGGCCATTTTGAAATCTGGAGAGTAAAATTTCAAATCCATTAAGACTGCCAAATCTGTAAAAAAAAATAAAGTTAAATATATCATACATAAAGTATAAAAGATAAAAAAATTATTATAATATCATTTATTAACCTATTTATGAGATCTACTAGCCATCCACGAGGACTTCTTGAATCAGGAGGTGGCCGGGCATAAAGCTGTTCATCAGGGATATCACTACCCGGTGGCACAGTTTCTGAAACTCTTGCTGCATTAAATGTATGAAATCTAAAACAAAGTTCGAGAAGTCAATATAAGTGATAGAAATACAATATATCTATTACTTAAGAGGAAAAAATAACTCACTTATTACTAGGATTAAAAACCATTGCCAGCAAATCAAGAAGAGGAAACCAATCCTCATCTAGTTTCAGAATACATAGATCCACCAATCGCTCGCAGTTTGCATTAATACAATTTTGAATATTCATTTTCCAACTACTTACTGCATCATCAGTCAATATTTTAGTAAAAGAAATAGTGAGTCCTTCTCGAAAAAAGCGCTGACATGCTTCACTTTGTACATCAATTCCTAAATAAAAATTTGTATTTATTATAGTAAATATATATTTTATATTTAAAATTAATAACATTTAATTCAATAAAATTTAAAAACAATTTGTAATATTTATAATATATATAGTTATAATATATAACCTTTTTTACAAAGATCGATACTGGCTTGTAACAGGCACTCTAATTCTTGTTCTGGTAGAACTGGTACAACCCATCGTGGACTAGATATTTTTTCATGAAGCATATTGAGTTTTGCAACAGGAAAATCGGGTTCGCCATGAAGTTGATTACTATCCTCTATTGAAGTTAAGGTATCATTGGTGCATTCTGTTTGTACCACATTTTCCGTGAGTTGAAGTCCTGACATTGTATCAGCTAATTGTTGCGGACCCGGTGGACTATGCATCTATTATTATATAACATTATTTCAATAATATAATTCAATTTAATGATAAAAATAAATATAAGTTTCAATAAACATATCAATAAACATATTTTAAATTATAACAACATATAAAACATTACAATGAATTTTATAGAAAAAATTTATTTTAAATATAACTTAAATATATTACATTATAATTTGTATATTTAATTGGATAAATAATTATTATATATCATATAAGAATAATTTATATGTGATTATAATATACCTGTGTACTTTGCTGGCTGTCAGGAGGGTCTATGCCTACTCCTTGGCCTCTTGTGGCAATCGTCATTTTGTGTGCTCTTTGCTATATTCCAATTGTCTCAATACCTCTTGGTCCAATAATCGCACCACCAATAACAATCATCCAACTCATTCACTGACATTAAATATAATTATACCCTAAAGGCCTTGTTTGAATAAACTATACCTACATTATCTGTAACAAAACAATAAAAATTCTATATTAAAATTAATACAATTTGTACAACTTATATTAAAATATAAAAAATATTAGATATTACAAAAAATAATCTTTCAATTAAATACATATAATACTAATCTAATAATTAAAGAAACTATAACAATAGGTAATAAATATTTTTAAATCTTATAAACTATTTATGCTATTAATTAATTTTTACAACAGTTTTATATTCATTAAATATTCATTCTCTTATTATCTTTGTTTTATTATCTTTATCATTTTTATGTTTATTAAGAAATCTACTATTATTTATAACACAATAATAATATGTGAATATTTATGTAAAAAAACCAAGAATGATTAAAAAATATAAAATAAAAAAATATTTAAAATCTTTGAAAAGTAAATTAATTGAAAAATTAGAATGGATGAAAAACCTGTAAGAGAAAATCTATGTAATTCGGAGTCGTCTCGAGGGACACCGGTACCATCAATATTTTATAGTCGAGTAACAGAAAAAGAATTTAAGGAAGACTGTGCAGTAAACGTAGATAACGAAGAACGTTTCGTACATTCTATAAATCGCATGACAGCATGATCTTGTTAAGGTTTCAGCGAACAAATTCCAATTATTCGTCTTGATCAACGAGAACGATTCTTTCATAAACGTTAATAGCCACTCGATCGCACGAAACTAATAACGAAACTAATAATCACGTCCAAGGGTCTATATTCCTTTGGAATTTCGCAATTCATGAAAGGTACGATGTCATGTCGCGAATTATTTCTCTATCTCCTTCTCTCTTCTTTCGATCTCTCTCTTGCTACCTCTTTATTTCTCGGGTGTATCGTCAAACGTACCGAACTGTCAACCGTCAAAAATTAGAATCAGGAAATGACCAATCCGGTCTGCTTTCTGTTGATGAAAAAGCATCATCGACCAAAGAATTTCGCGAACAATCGTCGCTAAATTAGCTTGAAATTACGCGAAATATGTATACAGCGTGCTTACAAAGGACTAACGTCGAGCGGCGACGAAAAGAAGTCTCGATTTTTCATAAACGCGCACTTCTTCTACGAATGTCAAATTTCTTTCGATAATTAGAGATAAGTGAAAAGATCCCACGTAACCGGTACCTATGCAATTTCAACAATCCTCGGTGTCCAGGGAGCAACTATTTTCGCCCCGTTCACTCAACCGGGCCACCTCCGGACAAAATGGCGGCCATCCTAACGATTAGCATTGCCGTATTAAAGAAAATCTTTCAAATTTTCTTTTCAAGAAAATGCCGATTCGTTAAAATCATGTAAAGATACACAGAAACTTGTTATTATCACCAATTATTGCATCAAACTTCAATTGAGAAACGCACCTTTACATAGTAAATGGTGGTAGAAATTTGTTGCACTTTTTGACGTGACGTTGTAGAACTCACTGGTAAATCTGTAAACACGACTATCTTACGGCGCTACTGTCGTTCTCTAGTCAAAACGACCACTGACACCACATTCACGGTGTTTCTGGTGTATTTTCTTGCTACTTCCTTTAATTTTGATCATCGCTTCTTTTAATTCTTTTTATTTATTCACTTTTTAATTGAAATATTCTGTTTCAAAACTTTACTATAAATAGTTTATTTCCCTCAATTCATGTTATCTATAAAATTCTAATAATATAATGTATATATGTACAAAAAATTTTCAACCCCTATTATTTTATATGTATTATCCTTGTTATAGGAATTTATCTTAATATTTTAAAAATGTAACTTTTTTAATGTTAAAAATATTTGTTTAATATAATACATAAATTCAAATATTATCAAATATAATCTAAATAATATATAAACATATTGTAATTTAAATGAAATGATAAATTTAAATAAGAATTTTTAACGAAAATTACATACATATATTGTAATACAGGAAGGATACAATTTTATAAAAATATATTACATATTGTTGACATTTTTGTTTTTAATAATTTATTTTCATAAATTTCATGTAAGTATACACAACATTGGCCATTGTGATTTTTTTTTATGTAATTCAATTTATGGTAAACCCATCACTCATCATTCATAATTTATATGTATATGATAGAATAATATATATGTCAGAAGTAATGATACATAATTTTCACAATTATAATTTCATGAATTTTAATCATATCTTCTACTAGATTTTTCCAATTGCATTTAAGTTTTTTTAATTATTAATGTCAAAATAGAAATGAAGTAAAAAATTTATTTTCCTCTTAATTTGTACAATTTATATTGTACAAATTTATTTGCTCAAATAAACCTAAAAATCTCAATATCAGTAAATATTAAATTAAAACAATACAACAACTATCCTTGTTACAAAACACAGATTGTTGTTAAAGTTTATACGACAATCTGTAAAATAAGCAAGGGTAACTTTGAACATTATTGAAAAACAGTACTTTAAAAAATTAACTAATTGAAAAAGCTAAATTTTCTTTATTACTTAAAAATGTTCCTCTAGTCGTGGAATATAGTTGGTAATTTTTTGGCAGTTTTTTTATTTATTTATTACACTGTGCCACGTAATAGTACTTTAATCTGACCAGTCTTATAATCCTTGACAGCAAGAAAAATATAAAATCTGAATCTTAAACATAATGCAAGGCACAAAACAAAAATATATATAAGAACGAAAAGTTCAGAAAATATTCATGAAATGACTTTGATAATTATGAAATCACAAAATGATATGTCTATTTTTAACCCTCGCTAAATTTTCATGAAAAAATTGATAAAACAAAAATAGAATAAGTGTGCAATAATTTATAAACATAAAAATTGCAATGACAGCACCTGTTTCCAGGAACAAATTTTATGTGCATTCGATTTTATAGTTATATTATTTCCATCACATTATGCTCTTCATACGGAGTAAATCGCGTAATCTATTAAGAATCAATTTTTTCAAAAAATTGAATTTCAAGATAACGCGATTTATTCAGTATAACTTTTATTTATCAAATGTAATACCAGAAAGGGTAAGTTTTTTATAATGCAACATTCTTATACAGGACTATATGATAAGGAAGCTTGGTCGTTATTGGACTGTTGTAACATTCTTCAGTGCTATTTAGAAATATTAGAATGAAGAAAGAAAAAAAATATTTTCATTTCTAACTATCAAAAAAGATATAGCGATGGACCATTTTAATTTCATTATCATCGCTTAAAAAAGAATTTATATTTTAAATTTTAATAACTTTAATGACGTGGAAACCTATTCAATGCACTTTCAAAATTTAATTTGTTCCCACTATCTCCTCTTCAGATAATGAAAATTTTATGTACAGCCAAACGTAACTTCTGTACGTATGTAATATCGTATGTGAGAGACCGAGATCATTTTCCATTTTTAAAAGAAATATTTAGATTTTTTTTAAAAACCATACATATCCGCAATTTGAAATGTTCATCATAAAGCAAGCTCTTCGAGTTCTTTCATTAAATCAGCTTCTTTCTTGATCTTATCTAATTGATTGATTTCTAATTGCTTTCCAGCTACTAGCAGTTCCTTTAATTTTGAAATCTGCTCTAATTTCTGTAAAAAATGAGAAATGTTATAATTTCTAAATTTTACTTCCTAATTGAAAAATTTATAAAGATTCTTACGCTTTTAATTTTTTTAATTTTCTTACTCCTTTCCAAATTATCACATTCAGGAACATTTGTAGTTAAATTCTGAGTTTCAGTACTTGTAGTAACTTGTCCATTTGTACTTGGATTATTTGATTGAGAAGATGCAAGTGCTTCTGATTCCTTTGTAGTTTTCTTTGTCTTTTTCTTTGCTTTTGTTGTAGCTACAATAAATATTAAATAAGATATCCATATTATATCTATAAGATTACATTTTTAAATTTATCTTACATTTTGGAGTTTTTTTTTTATCTTTGAACATTTCATCATCGCGCAATTTAAAAGAAATAGTTTCCCCTCTTGCAGAAGGTGGTCGATATACTTGTTTTGATGCTATAAATAAAAAAAAAAATTATAAACAATATCAATTTATATAATTATTTTATTATTTCAAGATATATATATATATATATTATAAAGAACTTTCACCTTGTGGTTGACTAGGAGCAATTCCTTCAACAGCTTTATAACTAATTGGTTTCTCTGGAAATGTTCCTGGTGAAAAAGTTTGCCATAAAACTTCCCAAAGTTCTTCTTGTTCATTCCATGGTCGTTCGTATAATAAAGTTCCAGTATAATGCCAAATCTTAAAACTATATAACAAATATTCATTGAATATGAATTAATATCCAATTATCAGTATAATATATTAAATTGTAAATTATTTACCCATTGCCCATTCGAAGCCTAGGTGCAGTAGTTGCAGTCATAAAATGTTCTCCATCTGGCGACCACTGAAGAAGTGTTGTATCAGGAGCTTCAGTTTTTGCAATTAATTTTCTGTTACCAACATCCCATAATTCGATACCACCACGGAGGTTGCCAAATCCAGTCAAAATTAGAAGTACAAAGTGGTTAAGAAAATATAGTTACTAATAAATAAAGATCATTTCAACTAAATAAAAAAATTAAATAATTTTAATGCATTATGTACAATATTTTAAAGTAATTAAAGGATATTATTCCCCTGAGGATTATAATAAATGCTATTTCGATGCAAAGAACCAAATTCAAATATTGGTTCACATTTAAGATTAAATAATGTGGCTTTAGCTGGCATAAAATCATATACAACACAGAATTCATTATTTTTAGGAGACCACTGAACAGCATGTATGGGACCTTTATTACCTAGTTAAAAAAAAAAGGAATTTATGTTTTAAAGATAAAAATATTTCATAAATATTAATAATAGTTAATACTTACTAAGCATAACTAAAGCAGTTTCTCCTTTTGTACTAAGATAGTGCAGAGTCTGTTTTCCATAATATGAAGCACCTGTTTTATCAACTTCTGTACTTGTCATTAATAAGACATTTGTTCCATTATTATTCCAATAAATATTTACTCTGTCCGCCTAAAAACAGTTTTAAAAAGGATTATACATACATATATATACATATATATATATATATATATATATATATATATATATATATATATATAAACTTTTTAATAATATAATACCTGAAAAAAACTTTTATTTGCTAAAGCTTGTGTGGACTCAAACTTTGGATATTGAAATAGTCTCCCAAATGAAGGTTGATCCGATTTTCCTATAATATATAATAATACTATTTATAATAATTAATTGATCTGGTATTTAAATTATAATTGTAATGTAATATTTTAAACGGAATTATATAATTTATTAATTTGGTATTTAATGTGGAGAGTATTTATTTGTCTTACAAAGATATGATATTAAATTTAATTTCGAATTTGATTTGAATATCTAAAAATTGTAAATATTTGAAACAAAAAATAATTACCTGTTAAATATATTTTATGATTCCCTAAAACTTTATAAAAGTACTTACATATAAAAATGAGCATGCAATAATCAGGAAAATTTCCCATTACTGTTGATCCTGATTAAATATTCATACTTGTATATTTTGCAAAATACCATTATTAATATTCTGTTGTACTTCTTTAAAATATTAAAGTATTCTACAGATATAATTATCTTATAATCTTCATTCCATTTGTGTATTACATGCTTGCCACACATATTTGCTTCATAATGAGAGAAACTGAAATAAAAAAGTATTTCATAAAATATGCCAATTTTTTACATGACTTATGCTTGAACTATATTACTAATAAACATTTTATATATTTTGATCAATCAAATAGAATTACTAATTATCATTTTTAAATCATAATGTTTATTATCTTAAAATTTTTGTAAATTCTCTTAATTTTTATGAAGCACCAATGTTTATCATAATTATTTTAATAAATAACAACGAAGAAAATGATATACTCTCCACATATAAGTACCTTGATATATATAATACATGCACTTGTTTAATTTAAAATTAAATAAATACAACAAAATTTAATTACCCGGCATATAACAGAGAATATAGTATGGAGTATTACTTGGTGATATACTAAATTTAGCAACTTTGGCTACATTTATTCTGTACATAATCTTATTAAAATTCACATCTTCATATAGAATGACATCTGCACCAACTAACATCCCACAGACTTTTTCATCACTTGTCCACTGAGGTTCCCTAGATAGATATTTTATAAATGTAGCTATAAGATATAAAATAAATAAGTTTTCACTTATTTAAAAGAAGTAAACAGTTTTTCTATATTCAGAATCTTTTTTATTATTCTATGTGAAATTTTAAACTCTAAAATATCTTTAAAATATAATATTCATAAAAATTATATTTGTAAGAAATATAATTTTATATTTATTATAATATATTTATAAAAATTATATATTTTTTTTTGGTGATATCAATTATAAAACATTAAAAGAAAAAATAAAAATTTATTATTAAAAATAACTTTTAATAATTAATAAATTTAATATAAATTTTAATTAATAATTAAAATAATTAATTTAATAAAACAATTGTGCAATACATTACCAATCTGATTGTTTTTTCTGTATAAAACTCTTCACCAGTTCTCCAGTCTCTGATTTCCATATATGAAGATTTGCTATTCCTTGAGGATTTGACGTTGTTGCTATAATATATAAATTGACAATATAAATATTTTTTTACAGTCAATAAATTACAAATAAATATAATTTTCAAATTTATTCAATTTAAATAAAAAAAAAATAAAAAATATATATATATTTTTATCAAATTAAAAATTTCAAAAATTAAATTTAAGAAGAAACAAAAATAATTAAAATTAATTTAATACCAATGAATGGTTCCCATGTCATAAAATATGTGCTTCGAGTGGAGAATTGAATTGCAGAAATTTTGGGCCTTTTGATTTCTGTAATAATTTTCCATGTAGAACAATGTAAAATCTTGGCAGTCATTCCATTGATCCATGCAAAATAACGTCCTTCTGGGCTAAAAGCCATTGCTTTACATGTTTTACTGTCATCTTTAGGAAATGATTTTACTGGTTCATACGATGGTGGGCCTTGTCCTAAGCTGATTCCAATGGAACCTCTTACTAAAGAAAATCAATTATGCAATTTTTAAATTTTTGTATTACTAAATTTGATAATATTTACAAATTTATATAATTAATTTTATTAATAAAAAAAAATATAAAATAAAAAAATCATATATATTATAAAATAATCTTGTATTATAATTGATCTTCAAGATAAATTTAAATATTCATGAATTATTTATAAAATTGAATGAAACTGTCAAAAACAAATATTACACATAAATGCATCTAATAGTAAATACATTCTTATAAAGAGATACTACGTGACGCATTTTTTAATCATAAATGTGTTCCAGTAATACAATGCCACATGACGCATTTTTGTGCAATCAGTCGTGGTGTAATATGAAACATGTAAAGTATATCATAGATAGATATACATTCTACATTTGCTGATAATATTTATAAAAAAATGTCAGTAAAAATTTGATTTTAAGATAAGAAGATTATTAATAAACACAACACGAAAATTCTTACCAGCAACACAAGGAACATTTAACGCCATTTTACCTCCGTTACCATGTGGTACCGTAATATCGAGTATCGACCACTCTTGCCAGACTCAGGAATTTGTCCCTTGAAAAGGATTTCTTGCACATGCGTCGCCAACATCGTATGCAAGAAACACGTGCGCCAGTGCCGTAGAAACTAAGGTATGTTCACAAGAATTTCTTTATCATTCAACTAAATCTTAAAATAAATATAAATATTTATGTGATATAATAAAAATAAATATTTAAAGTATATAGATATATATATTTATCGTCAAATACATTTAAAAGGAATAAAATATTATGTAATATTTTGATATTAAAAAATATCAATCATCTATTTGAATATTGAATATAAATGGCTGTCAAATAATTACGCTTGCGCAAATTTTGAACTAGTGACTCCAATATCGACTAGTTTTCTCGATTATAAATGATTATTGTTTAGCAAATCGACTTTTTTGAAATATATTATCATTTTTTTTTATTTTAATATAATACTAATTATAATACTAAATATAATACTTTATTGTAATGTTATATTATATACAAATTATTTATTTATAATCTTATATTTATTAAATATTATTCAAATCTAGTTATACATATATGAATTTCAAAATTACATATCTAACTTTTAGATAAGATATGTATATATTTTTGTAAATAAAGATTCGTGCTACTATTAAAAATTAAATATTTAACTTTTAATTATTATACTTATTAATTAATTTTAAAATCATTTATTATATATGACAAAAAATACATACGAATATTAAATACAAAATTTTAATTTAGTATAAAAAATTAAATTCAAGAAGGAAGACAAAATTCATTGATACAACATACATACATTAATACGAATATATTTTAATTATGTCATCGAATAAAAAACTTAAAATTGAAAAGAGTTTATTGAACACCCTATATTTGGCAGAAATTATATGTCAGCATCGTCTTGCGTGGGGTATGGCAAGTTCATGTTTTAGGTGACCATCGTAAATTTTATATTGCTTCTTATTAACATTATAATTCTATACTTTGTAAATGTATATAGAAATTACGAATAATATAATTAATTTAATATAAATAAAAATGTTTTTTACATTTGTTTCAACTTAAGGTTATCTTTTATAAAAACAATTTAATATTATAAAAAGAATAAATAATAATAATTTAGTTGATATATTTCTTAATTAAAATTTATTACTATTTTTCATTTATATTTATCAAATTTATTATATATTATAAATTTCTTTTTTCTTTTTATAATATATAAAAATATAATATAATTTATATAATTATATAAATATAATTTTTTAATATAATTATGTATTTCTTTAATATATTTATTAGCAATGTGGATGAATATGGTTTTGAAAGACCTCATGATTTTGACTATGAAACTTATGAAGATTTTATGTCAGAATATCTCAAAGTACTTGCTAAAAGAGCAAAAAAATGGTCTGAAATCATTGGAGAAGGAAAATCACTACAACGAAATATTACAATAAAAAGATATGTTCGTAAAGGTATACCAGGAGAACATAGAGGATTAGTAAGTATAAGATTCATATTTTAATTTATTTTATAAATATATAAAAAGAAAAAATTTAATTCTTAAAGGTATGGTTGTCTGTTAGTGGAGGAGAAGAATTAAAAAATGTAGATTCTGATCTTTATCAAAGGCTATTACAACCTCCACATAATAAACAAGTTGCAGATGTCATAAAAACTGATTTACCACGAACTTTTCCTGATAATATATTTTTTAATAACACAGAAAATCAACAATATCAATTATATAATATTTTATTAGCATTTGCTCATCAAAATAAAACAGTAGGATATTGTCAGGTATTTTAAATTATTCTAATAATATATATAACATTTTTAATGTAATTTATATAAAAAATATTTGATATTTTTATAGGGCTTAAATTATATAGCAGGTTTATTACTACTTGTTACAAAAAGTGAAGAAACAGCATTTTGGTTATTAAAGATTTTAATAGAAAAAATTTTACCTGATTATTATACACCAACAATGGATGGCCTACTTACAGATATTGATGTTCTTGCAGAATTAGTCAAGTAAATTTTTTAAATCTTTATTATAAGTATATAAGTTATATATGTATATTTATATAAATATATATGAATTTTTATTTTAGAATAAAAATGCCAGATATTTATCAACATGTAACAAATATAGGTTTACCTTGGGCAGTTATTACAACGAAGTGGTTTGTGTGCTTATTTGCAGAAGTATTACCAATTGAGGTAAAGTTGATTGTATATGTTTTTTAAAAATAAAATTCATAAAATTGGTGTTTTTGATGTCTTTTAACATTATTATATGTGGTGTGTACACAGTTGATTCATTCATTAGTTTAACATTTTGAATTAATACCTGTTTGGATTGCCATAAAATATAGAAGTATTGAATAAAATATTTACAACTTGGCAGACTACGCTGCGTATATGGGATTGTCTTTTTTATGAAGGCAGTAAAATTATATTTCGTGTTGCATTAACCCTGATAAAAAGGAATAAATGCAACTTGCTTGCTTGTCAAGATTTTACAACATTAGCAGAATGCTTTAAAGAAATAACAAAAGATAGTATTGTTTTAAAATGTCATGATTTTATGCAGGTAAATATGTTTTTTTATTTTTTGTTATATATTATACACATTAATTGTTTTTTAACAAATGTAATTTATGCTATATTTTATTTTTTTTTTACTAGAGTATATTTAAAGTACCTGGATCACTGCCTGGTAGCACAATTATAAAACTAAGAACAAAAATATCACGACAACGTGCGGAACAAAAAGAAAATAAATTAGGACGATAATACTAATAATGAGATTTTATCTATTGAAAGATTCTAGTCAATATATTATTTTATTTGTAATTCCTACAAAAACGAATGTACTATATAAGATTATAATGTTACATCTACAGTATTTCTTTCTGTAAATATAAATTTAGTATAAAAGTAAAAAATTACACATCAATAATTTATTACATTGATTTATATTGATTTATAAAATTTTTTATACATTTATTATTTATAAAAACGTACGAACTAAGTTTATTATATATACTATAAAATTTTAATATATTTACTTATTGTATTAAATCACATGTTATATTTTTATTATATAATTTTTAATTTAATATAAATATATTATAAAATTAAAGGAATCATAAATGTATAAATAATTTTATTACATATTAAATAAAATATTTAAATCATTATATTATTAAATATATACATAAAAATTTACTTGAAATTAAGTTTATAAAACTACATACAATAAATTTCATGTACACTATTTATATTCATACATTTAACTATTATTTTTCTAATAAATCTTTTGCTTCGTTAATTTTTGCTGCAATATATGGAGATCCACCTCGATCTGGATGATTCACAGCCATGATTTTTTTAAATTGCTGTTTTACTTTCACTTTACTTGCAGTTGGTGAAACATCCAAGATTAAACTAGCTTCACGTCGTGTCATTTTAGGTTCAAAACCACCTTTATAATATTTACTATTTGCTAAGGTCTATTAATATATGTTTTCATTAATTTATTAATATACATATGTACATATATTTATATAAATGTAACATAATATTTAAGTTTACCTTTGGATTTAATTTTGGTACATTTTTATAAACATCTGCCATTTTTTGAGATAAATGTGGCATTTTTTTAATTATATAACGTCCTGTAAAACCTACTACAGCAAGACCCAAGCCTGTTGCAATAAGTGTACTGGCCTGTAAATATCAGAATTAAACACTAAAAATAGATTTTACAAATTTCTTTTTATTTTTATATAATCGAACAAAAATGTCATATGTTAAAAAATATATATTAATTTAAATATATATTTCTATAATAATTACACGCGTTATCTTCATAACCTCATATATATTTAAAATCTTAAATATTTTTGCTCCTTTGTTTCTTTTTTTTTCTTTCTCTTCTTTTTATAAATAAAAATATTTATAAAATCATAATTTTTTTCACTGATGATAAAATTGTGATGAAATACATATGCATATATAAACACAAATTCTTCATAATTGTATATACAATTATAATTCACGAAACAATTTTAATTTAATGAAAAATAAAAATTTTCGAATATTATAAATTTTGATATAACAATAAAAATTATATGACAATAACAAATTATTCTATAAAATCACTCATTTTAATTTGATCTTACCATTTCAATAAAGTTGTCAAAACAATGCAACACTTACTAACTTAAAATAGATGTTAATAATTTTCTTTAGTCAATGAAAAAAATTTAAAAAAAGACAATCAACTGATTATAATGAAGTTTATTTCAATTGTGGATTCAGTTTTATAAATTCATGTATATTTACCCATATTATAAATTCTTTTTCAGAAGAGAATATAAAATAAATATAAGAGAAATATTATGTTATATAATATAAAATTTGTTTACAATAAAATTTTAATATTGTCATTAAAAAGTTGAAACTGTTCTCCATACAAGAATAGCAATATTGCCAGCATTATACATGTATAATAATGATGTTGCTTGATATGTAACTGCACAAGCATATGATTCTCCAATGACAACATGAAATGGACCTCCGAATCTATTATCTAAACTTTCTTTAATACTTCGAGCTGCTAATTCATGGTTATCGGTATATTTTTCCGTTGCAGTAACACATATTTCTATTGCTTCTTGTTTCATTTCTTCTCGCATATCACTATACTACAGTTTAAATAAATTATAATATTATTGCAATTTTAAATGTCTTGTAACGTAAATTAAAAAGGTAAATCCTTACTTTACATAAAGGATACGTATGAAATATTAAAGGTTCTTCTGTCTTTTTTACCTCACCTGCAGACATTTTTGATTATTGAAATTATTGAAAAAATTTATTTTTATTAGAAAATATTATGACAAAAAATTCCAACAGTGTATTGAAATATTTAATATATTTCAAAAATTAACTTTGAGATTCAAAATAAAAGATTAAATACAATATGTATCTAGTCAATGTATTTCATTTGTTATTTTATATAATAGAAATATAATAAACGAATAAAATTACAAATAAAGTAAAATTCAATTTTATAGATTTATATTCGCACCCAAATAATTTTTCATAAAAAAAATATTTTATGATATTTATAATTCGAAAAAAATATAATATAAATCGATTATTATTAATGTAATAATAATGTTTATTCTTGAATTTAAAAAGATTTATGTAAATTAAAAAGAATATTCTTTTGAAAATGACCAATAACTCGTAAGAATATCACAAAGTCTTAATCTTTGAAAGAATTGTAACTAAAGCTTAAATAACCGCTTTATTTTTGGCGCGAAGTTGTTTTATAGTTATGTTTAAAGAAAAATATCAAAAAATAGTGTTCTATTGAAAAATTATACACAATTATCAAAAGAAGGTATAATATTATAATATTTTTCCATATAATAATATAAAAAATATGATATTTTTTAAAACATAACAGAAACATATACGTATATAATAATAATATATAATAAAAAGTTATTTAAAAAAAATTTTAATTTATTATTGATTAAATAATTTACATGTAATCTATTTTATAATAATAATAATAAATAAAGTTTATTTTCTGTGATTTATTTAATTCTAAAATATATAATTCATAACCTATAAATGTTAGCGGTAACTTGTTAATCAAAATCAAAAATTTCTATATATATATATATATATATATATATATATAAAATTAAATTTATTTAAAATTAAATATATATATAAATATAATATATATCTATGTATATTTTTTAAATGAATTTACTATTGTGGTTACATATCGCTATTATATATACAAGTACATGTAATATTTATACGAAATTTAATTTTTTTAATTTTACTTATAACAAATTATTAATTTAATTCTAATTTTTTATTTTTTATAGATAAATTTATATTATATATTTTATTACTAATATAACATGGAAGATCCAACTACTGCACGTTTAAAAAGTTTAGTAATGAGTAGTAATGAAGCTTTGGAATTTAAATTAATACGTTCTTTTGAAGATTTAGAAAATAATGAAACTACATTTAAACCAGAAATGTCTCATCAAGTATTTGGAGATAGGTTTGTTTTTAAAATATGTAATATATTATTAAAGATATATAATTCAAAATTATTATTATTTAATGTATATAGATACATATTTTTAAACAATTTTTTTTCTATAATTATAAATATAATTATAGAAATATAAATATATATAAATATAATTATATTTAATAATATAAAATATAAATTATATTAAATATTAGTATTATATTTATTTTAATTAGTTTTTCAATTATTAATTTTTTTTATTAGTGAATCTATATTTGGTTACCGAGATCTCAGAGTGAAGCTATATTATTCAGCAGGTTGTTTAGAAACTTATCTAGGCATGACTTATTCAGAAAAAATAAATAAAGTACTTTATGAAGGAGTCGAAGCTGATGAAGTATTGCCAAAAATTGCTGAAAAACTAGCTCCACAAGTTCATGATAATATAGATGCATTTATTGAATCTTTAAAAAAAGATGATACATTTAAACCTCATGGAGAATTACTTCATTCATTTTCTGTTAATGGTAATATTCTGTAATATTATTCATAAATTATATATTTAAAAGAAATATTATAAAGAACTTAATAATTTAACTTAATAATTATTCAAAATTTATAAACAATAAAGATGATGGTTGCACAAGAAAATTTGAAGTTTATAAAGCAGATATGAGTTATAAAGGATTTAAGGAATATCATCAACGTCTTCAAACATTTGTATTATGGTATATAGATGCTGCTAATTTTATAGATATTGATGATGATCGATGGCATTACTTTAATATGTATGTTTAATCATAGTTTTATTTTATATTGCTTTTTAATTACATAAAAAATCTTTTTTTTTTAAATAGAATTATTTTTAAAACTTATTTTTTTGGCATAGGTTTGAAAAATATCAAACAACAGATGGTACTGTTCGTTATGCAACTACTGGTTTTGCTACTGTATATCAATATTATGCATATCCACATCATACTAGACCTCGTATAGCTCAAGTTTTAATTTTGCCACCATTTCAAAATATAGGTCTTGGTACACATTTATTACATGCTATTTATCGCGAATATATTGGACGGAATCAAGTCAAAGATATAACAGGTAAATGAAAATAAATTTATAATTATGATAATTGAATTTTGAAAGGAATAATACAAAAGTAAAATCTGATTAGATACTTTTATTTCAGTAAATCTAGTACATTTTGGTAAGGCATTATCATCATTGTTGTAGTTGAGGACCCTTCAATGACCTTTCAGCGATTAAGAGATTATGTGGATGCAATGAATTGCTGTACATTATCTAGTTTTTCACGAGAGTATCTACTTCAAGGTTTTAATAAAGCAATGGCCGCAGAAGCTAAAGAAAAATTCAAAATTAATAAGGTATTTTTTATGTTTTATGTTTAAATTATTAAAAAAACATATTTTTAATTCTAATATATTCTATTATTTTTAGAAACAAGCTCGCAGAGTGTACGAAATTTTAAGATTGCGAACTACAGATTTAACAAATGAACAAGAATATCGTGAATATAGATTAGATGTAAAAAGAAGATTGAATATTCCATATAGACGAGAACAAAATGATTTAAAAAAATTGGAATGTGCATTAAAGAATATTGACAAACATTCGAATATTACTTTACCTACATTGGAACAACGTATACAAACTCTGGAGAAAGAATATAAAAGTTTAGAAGAAGAATATAAAAAAGTGATTAAACGTTTGGAAGATGCAGAAGAACTTTGAAATTTAATATTTTTTTCATTTTTTATTTTTATTAAGTTATCTGTATATTATAAACAATTAAACTCTTTTTCTCTTACTATATATATATATGTAATATTTGAATATGAATTATCAGTTAAAATATTTTTTCTAATGGCTTAATAAAATTTCTTTTTATTAAATAATTTATTAAATATCTTTAAATATCATTTATTTTAGATTATATTTATATAAATTTATAACAATTTTGCATTTATAACATAATAAAATATACATACTTATATCTTAAAAAAAATTTTTATTTATATATAGAATACTTTTGTCAATTTTAAAAATGAAAACACAAAAATTGGTATGCAAAAATGTTATAGTTTCAATGTGTTATTTTTCAATTAAATTTTATATTAAATATAATAAGATACAATATTTTGAAATATTGATTATACGAAAAATCATATATTTGATATTCCTACAAAGTTTAGAATTATAAGTTCATTTTCTATCGGTAACGCTATTTAGTAAGTTTGAGTATTTTTCAAAGAGATGGCATTACTAATTATGTTTTAAGGAAGATAATAATTTGTATTTCTTATATTTTTACATTTTTATATCATATATATATTTTTTTACATATTTTTTTTATTTTTATTATTTAATATTGCATTAATTGTTTATCTGAATTAATGACATTAAGAGAAATATATAACGTACAAAAAGAGTAGGGATAACTTATAATCATTAGATGGAAACTGATAACTATTCTATATTTTGTGTTTTTATCAGTATGATCTTATAAATTGATACATAAATTAAACTTCTAATTATTAATGTATATTTAAAAACATAAAAAGTATTATTTCGGAAGTTTTTAATTAATATTCGATCAAATAATATTGACAAAGTTAAATATGAATAAGTATAAAATTAAGGTATGATAAAAGTTATCAAAATTGAAAGATTATATATATTTATTATAAATATTTTATATCTAGTAAACTATAAACTTTTTAAAATTTTTCTTTAAATTATATATAGATATTTATATCATTATTTTTATAATTTATATTATTGCGTTTTTAAATATTATTTATAAAAATTATAGTTAAATTCGAATAAACAATAATTCTTAATTGTCACGTGATGAGAAAGTGATTTTCTTTTTTTTAATTCAAACAATTATTACTTAAATTCGAATATAATACGAATTTATAATACGAATTTATAGGTCGGAATAATTGGTGGTTCAGGTTTAAATAATCCTCAAAATCAGATATTAAATTGTCAATCTATAACTACACGAGAAAAAGCTAAAAATGAATTTGGATTTCCATCTAGTGATCTTTATCACGGAAATATTAATGATGTAGATGTGATATTATTATCAAGGTAGTTATATATATATATATATATAAAATAGAATATTTATTAAATTTTTAATATCTAATATATAAATTATTATATAATATATAATGTAATATAAATTACTAATAAAATATTCTTTATATTTTAAATATTTTCTTGATTTCTAAAAAAAGTTTAAGGAGAAAAATTTTATATAATTAAATATAGACACGGACCAGATCATAAAATAAGTCCTACTGCAGTAAATTATCGTGCCAATATTGAAGCTTTACGCTTAGCTGGATGTACTCATATAATTGCATCAACAGCATGTGGCTCCTTACAAGATTTTATTTGTAAAGGACTATTAGTTGTTCCAGATAGCTTTTTAGATAGGACAATAAAAAGAAGTACAACTTTTTATGATGGTACTTCACCTAAATATTCTGGTAAATTATATTTAAACAATCACAATATAAATTTTATCTCATATCTATAAATTCTATAATATTATCTTATATCTATAAAATCTATAATATTAAAAAATATTACATTAAAATTTTAGGAGTATGCCATATGCCAATGGAACCAGCTTTTGATCCAACTACATCTCAGATATTATTTGAAGTTGGTAAAGAATTAGGATATATGATAAGAAAAGGAGGAACAATTGTGACAATAGAAGGACCAAGATTTTCTTCAAAAGCTGAAAGTAATGCATTTCGTATGTGGGGTGGGCATTTAGTTAATATGACAACATGTCCAGAGGTACATTTATTTTCAAATTTAAAAATTATGAAAATAATGTGTGTGTGTGCGTGTATGTATACACGTATATAATCGTAAATATTAAATATTATTATTATAATGTATCATAATGTATTTAATATATCCAATAAAAAATTTTTTAAACAAGGTATATTTAGCAAAAGAAGCAGGACTCTTATATGCAGTTGTGGCAGTAGCTACTGATTATGATTGTTGGAAAGATTGTGAAGATAATGTTCATGCAGCTGATGTAATGGAAGTATTTAAACAAAATATTAATAAAATAAGAAATATATTTATAAAAACAGTTAAACTTATTGGTGAAAGAAATTGGGACAAAGAAATTGATACTCTACAAGTAATTTTTATAATATTTAAAAATGAAAGAAATATAAATTAATAATTTTCTATTATAAAAAAATAAATATAAATTCTTTATCATTTCAGATATTATCTCAAAGCAGTAATGTTTCTTCTCATTCTTTGTGATTTATACGTAATGTACGTATAATATCATATATATCATACATTTATAATATGATAATAAAAAAGTACTGCTTCATATTTAACTTTATATTAAATTGAATAATGAAAATTAAAATACATTTCTTAAAAATTTTGAAAATATGTACTTTTTGTTAATAAATATAATATAAATGAAATAAAATGCAATATTTATTACTTAATATTATTTAATCTATTTAATTAACAAATGATTAAATGATACTTCATATTTAATATGTATACACATCATAATATAATTTTTTGATCACATATATTTAAATTTAATTTCTTCATTTATTTTGTTTAACATTTAGCTAATATTGTCATCGCTCTAACTGAAATATTTTTACAATTAAAATTTTAAAATTATAAATATAATTATAATTAATTTTGATATTTTATAAAATAATACATTTTCAAAATTATCAGTATGATACATCTTTAATACATAGAATGCATATTTCTATTATTTAACGCTTAGGAAACCGTTTTTTTTATAAAATTTAATTAATGACGATAAAATTTTATTTATTTTAATTAATACTTTATCGTATAATAATATCGTATAACAATTTGAAATACAGGTGTACTTTGAAATACTGATAACAATTAATTCTTTAAACAAAAAATTAATTTAAATTCATAGATTAAAATACATTTGATTAAATCAAAAAGAATATTACTATACCTGTAACGTTTCTCTATTTTCAATATGTATGTACAAAATAAAATTGAATATATTCAGACATATAGTTCAATTTATGTTGATACATTAAAAATATTAAAGAAATAAGATATAAGCGAGGAATTAAAATAATATTGCAAAGCATTTCTATACACGAAATATTTATAATACAATCTGTTTAAATAACATGTACTATAACAGTTTTTTATTATTATTTTTTATTTTTGTGCAGCTTTTAAAAATTTCAAAATTTAATACTTGAACTGAATTTACAATGAAATTTTTTTTATATATTACTAAAGTTTAAAATATAACATTAATAATAATACTTTAAGGAGTCAAACTAATGTGTCTGGAGTTTTATAACTTTCAATAAATAACATTTTGATACATTAGCATGTATCTGATATACTTTGCATTATTAAAACATTATATTTTCATTATATTTAATGAAATAAATTTACTGTATTTTAATATTTGAATAATACTTATTTTACTAGTTACTTTTTGTATAATATAAGCATTATGAAGAATTATTGAATAAACATGGTAAAAGCATTTGAATCAAAACAGATATTATGACATATGTTTTTATAACAAGATGAACTTTCTCTTTTATAACAATATTCACAATGATCTTAATTTTATAAACAATACATAAAATACTACAATTATACATTGCAGAATTTCTATTCTGGCACAATATTTTCCGCTCATTGTGTAGTACTATGTAAAATAGATTGTGCTATATTTAATTGTAAGAATTTTGATACATTTACATACAGACATTTTAAGCAATATATCGTTATTATAATCGAAACAATAAATTTTTCAATATTTTAATTTTCTTTGAAAAGCAGTTATTTATATTATGAATTTGATTTATTAGTATCTTGTTCAATTAAATATAGCCCATTTAAAAAAAAATTTGCAACATATATTCAAATGTGTTTGCTAAAATTTATACAAATGATTGTACATCCTATTATGCATAGTTTATTGAGCTAATATCAAAGTACATACATCTCTCCAGGTATTTGATGTATTATAAAAATATTATAAAAATATTTTTTAAGTAAATATTTAATTTACTCCTGCAAGTGAATGAATGATAATTAGATTTATATTGAAAATCAAAAATAACAAAATTTTAAAAAATAAAACATATTTCATGTAAACAGAAAAAACTACTGCGTACGCACCTGCTTTAAATACCTGGAGTTATAGAAGTATGTGTTATGTAAATTAAAGAATATTTAAAATTTAAGAAAATAGATTTGTCTTTAATAATTAAACCTTATTGTCAACCATATCTACGTTGATTTTATAATATACATAAGGGAAATAGTCATTTTGGCCAAAACCTAATCCTGGTATATCCACACTCTGTTTAAATAAACATAGAAGATAATAACGTTATATTAATTTTTATAAAAAAATTAAAATAAATTATTTTAAGAAATAATTTATTATTAAAACATTACAACTTACATCTTGAGTTCCTTGAGCAGCAGAAGATGCTGTAGCAGAAGAATCTAAATGAGCATAATGTTGATTAAGAACATCACGTAATCGTCTTGCACATTTTCTATGAGGATGCAACAATATTGCTTGGAAATTCACAGGTAATCCATACCTGATAAGTTATAATTTATTATAATTAATATATGATTAAATAAATATTAATATACAATATAATGATTTATTACAATAATACATGATTTCAAATAATTTCTATTATTACCTTAAAACAGATTCTACAAATACACGCAAAGCTTTAACATGAATCCATGCACAGAAACATTCACTGAAGTTAACTTTTAACCAACGTACAAGAGGGCCAAATTGTTTCTTTTTGTCAGTTACCAATTTCGTTATTTCATTTTTTCCTACAATACATTTTAATAAATTATATAATAATATAAATATTGCCAATATAGAATTAAAAAATGAAAAAAATTAATTTTCAAATAAATAAAAAATCAATTATTTTATATATGAAATTTTGATAAAATGTTTTTATCAAAATTTTATATACCTGCTGCTAGTTCTTCTTCATTATATGTAAAATCACGAACAATAAATTTTTTTTCACGAGCGTGTAATTTAAATTCTTCAATAACTTTTTTGAATAAAGTGACAGTAAATAATCCATATTCAGAATCTTGAGTAATAAGTTGTGTAGTACGTGGTACTACCATTTTTGTTAATTTTTCATAACCACTGTACCAATCCTGGAAATTTGCTCTAAAATTTCATAGAATAATTTGTTTGTTAGTTAAAAAAATAACAATGATGAATATATTAAATGAATTTACCTTGGCACAATTACAAGCAAAGTAGTTAAATATTCACTATCCAAAATAAAATGCTCCTTCTTCACTAAATCTGCCAAATTTCTTGTTAATAAACTTCCTCTATACAACAATTATCTACTATTATTATTTAAATAATTTTTTAAAGTGTAAAAATAAATAATTAAAATTAATAGAAGTTTAAATATATGAGATATTAGATATTAAAAATTTATGGCTTACGTCTGTTTCTTTTCAAGATTTTGTAAACTTCCTTTCAAATTATTATATGTTGTAGATTTAGTTTTAAGATCTGCATCAATTTGACCCACTTGTTTACTGATAATATCAGCAATATTTCTTAATGATTGCTTGATAGGATATTTTGCCATGTCCCACTGGAATCGAGTTATATATGATGGTAGATCACCTAGTAAATTCATAATGTTAATGTAATTGTTCTGAGATAATTATTTTTTTTCATTTTCTATATAAATATTCAAACAGAGCTCAGTACAATTTTGAAATTATGAAATCATAAGTAACATGCAATGTTTAATTACATGTAATATACTTTAAGTGCTTAAGTGTGCTTACAAATGGAATACTATATATATTTTTAATGATTTGATAAAGTTTATAAGCTAGAAATGATAAAGCTCTGTTGAATTGTAAATATATTGTACAAATGCAGGAATATATATAATTATGCATATATATTTTATATACTAATATTACTATTTTTTATATACTATATAGTAAAATTAATATAAGTAATAATATTTGTAATTATTATTTATACAAGATATTTTTAAGCATATAAAAAAATCTATTTTTCTTTTTTTTTAATAAAACAATAATTATATTATTTTTTATATATATAAGAAAATATATAAAATATATGCCTTCATATGTACAATAAAATTATGCATATGAATATGTATCTAATTAAATTAATTTTAGCTGAATTAAAATAATTTTTAGATTGACTCTGTGATAAGGAGAGTATTGATAATAATAAGATAACAGAGAAAGACTGTTCTTCTACTAAATTCATTTCTTGATTCTAGTACGCTCCTTACGTATTATTAGCATTACGAGAATAAGCGAGACATTAACAAAAATATAGCATGCAACATTAATATATAGAAGCATTTTATATTATCACTTCTTTTTTTTATTATAAATTTTTTTTATTTAATTAATTCTTTTTAAATATATTTTTAAATAAATATTTGTTCAAATTAATTTATTTATATATCTGTAGTACAAGAGAATTACTCGTAAATAATGTTTGAATGAAGCAATTAATCTCATTAATCTCAGTTAATTCAATGTTCTAAAATTTCATTATAATAAAAAATTTTACAACAAAATATTAATTCAAACAAAATTTATGAAAATTCTGTAATTACTAATGAATTTTGAATTATATATTGTATTCTCTTATGATAATAGTTGTCAATGGATAACTTTAAATGAATAAGCTCGCACGCACGCATGCACGCATGTACACTTGGTTCATTAGAATACGAATGTAATGAAAATTACAAAAATATAATGATTATATGATGTTATATAATATAAATTGTTTGTATTTTTTAATCATTATTTTTCAAATAAATTTAGTTCATGTATAATAATGACTTAAATAGTGTAACATTAATAATAGTAACATAGACATATAGTATACAGCTAAGCTAAAATATTTAAGCATTTCATGCTAATTGTTCATGAAGTACTTCATAAAAGTTGATCGTAGGATGTTTTTTGTGATATGGATAACTTGTAGTGTTGAAGGGTATTGAGCACTATATTGTCATCAAAATTTATTTGATCATGCGAAACAGTATATTATAAGTCCATGTACCGATCGATAAGTGTTTTAAAATTTTTGTTAATTATGTCTCATCTGTAATCTGTGCTAACGTCCATAAGATATATATATATATATATATATATTTTTATATATATATATATACGTGTGTGTGTACATGTATTATAGTTTGTACAGTATTGTCTTTCTATGAAAATTATAGAAAATAATAATTTGAAAGCATGTAAAAGCTAGGTATAGGAGAAAATGTTATATATATATATATATATATATATATAAAATATTTGTATATATATATATATATATATATATATATAAAACAAAAAGAAAAAAAAAGAAAATTAATAAAGAGATGATGTTACTGAAAGAAGTAGTATCATTTAAATGTAGAATGTTCTTAAACCATACTTTATGTTGTATTTGTGATAATTTTAAATCCACACATCCACATATTTTTATGATTCATAATAATGAATTTTAATAACATCATATTTAATTTAAATAATTAATATAATATATATATATAATATGATATAATAATTATATGTTAATATTATAATTATATGTTATAATCATATTAACTTATTGTAATAATATATCAATTTTATTAAATTCTTGCATATGAATACTTAATAAATTCATTATTTATTTAAACATGTATCTTTGAAAATAACATATAAAAAAATGTCGTATACAGTTTGAACAAAATATACAATATATGTATCGTATACAAATTGAAACAAAGTATGGTATAAAAGAACAAGAGATAAAAAATTATAAAAAGCATTTAAAATGTAGAAAGAAGGAAGAAAAAAAAATTGATAATGATTGAGGTAATATACTATATGTTCATTCATTCGTCCACAGCACCTGGAACAATTGATCAAATGATTTCCAAAAAGATATTAATCAAATAGAATATTTCCATATTATTATAAATGAATTTAAGAAAAAAAAAAAAAAATAAATAAAAAAAAAAAAATAAAAAAAAAAAGATATTTTCTTAATGTGTTTTGTAGTTTGTATAGAATTTGTGGAATAATCATCATTAGGACGCAGGAGTGAAAAAGAACTAGCTAAGAACTTAAAACAAACTAGAGCATTTCCCGAAAAATAAATTTTAAGAATGTACACACATTTGCTGCAATTAAAATGTGCTAGAATATGGGTAGCTGTCTGTTATCTTCCAATTTTTTAATTCCTGCGTGCACAAGAAATCAAATATTGTTGTAATATTATTCAGGGAATTACTGCAGTACAACATAAAATATTTGATATACTAGGCTTTTGTATTCTGAATTACAAGCTAAATAAACTAAGCCAAGTATTTCTTTTCTTTTGGTACTGTCTCACTTGGTGTATGCTGTAAACATTTGAGAGAGATTGTCATGACTTATAATGTGCTTTTTTTTTATTTTAATAAATTATTGAAATATATACAAATAAATATATTTAAATAGTCACTAATACAAAGAAAATTGTGTCTTTTGAACAATGAAAATTTAATTATAATAAAGTGTAGATAATTTATTACAGTGATAAAAAAATAAAAATAAAATATGTAATAAGCAATGCTTTCTTATTTGACATAGCACATTAACATTAAGACCTGAAATAATTTATTACATTGGAGGCAAAATTTGGCATAAAATATTTTAGCATTACAAACATTGCATATGTAGTGCAAAATTGTGCAAAATTGACACTGAAGGAAATGCGCACTAGGATCATAAAGACGCTTTCATTATATAGTGACTAAAAGAAGAATTGAAATAAGAGTTACGTGAGTTTTAATTATTCTTATTTCTTTTATTTTAAGCAAAAGCTGCATGCGAAATTTATTGTTTAAAATTTTTAATACTATAAAATGACAACCTCTCTCTCTTTCTCTCTCTCTCTTTCTTTCTCTCCTATATCTATCTCCAAAGGAGATAAGACAAAACAAGAATCGGTCGCTAAACGGGCGAATCACGAGGTGCACAGGAAAATAGGTTGAACAAGTTTCGCAGCTATGTTGGGAAAAAGGGGTTCGACGGGTTGACCTGGCGGTGATAGGACGGGTACCTGGATTGGGCAAATTGCCACTATGGTCTTGGTCTTGGTCTTGGTCGTTGTTTTGGTCCACATCGTCTTCGTCGTCGTCATTGCCAAGCGATTTGCGATTGGAGGTAGATCGATCTGCTTTCTCAGTAGTCCGATGACGTGTCGCTGACTGCCATCTGGTTTCTCCTTCACTGCTACAGTTTGATGAAAGGGAAAGACTCGGACTCGTAGGAGTAGGACTAGGAATGGGTGTAGAAGAGGTAGAAGCAGCGCACCAATGCGCATGGTAGCACGAATATGCTGATAAAGGATCATTTGATGATCTAACATCACAGATGCCTTGAGGACTATGTGATGACTTTTTTTCAACATCAGAAGGATGATTGTGATGTTTATGACTATGATGATGTTCGTGATGATGATGACGCTGGTAATGATGCTGACCTAAACAGGCGGCTGGTTCTGGTTCACATTTCTCCGATTCCTTCCACTGCTTGTGATGCTCCTTTGAAGACTTGTGTGATGGGGTGACGGGGGTGTTTGGCGGGGTGTCCGGACCCCCTTCGGGGCTCGAGCTCTCCCCATCCACTGACGTTTGACCTATCCATTACAGCCCAGTCCCAATCTCCGCGCGATTTTTCTTACGTCTCGTTCAACTATTATTGCGTCCTACGCAAATGCCTAACGACAATGCTGTCGAAACTCAATCAAAATAACTCAAAAAGAAAAAAAATCACATGGAGTATTTAGCGCACAGAAACTTTTGTTTCATTAAGAATTTAATCGCGAAAATTAATTTTTATAATTTTTAATTAAATTTTTATAATTAAATTCTGATTTTTATTATTTAATTTTGATAAGTATATAAATATCAAATATTAAAAAAAAAAACAATTTTGGAAATATAAAGTTTAATGCTGAAAAAGATATAAGTAATTGTTTTTAATTGTATTTATAAAAAATATGCACCTCATGATTACAATATTTAATCAATAAAATTAATTAATAAATTATTAATAAAATTAAATAATTTAATTAATAAAATTAAGACTTTTTTTGTAAAAAAATTTACTATTTATCCTTATTTTTTCTCCATTATTAAAAATTGCACTATATAAATATTTGTAATATCTATTACTTGAACTTTTAAACATTTTTTGTAAAAAAATTTGCTATTTATTCTTATTTTTTCCCCATTATTAAAAATTGCACTATATAAATATTTGTAATATTCATTACTTGAACTTTTAAATAAATTTTTCGTTAAATACTCCGACGTAGCAAAAAGCAATAAAAAAATGAAAAAAGAAAAAAACAAAAACAAAATTGAAATAATACATAATTCAAAATAAATAGAAAATAGTATGAGCAAATGATATGCAATGATATAAATTTAAATTGCAAATGATTAATAATGCAATTTAAGGAATGTTGCAAGGAATAATAAAATAACTGAAGAAAAAAAAAGAATCCTTGTAATAACTAATTGGAGCTTGGTGACCACAGTAACCCAAGCAACTCCTTGCGTCCTTTGCAAATTTTTAACAAAATGTGGTCCATATATTTAAATCTCTACATTTGAAAATTTTTTATTATATTTCAATATATGATGATACTGCATGTTTGTGTATTAAAATTTTGGAGGCTTTATACATTTTTGATGGTGCACATGTATGAGCATTTGTTAATAAAATAATAAGGTAGGGAAATAGGGTTAATGTGGTCCAAATTAAATAAAGCAAGCCAAGCAACACCACAAATATAAGAAATTATTTGTAGTAAGTAATAAATTAAATGAATCCAATCCAATTATAATAATAAGCATTCTACAGATATATAAATTATATGCCAAAATATGATGTGTACCATCATATCTTGTACATTAAATAAAATTCTTAATTTTTAAATACAATAAAAAAATTAGAAATAATAAATAAATAAATAAAAAATAAAAAAAAGAAATAATATTTAAAAAAGAAACATTGATTTAATATATTTAAATAAAATTGTACTTTGATTGTAATAAATCACATAAATTATTATTCACGAAAATAAATACATATAATTTTTAATGTTTTTCTTTTAAGGATAATTGTACAAATTACTTGATTATTTATTTAACATATTTAAAACATTTAATATTTAAATGAATATTTTGTTATAAAAAATTATATAAAAACCTTTTATATTATAGACTAATTCAACCAAATATTAAAATTATGTTTAATATAAAAAAAAAAGGATGGTACACATCATATCTAAAAATGTTATATTATACTATATATGCTATAGCCACAAGTATCTTGCCTGCATATTATCCTCAATAAAAAAACATATTTATTATAACAATTTGTAAAAAAATAATATTGTTGTTATTTTATTAATAGCGTACACAGACAAAATTTTGTTTTTATCTATTAATCTATTAATGTAGGATACTGAGGACAATAAGGATTAAAGATTCTAATCGTGCTATTATTATTATTATTATCAATGAATAAATTAAAACTTTTAGAAATCAACTGATACATGTTTAAGATCATCATTAAAGAAAAATTCTAAGTTGTGTGCATGTTTCGTGTCGTGTATAGTATTCATTGATGTTTTTGCCAACCAATATTATTTTATTGTAAAATATTATACACAAAAAATCGATCGATACCTGTTTGCAGAGATCCAAAAAATATAATATTATCAAATGATATTTCAATATGTTTTTTAATATTTGAACATTTTATTTAATTAAATATATTTGATAAAAAAAATAATAAATAATTTTGAATCTCTGAATTTTTCAATGATCTATTCTCTTATTTTAGAGAATAGATGCAAATTTAAATCAAAGAGCAAATTCTAAAAACATAAACACATTAATATTTTTACTCACTATTGTTAGCCAAAAGATTTTCATGAAGTTTGTCTCTTTGATCTTCTAAAACTTCTCCCAGATATGTTGCTACTTTGCGTGTTATTTGTTCAACATAGGTATCTAATTTTCCTAGATCATCTGATAAACCAACTAATTGATCCAATGTTCCCACCTTTAAATCTGGGATATGAAATTTATAGTTAACTGATAAAGAATGTTGTTTTGATGTTAAATTGTTCATAGTTTCCCATGTCTGTTGACATGTTTTATCTCCTGGTGCAGATATTAACCAATATTCTGTCATTTTGAACAATATTCCAATGAAAATTACTTAATTTATCTGAAACATTATAATGAACAAATTGTTATATATTTTAATGTATTATATAAAGTTCAATATTTTACAATTCATTATATACATCTATTTATTGTGTATTTTCTATAATAAATTATATTAAATTTTTTGTATAATAATTTAATCACATTTATATATTAAAATATATAATTAGTATATATATATATATAAAATAATTTATCTATTTTTATTTGTGCAAAAAATATATAAAATTTATATAACCCAAATTAAAATCATAAATGAGTAGTAATTATATTGTTATTAATAAATTTTTGAATTGAAAGTCTGTAGAAAATAAATAGTCTTGTCAAAACAACCACCTGCTTTATTTTCAAACATAGTTAATTTATAGAATTAATATATAATTCCACAATCCTAAGAGCATTATTTATATATTCATTAATTGCTCGTGTATATAATAAATTGTAATTTATAATTCAGAACTTTTTTAATTTAAAGATAATGCACAAAGTTTTAAAAAGTTGAAAAAAAAAGGGGGTGTGGCACAATGTATTTCTTTGATTGTGGTATTATGTAATTAAGCGCGCTTTCCACGTGACATATACTACTTAAGTGCAAGAATGGCGCGTTGATCTTGTAGAACGATCAATATAGGGAAATGACAAGCGTGCACGAAATTACAGGCTAAAAGAGATATCCTTGAATTGATAGGCATAAGTCTTTTAGTATGAACTTATTATTGAAATAATTTAATGGCGCCCAATAATAAACCATCATAAAATCGATAATATAAAAAAACTTAACATTTTCATAAAAAATACGTCATATATTAAATTTCGAACCAACTTGAAGAAAATTTTATTTAATATCAATCAATATAACAAACATACAATATATTACCTTAAAACATATGAAAACAAATATTATGATTATTTCTATAATAATTTTTAAGTTTTTTTAATCATTAAAACTTGGGTTAAAAGCATTTTCTAATTTTCCATATAATTATAATTTATCCATTATTAATATATTTTAAATAAAAAATAAATAATTCTACTTACTAAATATTTCGAATTATATCTTTATTTGCAGAACACGGCAGATGCTTGAATTTCTCAAGAAATCCAAAACATTCGCTGTTCTAATTACTAGTCGTCGAAACCATCAGAAACCATTGTGACCTCACGTGATGACAATTGTGTGCTGCTGCCTTACGACCCACCCGGCAACTAAATCATAAACCAAAGGGAATATCAGCTGATTTGGAACAGTTCACAAGATCAGTATTGTTACCAATACTAAAATCATTCAATTCAAATATTTTACATATAAATTTTAATTAAAATATTAAGTTTATATTAATTTTTTTTAAATATCTTTTTATATGGATTATATATAATAAAAATTAAATATTAAAAATTTGTTTTTTTCAAAGATAATAAAATTATTATAAAATTATATTCATCATATACAATAAGTTGGTAGCATTGAATTATATTACGTATCTTTATTTATTATTATTAATGTTATATTCTGTATAATCAATAATATTTAATATACATTTTGTTAAACTTGAATAAGTTATTAGTAATTAATTTTTCAATTTCATTTTATAATATATCATGGGTTGTGATGGTGGAACTATTCCTCGAAGAGATGAACTAGTAAGAGTTAAGAAAAAACCAGAACAGGTTATTTTCTATTTAGATTATGTATTTTTATATATTATTTATAAATATTGGTCTTTCTATACAAAGTAATATACTATTACAATTATTTGTAGAAAGATAAAGAAGCAGAATTAGCATTTAAATGGAGACATTGCACAATTAAACAATTACCATTACAACCACCAGTAGTTGGCTGTGGTTTAGGTCATCTTTATAGTAAAGAATCTGTATTAGAAGGTCTCCTTGATCGAAGTACACTTCCAGAATCAGCACAACACATTAAAACCTTAAAAGATATAAAAAACTTAAATTTGACACCGAATCCAGCATTTGATGGTAATAAAGCAAAAAAAGGAGATTGTTACGCAGATGAAGGAAAAAGTCCATATATTTGTCCACTTATTGGACTAGAAATGAATGGTAAATACAAATTTTGCTTTTTATGGTCATGTGGTTGTGTAATGAGTGAAAGAGCACTTAAAGAAGTCAAAAGTAAGGTAAGCAATTTATTAAAAGAATTAAAAAAATAAATAAAATGTCTAAGAAATATTATAAGGAAAAGAAAATATCTAACATATAGTGATTTTTATATTTTATATCATGTTTTTTAGATATGTCATCAATGTCAACAACCTTTTACTGAAGAAGATATTGTTATCATAAATGCAGAAGGTAATGATCTTAAGTTGATGGAAAAGAATATGATACTACGAAAAATAGCTAAGAAAAAATCTAAGAAACAGAAATATAATGAAGATAATCAAATATTAGATATTAAACAAGAAGAAATACCAAAGAAAAAAATTAAAAAGGAAGATAAAAGTTCTACTTCTAAGATTACTAATAGAACAGAAGCTGAAGATCCAGCATATAAAAAAGTTAAAGAAAATTATAGTGTTGCTAAAGATCCTAAAGCATCAGAAGTTTTCAAAAGCATTTTCACTACCCACAAATCTGCAGCAGAACAAGATAGGGCACATTGGATTACATATAACCCATTTTACAATTAAAATATTTCAAATATAATAAATATTCTAAAAATAATTATGCATACAAATATTATATGTAAAAATAATAATAAACATCTTGTACACATAAATGTTTTCATCATTAAATAAATAATTTTATGTATGTATAAAAAACGATTTTATTTGTATGGATTTTTTTGTAATCTATATTACAAAGTAGTAATATTGTTAGACTAATAATATTGTATCACTACTTGTTTGTAACAAAAATGGATAATGATATCATTATACAAAAATCTAATAATTATTACAATTATAAATTAATAATAATTAATAATATACTTTTTGTATATATATTTGTTACCTAAAGTAAATGAGTGTTCTATTAATTAAAATATTAAAATATTTGAAAAAATACATGTATAAAATATTATCAATATTGAATCTAAAATAATATTTCCTTAATTTATAGTGCAAATTTATATCTGTTTTGTATATTTTACTAATATATTTTATTACACATATATTTTTATTTGTAATAAGTTTGTATTTTAATCGTAATTTATTTTTCATTTATATAATTAATAAAATTAATAATAAGTAATATTGCATTTTGCATTCATATATTAACAAAAATTTGTGTTATTTGAAATTAATCAACAACATAAAATTTATCAAAATAATTTCTATAATTTTTAAATTTATATTGAATATTATATATTTAAAGGCACATAATATAGTTTGTTATATTTTTTTAAGCGTTTACGACAGATAATTGAATATTATCTTGTATTAATTATAGATTTGTCAAATACAGTCACATTTGAGGCACTCTGCGTAGAGAAATTGTTTGAATAACTCTGCGTAATCTACCGACTGTTCGTTTTCTTCGAGAATGCCGTTTTGTTATTAAACAATTCCACCGATTTAATAAGTAGAAAAAAATACTTCCTATAATTATTATTCCTGCCATGTAATTCCACTTACGTGTAAATGTTACACTGTTATCTTGATCATTTTGTTTTAATTCATCAATATTATTTCGTTCCGCGTGATGTAATGTAGGAATATTTGCACCACCAACGCGTCTTCTAAGCCATAATGGACTTGAATCTTGTAAAACTGGATTTATTGCAATTATTGTATCTCCAACAGATAATAATTTTTGAGGTTTATAGAGATTTCTGGAATGGAATTAAAATTATAGATAATATTTTATTTGTTGAATAACATTTAATAAAATTTATTAATAACTTACATAGGCACAGATTCATTTAAAGGTTTTGGAATAACAGGAATAATAATAGGACAAGATGGAAGTGGTCTAATATGACCAGCATTAGTATTTTCAGACAGTAACACTTTACTATGACGTTTTAAATAACTTCCTTCCATACGTTGAGGTAATTCATTACTGTCTAAAATACTAGATTTTTCAAGAATTTTTGCCTTAGTTTGACTTTCATCTGTAAAAACAGTTGCGATATGTCCCGTTGTTGTATATTCCAATATAGCATCAAGCATCCAAAAACAAGCTAAAAAATAAAATTTTATTATTTACATTGAAGAATAATATTAATACAATTATTATATAAATTCAAGATTTTATAAAAACATACGTTTTTGTAAATGACTGTCATCAATACAATTTGAATCTCCATATACTACAATTCTACCTGGTACAATATTAGCTTGATCTTTTATATTATTTTTTTCCACATTTTTTTTTTCAGCTATTATATTGTTACTATAATTATCATTATATATTTCCTTCATATTCATATGACCATTAGTTTGAAGAAGTCCAAGAATTGGCACTGCCATTGTAGATTTTGATTCTGATTCAAGTAAAAGCTCTTGTCCTTGGTCATGTAATTCTGCATAAAGAATAACTCCATCCTTCGGAAATCTTGATAAAAAATATATTTTTAGACAAAAAAAGAAATTTAAATAATTATAATTTACATTTTATACTATATTATATTTTAAATTATATACCGAGTAATTGTAGTACCAGAAGCAAAAATAACAGGTGGATGTTGACCAAGAGTAAATTGGCCATTACGTACTTGATCGCTAAATGCAATCCCCCAATTAGAATATAGTAAATCGTTTAAAGCTGGTACATTTGCACCTCCTGTATCTGGTATCCACCACTGCCGAGTATTTTCATCATAAAATTTAACTTTTCTCATAACAGTGACGTTATACCAATCTGCAAATATGACTACAGAGAGACCTTCTTCTTCTACATCTCTCCTTAATTTAGCTACCTGAAAAATACTTCACTATAACACATATGATATTATTTTTATTATATAATTACCTCTTCAGGAAAAAATTCTTCTTCACTATCAACAATAAGTAAGGTACCATAATTTTTGGCATTAAAACATGTGAATGGAGCACCAAGTACCTCTAGATAATAACCAGCATTACGTAAATGTTGATACATATCTTTAAAGTTTGTATGAATATGATCACCATTCCAATCAAGTGGATCATTTTTTGCACGTAAATCGTCTCGTGGAAAATAACCCGGAGGATAACGTAAATTATGAAATTGATCCCATAGAATACGTTTACTATTAAGAAAATATTATTTAGTATTATATCATAGAGTTTTATAGTACAATTAAATATAATTTTATATTTCTACTTACTGACGTGGAGGTGTAGGAATAACTTTTGCTTTTAAAGGTAATTCTATCTTAGACTGTCTTACTTTTTCTTCTCCATCACTTGGTGGTGATTCAATTGTAACAGATATATGACCTATATATAATATTGAATTTTATTATAAAATATTTTTATAAAATATATTTTCTAATACAATGAAAATATAAATGAAAACAAATAAAATAATTTAAACCTTGTGCTATGCCTTGCCAACCACGGGCAGATGGTGGAACTGTTATAGCAACTGCTAACCATCCAGACCATGGCCAAAGAACATCACTATGAGTTACTGATACATCAATTCGCTCACCATTACCATTGCCAGTATACGGATGCCATATAAATTCTGTTACATGTCCAGATACTCCCAAACCATTTATTATAGTTATATTTACAATCGTAGGCATACCAGTATGATATACAGCTTGCGTACAGTATGGCCACATATATTGACATTCAGTTAGATCTATATAACTAATAATATATCATGGTTTATGCATTATATTGCATTATATGCATTGTATATATTGTATGTAAATTGTAATTAATACTAAAAAATATATTAATATAATATCAAAAAAACAATTACCTTGGACTAAGTGTAGCAATTGGTGTATATGAACGTAGAAAATGAAATGCTCGTAAAAGATCTAACTTTCCAGCACCTTGTTCAAACATACCAACTCCAGATAAACGACGCGCAGAATTAAGTAATGCTTGTTTCATACTTGCTGGTGTTATCTTAAACAATAATTTTTTTAAATTATTGTTTAATTTGTTAATATGAATTTAAAAAATTTTAATTATATAAAAAAGATAAATATATAAGAAAATATGTTGACATATAATTACTCTTTGTTTAATAGATTGAGATCCATCTGGTTGTACAAACCCACTGGCTAAAAGTGCTACAGCTCCAGCAACAACAGGACTAGCAACAGAAGTTCCTGATAAAGTTCTACAACCTGTTTGTAATGCAGAACCTCGTACTCCTGAACCATATGTAACCAAATCAGGTTTTACTCTTCCATATCCAGATGGTAATTCCCATGTTGTCATACCACGCGACGAAAACCTTGCTATTTGATCTTCCCAATTAATTCCACCTACTCCAATAACATCCATTTGATCAGCAGGATTGTTTAAAGTGCTATATTAAATAAAATTAAATTTATTTATATATTTTAAAATTAAAAGAAATAAATATAAAAAGAATATTTGATTTTTTACCCATATAAAGGTCCATCATTACCAATTGCAGAAACCATAATTACACCATTTGCTGTTAATTCCCATACTTTATCGACAAATGGATGATCCATAAAATCTGGTCCTCCAATACTAAGATTCAATACTGTAACTTTTGTAAGTATAGCATAATTGAATGCATCCAAAAACCATGATGTATATGATACCTAGGAAAAGTAGAAAAATAAAGCAGTTAAGCAAAAAATAAATATACATATTAAATATATGATAAACATACTTGAGTATTAGTAAAAACACGAAAAATGTGAAGTTCAGCATCTGGTGCAAAACCAAGACAATCTATACAAGATGATGCAATAACTCCAGCTACAAATGTACCATGACCTAAACCATCTTCTAATGTTTTTTCATTTGTCCAATTTGAACGTTCTTTAATTTTTTTAAAGTGTGGATGACTAGCTGCTAATCCTGTATCAAATATTGCTACCTAACAATAATTGTATTATGTAAGTAATATTATTTCTTTTTTAAATGTCATTAATAGTATATATATTTCAGATAAAATTATTCACTTTTACTCCATTTCCAGTAACACCCATGCCCCATAGAGCATCAGCTTGAAGTATACTTGTAATTTGTCTTGGTATAGCTCTTAATAATCTACGTGATGTATGTCGATTATTTGATTGCCAGAACTGATTGTTCTGAAATATAAGTTATGATAAATAAACTTGCAATGTTCTTGATTATATTAAAATATTAGTCATATAAAAATTAAAATATTTAATATAAAAGCTTACATAATTGTTAATTTTTCTTTTGAAATTTTTATATTCTAGAAATTCTGCATCTTCTGATGCATTGACAAATTTTAAACTTCTTTTTACAAGTCTTTGGGGAGTTACTCTCCTAATAAGAGGATGATCAGTTAAAGCATCAAGACCATTATGTCTGTCTGTTTCTTCCAAGAGAACAACATCAAAATCACTTGGATAATTGCTAGCTAAGTTGTTACGAAATAAAATTTTCCAATTATGAATACCAGATGAATTTAATGCAGCTTTTATATAATTTTCACGTGTATGTGGTTTATAATAGCCTTTAAATGCAACAATATATTCATTTTCAACAATTCTGCTAGCAAAATGAACTTTTATTTCAGGACTATTACCATGATATGGTAATTTAGCTATATTATTGAGTTTAGAGTTTAAAGAATTGTTGTTTTTTAATGAACAGTGCACTTGATTATAGGGTGATTCAATCACAATATTAAATAGTAATAATAAAGGGATATATAGCCAACATGTGTGTGGCTTCATACTATTATTATCAGCTGAAAAATATGTGAGAAAATTAATGTCATATATTATGTAATTATTAAATAAGAAAATAAATATATATATTTTAAAATGATTTATTTATAATAAACATTAAACATTTGTACTAAAATTAATATTATAAATAATATAATAAAGAAAATATTTTTTCAATTTTAATAAAAAATTTACATTTTTATTTATATTTAAATATTATATTAAAAATTGAAATAATTTAAACTTTATTTATAAAATAATTATAAAAATAATTATGATTATTGAAATTAATGCATATTATTACTTTATAAAACTTACATGTAGTAGAAAGTCATAATTTATTAAATTATATTTTCTCTGATCATACTTCTTTTTAATATTTTAAACAATAATAAGATAATGTAATAATTTCTTATTTAGTTAATATCTAAGAAAGAAATCTAAAAACGACATAAGACGTTTCTTTATTGTTAAAACCTTGTTTTGATGTCATAACCTCAATGTTCTTAAAATAAAAATCCATTTCAAATGAAAGATCAAAGTATTCACAACATGCATTTTCGTTTAATATTTTTACGTCCCTTACTTCTCTGAATTACAACTCATATACTTTATTGTATATAAATTGTATCAATGAACAATACACGGACAAACAAATCATAATGCAGTTTATCATACTGTTTACGGGACGCGTATTACAGAGTGATGTTAATGTTAAAAGGATATAAATTATTATTTTATAAATAATATAAAAAAAATAATATATTAATTGTGAATTTATATTTATAAAATCATATTTATTCAAGAAATATAATGTTCTTTATTTTACATGAATTTTAATAAAAGGTAAACAGTTTATGTCATAACTTAACCTTTAATATAAATTTATTTTTTCTAAATATTTAATTTATAATATAAATATATGAATATTAATATATAATTTTAATAATATATATATATTATAAGTATTTTATATATATATTAATATGTATTTTATTAATATGTATTTTAATAGTATATTTAAATAATATAATATTAATATTTATAATAAATATATATATCATATTCATATTTCATATGATAAATATATTTATAATATTTATATATTTAATATATACAATATTAATTTACATTATATAATATTAATATCTAATGTATTTAAAAAATAAATATTTTATAAATTTAAATAACTGTAAATAATCGTAAGAAAATTTTAAACATATTATTGAAATGAAATTAATATTTTTTAAAATATTTTTTGTAAAAAAAAACAAAAATTATAAAATAAATAATAATAATAAATATATTAAATATTTATTTTTATATATCATAATAATCTGTTAAAGAATGATATATTTCTTATTATTCATATTTTCGTATTATGTTATATGTATATGAAAATATGTTATTAATTTTATTTAGCAATATTTAATATATCTTCAAAAATAGAAAGATATATTATTTATTTTAGTGTTATATTTATTTTAGTGTTGTGTGGTGTTATTAAAAAATAATTAATAGTATTTAGTGTATATAATATTGATTAAGAAAGAAGAGAAAGAAAAAAATATGGCATTTGATAAGAAAAGCACAATAGCTCCAGTAATTATCGAAGAATTAGATGAAAATACCTTAAATAACATGAATGTTGATATGACAGAATTTGTTGAAGCAAAAGCTCTAGAAATAAAAGATGTACCTCAGAGTGTTATAACAGATGTTTATTCTAAACAAAGCACTTCTGCTATGGATATTACTACAGAAGTAGAAGATCAAGATATATTAATGACTGCAGATAAAGAAGATCAATTAACAAAACAATTTTTAAATGGAGAGTTAACATTTTCTGAATATTCCTCTAAAATGGATCAACATATAGATTTAGAAACTGCAGAGTTTGAATTTTCTAGGTAGTAATCTAATATGGATTTTTATATCCTTATAAAAGATCTAAGTAAATAAATTTTCTTTCTCTTCTTATTTTTAGAAATGATTTTGAAAATGAAGAAATAGAAACAAATAAAACAGTTCATTGTAAAGTATCAAAATCACAAAGTGCAGGACAAGTACGTTGTAAACGAAAAAAAAGAACACTTCCTCCAGTTTTACAAGGTCTTATGGGTGAAGCAAATTTAAGATATGCTAGAGGAGATACAGAATTAGCTGCTCAGATATGTATGGAAATAATTAGGCAGGTGTATTTTTTAAAATTATAAAGATACTATTTTTAAATGACAATAAATGAAGATATATAACTTTTCCAAATTTTCTATAGACAAGTACCAAGTGCTCCAGAACCATTTCATACTTTAGCAATGATATATGAAACAGATCAACCAGAAAAATCATTACAGTTTGCTTTAATAGCAGCACATCTTAGCCCAAAAGATGCTGATCAATGGGTGAGACTGGCTAATATGTCTCTAGAAAGTGGAGATATAAAACAAGCTATAACATGTTATAACAAAGCAATTCAGGCAAATCCAAAAGATATAAATTTATATGAAACACGAGCGCGACTTTTAGATCGTAATGGAGATAAAAGAGCTTATTTAAAAGGTTTTCTAAAATTAATTCATCAGTTAGAACCTGAAGATGGAGAACACATAATTAAGTATGCCAAAATGTTAGCTAAACAATACATGGAAGAAAATAATAATGAACAAGCATTAGAAGCAATGGAAAATATTTTTTCAAAATGTTCTAATTTCATTACTTTGGAAGAAGTTAATATTATGACCGAAATATTAATAGCATTAAAAAAATTTAAAAGATGTTTAAATATTTTAACAATATATACAAATATTTGGGTAAAATATAAGATTACTAATAATGAACAAAATACTGATATAATAACAAAAAAATGTGGAAATGAGAAAAAAGAAGAATCAGAAGATGATAATGTATTTGAAATAGAATCTTGTGGTGTGCCAGATGATGTTGTTGTCGATTTAAAGGCAAAATTTCTTATAACACTTATTGAATTAAATCAAATGAAATTAATTGAAAATCTTCTACCCAAATTTTATTTATATGAAAATCAAGAAATTTCTGGTGATCTTTTTTTAGACATAGCAGAAGCTTTAATGGGAAAAAAAGAGTTTGGACATGCCTTAATGTTATTGGAACCTTTAGTTAATAGTGAAAATTATAGTTTAGCTGCAGTATGGTTACGACATGCAGAATGTTGGGTTGGTTGTAAAGATATAAAAAAAGCAATAAAATCATATGAAGTTGTTAAAAAATTATCACCACAACATTTAGGTGCAAGAACAGCATTAGCTAAGTTATATCAATTAAAAGGTCAATATAATAAAGCAATAGAAGTCCTTAATCAAGACCCAGAATCAGATACTTTAGATCCACAAGTAATTTATCAAAGAACATTGCTTCTTTTTAAAGTAAAAAGATATGATGAATATTTTCAATCTGGAATGTTACTTTTCTCTAGACATTGTGCAAATATAAGAAACAAAGTTGAATTAAATGCATTAACTATTGTAACTGTAGTACGACAACGTCTAGAAACATTGCAACTTCATAGATTATCTCGTGGAGAAAAACTTGAAGAAGAAAATGCACCAGTGTTTCTGAATAATACAGAATTAAGTGAAAAAAAAGAATTTCTTTTACTTTTACAAATGTGTAAATTGGCTTGTACATTAAAAAAATATGGTTTGCTACAAAGAATTTGTTTTACTGCTTTAACATCAAAGAGATTTCGAAAAAGAAATTCTCATATTATGTTTCTATGTTTACTCTCGTGTATTTATAATAATGATTCCTATAATGGATATAATATTGTACGACATTTAATACGCGTTTATCAAAAACCAAATTCTTGGAATTTATTAAATATTATTGTGCAAAAAGCAGAAGATTCTAGACATAATAGATTTATAATGCGTCTTCTTGGAAGAGAAGATGTATTTTCTTATTTAAATATAATGCATGCTAACAATTGTCTTATTTCGGGAACATATAAATATGCTCTTAATGATTATATTTCTCTTTTTAAAGTAGCACCTAGTGCGTTATTAGCATTATTAATCAGTGTAACTTTATTGCAAATGTCATGCCAAAAATGGTCTGCTAAAAAAAATCAACTTGTAATTCAAGGTAATTGTGATTGATAATATATATTTATTTATTAATTATATTTATATAATTAATAATATTATAATAATATTATAATAAATATTATTTATTTATTAAATAAATTGTAATTTATTTTTTTTTACATGCATTAATAAATAACAAAAATTTTAATAAATATTATAATTTTATATTTATTCTATTCTGTTTTAGCTATTGCTTTTATAAAGAAGTATTCTCAATTACGTGGCATAGATGGTGAACAAGAAACATACTATAATATGGGTCGTGTATTTCATCATATTGGTTTATTATCAGCAGCTGTACATTTTTATAAATTAGTACTTAATAAAAATCCTGGAGATTTAGTTAAAAAAAATTCATATCTTTTAGATTTAAAAAAAGAAGCTGCCTTTAATCTACATCTTATTTATTTAGAATCTGAAAATTATTTATTAGCAAGAATGTATCTTGAAAACTACATTACAATTTAATTTAAAAAAATTAATTTGTATTTTATTATTTTTGTATGATTATAATTTATTATGAATAAAATATGAAAACTTTTTGTAATATAAAGTATAATATTGTAAATAAATATTCTTAATAAATAATATCTTATATAAATTTCAATATTTTTATAAATTTTTATAATTACCATTTCGTTTAAAAATTTTTTATATAAATTATTTATATTTTAAATCTTTAATTATTTTTATTCTTTTTATATAGAAGTGAAATGAATAGAACATTAGCTGGAAAAATTGAATTTAAAAAATTATGTGATGAATTGGAGAAAGTTTCTAAAGAATGTGATATTACCAAAAAAGCTTATATTTTAGAGCAGTTTATTCAAAAATGTCGTATTATGGGTCACAAATTAAAAACAGAATTTCCAGATATGGTAAATTTGAATTTTTTTATTAAAATTTATATATAATAACTATATACATAATAACTATATATATTTATTATATAATTAATATAAATAATATATAATATTATATTAATATTATATAATTAATATTAATAATATATTATTAGATTATAAATATTAATAAAATAATTAATTATTTTATTAAACTTTTTTTATAGGATATTTCATTCTTTCCTATATTAAAATTAATTTTACCGGATCTTGAACGAAGACACGAGGCATATAATTTAAAACAAAAGTCTCTCGCTGATCTTTATATTCGTGTATTTTGTTTGGGAAAAAATAGCAAGGATGCAAAAAATCTTAAACAATACAAGTAAGATTATTAATTAATATTTATTTTTTTCTTAATAATAATATTGTGCTATTATTATAGATTATTATAGATTTTAAATGAAAAACTAAATTTTTTTTAGAGCTCCAATTGCAAAAAAAATCGCAGGACGCGAAAAACCTAAAAATGATTTTGCGGAAAAAGCTTGTTATATTTTGCGAAATCGTTTACCAGTCGAAAATTCTGACCTTACTTTAGAACAAATTAATTTATTTTTAAATAATATATCGTTAAAAAATAAAGCTGATCGACCAAAGGATGAAATATTTAAATTTTTATTAGAAAAAACGAATGCATTAGAATTTAAATGGATAACACGAATTATCCTAAAAAATTTAAAACTTGGTATTACGTCGAAAAAAATATTGCAAGGTTTATTTTCTTATATATTATTTAATACAAAAAATCTTATAAGAAAACAATATAATTTGACAATAACATTTTTTTTAGTTTTTCATCCAGATGCAAATTCATTATTTGATGTATCATCTAATTTGCAACATGTTTGTGAAAAATTATATGATCCACAATTAAGATATCATTGTGACATTCAAGTTTTTTCTCATTTTAAACCTATGTTATTAGAACGATGTCAGATTGAGAATATAAAGAAACTTTTTAATGAAAAAGAACAATATTTTGTACAATGCAAATATGATGGAGAACGATCTCAAATGCATATGAAAGATGGAAAGTATAAATATTTTACACGACAAGGATATGATATTACGAATTATTCTGGTTTTGGGGAAACTAGTTCTTCAGGTATATAATGCAATTTGTTTTATAATTTTCTATTATATATTTATATTATATATTATATAATTATAATATTATAAATTATATTTTTTTTATTATAAATCATACATTATAAATATATAATAGATTATATATTATAAATTATAAATGAAATTTATACTTTTATGAAAGTACCAAGAGTATATAGGTTTTGTATAATATTATAAAATAAAAAATTTTATGTTTTAGGTTTTATGAGTAGTGTATTTGATCGATTATTAAATCAAGAAGTAAAATCAGTAATTTTAGATGGTGAATTAATGGGTTGGCATAAAGAAAAGAAATTATTAGGCTCAAAAGGAATGAATTATGATGTTAAAAAACTGTCAGAAAATAGTCATTATCAGCCATGTTTTGTCGCATTTGATATTATTATGTATAATGATATATTAATTAATAATGAACCTTATGAAAAAAGACTTGAAATTTTAAAAAATATATTTAAAGAAGAGGAAGGTTGTCTTTTATTATGTAAATCTAATAAAATTTCTAAAAGGTGATAATTAATTTTTATTAATAATTTATGAAAAAAATATTTTATACATAAATTATTTTCATTTTAAGTGAAGAATTATGTAACATATTTAATGAAAGTATTAAAAATAAAGAAGAAGGAATTGTAGTAAAAAAATGTGATAGTAAATATAAACCAAATATAAGAGATGGTACTGGATGCTATAAAATAAAAGCTGAAGTAATAATTTATAAAATATTAACATTATTAAAAATTGTTTTTTATTATTATAAACAATAATTTTTCAGTATTCTGAAGATTTGATACAAGATATAGATTTAATAATACTGGGTGGTTATTATGGTGATGGAAAATTTATAGGTTTAATAAGAAGCTTTTTAATGGGAGTAGCTTCATCACCAAAAACTTCTGGTGAAAATCCTACAAAATTTTTATCTGTAGTATCTGTTAGCAATGGTTTATCTATGAATGCATTGAAAGAACTCTCGAAAATATTTGAAAATAAGTGGGAAACTCAACGTCCTACGAATGTAATTCCTCCCAAGGTGAATTAATTAAAAAAAAATATTTATGTTATAATATTAATATATTATTTTCAATTTTCTAGATTGATCCGCCAGAATTATGGATTCGTCCTGAAAATTCTATTATCTTAACTGTAAAAGCAACAGAAATGATACGAAGTTCTGATTATCCAATGGGATACAGTTTACGATTTCCTAGAGTTACAAACATTAGAACTGATAAACCATGGTATAATGTTTGTACAACTAATAATTTGCAATCATTAATTAAGGTATATAATTGAATGATATATATTTGTTATATATTTTTGCAACTAAATAATATATTTTGGTAATTATTTACAAAAGATTAAGAAATTTACTTTTCACAAAACGGCAGTCTTCTATTTCGTGTAATCGAATATTATCGAACATGATTGAACAATTTTTTCCTATATGTTATTATCATTTAATTTTAATTTTCGAGATTATTAAAATCGATAAGAAGTACTTTTTTATAAATAATTACTTATTTTTTTTTTTTAATATTTAATAATATTTAGGATACGTGCCCAATTCAAAAATTGACAAAAAGAAAAGTAAATTATGAAGATATAGAAGAATCTGAAATCAAAATACCTAAAACAAAAAAATATTATTCAAGAACAAAGAATAAACAAACATTAATAAAACCAAATATTTTTGTTGATTCACCGATTCAACTTACCCGACTTTTTGATGACAAAGAAATTTGCGTAATAAATGGCAATAATGAATTGCCTAAAGAACGGATTGAAGAAATTCTTTTGCAACATAGAGCAAAGGTTGTACAAAATCCTTTAAAGGAAAATTATTGTGTTATAATTGGTAATGTTAAAACGGTAAAAATATTATTTGTTGTTTATTTTAATCTAATAATTATTACTCTTCGAATAATTTGTATATTGAAACTTTTTTTAGATAAAAGCAAATAATATTATACAAAATAATAATATAAATAAAAAATACGATATAGTAACATTAGATTGGTTCAAACGGGTTACCAAAGAAGAAAACTGGTCATCTTTACAAGATTTCTTACCATGGGATTTGATATGCAGTCGCGAATCAACAAGACAACGATTAGCACAATATTATGATGATTATTACGATCATTACACTATAGATGCTAACGAAGAGACTTTACTTCGTTCGTTTAAAAAATTAGAAAAAACGGTATCATATTCATTTTTTTTATTTTATTATAAAATATTCTAGTAAATAAAATAGATAATAGATTTTAATTTTATATAAGATATTATTTCAGGAGCAAAATATTAAATTTGATTATACAAAAATGAATAAAATAGATCAGGAATTATTTGATAATAAAATATCTCCTTATTCTCTATTTCGTGGTATTATAGGATATTTCAATGATCCATCAGATTTGTCAAAATTTCAATTTCGATTTATGGCTGGAACTATTAAAGAAACTATCGATGATTCTGTAACAAATATCTTTATTAACAACGATTATATCAGTACTGAACTTCAAAATTTAATTGGCAATAAATTACAAATGCTAACAATTATTAAAAGTGAGTGGATTGAAGAATGTTTTAAACAAAATGCAATTATTCCTCACTCTAAGTATCTGATTCAATAAAGAATAATATATTATAAAATTTTTAAATATCTGTATTTTAGATACTATATAAATAAAATTAATGAATTATATCATAATAAATTTACGAATTATAATGTGATTCTAGTTTTGATTAAAATTAAAGCGAACAAATAAGAATGCAAAATATAATTTTAGAATTAAGTGTTCAATAAAGAAAATTTAACATATAAATGTTACGTGTATATTTGTAACATGAAAATATATAGATTCATTTTGGCTCATATTTTCGTTAAGTGCTAAAGAAACTGGGTACTAGATGGAGTGACAGTTAGACAGTTCGCTCATTTAACATCCCGTTTCGAAATATTTGTTCTTAGTTGAAGTCGGCACCCTTGTTGTTCTCGTTTTATTTCATCGGAATGCATGCAAAATACGAAGCGAAAGGGACGCAGCTGCGACGTTTCCTTTACAAAGCCTGCCATTCAGAGAGATTCTCGAGTAGATTAAGATGAGAGAACTTTGGAAAAAAGACTTTATAAGTACAGACATCGATACGATAACGAGAATCTTCATTCTGAGATTATTCTTGATTTAAATGATCATTTCTATTACTAATTCGTGTTACTAATCTGAAAACTTAGTGCATGATGTAAGATCATTAATTTTAATTTCACAACTTATAAATTTAATATCAACAATAAGACAACAAAAGGAAGCTTTATTTAACTTCTACAAAATCAAAAAAAAAGTAATAATAAAAAATGATACATTATATAATATGTTAAAAATATACAAACTTATCAAAGAAAAAACATGCATCATCTATATCATCTAAGAATCTAAAAAAAAAAATTCTTCATTCACAAACTTATAATTGCGCATAAAAAGTCTTTTAATTTTTTTTTACACATCAACTAATTGTAAATCATAGTTGAGATTTTTGGCAAAGATGTATATCATGACATTGCATGATGTATGTATAATGTTAACTATTACCGATATCTCGTTAGCGTAAAGGAAGATTTCGTCTACCAGGTCAGAACATAATATATGAATATGACTGACATTTGTGTCCGTAGAAGATCTACTTATAGACTCTTCACCTACGGACACGACGCATATTAATCGAGTTTCAGATTTTCCAAACGTCTAACGGGACGCGTCACTCCTTTGCACCACATCCAATTTATTCACATCCAGTGCTAACTTAGTACCTGCCAATTACGTATACTCGTTACTGTTGTTGCTTACGTTTCATCGTCACACGATAAATTTATGGCTTAACTGCATCACGCTTGAATTCTGTATTTATCGATTGCAAGTTTAAATAATAGCAAATGATATTTTATTAATATCATTATTTGTCCATATTGGACTTTTTTTTTTTTTTAAATGTATAATATCAAAGTATAGAGTTTCTATTGTTTGTTTTTTCAAGTACTCTTATAATTAAAATATATTTCTTCAACAATCTCAATCCTTTTTATTTTTATATCATGCTTACTTACATAAGACATTTGTTTTCTTTTTTGTTAATTCTTAATATTCCATCTAACATGACGTTTATCCATGTATATTATCTTCTTCTTTTGTGCACAAAATTTTGGTTTCTTCCTTTCTGATCTTTGAATTTGTTTCATTTCTGTCTCTGTTTCTGTTAAACTGTAATCATCTTTGAATGTTGACAATGTTGATGTGGAGCATGAGCATGAGCTCGAGGAAAGATACATGTTCTTTCTCTCCTCGTTTTCAGGAAATCTATTCCATAATTGAACATTCGTACAAGAAGAAGAAATTGGTTCTTGTCTATGACAAATAGAGTTTTGTGATAATATAGACCAAGAGTGACATCGTTTCGACAATGATGACTTCGATGATGAAGATAATAGAAGAGGATCTATTTTTGTATTGTATTTATTATATCGATCATTTGGTATCATATAACGCGGTGACTTATAAATTGAACATGGACACGTATCTAAGCTGTCATGAACAGAACTTTCAATAGTTCCGATAGAAGTGGTCGGTGAATTATAACTCTTTAAATTCTTTGATCTTTGATTAGGTGTTCTGTTTTTGAAGATAACTATAGTCGGTTTTTCTCGATATTTCATCGATTGTGGTTTATATTTAAACGAACGAGTTTCATGAGACAATATAAATTTAGGATCTATCATTGAATCATTTTTTTTTTTCATTTTTAGACATTCACACATGTTATTATTTCTATGCAATTGTAAATTTGTAAATGGCATATTGTACTGTGATCGAATTGAAGAATTAGGATACGTTAAAAATTGTTTCCTGCTACTCCATCGGGAGTCATTATAATTATATGATCTGAAAAATTGAAAATATATTTTATAGCAACAAACTTATTTTACAAATTGTTGTAAAAAAAATGACCTAACTAACTTTGCGTTACAATTACAATTTTGACAAAAAAATTTTGACAGTTTTTTCTGTTTCATTGTATTTTTATACCAAAGAGCAGGGAAGGTTTTTTGTTGAACCATGTTTGAACCAATTTTATTACTGTGAGATGAGTATTTCTTCTGTAATCTTGAATTCGAGAATTGATGTTTATTTATGGAGTGTTTTAAATTGCATCTTTGCTTTTGTTTGAAGGGAAATACTTGTACATCGCTCAAAAAGTTATTCATGATTTTATCAACGTCTAACTCTTGACGCGCGTTAATATTTTCTGCGTCCTCCATTTCCGAAGACAAGTTGAATTCAACAACTTTATCAATTTCCAAATAATCTTTTGACAATTTATTTTTGATATTAGGAGTATATTTTTTTCGTAAATCGTGATACAAAATTGAATTCATACAATTGTCTGTAATAATGGTTTTACCGAAATTTAGATCATTTGATAAAAATTTTTTATTTGAAGTTTTTCTCAAACATTCTCGCGGTGTATCGATTTTATTAATTTTATGAGAACTATTTCTCTTTTCCAAAATATTTTCGTTAATGCATTTTAAAGGATATTTTATATCATTACGAATGTCTTTTAAAATATTTGATTTTTCAAAATTTTTATTCTCCTCGCATCTGGCTTCAAGAATTCGAGGAGATAAACGAGGAATATCGCGATTAAATGTCGATTTTAATTCTATATTTCTTTTATCCTTTTCCGAAATATCTTTTTTACCTTCTTTTTCCTCGGTGTCACAAGAAATTTCGTTCGAAATTTCCCCTTTCTGCATGTGTAACACGTTTATAATTTCTTCATTCGAAACACTATTTTCTTTTCCATCTTTAATATTATCTTTATTATTATGCATTGATTTATCGTATATCCTCCAATGATCGGAAATAACATCGTGAGAAACGCGTAGATGAACACAATGCTGCCTGTTTTTTCTTCTTTTCATTAATTTATGAGCGCATACAAGTCCACTGCAATGGCGAAAAAGGCATTGTCTACCCATTCGTTTTCTTCGTTCATTGATAGCCGATTCTAGGAGCTAAGTATTCGTATGGAATAGAAATTTTATTGTTAGCACGATTGTAATACCCATTACATACGACACATTTTTCGTTTACCTTTGTTTTTCGATTGAGCATCGTTAGACAGCACGTCCAATTTGATGATGATGATACGTCTGCAATCGAAGCAACCACGAGATCACTGAGCTGTTGTATCGTGAAAATTATTCACGATGGTAAGACTTACAGCGATTTGCTGGGGAAGTCGAAATTACCATTTTCATTTTTAGGAAGGCCTTTTCCTAATGCAAATGCATTCTCCGATATCGGTTGGTCGTTCTCCAAAAACCATTCCCGGATCTTCGTATACCCTGAAAGTCGCACATTATTTTTTTTATTTTTTTTATTTTTTTTTTTTTCATAAGTATAAAAAAAAAATCAAATATCCTATATCATTGCTATAATAATACGTTCTTACATGTCCAAACGTTTCTTACAGCCACAAGCATAGACTTTGATCCGGGCTCTGCTGTTAAAGCATACAATGAAATTTTAAATTTAAATTTAAATTTAAATATTCGCCATTTTTGAAAGAATGAAAACGGTTTCATGCTTACCCTTCTTTGCATTCGCATCTGCCTGGTCGTCTAAAGGACAAGAATTAGTACTAAGTATTAGAACTTATGATTATGCGATGCACATGATATCGCTGGTCATACGATGCGCGATATTCTTTAGGATCTTGCAACAATTCTGTTATTTATTGTATCATATAAATATAAAAAAAGAAGAAAAAGAAATATAAAATAAAATTGAAAAAGATCACTGGAGAAATCTCGCACGTATGACCAACATGACTCACTTTTCCCCTTTACGACGTAAGAATTCTCGCATTCTCGCTCTACACAAGCAAGTATATTCCCTGTAACGTATAAACGTATTTTTATTATATTTATCCTTCCCTGATTTTTCTTCTGGAAGTTCAAAATTTACCTCTCTTTCAGGAAAACCACATAGAAGAAAAGCATTCCTGTAAAACCTGCGATGAACTTTCCTAAATACCAAACGAAGTTGTTGGTACAGTGGGGCATCGCAATTGAGTTTGATCACTGGCTCACCAGCTTAGTTACGGCTAAATCAAAAAATGTATGTATGCAGTATAAAAGAATAAACTAAAAATATTCCATATTCCATAGAATTTTTTATTTCTTAAATAATTATTTATATTTTTTTAGAATTATCCTCGATGGAAAATCTTCTTTCATATTTATTTTTCGACAAAATGTCTCTCGAATGTGCATCGAATAACATTAGCACACATCTTACCTTAATTGAATGAAATGTTATTTATAATCGAAGAGTAGTATAATTGTTTTTTGAACGATTGCATTACAAACTTTTGCGACGATACCGCTCAATTTCTTTTACCGTGTGCCTCGAATATTTTTTTTTTTTTTTTTTTTTTTTTTTAAAAGGTTAGTTGCTTCTTTGTCGCAATGTTTTGTTCATTTAATTTACGGTTATTTGAATTTTGAATTACATAACATATTTACAACTTCGAGGCTCACACGTTTTGTTCCTCTTCTGGGCGCGCATTTAAGAGGCACGCGCAAGAAATTTCAACCGTGGGGGTACTTTTGCAACTGTCAGATTGATGGATTTATTAATTTTCGTATATACCAGGATTTCGGATAACCGTGTTATGCATAGAACCCTCGGACCTGAACAAATGCAAAGTGCATCGATTTGCAAATGTCAAAATTATCAGAGAGGCAAGAACGTTGCCTACTCTTAACACTCATTTTCAATCTTCTCAAATTTTTATTCTAATTCCATTTTCTACATTTTCTTCATTGTTATAATTTTAAGATAATCTTTTTTAAATTTTTAATATTTTTCTTTTTTTTTTTAACACAATCTTATTAGAATTATTTCCAATTTTAAATTGAAAAAGGAATTAGAATTAAATTAAGAAAATGTTTCTCTTTCTCTTTTCCTTTTCTCTTCTTGTTATTAATCTCTGTTATTAATAATTTTCTTGTTAAAATTCTTAGTCCAGGACACAATGTTTTCGCATGAGTACAGAGAAAGGCCAATCTTAGCTATGGATATTCCGAGGTGCAACATCAGTTCGGTCACGCATCTTCAACGGGGATCTGCCAAATGGTGGAAAGATGTTGAATGACCTGTCAACATATTTGCCCCACTGACAACACCCTCGAGCAAAGCTGTCCATGCTTGATGGAGAAAAAGGGAGAAACGTCTAAAGTGACACCCCTTCGTTCCACGCTCATTAGGGCAAATTCTTTGGTGCGTTTTATGCATTCCTACCAACGAGGATATAAATTTAAACTTGTCTGATTGTTTGGTTCCCTTCGTCGTCTTCTAAAAAAAAAAAAAAAAAAATATTCTTTTACTCTTTTAGAATTCGTTCTTTCAAAAGAGAATAATCTATCGAAATTTGACGATTTATTTTACCCAAGATTATTATTCGAAAGTCTCTTAGACTTTCTTAGACTTATAATGAAAGATGGTAAAAATGGTAAAGTAAAGTTGGTCCGTAGAAACGTCATTGTGTGTCCAAGAAAACGAGCTGATTTTCGGTTACAACTAAAAATATAATATCGTTTAAGTATCAGAAAGCGAAGGATAGTGCAATCTTCCTACCCCTTTTCGTCCTATTCCATACTGCAAAAATAGAAGAGAGAGAATCACGTTCGACTAACAACGGTACACACCGCCAGCTGCGGCCACATGGCATTCTTTCTGTGATCTTGCTTTAAGAGCTCGTTAATACGATCCTCTCGGATGTTGCCAACGCACAGTTAATATTAGTTTCGAGTATGTTTTCTTAACGTATGAGTGTTCTTTCAACTAAGGCAATGCTTAAATGTTAAAGGAGAATCCCTGAACGTTATGTTCTACCCTTGTTTTCGATAAAAATCTATATACTCCGCTGGAAGGATTGGATTTAGATTTCAAAGGGGAGAAAACTGAGTTTACCAAAGGGAATTTTAGTCGTGTTATTTCATTTCCCTCCGTCCATGTGATTGATCAATACAAAAAGATATGTCGTAAATAATACTTCTCGTTAACATTTTGATTTTTAAATTCGATCAAGCAACGATTGAACGAATTTAGAAATTATTTGCTTTAGTTTATGATGATGTTGATTCATCTCATTTAAATTTTTTTTATCGAACAAATAAGTAAAGCGTATATATCTGTTCCTCGCAGGGGAGTCATGCTCGATAAATCTTCGTCCGTTTTGCGTAAAAGCCATTCCCTGTGCCTACTACTTGCTCACGGTAGATCCATATGATCCCGTCACGGTGGCCGTAATCAAAGAAATTGTACAGAGTTTAACGAAGATCTTTTCCTTTTTCTCGAGATGATACAAGTTGACAGTAATAAGAAGAATGAGATTCAAGTTGATCTCGATTGGCTCCTGGTTTACAAAGGTGGCGGAGTTTCTTCGCGTTTCGAACCAATCCCAACATGTTCCTTCTCTAAAAATACATTTCGAATTGGTAGGAGGAGATGTGCAGAGACACCTCCTTCAACCGGGAAAAAAGATTCCTCTATGTATATAACTCACTCAAACAGTGTACACTGACTGTTTCATCGGGTTAGAATCTTACAAGAAGCTGGAAACGAGGGAACAATTTGACGATTGTTTCGCGAAGAGATATTCGATAAATGAGTTCAATAAGACGCGCCACTTCAATAAAATATAAATTTTGTCATTAATCTCTGTTTATTTACGTTTTTAAATCTATTAACAATTGTTAAATTAAATCGTGTTGAAAATTTAATAATCGAACAATGTAGTGATCATTTATACATGAAGATTTAGAATATAAAAAGTATACACTAATTCTACATATAGTGTATACTTTGATGATAATTTTTATATAATAATAATATATTAAAAAATTAAAAAATAAGTAATTTTGAAGGAATATCCTTTGAATAATTACCTAAGATGAAGACTGAAAATAATAATTCGACTCAAGTAAATTCTGGAATCGAGCAACGTTTAAGAAGTCCAAAGTGTGCCAGGTGCAGGAATCACGGGGTGATTTCCGGTTTAAAGGGTCACAAAAAATCGTGTGCATGGAAGGATTGCCGTTGTCCTTGCTGTTTGCTGGTGGTCGAAAGGCAACGAGTGATGGCCGCCCAAGTTGCGCTCAGAAGACAACAGCAGGCTCAAGGAAATTTCTTCAGTGAAAATGTTTCAACAGTCTGTCATGCGCCGATTGATACAGCCGGTTCTTCATATTTTAAAACCGATCAAACACCAATCTGTCGAAGAGGAAAGAATATCCAACGACATCAATTGCATTTTACGCAAACTAGCATTAGTGTGACTCAAGGATTTTATGGATTGAAGACGATCCATGATTTACCTACAGCATGTTGGTATTTATATAATAAATTAATAGAAAAAAAAAATACATTTAATTTAGAGTTTTTTTTTTTTTTTTTAATAGAAGTATAAATGGAGTTATAAAATTCTTTTATTCTTTAATTTTATTATTAATATTTATTTTTTTATTTGCTATGATATTAGTATTTTTTATTCGATATCATTGTACATTGATAGCACCTTTTTATTATAGTCACCGCTGATGCTCCATTGTTGAATGGTATGTCACAAAATCAAGAATATAAACAAGAATCTGAAGATTCGAAAAAAATACAGTCTTTCCCAAGTATGTATTCTACGATTCCATGGTTTGAACAAGTCACGGAACCTCGTAAAATGAAGAAAAGTTTTAATAACTTCACTTCCGCTGTAAATGATCACAACGATATTTCTGTGGCTAAGAATGGATCTTGCTTAGAAAAGAAATCAACAATTTCTTTTAGTGTAGAATCTATCATTGGAACAAAGTGATATGTAATGAATATATTATTTTATACGAAATTGCATTTCATCATTATAAGTAAGTATTATTTTTATGCGTTAGTAAATTCATATATATATGTATATATATGAAAAATTTTAAAAAATTTAAATTATTTTCTTGTGAAATGCAATCTATATATTCTCAAATCTTTTTTCCCAAAAGTATATAATAATTATATATATCTTTTTAAATAATAGCTTTCTAATTTGTTACATATATTTGATACATTAGTGTATATTAACATTATAATAATATATATATATATATATATATATTATTTTATATATATATATGTATTATTTTATTTTTATTTATTAATATAGATATTTTAAATCTGTTAAAAAAATTCTAAAAACGAATGAATAAATACGAAAAGTAACTTTTAAAATTATTATATTAATAATTATATTATTAAATTAATAAAATTTATGTGAATACATAAATTTTACTAATACATATTTTATAAATTTATAAATACGTAAATTTTTTAAACTTATTTAACTTATTTAACAATGAAATAATTTTATAGAGAACATTTAAGTTAATTTTATCAATCTTCTTCTCGTATTATGTATATTATACAATAATATATATCTATAATTATATATAAATATTTGTTATTTATCATATTGAAGTGTTTTGCTGCAACGTTTCATATATGCATCCATCTCAGAAAAATCAAATAGAGTAGTATGAATTATTTCATATAAAATACTTGGCCATTTATTTTCAAGTAATTGTAACTTTTGTATTGCATCTACAGTAAGATTTATTAAATTTAGTAAATATTTTTTTCCCTTATGTCTCCAAATAAGATCTTCCTATATTTAAAAAAAAATAATAATTAAAAAATTCAAATTCAATTAAATTAAATTTTTTAAAATTTTTGTTTATCCAATATTCCAATATAATTTATTACCTGTGTTATACTTCCTTTTCTCCATTGCAATGCTTCTTTAGCAACAACATTTCTAAGAGCTGGATCACTGTTAAGTAAAAATTGTTTGGCAGTAATTTCTCCAATTTGTTTTTGCACTTTATCTAAATGAAGTCTTTGTAATAAAGGTTGTAATAAATATTCGGGCAGTGAACACATCACAATATCAATGAGACCAGCATATTCTTTGTTTGCCAAGTCAATTTCTTCATTTGTAATCTATTAGAAAACAAAAAAATTATCAATTTTATAAATATGAATTAGTAATATGAATTTAAATTAAAATATGAATTAATAATTTTTAATATTATATTTTTAATATTATGATTTTTATTATTATATATTATATTTATATTATAATACAAATATATAAAAAAGAATATCTACTTCTCTTCCATTGATAACTTTCAAACCCCAATGAGCTAAACGAAATATAGCATAAACTTTCCAGTTTTTTGATATAATTGGATTTCCAGTTTCTATATGAATACTTGTTAATCCCTGGACTTCAGCTAAAGCATTAAGTTGTCCAAGATAACTAATATTCGTTTCTTTAAACATAAAGTGTTCTAAATTTGGAAATCTGTTTTTTATTTTATATAACACTTTGGCCACATCATTAAATTGTACATAATTAAATTTAACTATATTAACATCTTCAGCTTTTGAAGAATCCCATAATCGATCGATGAAACGTAATGCACCTTGACCATAAATATTTAAACAACGTCCAACTATTTCTATTAAATAGTCTCCTCCTATAAATTTTAACATTAATGTTAATACTATAATATAAATATTTCTTATATATAAGAATAATTATATATATATATATATATATTTATATAATATTTATATACTTATATATTTTTTAGTATATTATTATTTTATACCTTGTTCTCTTTCTTTTGATAAATTTTGTAATGGAGTTGGTGGTGTTTCAATTTTTTTTTTAGCTCTAGCAATTGCTACTTTATTATTCTTATAACATACTACTTTTTTTGCTTGTGCAGTTCTTTTATCTTTGTTTTTACTTTTTTCTATATTTATATTTTTACTAATGGATGATGTGCTACAATCACTTAGGACTGATTTGCAACTATCAATACTATTAGTTTTAGAACTTAAAGAACCATATCCAGAAGAATCAATACTTGATTTTAATTGATAATCATTTAATCCATGTTGATCATGAATCTTTATATTTTGAGATATTTTTGTTAAATTTTGTTTGCTATTTGTTGATAACTTAGAAGAATTAAATATATCATAATAGTTATTCTCTTGCTCATCAACAATATTTGATGGAAAAACATTCATTGATTCAAATGTTTTATTTGTAATTTTATTAATATTATGAGAAATGTAATTTTTAGAGTTTAATGAATTTAATTTTAAATGAGAATTTAAATAACTTTGTATATTTTCAGAACTTTCTAAAATTTCTGAATCACTATTTGTTAGACTTTCAATGTTATTTTTAGTTTTTGTTTCTGTTAGATTTTTTTTTATTTTTTCAAATTTATTATTTATTAAACTATTTATAATAGAATCTAAAATTGGTGGAAGTTTAAATTCTAATTGATATGCTTTAGTTGTATCTTTTAATCTAAATAAATTATCATTAGAGTTACTTCTTTTTTTTATATTTATTTTTGTTGCTTCTACATTTTCATTTATTGATGTTAAACTCCCAAAACCTTTCGATTTTATTTTCGCTAAATTTTGTTTTAACATATTGAATTTATCCGATTTTTGAATTTGTACTGCATTAATATTATTGCTTCGACTATTATTTTTATTGTGATCATCTATCGACGATTTAGAATGAGATCTGAGAAGTTCCCAATTTATTTTAGCATTCGATATAATTTCTTCTCGTCGAGCATTCATACAAACTTGTGCACTAAGATTTAAAAAAGTAGAATTATTTTGTTCTTTTGCTGTTCTCCATGCCACAGCAGTTCTTCGAATTTGTTCAGTAATTTGCATTGTTGATAAAGATTGTAAATTTGGTAAATATGATACAAGAAAAGAAACATAATCTCCATTTAATGTTATGGGATTTCCATCAATTGTTATTTCTCTAAGCTGTAATGCTTTAGCAAGATTTCCTATATCTTCAATTCTAAAATATTAAATATTGATTAATAAAGATTATATTATTACATATATTTTTTTTAACAAAATTAATTGTAAATTATAATTTACAAAATACTCACTTATGTATATCATTATTACTTAAATATAATTTTTGTAGTTGTCGTGTTTCATCAAAACCTAATAACTTCTTAATTTTATTACGTCTAAGGTTTAATTCTTTTAATGATGTTAAACCTTGAAAATCATTATGTCCTATTATTTTAATATTATTTCCAGCTAAATTTAACACTTTTAAAGATATAAGATTATTTAAATCTGAAATTTGTACAATTTGATTTCCATGAAGATCTAAAACTTCCAATTTAGAAAGATGATTTAATCCTTCAATTCTTTTTATTCTATTTTTTCCAATCAATAATACTCTTAAATTTTCTAATATTTCAAAATTACATATCCTTTCAATTTGATTATCATATAAATCAAGAAATACTAATTTTGTTAATTGTAAAAAATTACAATTTTCAATCTTTGTAAGAAGATTATGTTGAAGAGACAATAAACGCAAACGTGGTTCTCCAATTATGTTTGGAAAAGAAGTAAGTCCCCTTCTATCAAGACATATTCTGTCAGGATTCTTCTCTTTTTCTGAAGCTGTTCTTGTTGCCATGACAGTTTTTCCTTCGCTTGTCCATTGTAAATTAACTGAATTAGAACCATTAACTTTGTCATATTCTATATTAAATGGAGAATCTGTTGGACTATATATGACATTTATACAAAATGTTATGAATTTTTAATATTAAAATCACATTTAGTTCTAAATAAAGATATGATATATATATCTATATATTAATATAATACCTGAATGAATTATAACGACGCTTAAATAACTTTGATGGTACAAGAGCTCCAGGTAAAATGGGTAAAGCAGGAACAATTGTCAAAAAATTATTATTTTGTTGATATTTGGTATGAGTTTTTATTGCTTCTCCCTTAATTCCTTTTATATCAAAATCTATTGTTTTTGTCTAAAAATATTAAATTTATTATTATTTATTTAATTATAATACAAGACATAAAAAAACATTAAAAACATAAGAAAAATAATGTTATTAAATAATAATAAATAGAAATATTATAAATTTTAAATCCATCTATATGATGAATATACATATAAATATATATATATATTTTATATATTATATTTTTTGTTTATGATTTAAAATGAAATTGTACAATAGTCTAACATTTCATGATAAAATCGAACATACCCGCGTTATTCTATTGTTGCTTACTGGCATTACATAACAGAAAAGAACAGTTAATATATTGTTGCACAGATTTATAAGATTTATAAGCTTAAGTTTAATCATTTAAAAAAATATTGATAAGTTCATAATTTATAATATATTATAAAATTTTTTTATTAAATCTTAATAAAACTAAATCTAATATATATTATTAAATTTCTTTTATTAAATCTTAATAATTATAACATAGTTTAACATTTATTGTTTGTCATTGCGCATTTGATTTAGTATGGTTGTCAACATTTGAAAATTCCGCGTTATAACTATTTTGCAAAATAACTGCATTCAACAAAAATAAACAAATAAATTCTATTAATTTATAAGATATTTTTATATATAATTCTATTAATTCTATTAAAAAATATTTTAATGAAATTTAAAATATTAAATACTTAAATTTAAAAATATTTAATATTAATCAAATTTAAAATCATAATTTGAAAAAAATAATTAAATAATTAATAATTAAAATTTGGTAAAATAATTTATCAAATTTTTTCATATTAACATTATATTTTTAATATTAATTTTTAATATTACATGAATATAAATATAAATAAAAAATATTTAATTAAACTATAATTTATATCACTACTAGGGATATTATTAAAAATACTAGGGAATTTAATATAGTAGAATTTGTTATTTATACGTACATTGATATGTACTATGTCTTTTCTATTAGCTATTTTACGATTGCCTAAAATTACAAGAAATATTATTTCTGTACAATATGCAACACAATCTAAACCTTCTTCAGGTGAATATATATTTTTGTCAAATAATTTATATATAATATAATATGAATAATTTTAAAGGTTTTAAAGATTTTATTATAGGTTATATGTATTTTATTTTATTTATAGGTTTTTATTTTGTATTTTATTTTGTAATTTTTATATTTTTTGTTACAAATTTTGTTAACACATTAACAACATATTAATTTTAAATAATTAAAGTATTTTTATAAATGTTACTTTATTTTTTAGATAAAAAGAAAGTAAAACCAGTTCGCCAAAAAATAGAAATACCAGTTGAAGAAGATGTTAATAAGTTATTAAATTATGTATGTGGATTAAATATTTATAAAGATGGAGAAGATGTAAAGCTAAAACCAGATTCTGAATATCCTGAATGGTTATGGAATATCAGAATTGAAAAATTGCAATTATCAGATTTAGATCCTAATACAAAACAATATTGGAGACTTATTCGCAAACAAGCACTGAGAAGAAAAAATGAAATGCGTAAACATCAAAAACCTAAAAATTAAAAATTCTATTCCAAATCTCAAATATTTTAATTTTATTATTCTTCTTAATTGCAATTTAATAGCAAGTAATATATTTCATTAAAATATTGTTAATAAAAATATGTGTAAATAAAATTTTATTTATAAAAAATAAATGAGTTTTAAATTATTGTTTTTTTTTTTAAATATATGAAAGTATATATAAAAGTTTCTATTATTAATATTAAAATTTATAACAATGTAAATAATGTATGTTTTCGCCTAATTAGCAGAATTTTATAAAATAAAATTTTTCTCATTTATTATAACAAAAATAAAATATGTATTTATATACATATCTTATTATTAGATAAAATTCACTAGAAAACCCTCGTTTTGCAATAGAACTAGCTTTTATATTATTTAAATATGTTACAAAAGTTTCGTTAGTTTCACTTTGATATATTTATTTATAAAAAGAAATTATTATGTTTAACAAAATCAAATATTTTATATCAATTTATAATGATTAATAAATTTTTATTTGATAATGGATTGAATTAAAAAAAAAATGTGAATCACGATATAATTCATTTTTTATAACATGCATAAGTAGTTGATTACAATTGAAATATGATTGAATCAATTGAATATGATTTTAATGATCGATGATAAATGGATTTTATTGATAGTATATAAATTAAGTAAATCTAGAAAAAATTGTTATTTAATCTATCTATTTCTCTATCGATAAATTTTTAAAGATGATTATTGAATTTAAAGACAAATAATCTATCTACAAATATAAAGACAAATAATCTAGTTACAAGTGTAATGTCAAGTGTAGCAGGTGAATTTTCTAAGTGAAACAGGTGATATTTTTATTTTTGTTTTATATTTAATTATTTAATATTATATTATTGAAAAACATTATATCTTATATAATTATATAGGATATGATCGAATAGTATAATCGAGCAAAAAAAGATTTTCAAAAAATTAATAAATTAAATATAATAAATTATAAAATTACATTAAAAATTATATTCTTCAAAATAAAAGCTTAAATAAAAAATTTTTATTTCTCTTTAATTATCTTCATAACATTTCATCAATAATTGATTCAGACGAACGTTAACAAATTTTTAAATTTGATTTTTCTAAAAACAAAATTTCAAATAAAAAAATCTCATTCTTTTTTCCAATTTATTTTAACATTCGACTATATATTATATATCCGATAATTTTATTTATTATATAATTTTTAAATGGTATGAAATATTGATAATTTTTAAATAAATTTTTAAATAATATTAATTATCTATTAATATCTCTTACAAAATTATCAGTCTTATTTAATTTAATTTTATTTTGTTTTCTTTATATTGTAGAAATAATAGCAATAATTTATCGTTATTCTTGCACAACACCTGTGTCAATAAACTGAAGAAACAAGGGAAAAAATTGATTTCCATTCGTTATCAATAGTATAAACATTCAGATATCTTAAAAATTTTGCTTTTAGTATATTTAAATGATAAAAAAGATTAAAATATCAGAATTTATAAATTATTAGATACGTATAAACTTGATTTTCTGTTGTATAATTTATAACAATTTGTTAGATTTAGATTTTTATATACATAATACATATACATATACATAAAAATATATGTATATATATATGTAAGTTTTTAAACGGAGAAATCTCATAGTTGCAGGATTTTTAATATCTTTTATGTTTCAAAGATACAAGTTTCTCATACATTATTTTTAAAATCTATTTACTTTTAGATGTCGAAGATAGCATTTTTAATCGCTTTCCTGGCATATGCCGTTACAATCATCGCAGCTGATAGTAAGCATCAAATAATATAAAACTGATAAAACTAATGATTTTTAATATGTTATCTTTGAACAATGTAATCGATAATTATTAATTATTTCTATAATTTTAATTTCTCTTCTTTTATTTCTATAACTTTAATTTTTGTATTTCGATTGAATTAATATTATATTAATTGAAATAATTTTGTTATAAATTTTATATAATAATGTTTTTTCATTATCTAGCAAAAATCGTTTGCTATTATGGTAGCTGGGCTGCCTATCGCCCTGGACTTGGAAAGTTCGAACCTACCGACATAGATCCGACATTATGCACCCATATAATCTATACTTTTGTTGGTATTGCTACTGATGGTAATGTCAGAATATTAGATAGTTGGATGGATTTACCAAATGGCAAGGATGGTTATGGAAAATTTACTAGACTTCGTCAATTGAGTCCTAATACTAAGGCATTAATAGCGATAGGTGGTTGGAACGAAGGATCCTATAAATATTCTGAAGTCGTTGCTAATCCTGAAATTCGAATTCGATTCGTCAAAAACGTGGTTGCTTTTTTGCAAAAATATAATTTTGATGGTTTCGACGTAGATTGGGAATATCCGAATCAACGTGGTGGCAAACAAGCTGATAAAGAAAATTTTGTTTCCTTATTAAAAGAATTAAGACAAGAATTCAATAAATATAATTACATTCTCAGTATAGCGGTTGCTGGTGCTAAATCTTCAGCTTTGAAATCATATTATATTTCGGAAATATCGAAATATGTCCATTTTATTAATCTTATGACGTACGATTTAAATGGATCGTGGAACAATTTTGCAGCGATCAATGCTCCTCTATACGCTTCCTCTAGCGAATCTGGAGCTCAAGCTGAACTTAACGTAGTATGTTTCCATTCTCAATTATATTAAATAAAAGTACTAAAAAATAATATTAAAATATTAAAATTGATATTAAAAATATTATATATTAATTCAATATTAATATGAAACATTTATGTTTTTTAGAATTCGTGTGTTCAATATTGGCTTTCAGAAGGTGCACCAACTGATAAGCTCATTGTTGGTATTCCAGCTTACGGTAGATCTTTCACTTTGGCAAATTCCACAAATAATAAACCAGGAGATAAAACTATAGGTGCTGGACAAGCTGGACCTTATACACGAGAAAATGGTATGCTTGGTTATAATGAAATTTGTGAATTTATTAATCAGGGTTGGACTGTGGTACGTGAGCCTGAACAACGTGTACCTTATGCTTTTAAAAACAATCAATGGGTTGGATATGATGACATCGTGTAAGTTCAATATTATAATTAATATTATAATAAAATAGCAATATTAAAAATGAAAAAAAATAAAAATACATAGGAAATAATATATTCATGTTTTCAGATCTATTGAAGAAAAAGTCAATTATGTTAAATATAATGGTCTCGGTGGTATAATGATGTGGAGCGTCGAAACCGATGATTTTCATGGTACGTGCGGTGAAAAGTATCCACTTTTGAATACAATAAATAGGGTGTTAAAGGGACATAATCCATCTACTACAACTACGACTAACACTGTTACATCCACAACTAGTGGTATATCGAGTAGCACAACACCTATCGTATCTAATACAACTATTTCTGCGTCGACTAGTACAACTGTTGCATCCATTGGTACAACTGTACCATCGTCATCTGTACCATCGTCATCTGTACCATCATCATCATCACCGAATTCTATATGCACACAGGAGGGCTACGTTCGAGATTCACAAAATTGTTCAATATTTTATTATTGTCAAAAAGTAAACGGTAAATATATTATAAACAAATTTCATTGTCCTGAAAATCTTGTATTTGATACAAAGCTCAATACTTGTAATTACAAACAGAATGTTCCTGATTGTCCATAAAATCGATGTAAATGAACTATATAAATTATGACAAACTACGTAAATTATTATAAAATAATGTAATAGTACATATTTTCTTACAGTTTACTTACTTTATGAATATAAAAAAATTTTTTTTTATCATTATTATATATTTAATAATGACAATAATAAATAAATAATGAATAATTTATAATATTAATATATATTTTATATTTTTTGTGCAATTATAATGTATAATTTTCACATTTCTTTCATATTTAAATATTTATGTAAATAAATTATTAATTAAATTCATAAATAATTATATTACAATTATTAGTTACATTTTATCAAAAAAATATATATAAGTAAATACTTTATCTATGGAAAATTGATTTTATACGAATCAATAAAATCACATATAATACGAAAATGATAGAAAAATTATATAAATGATTTTTGCATTTTCATAAAAAATTATTAAATAAAGCTCACTCTATATTGTAATATATTTTTATATAAAATTATATTAGAATATAAATTAAAAAACTTACTTAATCGATCTCTTTATATGTTACGCTGATAAACGGAAGTTATTTAAAGTTTAAATTTGACTAATGTAGTTTTGTATCCAAACGTACTGCGTTTGTCTACTTCCTTTTCACGACGTGCTTTCCAAAATGCAGAAGGTAGGTTTTTTAAATTATAAATTTTATAAATTTTTTTCTTTATAAAAAGTAAATTTATATATTTATATTAAATTGTTTGATTTTTTTTTCAGAAACAAAAAGAACCAATTCAATCTGTGCAAGTCTTCGGACGCAAAGTAAGTATAAATTGCCAATAAATAAATGAGGTTATGTTTGCGTATATTCTTTCAAATATATATTTATATTTATAGAAAAGTGCAACTGCAGTTGCTTATTGCAAACGAGGCCGTGGAAATCTTCGAGTTAATGGACGTCCACTGGAATTAGTTGAACCTCGTGTATTGCAATACAAATTACAAGAACCTATTTTGTTACTCGGCAAAGTAAGTATTGGAAAATATACTAATTTTATGTAATTTAATATGTGTTTTGTTATATTATTTAAACGATGATGAAAAATATTAATTTTTTTTAAATATTCATATATATTCACTATCATTTTTTTTAATATTATTCTATGATGTTCTCTTATTCCGAACATGATTATTCATGATTATAAAAATAAAAGCACTGAGAAAATTTATATTTATATATTTTTTATTAACAATTCTTTAATTTTAATAATATTTTACTTGTTATTTTTTATGTAGGAAAAATTTTCTGGAGTGGATATCAGAGTAAGAGTAAATGGTGGTGGTCATGTAGCACAAATTTATGCCATTCGACAAGCTATTTCTAAAGCTCTCGTAGCATATTATCAAAAATGTAAATTATATATTAAAAAATTTAACATTATATATATATATATTTTAACTTTAAAACTTTTCATAAAAAAATAAATTATTTTTATGAAATATTTTTTTTTAGATGTTGATGAAGCAAGTAAAAAGGAAGTAAAAGATATTCTTATTCAATATGATCGCACTCTTTTGGTTGCTGATCCAAGACGATGTGAACCAAAGAAATTTGGTGGTCCAGGTGCAAGAGCAAGATACCAGAAATCTTATCGTTAATATTTACAAATTTCATCTTACATTTTATTTGTATTATTGAATAAAATATATAAAAAAAATTTGTGTCCTTTTATATATTTTCAAATTTTTGTATATTGAAATTTTTTTCAATTATATTTTTAAAATAATTGTAAATATAAACAAAAATTTTTAGTTTTAAAAATTTTAGTTTTATATTAGAAAAATATAACTTGAGAAAAAATAATTCGTGAAATTTTTAAATTTTTATCTTCAGAAATAATTTTTTACGAAATAATATGTATTTTTTTATATATATTTTTCATTATCAATAAATAATGTTCATATAAATTAAAAAAACATAAATTTTTAAATTTATAATACGTATTATATGCTGTGTATACATATATTTTTATGTAAACTTCTATCTTTAATGAATAGAATTTACTGTATAAATATCAGAATATACATATATATATTTTCGATATGTCACTTGCGATACATATGTGCGCACCATAAAAGTTAAACGTGAACTCAAGATTATTAATTTTTAATTTTTCAATTCTTTAAATATTAAATAGTAAAGAATAATATATCTATAAAAATGAAAACGAGATTTAATTCATATGACATTACTTGTACGATAAATGAGTTACAAAAGTAAGTGAATTATTGCATAAAGGTTAGGATTAATATATTTGTTAAGGTTTTTTTAAGATTAAATATTTTTATTGATAATTTTATTTTAATTTTAATATTTAGACTTATTGGTATGCGCGTAAATCAAGTTTATGATATTGATCATCGAACTTATCTTATACGTCTTCAGCGAAGTGAAGAAAAATGTGTTCTTTTATTAGAATCTGGCAATAGAATTCATACAACAGTATTTGAATGGCCAAAAAATGTAGCACCTTCAGGATTTTCGATGAAGGTATATTATAGAATTTAAATAATTTATTTAAAAAAATAATATATATATTATTTTCGCAGATGCGAAAACATCTTAAAAATAAACGACTTGAGAGTCTTACTCAAATAGGTGTAGATCGAATGATTGATTTACAATTTGGAAGTGGTGAAGCAGCTTATCACATAATTTTAGAATTATATGATCGTGGAAATATTGTGTTAACAGATTATGAAATGACTATTTTAAATATTTTAAGACCTCACACAGAGGGAGATAAAATTAGGTAAGATATAAAATAAATTTTAAATATTAAAATTATATTTTATATAAATGTAAAAAGATTAAAAAATATATATTTTTATTTTATTTTATTTTATTAGATTTGCAGTTAAAGAGAAATATCCTATGGATCGTGCTCATCAAAATATAATGCCACCTATAGAAAATATACAACAACATTTACAAAATGCCAAAATAGGAGAAAGTTTAAAAAAAATACTAAATCCACTTCTAGAATTTGGTTCTGCTGTAATTGATCATGTCTTATTAAAACATGGATTTACATTAGGGTGTAAAATTGGTAAAGATTTTAATATTGAAGAAGATATGTCAAAATTAATACTAGCATTAGAATATGCAAATAATATGATGAACTCTGCAAGACAAAATATTTCAAAAGGATATATAATTCAAAAAAAAGAAATAAAACCAACAACAGATGGCCAAAAAGATTTTATATATACTAATATTGAATTTCATCCATTTTTATTTGAACAATATAAAGATCATCCATATAAAGAATTTGCTTCTTTTGATGTTGCAGTAGATGAATATTTTTCTACAATGGAAGGTCAAAAGTTGGATTTGAAAGCTTTACAACAAGAACGTGAAGCTCTTAAAAAATTAGAAAATGTGAAAAAAGATCATGATCAGAGATTAATAACATTAGAAAAAACCCAAGAATTAGATAAACAGAAAGCAGAATTAATTTCCAGAAATCAAAGTTTAGTAGATAATGCCATATTAGCTATACAAAGTGCTCTTGCAAATCAAATGGCTTGGCCAGATATAAAGGTATTATTAAAAGAAGCAGAAAGTAAAGGTGATCCTGTTGCATCTGCAATTAAACAATTAAAATTAGAAACAAATCATATTTCCTTATTGTTACATGATCCTTATGAAGATAGTGATGAAGAATCTGAATTGAAACCTATGTTAATTGACATTGATTTAGCACATACAGCTTTTGGAAATGCTAGAAAATATTATAATCAAAAGAGATCAGCAGCTAAAAAGCAACAAAAAACAATTGAATCGCAAGATAAGGCTTTAAAATCAGCAGAAAAAAAGACAAAACAAACACTAAAAGAAGTACAAACTATTCATAGTATTAATAAATTAAGGAAAATATATTGGTTTGAAAAATTTTATTGGTTTATTAGTTCTGAAAATTATCTTGGTAAATTGTTAAAAAATATATAATATCTATAATAAAAGTCATTTCTTTTTAATAATATAATATAATTTTATAGTAATTGGTGGAAGAGATCAACAACAAAATGAATTGATAGTAAAAAGATATCTTAAAACTGGAGATATATATGTTCATGCAGATTTAACTGGCGCAAGTTCTGTTATTATCAAAAATCCTGGTGGAAGTACTGTGCCTCCAAAAACTTTAGCTGAAGCAGGTACAATGGCTGTTGCCTACAGGTATATAAATATTAATATTTTAATAATATTTTTTTTTATTATAAAAACATTATAATTATGATATTAGTATTGCATGGGATGCTAAAGTAGTAGCAGGAGCATGGTGGGTAAATAATGATCAAGTTTCTAAAACGGCTCCAACTGGTGAATATCTTACTACTGGATCTTTTATGATTCGTGGAAAGAAGAATTATCTCCCACCATGTCAATTAGTTATGGGATTAGGATTTTTGTTTCGTTTAGAAGAAAGTTCAATTGAAAGGCATAAAGACGAAAGGAAGGTCAGAATTATTGATGATGAAAATGAGCATATGGAATCTTTTATTGAAGAAGATAAAGAAATTGAATTAATAGAAGATTCTGAGGAAGGTGAAATATTATTTTATATATAAATAAATATAAATTATATTAATATTATTAATTCATTACTTTATAATTTTAAATTAAATAGATGAACAATCTGAAAATAAGAATAATTTAAATCCTATTCAGGAAGAATCTAAAAAAGATTTATTTATAGAAGAAAAAAATATTAATCAAGATAGCAATGAAGAAGACAATCCATTTCAATTTCCTGATACACAAATTAAAATTGATATTTCTGGTTCAAAGTAAATTATATAATTTATATATATTAATTTTTTATTTTTTAAAATTATATTATATTACATATTTTATTTTTATAGAGTAAAGTTACATGTTGATAATAATCAGCCAACTGCAATGTCACAGGAAGTTGTAGAAGATATTATTTATTTAGGCGATGATAAACCTGTATTAATAAATACTACGTGTAAGAAGAAAGATTTAGAAGTTAAACAAAAGTCACTTAAAAAAGAAAATAAAGAAAAAATTGAAATAGATAGTAAAAAAAATGATCAAGTGATTTTAAAACGAGGACAAAAAGGAAGATTGAAAAAAATGAAAGAAAAATATAAAGATCAAGATGAAGAGGATAGAAAATTATCTATGCAAGTGCTTCAAGTAAACATCTTTTGTAATTCATGATATTTATACTTAGAAAAAATTTATTATAATAATGTGATAATATTTAGTCAGCAGGTAATGCAAAAGAAGATAAAAAAAAAAATAGAAATAAAGATCCATCTGGACCAAAACAACAAACGAAAAAAAAAAGTATAATGAAATCAGTTCCACCACAAAATTCTCAAATTGTAGAAAATATTGAAGAAGAAGACACAGGTCCAGGACCTGAAATAGATATGTTAGATCAATTAACAGGAAAACCTGTTACAGAAGATGAATTATTATTTGCTATACCAGTAGTAGCGCCTTATAACACTGTGCTTAATTATAAGTAAGTTAAATCATTTATTTTTTTTATTATATTACATTAAAACTTTAATACATTATAAATTTTTTACTTTTTTAGATTTAAAGTAAAACTAACTCCAGGAACAGGTAAAAGAGGAAAGGCAGCAAAGACTGCTATGGCAGTATTTATGAAAGATAAAGAAATTACATTAAGAGAAAAAGACTTATTAAAAGCGGTAAAAGAAGAAACAGTAGCTAGAAATATTCCAGGAAAAGTTAAGATAAGTGCACCACAGATACAAAAACTAAAAAAATAGATAATTCAAGTATAATTTGTAAACAATGTTAATAAATATATATTTGTATTATATATATATATATATATATATATATATATATATATATATATATGATTTACTTGTACAAAAGTTATACATTTATAAAACTTTTTTGATAACATTTCGTTTGTTTAAATCTTCAATTTCTTATAAATCTAATTGTTAAATAATTTATAGAAAATTCTTTATTTTTATATAAATACAGAAAATTAATACTGCTCAATTGTCAGCATTAATTATAAACTTTTACATATTTTATACAATTTTTTATCATGCAAATGTATCAAAATATATTATTTTTTCTTAGTATAAATTATAAAGATAATGAAATGCAATTGCAAATAATATTTTTTTTGCACAATTATATCAATAGTTTTATAAATACAAGTTGTTATAAATACAATAATGTACAAAATTTCACTAAATAAGGATTTTCAATGCATATAAACATTTGAATTGTTAATACTCACGTCATATTTATAATTATGTGCTAAACATGTCTTCCTCAGATGCACTTTCCTGAATTATTTTTGCTCTCGTACTTTTAGACGTTGTATTTCGAATATTTATGGGCCGCGATTTAGTACCTTTTGATATTATCTATTCAAATATATATAATATATATAAATAATAAATTTTCTGTTTTTAATAAATTTAAAAAATATATATATTATATACCTTTGGTTCAGAATCAGATTCATTGTGGATATAATTAATTTTTTTCTTGTTTTTAACTGGACTTTTTTCCTCATTATATTTATTTACAGAACTAGAATTTTTTTTTGCTTTTTTAACTATTTTTATATCATATTCTTCATCAGATTCAATCTCATTTAATGCTAGTTTAATATCTTTTACACCACCACGTTTTTTGTCTATTACAACTCCTACATTGCTATCATCAAGACTTTTCACAGGACTTAAATTTTTTGTTGATTTTGTACGAGGACTTTTTCTTTTTCGATTGATTATATTTTTTATTTTTTGTGGGGTAGTTTTTGGAACTTGTTTATGAGAAATATCATTTTTAATGTCAGTTTTAAATTCTAATTTTCCATCTGGTTTATGTGATAATTGTTTTAATCCTTCTATTAATATTTTTTTAAATTTTTCATAATCTGGTATTTCATTAAATTTTATACTCGCTAATAAAGTCATGAATTTATGCATAGTATTTGAAATTGTTCCATGAAAACATTTATTTAAAAATTCTGGAATATTATCAAAAGCTTTTTCTTTTTGTTTTTGTACTGCAATTGGATCTGACAAATTTTTCTCCCATAAAAGTGATCCAGATAACCATTGAATCATATTATAACCCAAAATTTCAAAATCTCCACGCATTGTTGGTACTATATACATATATGTTATATTAATAAAATTATATTAAATTTTACTGAATGATTATAACTATACTTTTAGCAATTATATTAACTATTACCTCCCATATGTGCATCTCTACTGGTATATTCAATAGTTCCATTATGGGCTTTCTTTGGATCTAATTTATATTCATCTTTTGTTGTATAATGAGAAGCCAATCCAAAATCTACTAGATAAACTTGATTTTTAGATTTTAAATCTAACAATAAATTTGCTCCTTTTATGTCTGCATGTACATATGTTTTATGGTGGATATATTCTAGAACATTTATCTAAAAATTTTATGATAATACAAATATAATAATTCACTTAAAAAATAACTATAATATTGTTTTTTATATATATTTTTTATGAATTATTGAATTATAAAAATTTGTTTTGGATTGCCTCTTACTATTTGTAAAGCTACTTTGTACACTGTATGTTCTGGAAATCTTCGATTATTTGCTTCAAATAATTTCCATAAATCTGTACCATATCGTTCCATTACTATAAATCGATATTTTGTTTTTTTATATTCATGACTACCAGAGCCAATATATCGAGGCATACCAAGTGCTGGAAGTTTCTTTTTGTTTCTCCAATTATCAACTAAAACCAATTACATGGTACTCTTTCTTTTTCTATACTAGTTTCATAATATATACATATAAAATGTACAGTAAAACTAAAAAGGTAAATCTACATAGATAAAAATTATTTATATTTAAATATTGAAATTTAAATAACTCACTTTCATTTGGTTTGGCATTTCTCATGTAAAAATGCATTTCTACAAATAATGGACCATTTCCATGTGGTTCCTAAAATTTGGAAAATTTAATAATTTCACATAAAATAATAAAATATCCAAACAAATAAATATAAATTAATAGATACTTACGATTTTAATTACATTAGGATATTCATTTGGAACTTTTCCATTATAAGGTGCAGCTGTAATTATTATGATGATTAAATAAGATATACGAAGGAGAAAAAATATATATGAATTAAAGATATAAATATATGTATACAGTGTATACATATAATAATAAGAATAATAAGAATAATATATACCAGAATAAATTTCACCAAAACCACCAATACCGATTGATACGCCAAGAATCCATTGTTTTTTTCCCATATCTGTTAATATTTCACCAGCAGAAATTGGATCTGGCAATTTATATGCATTTGCTCCTTTTTTTTTAGGTGCTCTTTTTACTATTTTGTCAGACATCATAAGATTATCAAAAATATATTATTATAATGTATATTTTCGAACAAAAAATTAAAAATAATTTTAAAAACTATATAATATAATTTCAATATTATGATAAATTTATATTTAAATAAATGTTTCATATACTGCACACACTATTTTATCTTTTCAACGTTTCGTGCAGTAATGCAAAGAAGCTATGAATACAAAAAATTTAAAGGCGGGAATTGTAAGTGTCTCAGTGCAACCGTTTCAAAGTCACGGAAGTTCCTATGCACTTAAACGTTATAAAAAATATTTCTAATTAGGATGCATATAATAAATTCAAAATTATTATTTTCTATAATCACAATAAAAAATCTTATTAGTTATTAAATGCTATTTATTTATATTGTATAATGATAATTAGTAAAAAAGAATTATTGTTGGCGGTTCTGATTATTTTAAATTACTTGAAGTATGTAGTATATTTTCTTGTCACATGGTCGTACATATGTTAATTTTCAAATATGTTCAGATAACCGTTAAGATTTATTTGTGTATATAAGAAAATAATATAAAATATGAAGAAACGATGAATAAAATTTCACATTTTTTATGTTGTGGAATTATTTCATGAATCAAGGTTTCAATATTTTAAGTTCCATTATATAAGTTTATAATTCGATTGATTAGGTTATTTTTTCAAATGGAAGAAGCGGCGATTAATTCGCCAAATTCACGTCTAAACGATAATGACCAAATTAATGAAACAGACGACGAAAATTCTCGTATAAATTATAATGACTCAGGAAATGAACATGAAATTCTATATGGGGAGTGTACGCCACAACAGGTATCAACAAGCAGACAAATCAATAATTCTATTTTTAATACTATATCTAAAATTGTTAATCCCGCAGCAAAGGTAAATACATATTATTATTTAAATAAAAAAACTTTTCAGACCTGAAATTTGATATCTTCATACTTTTACTTAATATTATATTTAATTTTTAGGTACCAGAAATTCAAGATTTTAAAATTGTGAAACCAATAAGCCGTGGTGCATTTGGCAAAGTTTTTCTTGGACATAAAAAGTCAAATCCTGAGAAAGTATATGCTATTAAAGTAATGAAAAAAAATGAAATGATAAATAAGAATATGGCTTCACAAGTGATCATTGAAAGAAATGCTTTAGCTTTGACACGTAGTCCATATTGTGTACAATTATTTTATTCATTACAATCTGCTAGTAGTGTTTATTTAGTAATGGAATACATGGTTGGTGGAGATCTTAAAAGCTTGCTTGGTGTATATGGTTATATGGAAGAATCTATGGCAGCTTTTTATACTGCAGAAGTATGTCTTGCTTTGGAATATCTTCATTCTCATGGAATTGTACATAGGGATTTAAAACCAGATAATATGCTTTTGTCAAAAGAAGGACATGTCAAATTGACAGATTTTGGGCTTAGTAATATATCTTTACATAGAGATCTTGAAATATCAGATTTAGTTAATTGTACGCCTAGTCTTTGTACTAGAACTCCTGGACAACTTCTTTCTTTGACATCACATTTATCTTTTGGTTCTGGACAAAGATCGACAAGTGAATCTAATCTTAGCGACAAAAGTACACTTGGTGTTAATTTACTTCCTGCTTTACAACAAAATTCAACTAAATTTCAATCTTCACCAAATTCGATAATTTCATCTGCTGCATCAGGAGATTATTCCCGAGTATCTGGTATTACCCCTTTTCAATCTGCAGAAGATCTTCATTTAACGGAACGTTTGGAGCATATTATTGTTGAAAAAAAAAATGAAGATGATGAGAGTAGCTCTGGAAGTTATCATACATGTGAGGCATCTTCGGTTCGCGTTAATAATCAACTTAATCAAAATTTGGAAGAGGAGGATGAATCTACATTAGAAGCAGATCAATCTCAACAACCTCTTCCTCATACTAGTCCATTAAGTACATGTACAAATACGTTTACCAGAGGTGCAAAACGAAAAAGAGCAACGGGAGGAACAACTGGTTTAACGTGTGAATTAAGTATAATGGATTTGGATGTTGATAAAACACCAAAAAGAAAAAATCGTGGTTGTATATTTTCTAGAAGTCCAATTAATTCTGTTATTTCTGAATCAGTAAAACAAACGAACAATACTAATGATACAGGTATGGTGCAAGAAAGTGGATCTAGTGGAAGAGTTGCATTTAGTACACCAGTATCATTCACGAAACAGAGATGCTATAGTGAAGAAGATGCAGAAACATGCGAAGAAGAAACAGTACGTTTGATTAAAACGACAAGATTTCAACTTCCACCAGTTCTTACATCACATTCAGCCCCTGAGATACCTATAGGTGATAATTCTGAGAAACATCGATCGCCTCAAGTTATATCTCCCATAAAAACACCTGCAACTTCTGGCAATTGTTACACACCTTACAGAACTCCGAAATCGGTAAGAAGAGGCGGTCAAGTTATCAATCGATCAGATGATCGTATTCTTGGAACACCTGATTATCTTGCACCAGAATTACTTTTAAAACAAGGTCATGGACCTGCAGTGGATTGGTGGGCTTTAGGCGTGTGCCTGTTTGAATTTTGCACAGGTGTTCCACCATTTAACGATGAAACACCACATGCTGTATTTTCTAATATTCTTGCTAAAGATATTCCTTGGCCAGAGGAAGAAGAAGCTCTGTCAACAGTTGCTGTGGAAGCCATAGATGCACTTCTCACTTTAGATCAATATGAGCGTCCTTCTGCACAAGAAGTGCGAGTCATGAAACTTTTTCAGGACTTCCCTTGGAACGAGCCGTTAAAAGCGACGCCACCTTTTATACCACAACCTGACGATAATTACGATACATGCTATTTTCAAGGTAATTTTACATTATATAATATATTACAAATGAATGTTATGAATTCGATTTTTGTCTCGGTTTTTTTCTTTAGCACGAAACATTATGCAACATTTAAACGTGAGCAGCTGTGAAACATAAAAATCATATTGATGGAAAAATAGATATCAATTTACAGTTTATTTTATAACTGAAATAACATTATGCAACATTTAAATGCAAGCAACTGTAATATATAATCTTCAAAAGAAGATCATTTCAATGCAATAAGGAGATATCAACATATGGATTGCTTTATGACAGGAATAATATAACATTAAAATTGTATAAACTATTTTTTATATAGTTGTATATGTATAGTATTATAAAATATTTTGTTACAATTTAAAATTTTTGTGTCATCACTTGTTCCTAGATGAACATGTTTTGCTATTTATTTTGCTAATGATAACAGTTCATAAAACAAATTGCATAAGAATAAATTATAGGAATAAAAATTTTCATTTTTATTTATATATAAATTTTTTTAGTAAATGATTCTTAATTTTATATTATATGATGTTGGCTTTGATGATGCGAGGATGACAATGGTAAAAAACTGATTAAGACTAATCTGAGTTTTATTTCACATTTTTATAAATCCAAGGCAGGAAATGCGTTACTCTAGTATAAACGCCAGGATATTGACCTTTACCACATCCAATACCCCAACTGACAATACCAACTTGTGTCCAACGACCATCATTGACCATCAAAGGACCACCACTATCACCCTATAAAATAGAAGATACATTGCATTCAAAAATTCAAATATTAATAATACAATAAATCAGTTTTAATACAAACCGAGCAAGAATCTTTCGCAGCTCGTCCTGCACACAAGAAACTATCTACAATACCGCCAGGTGCTGCGGCACCGTATTTTAATTTGCATTCACTATTTGTCCAAATAGGTATGGAAACTTCTTGAAGTATTGCTGGTTGTGGTCCACCTTACCAATTAAAACAACAGTTATAATTCTTTTTTTGTCAAAAGAATTTTAATTAACGCAATTAGGTATTAAATTAATCTTTTTTTTTTTTTTTTTAAATTTCTTACTTTCTCTCAAGGAACCCCAACCAATGACTGTAGCAATTTTTCCAGAATACAACTGCGAACCACTCGGCAGACAGATGGGTCGTATTTGTTCCGTGAATGAAACGGGTTCATTGAGTGTGAGTAGTGCAATATCGTTATACAGAGTGCGTGCATTAAAGCCTCTATGTCTGACTACTCGTTTCACTCGTCGTTCGATATGTCGGATCTCCGTGTTAGTTTTGATATTGTAATCCCCAAGACGGACCGTTAATCTTGCTACGTCCCAGGAATTCATGCTGGAAACATAGAAATAAAATTCATTCACTCTATACAAAATTCTTTTTCTTTTCTATAGAACATATAATGATAGAAGATTTTGTATAAAAAAAAAAAAAAAATTATTAAAAAAAAAGTGACTGTAGTTCTAATTTTTTATTAACAAATCTAACGATTGTCTTGCAGGAATAGAAGCCATATGAAAATACCAAGCGTACCAAATGATTTTATCATTCTATACGTTTTACGGAGAGCTTACTTGGCAACACAATGAGCTGCAGTGAGAATGTGTTTATTGTCGATGAGTGAACCACCACAGAATTGTCGGCCACCGTTGAAGAGTGCCGCGATCCAAGGCCACTCGCCAGGGTCAGCATTCTGACCACCTACGATTCTCTCCTGATCCTGGATACCGTTCTTTGCACCGCATTGAGACATATCGATGCTCGAAATAGTTGCCGATGGTTTTTCAGTGGTCGTCGATACAGTTGGTACATTTGGCCACCAGGCAGGTTTCTTCGTTGGCCAGGTCGTCGCAATATCAGGTTTTTTCGATGTGGAAACTGGTTTTATCGTCGAGAACGTAGGTAATTCTAGATACGGTGGATGAGTGGGTAGCGGTGGTATGGTGTGATCAGGTGGATGCGTTGGGATCGGTGGCGGCCAGGAACCTGGGTTCTGCGGCCTTGGTTTTGCGGCCATCTCTTCCTCCCCATTGTCGTTGCTTTCCTAAAATATGAAATAAATCTCCGTGAAATAAATCGATTATTTCAATAGGAATAACGGAACAGGAAGAAATAGAGAGAATCGTCAATGAAGATTTCACGGCAAGGAATGGATGGTAGGTGCTTAGATTAGACACGGTAGTAAAAGTAAAGTCGTAAAAGTATGTTTGCGAAACTTCTTTGTTCATAATAGATACACCCGAACTACGACTTTCTACGTTAGAACTTTTTCGATTCGCATCACGTATTATTTTTACGAGTTCTTGGTAACTAACTAGGATCTGTAATTTCAGTTGAGAAATTCAATGAGAAATTCATTCGTTCGAAGGGAGCTTGAAAAAAATATTTTAATTCACTGATAAAAATATTATATGTATATATATATATATATATACCTGATTATTTCCTATAGTGGAATCGTCGCTCGACTGTGGTGTAACGACCGGAAGTATATTGGAGCAACAGATTCCAAAATTCATTTCTCCGTTCCCACTTACGTAGCTGCAGGTGTCGTAAACACCAAGAACCCAGCCATCTAGAGCGCTCAAATCGGGAATTTTGAAATATGGATAACATTCTTTGAAGCTGGTGCAACGACCAATCTCTCCTTTTGATGTCAGGCAAGTATCGCTGTTGGGGATTCCATTCCACAGTATACCACGACTATCTCTCGTCTCGGTTTGGATATCTGCGTTACTGGCGGCTGAACGATAAAACGGTACTTTTTAATCATAATTATAATTTATAATAATCGATGGATTAATTATATCGGCAGAAAGATTTTTTCAAAATAGTAATTTCACTCGTCTTTTTCCAAGTCGTTCGTGATCGGTTTATAAACATATTCATCGATGGAAGAATCGTATTATAGCGGGAATATAACACATAGAATCGTGTACGTGTGTACATAAACGATGTCTGACACATTGTCTACTGTTGGTAATGAATGCAGATCGTCTTCGCTATGTAATGTTATGTACATTTGCAAGAAACTCGTATGATTGAACGAGAGAAGCTTTTTATTTTTTACTACGTACTCGTTAATCTTCGTACGAAACACGTGGGTATTTTTGTTAAATTAATAATAAATATTCTTATATATTATTTGTTATAAACACACAATCTTATTGCGCTCTCCGCTATTCGTACAAACAATATTAATTACAGATTAGATGATAGAGAATAATTCCAGGTAAGATCAAGCCAAATTCGTTATATCATCGAATGTTTTTGAACTGATCGACCGAGACCGAGGCATCACAATAGAATTCCATCCAGATTCTTGACAGTGGGTTCGCTGACCCACAGGTTACATATAGGTGCACACATACAAGACCGGTACGCACGCCTGGAACACTTCCGTTCGCTGTGTATGGAACACACACGCATGATCGATCACATGTGATTCTCGTGTACGATTCCCTTCGATTATTCGCGTGTTATCATCGCGATGAGCGAAATGCCATCAAGTGCCATCGTCATAATCTCACTGTAACGATGAACTCTAACGAGTTGTTCATCTCCAGCTCCTCAGGTGATTAATACTCGGCCATCAATTAGACGTATAATAATATAGCGAGAGGCTAATCGATGTTATTCATCTACTCTATTCCTTACAAGCATCTAATTACACGCTAAAATAGTCATTACATTTCAATCGGAGTTCCATTGTACATCGATCAACCTTGGGGGAAAAAAGACGAATCTATCAGTTATAGAAAATTAACCAAATAGTTATTTCTCTAAAATTCCCAATTACCTTTTAATTTCATTTTATTTGATTTATTAACGAATTGAACAACGAATTGAACTAGATTCGTCCACTTACCATCAACGATTACCGCGTTGTCATCATCCTCTCCCCGATGGACCTCTTCTAATGATGACTGGAAGTCGATCGATTTACTTTTTGGATCAGCGTAAATAGTACCAGTGATCGTCGAAATCGCGATGACAGTGTGCACAACGAGTAGTAACAGTTTCGTTTCCGACGACGCTCGATGGAGTCGGTTCATTTTCATCGCGGAGAAAACGGAAACCACTGTCGAGAGGGGAAAAACGAGGAGAGGATCCACGGATGTTTGGGACCCTGTGTTACCGGTAGGGATCGTGGAACCGGCACTAAGCTTGCTAAGCTGCTGAATAGCCAGTGCTCGTGCTTATAACGGGGCCCGTCCTCCCCTCTCGGTGCTGTTCTTTGCCCCCAGGTAGGTTTCGATACACAAGTTACGGGATACCATCGAGTTCTCCTCTCATCTTCTTTTAGAGGACGTGCAAATACGTGGTAGCCCCATTGCAAGGAAAAGGGTAGGCGGGGTATCCCTTATGTATACAGAATCAAAATTGACGGTATGCTAATTTTCGGCAGATTGAAAGATCCGATTGACTCGATTTATTCCGGTTTAGTCACGCGATGTTGATCTCTCGTGTTAGATGTTCGACTGCTATTTCACGTGTTTATTTTTTTTCGTCTCTTCTCTCACGAAGAATTATATTGAATTATATTGAAGCATTTTAATTTCATTCAATTGGCACTTCTTTTTTTTTTTTAAAATTAAATTTTATTTTCTATATTTCTAACATTACGCTCTTTCTCGCAAAATTATATTTTAGATATTTTTCTTATTATTTTATTGTTTATTTCATGTGTTTATAACAGTTGTTTATAATATTACACAAAATTATTTTAGTTTATTATGATTTTTATGTAAAGATTTTTTTTTGGCAATCGATCAAGCACGATGTATAAAGAATATTTTTCATGTTACACATCGAATCGATCACATTGGTTATTCAACCAACATTGATTCGAAATACCTGTCAGTCATCCGTGATGAGCTCATTTTATAAGACGTCACATCAAATATCCATTTTTTTTTTTTTTTCTTTTCGTATCAATGAATCTCTTGATGGTTCGATTTATTAATATTCGATTCGATGATACGGTTAATCGTTATAAATTAGCAATATATGAACGAATTTGACGATTCATTCGGAATGGCGAAGGGACAGTTTCAATAGAAATTCGCTGATTATGTAAGTGGTGTGAACCGGCTCAACCTTGATTTATGTCGTCGCCGATCTTGACGCCAGAAGATCGTGACTGTCGAGTTCATAGGCATTTGCATAGAGAGTAAGATCCTCGTGCTGACCTTGGAGAGGCCGAAGAGAAGACTGCACGTAAGGGACGGCCGTGAACTTGCCAATCTGTGCACCATCGCGAATGCCAACGTAGCGTGCGTTTCCCTCTGACCACAATGAATGGAATTTCTTTAAACCTGTTGCGTATCGCGTGCTTCGTATCGATCTGATAATTTTCTATCCGATCTTTTTTCTTTTTTTAATCCCATTTTCTCGTAAGTATACATATACATTTGTTTTTCACTAATTTTGAAGGCCTGAGATTTTATAACGAAAAATATTTTCCAAATTATTTATAGAAAAATTTTACTCAATGAACATCATCTTGAACATCTTTGCTACTTTACGTTCGTGAAATTTGCATATTTCAGATTAATCAAGATCGATTCAGAGTATTGATGAGCAGTTGTGCGTGTGCGAAGTTGGAGAAAACAAGTTTATACTAAAGATAAAGGTATTTACGGTGAGATTACGTATTAATATGCAAGCAGTTTATTAAATATTTAACATTTCTTAATCGTCATTCCCTCCCTTTGATATTAATCGTTCATATTTTCAGGTTTCGCGATAAGGTTTTCCTCCAATTGCGATATCAAGTCATCAAGTCATATCATCTATTGCATATTTAAATCTCAATTGCAATGATTGCGAATTCAAAATTTTATTCTATTAAAAATATTATAAATGATAATTGAATATCCGTGACAAATTATGTAATAAAATGATTAATGATTGGACGATTTATATTTATTTAATAATGAGAAATTTTGTTTTAGTTCGTCGAGGGATATATTAATATTTCTTATTTCATTAATTACGTCCAAGTCTTGCGTGAATAGTTCTTTTTTTTCACTAAAATGTGCAGTATCAGGGTAGCAATTCAGTTAAAAAGAATGATAGAAAACAGACCTTGAGATGGGCGTAAATTTCACATTCTGTAGTTCATTGAACTGCCCTTCAAATGGACAAGGGGATAAAACGAGGTAAGTTTTACTTTTTTTCTCTGACCCTTCTCATTCTTTCTTCAGACGTTAGCCATTAATAATTTGCGTCATCGTTTACCGTAGCTAATTTGCAATTATTTTTTTTTTTTTAATTTTTAGTTATTTATTATATATGAGCAAAATATATTAAAACTATAATTGCCATATAATTTTTTCAAAAATTTCTGAACGATATATATGATATTTTCTAAAATGTCATATATCTTTCATGGAATGTAAATTGTTTGTTCAAATTAATGGATTCCTTTTAAGATTTTAAGTCTTATTTTGTCTATTATTTTTTTTTAAATAAGTAATATTTTCCAAAATCTCATGATATTTAAATTAAATTGACAATTCTATTAATTGATCGAAAGAAGAAAATGTTAAGCAATTGTTATGTTAGATATTTTTCAAAATACCTAAGAATTATTTATATGGAAATTACGTCACACAATCATTGATTTTTTTGTTTTAGATTTATTGTTAATGGCTACGTTTGAAGAGAATTTTTAATCTAATCTTTTTAATCTAATTTTAATTCATTTTTAATGACTCACTTTTAATTGCAAACTGTTGTAATGGAAAAAAGGAAAAAAAGGATACGTAACTTTGTACACGAAAAACATTTTGAACAACGATTAGATCTATTTATTATTCAACTTGTATATAGAATTAGAGAAACTTGTTGTAATGCCAAGTATTCATTTTCCTTTTAAAATCTGATTTGAATATTTAAAAGATTTATTTTTTTCTTGTCAGATTGATTTATATCAAGTGTCGGTATTAAGATACAGCTATATCAAGATTTCCATCTGATATTCTGTAAGAGAAGGCCAACGTTCTCTTTTGATGATCTCGTTCGATCCATCAATTGATATCTGTAAATTGTATTCGACTCTTATGATGCATAAAATTTGGTTCAAGATCTTATACTGAGGCTACCGTTGGATGTGTTTTTTCCCTTTGAATGTGAAAACCGGTTGCGTGAGAGCTGCTTTTTATTGTGTATAGCTATAATATATTAAGACACGCCATTAAGTCATTCTTTTTCTGATTTCTGAATCTTAGGAGAATCAAGAAAGATGGCGTGATAAGAATATATTTTCAAACAAATAATATTCTGAGCATGGAAGTTAATGGATGAAATTCAAACGTCTTTTGATAATGATTTTTATTAACGATTCATGGAAATTTTAGCAATGATTAGATATTATTATAATATTGGAAAAAAAAAGGAAATACTATCTTATTTAAAGCAACTAATGTAAGTAATTTCATATAATTATTGTATGAAATAACTATTATTCTGTATTGACTGTAAAAAAATCTTTAACAGACATCGATTGAAGAATCAATAATTGACACCAGGGCCAGTGTCCCGCTACAAGGTCGTATATTCCCTCATGGTCGCCACAGTGTCTACATATACTATGATGGATGCATATATTAGAGTTCCAGTAGAAGGTAGCAAATTTATGAATCAATATACAAACTTATGTAAATTTTATATAATATATATTTGTTATTATACTGTTTAAAATGACAGAATTAGAACGTGAGAATTTTATTAGATAAAAATTTATAAATAAGTTTCTTTTTTTTCAAGATAACACATTTTTCTAAATGGATATAAAAATAATTATAAATTAAAATTCCAGTATCAAAAAAGAAACGTTCAAACGATTTGGAAAGTTTACTGAAAGTATAATGATGATTTTGAAATGATCTTCAAATGATCTCCAAGCGATTTTTATAGCTTCAAATGATCTTGAAGAGTAACTTAAGATAGGTCAGGTAAGATCGTCTTACGTTAATAAGTTAAGTTAAATAAACCTCGGATGAGCAATTTTATTATAAATTTTTGAATGAAAGGAGCAATAAAAACTCGCAATTTATAAAACGTACTAATATAATATTTATTGTTTGCAATAAACAGCGTAATATAATATCACCTCTGGCACAATCTCACGATGGCAAGACAACGCGAAAACGGTATTATATTTCGATATTCTCGCATCATTTTTATCTGATTCCGCAACTTGTCCGGCTTCAAGAAGATTCTTCTCTAACAAAACAGTACAGTACGCGCGCAAATCAGCCCGAAATCGGCCGGTTTCAACATCCCTCCTCTTACACGGCTACATTTCTAACAAAATAAAGGCGAAGCCTGTTGATTCGTTTTTCGTTTCGCATCGCCGTTTACGGTCGCTTTAAGTACGATAGATCGAGACGGCTGGGAAACGATCACGAGAAGACCACAACACTCGCTTGCTATGCTATGCTATGCGATATATTTCTAATAACGCGTTAACGCGAAAAGGGAAAGGAGAGGAGAGAGAAAAAAAAAAAGAAAAAAAAAAGAAACAGAAAAAAATGATTGATTTCAACGATCAATCTTCTCTAATCTACTCTAATGTTTATTCACCGGTCTTCTCTAATCGCGATTGAGGTCTCCTCGTGACTGTGACACGGCTGCCTTTCAAAAATATATCATTAATTAATAATATTAATAAACGTAAAGGATTATAAGAGGATGATACGATAGCAGATAAAAATCGTTCATCGGCAAAAATCGTTTCTCCACAATGCACACACGATGAATCTCTGAACACGAGATCTACATCTGTATATAACGAAGAAAATATATATAGTTAATAGGCGATCGAAATGGGTTCTCAGGGGTGTCGTAGTTCATTATGAGATGTTGAGAAGTTGTTTGATGAAGTTTGGAAGTTGGGCTAAGGAGAAAAATATCGATTACGAGTAAAAAAAAAAAAAAAAAAAAAAAAAAAAAAAGAGAAAATGTCATGGAGTTAACAAATTTTCGTACGATCTCTTGGACACGACTCTCTCTTTCCTCCAAGCATACTGATTATTTCTCCCATTCATTCTTATATATACTTATATATACGCTCTGCCTTTTTCTCTCCTTCCTCCCTTTTACCTCTGTTACGATTTTTTTCTTTTTTTTTTATTCTCATTCTCGCACCATGAATACACGCACTCCTTGTATAAAAAATAATAATTATTATAATAATAATATACGTATTACGTAGCTCTAGTCAATAGAATCAAATAATAATTAATAATATCAAACTATATGCTGTCTTGCAGATAGATGTAACAAAATATAGTACTCATATAATAATAATAATAATAATATGCATTTTACAAGCGTATTTTGATCCTTGCTTTGATATTGGTGTTGTGATACATGTATAGGATGTGTATATGTTTATTTAATTATTCCATTCTTTTTTTTTTCTCCTTTTTCTTCTTCTTTTTTTTTCTTTTTTCTTCTCTTTTCCTCTCTTCTCTTCTCTTCTCTTCTCTTCTCTTTTCTCTTCTCTTTTCGCATGAGAACAAAAACATGAAGACAACAAGTGATGTGTCATGATCGCATGATGCATTCTAGTCCAACCTAAACGCGAACTAATTACTAATTTTTTAATTTTTAAGATGATTTTTAAGATTTGTAAATGTGTGTGTAATATATGTATATGTATACGGCGTGTAATTTTCCAATAAAAAAAATCACGCGACGATGTGTGATGATGAAATGGTTCGTTTTTACCAGTGGCACGTTTCAATGTTGTCTCACCTTAAAAAGAAAAAAAAGACAAATGATAATATAATCGAAAAGGCTATTATTTGATACAATTTTTAATATCTTGCCGCTCGTTTCAGATTCTACGACGTTGCGAGAGAATCATTGGTTACGATCATTCATACATTCTGTTTCTGCCATAATCAAGATAAACTTGGGTTTCACGGGGCTTACATGTTATAAATAAAAACCCTTCGAGAACGACATATAATTATTAATTATGGAAACTTGTAGATGGATATATTCTCTAAAAATCATTTTAATAAAATAATATTCTTTTCTAAAGTTTTTATTTCATCTATCCATATTTTTTTTTTCAGGGAATTTCATACCACATACATGGAAATATCTGTTCTCAAAGAGTTGTCTAACGTTCAAAGGAAATAATGTTTTTCAAGATACCGATATATTTGTCTATCTTATTAAATATATTGCAATATTTGTTGCAATATTTGTCCACTCGCGGCGGATGAACGTGTATTTTCTCTTCTATTTCAATCTCAACGAAAAAATAGAAAAAAGATTACGTATTTCAATGAGTAATACTTGTTCTTTGTATAATATCAAAACGATCCTGGGACACTCAAGAGGATTATTGAAAATGAAATTGCAAAGTATTCAAGGGGTATTAAATCGACGATATTCGATAGATTTTTCGATTAATTCCGTATATAAATAATAATAATAATAATAATATTAATAATAATAATAATAATAATAATAATATTAATAATAATAAGAATGATATAAAAATCAACAGGTTGGTGCAAAAAAAGGAGAAAGAGATGTTTAAACGTTCCTTCGATTGATCTGCAATATTGGGAGGAGATAAGAATCTTTGAATGTTCAAACACGGTATGTGAAAACTATTGAGAATCTTAATCAAGAACTTATCATATAGTTGAACGTGTGATGAGCGCAACATTATTAAAGAGATTAAAATGCTCGATGGCACCCGTCTATCTTGGAATGGCGACGTTCAAAATATTATACCTCTATCTCTACGTACAAGTCTTGGTATAAAATAAGCTTGTTTGTGTGCACGATTTCGTCGATTTGGTCGACGAAATGTCGATCGAATCTAAACGTATAAACAAGTATTTAAACTCTAAAATCGACGATACAATAAAAATAGAGTGGCATTTTTTTTTTATCATATACATCTATACGTCATACGTATGTAATATATATATATATATATATATATATATATATATATATATAAATCTATAACTTAACATTTAACGGGGATAAGGGGCGGGAATTTCTTAAATCAATTTTGATTGATTTACATGCAGCCATCGTGTTTCAATTTACGATGCCAACGTAACTCTATAAGCTAACAACCATCGATATAAATTGTTCGCAAATGAAAACAAACAAAAAAAAAAATTATAATATAAAAAAACGAGTCGCCTTGCATGGGTAGAAATATATTTCTTCGCGATTTTAATTATGCTTCGTTAATTATTTAAAAAATTGTTTACGCGTATACAGATTGTTCAATCGTTACATTTCGTGCATACGAGGTATGTTTTTTTTTCTTTTTCCTTTCGAATTATAAATTCCTCGATCAAGAGGATCCGTCGATGTATAATATGCATTTCCACGAAGAAAATTGTAAAAGAGAGAAAAAAAAATATCGATTTTTTTATATTCATATTCGAATCATAACGAAACATCACCCCGTATCCACGAAATTCTCCACATCGTTGAAACTATCTGTATATCGATGATCCAACAGGCACGATCCGTTCAAAACGTTACACAAGACGATCACTATCAACTAACGATTGTTTTTCTTTCCCTTTTTTGACTTCTCGTGTTGTACGATATTGAAGAACATCTTTCTCTCATTTTGTGTTTCATTTCGAGTTCGACTTACACGTCCAAATCCAATCTCGTTGGATATTACTCATTAATTATTCTTCACTCCCAAGTTTTCTTCTTCCTTCCGTAAATTTGTTCCTTAAAAGATAAACACTGGTGGGGTAGAGTGGCAATTAATCAATAATCCATCGTTCAAATCCTCTTCTCTATCTTTTCTTCCCTCTCCTTCTTCCGCTCGACGCGATTTCTTCAAAAAGCAGGTCCCTGAAGAGCTTTCTCCGATATCGAAATAACGTCCAATAATTCTTATTACTCTCATTGCACCGTGTCGACGATGTTTCTCGCCGACCATCGACGGTTGCCTTTGTCCCTCCCTCTCTCTCTCTCTCTCTCAGACTTATTTACACAAAAACGACGAAAGCCACGTGTAATTACATCCATCTTTCTTCATCCTCATCTTCATCATCATCATCTTCTTCTTCTTCCTCGCGCTTTCGAAGAACATGTTCACGTGTTGCCGCTCTCGTGAACGTGCGCGTGGCCATGCGCGGAATTGAGGGGCGAGTGAGCTATGTGCGCCGACGCCGAGGGTAGTTCGATCAAGGTGACGTCGTAGCCCGCGGTGGCTGGCTGATCGCTTGGATCGCCAGGATCACCGGGTGATCCAGGATTGGCCGGGTTGCGCTCGTTGCTCGGGTCCGGGTTCGCCACTCGGGAATGGGTTACCTCCAGCAGGAACAGATCCTCGTCCACGTAATATCGGATCATATCGTCGTCAATTTTCGCTGTAATTCTGCAACATGGAGGAGAAAACGATGATTAAAGATGGTGGACGGAGGTCGAAACCTTGTTTTTAAAAATATCCAGGGACGAATTACATTCAGGGACGAACGAACGGAGAGAAAAGAGAAATCGAAAGGCTCGGTATAGATCGTATATATATATATATATATATATATATATATAATAATAGCGAAACGTTTTGAATACGATGATGATCAATGAGAGATCATAATGGGTTTCTTTGTGTTTTCGTATTTGAAGGGGCAGGAAAGAAGAGTGAAAACGAAGAAGTATCCATCGCATTCTACAAGCTTTCGATGATGTATTACGATTGATATATTTTAAGTAGATTACGGAGAATCTCTTTGGTCGCGTTCATGACATACGACAGAATTGTTTTTAACGCATCGACAAAAGTTAATCAATTATCGATTCTATTCTGCGCGATATGTCGATCCCAAAAATGTCTGTCGATTGCATAAACGCAATGGTTTCCAAAAGTCATGGAAGAACAAAATTATCGATTCTATTCTGCGCGAGAAAGAAAGAGCGAATAATCTTCCCATTCCCGGATGAAGAGCGAAGAGAGACGAAGAGAGTCAAATGAATACGCGTGATGAGAGGTTTGACAGATATACAGGCATGCGTTGGAGAGGTAATAATAATCGTGTAAGAAAGCGAGCAAACGAATATGCGTGAACAGTCGTGACAGAAGAAAAATAAAGGACAGACAGGACAGAGAGAGATTAGTGGATTAGTCGAGTGCAAAGTGGAGGAAGAGCTGTGGGTGCAGGGTGAACGAGAAAAAGAGAGAGAGAAAAAAGAAAAGAAATAATGACGACGAGAGAGATCAGCGTCATACTCGGATGGGGAAAAGAAGCGATTAGAGGGAGAGACAGAGAGAAAGAGAGAGATATACGTGTACAAAGAACATGGAAAGATGATTATCGATTGATATCGAGGTGCATAAGGTGGTGTGAGGTTTCTTTTTTTTTTTTGGAAGTAAGGATAGAGACTAGCAAACCAGGCAACGGAGAGAGTCAGGCAATGTCACCGTTATGGCATGCACTACTGTGTGGGCGGTGCATGCAAGTAAAGATGACACTCTACTAAACTTACCCCTTTGTGTTTTTGCGATAGAGGTTATTAATACTCGAGGATGCAATTTTGTACTTTGACTCAATCTGTAAAATAGAAAAAAGTAGAACATTAGAATTTTGACAGTGCTTGCGGACCATCGGTCTCGGGATACTCGATAACCGAAGAGCTTTCTTTCTTTCTTTCTTTTTTTTTTTTTTTCTTTCTTTCTTTCTTTCAATTATTTCTTTTCTATCTTTCGCGTTGACGACGTGACGCGGCGCTTATCGAAAAAAGACAGATAGTAGAATGAAATTAACATCGATGGATAAGAAAAAAAAAAAAGGAGAAGACACGTAGAGGAAAAAAAAAAAAAGAAAATGAAGGAGAGAAGAAAAGATCTCTCGTTGTCTGTGGATAGAAAAATCAATTGAACGAAAAATTCGATTTCGAATGAGAGATTGGTTAGCACGATCGATCTGGAATGGAGAGATGGAAATCGTTTTCTGCGGAAGCGATAAATTCATAAATTACGGAGAGAAAGGAGGACGCGGTAACGGAGAGGTAGATAGATAGATAGATAGAGAGAGAGAAAGAGAGAGAGAGACGGTTTTCTTTTCCACTTTTTTCTTCTGCCACATCTGATCGTTATTACAAAACAACACGACCTTTCAATACGTGTCAATAATGTCCAAATGTTGAAAAAGTTAAAAGAAAAAAAAAAAAAGTAAAATATCGGCACCTCTAATCGTTGAAACCATCGATCGTTTCTCGCGATCACAGGGGTTAATGATCCGTGCGCGTGTAAATGATTCATCGCGCTCCGATCCATATTAATTATTGTGAGGATTTTGGAGGAGTGAGCGCATGCGCGTTAATATTAATATCAGCGTAATGAAACGGTGCAATAGGATATTAATAAAATGGTGTAGTATGCTTTCACATGCATAGCTAATATTTATATCTATATAGATACATATGTGTGTGCGTGCGTGTGTGTGTATGTATATGTGTATATATCCCGCGTTATTCTCGCGCATCACTCATTATTCGTTACCGTGGATACGCCGGATCGAATACGATCTCGCGAAAATGTAATAAATTGGCCGTGTCGAGATATCGCCAGGTTTATACGTCGAAACCTTTCCGTATGTCGCTTTCTAGTCGTGGATTTGTTACCGTACCGCTTTCGAAATATTCTATCATACTTGTCGGTGGAGATAGAGATAGACCTTGAATCGAACTGATATCGCCGCTCTCGAACGGCGCAGCTGGGTTTCGAGCAACGGCTTTTAAACAACTTGTGCAACAACGTTCCAAACGTTTCCATTCCACCGCGGGATTCGCGCAATTTCACCATTTTCCTGCCTCCTTTAGAAACCCAGGCCAAAAGCTTCGATCGCAACTTTTTCTCCACCGCGATTATTGTTACGTTATAATAAATTTCTACTCCTTCACTCGTTTCACTTTCGTGTTTACGACGAGTACTAAAAATCGTGGGGAAACAAGTCGGCGATAAAATGGAATAAAATACGATCCCGATTTCATTTTCTTCCAACCAGAGAAATCTTCAACTTTCGTTCTCCTACGTGTCTCTCCAACGAGAGAATCTATATTCGACTTTTGATAAATTCTAAGTTAATCAACTACAAATCCTATTATTAATATCAACATGTTTTTCAAGAAGAAGAAACAATCAGACAACGAGTGATCTGCGCGTGTATTCATCCAATCGCGAGCGGTGTCGGTTTTTCAGTGTGCGTGAAATGTGAGATGTTTCGATAATGAAAAATCCTTGACAATTTCTTACAGCGTTCAACAATCCTTGAACGGTGGGCGGCGTAACGTGCAGCGGCGTGTACACGTCCTCTGACTCCTGGCGGACGTACAGCATCACTCGTTCCTCGGCGTCTGTTGGGCGTAGATGGGGCGGTTGCTGTTGCAGATGCAGCCGGTTCCCGACCCCGGACACCACCGTCCCGGCGAGGCCTTGCTGCACCCCCTGCAGCACCGAGCCTTGCAGCTCCTGCACCTGCATCAGCAACGAGTCCTTCTTGTCGTGCAGGCTGGTCAGATTGTCGGGCGGGAAGTGGTTGTGGAACTTGAGGGCCGGCAAGCTCGGTCTCCCGCAGGCAGGATAAGGGCTGCTGCCCCCCGCCTTCAATCCTCCGCCCTCGCCATTGCTCAGGGACGATGTGTCTGTATCGCCACCGCCCCCGCCGCCACCTCCGTAGAAGCCCGACAACTCCATCGTCGAAAACTGTCGTGGAAACAAGAAATGTTTACAATTTCAATTTATCTTTTTCAGAACGAACGAGCTTACTTTCCAAATGCTACAAGCTTTTGGTATGGTTGGTATTTCTTTTGTATAAATTGTGTTTGCATAAATTTTTACTCTTTCCTTTATTTGTTCAGAGAATTTTGTATTTGCTGTCGGAGGATATATTTTTTCAGATGCTGAATAATCGGCTCGTTCCCGGAAGTTGTTACGGTTTTTGTTATGGCGATGTAAGAGTTGCGGTTAGTGGAGAATTTTGGCGATGTTGAGAGCAGAGGATTGTGGTGGATATTACGCAAATATTTGGAGGCTAACAGCTGTTTGGTTAGTTCGTTTTCTTTTTCTTTTCTTTTTGAAGTAAAAGAGATATACAATTTTTCAGACGACTAACGCATTCACGGTTTTCGATAATTCGATGTGATAGTGTAGGTGTCCGTGAAAGTGTTAGTGTTCGAAAAGGAACAGTGTTTCGAAGCTAGATACAATATTCTCTTTGCGTTTCGAGAAAAGCATCGTCATGCTTGTGTTCATACAAAGTCAAAAAAAAAAAAAAAATAAAATAAAATAGAATAAAACGTATATTATAAACACTTTTTCAAACTTTGATCCAATCAGAGATGTTGAGAAGTACCTTGTCTATAGTGTGCTCCGCTGGTGGAGAGAAGAGGACCGGAGGTTTATGAAGATCGACCATGGAGTAAAATTCGCTGCGTTCCGTGACGGAATGATAGAGCTCGTCGAGCTTTTTCCTACCGGTCGCCGTCATCTTTCTCTTCGCTGCTCTCCTCTCCTCGTCGCGAGTCTTCCTTTCAGCTCCCTGGTGCATAAATAACACCAAGATGATTCATGAGATTGGCTAGTTGGTATGATTTTCTTTTTTCTCTCTTTTCATTCGATACATTCGTTAAACGTATTTTGCAACGTTGATTGAAAGGGAAACGTAGGGGAGCAAGAATAGCCTACCTTGTCGCAAAACACTTTGATCTGGCAATAGCCGCGATGCGAGGGTGGTGTGTACGTGTGAGTGTGCGGCGGTGGGTCCTCGTACGTGTCCACCTGGATATGCAGAGGCAATCCTTTCACGCCTTTTTGACTGGAGAAGTCGGTGCTCAGACATTGCACGGCCACGTTGATCTGTAATATGATGGAGAATAGATGGAAAATCATTGATCAGGATGCAAAATGCAGAGACTTTTCGCGGCTTATGGTATCTAAAACCGAATGAATAAGCGCAGAGTTCCATTTAAGTATCTCCCTCCAGATCGTTAAATGCAAATGGAATCGCTTTAATGAATGATGAAGGACTCTTATACCTTCGCCGAGGATTCGAGTGGGTTCCAATAAACGGCAATCGCATTGTGCGCAACTTCTTCTATGCAGCCCACCAGTCCCACGCTGTTCTTCGTGTCTGTAATGGTATAAATTGTTGTTAGAGTTGCAAATCATTGCGCGATGCCTTGAAACAGCATGCTCTTTTATTTTCTATATACAATTTTATCCGTTTGCTTATGGCCAACGATACGATTCGATCACTCGATCTTACCAAATTTGTTGTAGGATCATCCTTTATCGAGCGGCTTGCGCGAAAAAAATGACGATTAAAGTGTAAATATACAATGAAACGTGCACTTTTATTGAATGAAATTAATTTTATCGAGTACGAGATTGTTAAAAGATAATTTTGATAGAAGAATCGATTTGTTTAAGGTTGACTTAATGGCGGGAGAACTTGGTGATTCTACACGCTTTACTTACCAGCGTCGAGAATACGTTGCTTGACAGAATGTTGCCTTCCGTGCCAGAACTGCCACGCCTTAATCTCGTCTTCTGGGCTCTTCTCTTCTCGGAACATCAACATTACTACGCTCTGTGCGACAAAACATCAAGAAACACGTAAGTACTTTATTAAGCGTGATACTATAAGGACAGATGAATGGTTTCCGCTCTGACGCGTTTACTTATAATTTTTTCATCTTTTTTTCGGCAACGGCTTAAGTAACTTTTTCGTTAACTAACAACCCTTGCAATTCTTGTTTTTATGTTCGTTAAATTTAAAGATGCGCGTATCTTTTTACACAATTATTATCACCAACTGTTTTTCCTTTCCGTTAAAATTTAACGTATAATTGTAACTATTATCTCTACTTTGCAATTTCTTTTGATACGCGAAACTATTCATCTATTTATAATTAACTTCGATATCCGTAGATCTGAATAGGCATAGAGCTGTAATAATAATCGACTCGCATTAAGAAGGTGATGGTTATGAACGTTTGATAGCGTATGGAATCACTGAACGAGCGCAAAAGTGACTATAATTTGAGGCTTCGAACACAAATGTGTATTTATTCAACTCACCGAAACGATAAACAACGATCTTTCTTATCCTTGAGCTTATTTTTAATTGTTACAAATTACAATTAGATATAGAATATTAAAAAAGGATATATAATGATAAAAAATTAACAGCTTGCCTAGGGAAATACGTGAAAAAGTCGATTACCGCGGTTGAATCGGGAGGTTCAAGTCTTTCTTGGCGTATCGTGTCGCTATGCAGAAGTTGAGTTCGAACGTACGCACAATTACATGGATCATAAATTACACGGTAGCGTATAATTATGTAACGTAGATTATAGATAGATTATAGATTCCAGCATCGACAGGCCACAATGAATGGCCTCTATCCGGTGCCTATCCACGGAATTTTTCAAATTTTACGCATAATGACGAGCACGACACGATTCCCGGTAAGTATCATTTATCCGCAATGATCCTTCGAGGGACGAAACAATGCTCAGTCGGTAACGGAACACCGTCGCGAAATCTGCTGACACATCGGTCGCACGAAACGCGAAATTCGCGTGAGCGTGACATAGGACACGCTCGAGCGAGCAGCCGTGCACATACACATGCATATAAATCACGCTGCACCATATAATCCAGTAGCATAAATTGCATCATTCGACACTACTAATTCCCAATAAACGGTCGTGTATCCTTAGATAACCGCGTTTTCAACATTTTTTCATTGGCAATATGTCTAGTTGGGTGATCGTGATTCATTGGTAAAAATATGTGAAACGGGTGAAGTGTAATTACATTGATTAATTGAGAAAGACAACTTCCCCGCCATTTTTGTATTATTTTCTTTCGCGCCTAATATCGAACGATTAATCGAAAGATTAATCGAACGATTCATCGAACGATTCTAACGTTCGATTAACATGGCGGGTTTCGATAGTTTGTACCAAGTCGCGTTACATGGCGTTGCTTTGCGTCTCGTCGCATCATATAATTACGGAATATAAAGTTTTTCTGTACAAAATTGTGAAAAAAAAAGTTTTATAGTTGTTAAGAGTGTGTAAAAATTAAGATAGAAGATATTCAAGAATTTCACCGCAGTAAATTTATCGAGAAAATGTTGTTAATAGTTTTCTTACGGGTGAGGCTGAGACAATAAATCTCCATGATTGCAATCATTTTCGTCGAAGGGGTAAAATTATCATTTTAAATTTTAACAAGCTCGAAAATTTTTAAATATTCGAATGTTCAAACGATGTATAATAGTTAATACGATATGTGATAATACGATTTGATAGAAAGAGAAAAATTGTTATTGGAATATTATCAAATTCATAATAGACTATGTATATAATACATAGTGTGCGTGACCAATGAGAATAGAGACTTCTATCGTATATTTATTCAGTTCCTTATTGTCCCGCCGTTTAAACCATGAGATCAGATAACTTTAACCTTCGCGAACCAGTTACAACACGTGTCCTCGGGCCATTTTCGCGGGTTAATGTTTCTACCATGAGTTACATACAGATTGTCGACAAATAATTTAGAATCAGGCAATCATTTAATAATGTATCGGCGGTGTGGTAGTGCCAATGAAAAATCAGCATTGCTCAGCCACCAATGATAAGGCTTCACGTGAGCGTGACATCGGTTGCCGCGACAGAAGCACGCTTCACTGCGCAGATTGGTGCGCACCGTGTTCGCTAGCGACGCCAAGAAGAATTTTTCGTGATTCGGGTGAATGAACGAAGAATTGTGTGCTGCACAAGGAAATACAGTTTTATCGATAGTTAACGCGAAAGAAGACGGAGAAAGTGTTTGGTGCAGAGAGAATCAGTTCGTGAAAGCAACAAGAGAAATATACACGTTACAAATATCGACGGGCATAACGAGCAATACGTAAGATGAATATGCAGAAGAATGGAAGTCGAAGCTACAAGAAAACAAGGATTTGAACGAGATGGGGAAAGTAGAGGTTATGAGTAAATACTACAGAGATAGAAGAAAGCAAAACAACAATACCAGAGCGAATGGGAGCGAACAAAGGAGGAGAACAACACCAGTAAAAAAGGTAAGTGGATAGAGTAAGATAAAGGAATAGAGGGGAAGTAAGTAAATAAATGATGAATTTGTACTTGTGAGTCTCTGCTCGCGTGTATACATGTATGTAGCTAGTTCGTTCGATTTGCTACGCGGCTAGACGCTCGATTAGCAATTAACAAGGAAGTCGTAACTCCTAGCGAAGGGGATAGGGAAGGAGGGAGAAAAGAATCGGCAACTTTATCAGAATGGAAATTGCTAACGGTGCGCCATACTGCCAATTAGAGCCGCGAGAACAAACGACCTCGTCCGACTTCTTCTTTCGATGCAAGCGTCTCGACGAGCTGCATGAATTCTATTGCTCGTAGGAGTCGGAGATCGAGCACGTAATGCTATGCAAAGTTCTAATGCGATTTAAGAGGAATACCACTTCATAACGATATTATACACAGTGTGCATTGCATATGTGTCGTGTTATATATGTTATACTTTATAGCCGACCAATTTTTGGCGCCACATGTGCAACGTATCCTGCTTATTATAGTGAACGCTAGAGGGCAATTGTCTTGAACTTTGAAACATTGAGAGTTGGACGTATATTTCTCGTTATAAATATGCCAATTTCTTTTATGGCAACATGATTATTTTTAAAAGTAGAAGAGAAAAATTTTCTATCTAATCTTATTATATTATATATATTATATTATATTTTATTTTGAAACAAGCAATTTTTTGTCAGTAATGATAAATTGTTTATCATTACTGACATTATATTTATAACTCACAAACATTACACATTAATTATAGCTGAACAAAAACAATATAAAACTTTATAATTATATTCATTCCGATTATATTTTTATTCCGTTAATCGGAATCAAAGTTTAGATCGTAGAGATTAGATCGATTAGATAGAAAATTTTCAAACTAGATTCGAAATGAAATAGATAGTAATAATAATTCAATCAATCGTATAATTATTATAAAATTATATGATTAATTGTAAATTTATGATAAATATCTTAGTATGTTAATTTTATGTTCGCGTTTCTTCTTAATAATATTTAATTTTACCTTAACAGTTTGGCCAGCCTTTAAAGAAGGTTTGTCAGGATCAGGAACATAGTCTAGCGTGATTCCATAGAATTGTCCTTTATTAATATACGTGATTCTATCGTCCTCTCGACGCTGCGACGTGCTAATTGGTGATTCTAGATGATATTTGAATCCATAGGCGGAGAATCTGCATTTAGAATATTAAAAATACAATCATTCTTTATTCATTGAAATAATTTAACGTATATTCTAATAAAGGTAGTTCTAATAATATATTATGATTTATCGATATATATAGAAAAAAATATAAGGATTTGATCATGAATATCAATGAGTGAATGAATAAATGATTTTGTTGTCTCTTTATCTATAGAAAACATTTAATTTTCATATATTAAGATACAATTACAATAATGCTCATAATCATGAAATTACTTTTAATTTTTTTATCAGATAGTAAAAAAAAAACATAACGATTATGTGACGTCGAAATAATTTATACCTTTATATCTTTATATTTTTGCAATTTTATCTTTACTGAATCTTATTTAACTCGTTCCATGAGTTATTTCACGGAATATTTGCGGTTTTCGTTGCAAATATTCCGAACGAATGACGTCAGTTGTCACGATACACAACTGATGCGCGTCTAAAATTGTTTCTTAATCTTTCACATTGACTCATAAGCATACGATATCGATATACGCGTTTTATTTTATTCCATCCCAATTAAAAATCTTTTGATATTTGATATTTCGAAAAGTAACGAATCTAAGAATCCTCTTAATTTCGAATCATCATTTTTTTTTTCCGAATTATTTCAAACTATTCACGATTGAAATCCCCGAGAAACCGATTTTCAACATCTCATTACGCGACGTTACTCCGGGCCTACTGGTTTCTCCCGCCGCCCGATTAACTCGGTCTAGCCGCTCTAAATATAGTGCCGCGAAAAGCGAAATAAAAGGCGCGATTATCCTTATCCGAAGGAAGCTTTTCCCCAGTGGCGTGGAATGACGGCCTATCGCGGTATAAACGGCCAACTTTTCGCCGCCGACCTATTATCTTTATCTTGCGCGACGACACGCGTCTCCGTTTCGTATTTGCCGCGTTTTTTCCATTCCACCTGGTGGAGAACAACCGGGACAGTGGCTTGCCAGCCGATAACCGAGCCTGGCCCGGGTGAATGGCCTGCAAACACATTCTGCTCCTGTTTGCACCGACGCCTACCTACCCGCCGCGCTTTATTATTACGATTTCTGTGTACAGCGTTATAACACAACGATAAGATTCGATTCTTCTCATTCGAGAATCCTTTCCCTCTCCTTCCTTATCTTATCTTCGTAGATGAAATAATTATATTTTCGTCCCGAATTTTATAGATTTTTATACATATACTTACATTTTTGGTATCTGGATTTTGTCCGCGTCGTTCTGCCTTCCAAAATCGTGCCAAGGCCGCGACCTCGGAGGATTCGGGTTAGGATTGGAGTTGGTTGCCGCAGAGGAAACCAAAGCTCCCCGTTGCACCTGTGCTTGCGCGTGGCTTTGCTGCAGCTGCAGCTGCAATGGTTGGTGGTGTATAACAGCACCGCTCTCGAGAACCACAGCAGCTCCAGCGGCCGTTCCACCGGGACATAATTCCGTGTAGTCGAACGAGGACTGCATAAAGAATAATAACGACTCTTGTTAACAATATAAATACAGGTACAGGCAAGAGGCGGCAAAATCTTTCGCGTAACTTAGATGTAACAGACTTGGGGTTTCCGACCCACGGGTTTCCCTCCCTCCCTCTCCTTCCCTTTCCTCCTTACCTTCCTTCAAACCAGGATTCAATAATTGCCAGTCTCTAAATAGAAATTGTGCACATCTCAGAAATCTGCTGTGAAACGCTGACAAGCTATTCATGCTCGTTTCCTCAATTATTAACCCTTAACCGATAGGGTCAAACAGTTGCTTACGTAACTGGCAGCATCTCGGTAACAACCAGTTTCTCATGAACTTTATCTAACTAAATACGCTACCGCTTTTACTTCCACTCTGAATTAACTCTCGGGTTTCCCCTTCCTTTTTCTATCCTTCCTTTTTGGAAAAATGCGAAACGATTTTAATTATTATATATCACAGATCATCTTTTAATTCCGATGGAAATTACGAAGCTGAGAAAAATTGTTCCAATCCATGGCCGTCAAATTTTTTCGCTTTCAATCCTTCGTCCTCCTCCCTCAATCGGGGGCGAAGAAAGAGAGGCCGTTGCGGTCTCGTAAAATTGCAGCAGGCCAGGCCGCACGCGATCTCACCCGGTTTTGGTTTGTTAATAAGAGGAACGGTTTATTCCCTCTCGTATACGTCTTCATACGAGAGCTCCCTTGGGAGAGACTGTTGGATGCATAGTTACCGCAGCTCGTTACTCGACCTGACGAACGGCATCCATCGAGTCCAAGGATCAACCAGATCCAAAGTATCGATCGAACGAGATCTTCCTCTCCTTCTCCTGAACAATCCTCCTCCTAGCTATCCACTAGAATATCAATAATGGCGGCCATCCGTAATTAGGAATAATAACGTCTCCTCCTCTCGCCGATTTTTCATCGTTTCTTGAGTTATAAGTTATTAATTATAGGTATCTAGTGGATCTAGCAGTTTTAATCGAATTTATTAGCGGATATGAAAAACGTATTACACGATAATGCTCGAAACATGATTAATTTAATAAATTTACGAAAGGAAGTATTGTGTATAATTGGATTAATTTCTAGATAGGCTTCCTCTGCAATAATTCCGTTAGAAGAATTTTGTCAACCCTCGTTGTATTTTTATTATCGCTCGATTTTTTCCCTTTTTTTCTTTTCGTTCTAATCGCGTTGGCGAAGGCGGAGTCGTTTTTATGGTATTATCTTAATTAGTATTCCCCAGCGATATATTCTTCTACGCAACACATTCTTGGAACACGTGTTTTCACGTGTGTTTCTTGCATACGATATCTCGCGGATAACTCGTGGGGAGAGAAACTTTTGCTCGAACACGATTAAAACGGACGGACCAACAGCACGATCGACACGATTTACATACGTGACTAATTCGTCTCGGTTTATTATTATATCCAGTGAGTTTTTTCCATTTCCATTCTTTGCTTTATTCTCTCTGGCCCCGATCTATCGCGATTTCCGTTGCGTAACTGAGAGATTCGATAAAGATTCGATATCGAAGTCGCGAGATCGGAGAATCGATCTGGCGATCGATGCAGGAAAATTACGCGCTGCTTGCTCGATGAGATTGCTGAAGAATGGAAATATGGAAAAAGTTGTATATGCTGTTCTGTGTGTCGTTTAAAGACTCTTAATGATTGTGTTTAAGTATTTTCACGCGTTTTAATTTCGTTCCTTTTTTTTTTATGCGATGTATATTTTTAGTCGAATCGGTCGATGAATCGAGACAAATTCAAAATTACGGTAAATTATGCGCTCTTTCTTTCCTCTTTTAGGTTTATTTAAAGCTTTAAATTTCGACTCGATAAAATGAACGTTCGATCCTTTTTTTTTCTCTCTGCTTTTCGGCTATAAAATCCAAGGATATATTATTTTTCAATCCAATCGTTAATTCGTATCTTTGACGAAATCAATTTGTTCCGCTCCATTAGCTAGCTCGGATTATAATAATAAGACGATTGAAACGGAGCTTTAAGATGTATTTTTGAAATTTTGTATCCAATCTTGTTAAAGTCGAGAAAAAAGGAGAAAGGGGAGCTTCAATTTTTCTAACGATCGCTTAAATTAAAAAGTAAATTTTTCCACATTTCATACAATGTATCACAAATTTTTGCAAATTCTCGGAATTTCGTTTCGATCGAGCATTAAATCTCAAAGACGAAGGATGAAAAAAAGAAAAGAAGTGTAAGAAAGCAACACAGGTTTCAAAGCAAAATTCTCCTCTCGTGTCCACGGCTAAATTGATTTCGATTTTTAGAAACGAAACGTTCAATTTCCATATTCACGGTATTCCACATCTGTCTGGTTTCCTGATATCTTTCGTTTCGTCGGTTCTGTATCTCCGCAGCCCGTAGCGAATATTACACGGTGCACACGTGTAGACACACGTTGGAACGCGGTGTAATCGGCGTGCAAGCGAAAATCGTTGGAGATTTAATCCGTAATTACAAGCCTCTCGGTGCACTGTGTCTAATGCACAACGTGTTCTCCCCGCTCCATTGCGGAAGTCATCGATCCTATCCGACGAGCCTATCCGAAATTATCCCTCGTGGAGCGAGACGGAACGAAATAAACAAACTTAGATTCGAAAAAAAAAGAAAAGAAGAATTATTAGATAATCGAGAAAGTTTAATGATGGCATTTGTTCGAAAGAAAAATAACAAACACCATGATTTTATTACAAATGTCACAAGTTTTCCACTGTAGTTCTCTAAAAGTTTGGAAAATAGAAAGAATTAGGAAAATTTTTATATTTTCAGTATATAAATGTACATTTATATACATTTTCATAAGGGAATGAAAACGTTTTGCAAGGGGGGGGGAGAAGAAATTTTCGTTTATAAGAAATTTCTTCGCGTTACACGATATTTTCAATCTTGGAACGAAACAATATTCTTACAAAAAAAAAACGGAAATAGCATCGGGTCGAACGTTGGACCGAAATATGAATTATTTTAATTACGAGGATAACGATAGGACGCGAAACGCGATTCTCGCGTTTTATTTTGAATCGCGTGCAAGCAGAGCAGAACGGAACGCGTGTGCTTTCTAATTCGTAATGTCAACCGCAATGCTAATGACTTACTCGCGCGGATAAGCCGCCCGTTTGCCCCCGTCCAACGATTAATGTTTCCGGAAGCGGCCGATTACGCGTGACAACCGAGAATACGTGGGAGTGATGAATCGCTTATGGCCACGGCTCGGTTCGACGGGCGCGAAAATTATGCGGCGGGCAGACTATGCGCGAGAAACTCGGGCCCCTCGGGCCTTTGCAATTTGCCCACGATACGGACGATTCGACGCGGCTCGATTCATTGTTTCCGCGCCACGATTTTCCTCCCCTCTTCAGAAACAAATCTTCCTCCTCCGGGAAGTGAATTTTTTTCTTCCCTTCGTTCGAAAGGTTTCCAAGAATTATTTTCCATTCTCTTCTTTGATCGATTAATTGTAATTCGATAATAATTGTAATCGAAAGTCGATTCATTTTCCTCCCCTCTTTAGAAAGAAATCTTCCTCCTCCAGGAAGATTTTTCTTCCCTTCGTTCGAAAGGTTTAAGGAAGCTTTCCAAGAATTATTTTCATTCTCTTCTTTCGATTAATTGTAATTCAATAAAATCGATTCATTGTTTCCTCCCCGCCACGATTTTCCTCCCCTCTTCAGAAAGAAATCTTCTTCCTCCAGGAAGTGAATTTTTTTCTTCCCTTCGTTCGAAAGGTTTAAGGAAGCTTTCCAAGAATTATTTTTATTCTCTTCTTTCGATTAATTGTAATTTGATAAAGTTTTCTTCCCTGCTACGATTTTCCTCTCCTCTTTAAAAAGAAATCTTCCTCCAGAAAATGAATTTTTTTCTTCCCTTCGTTCGAAAGATTTAAGGAAACTTTCCAAGAATTATTTTCCATTCTCTTCTTTGATCGATTAATTGTAATTAAAGTCGATTCATTTTCCTTCCCTCTTCAAAAAAAAATCTTCCTCCTCCAGGAAGTGAATTTTTTTCTTCCCTTCCTTCGAAAGGTTTCCAAGAATTATTTTCATTCTCTTCTTTGATCGATTAATTGTAATTCGATAAAGTCGATTCATTTTCCTCTCCTCTTCAGAAAAAAATCTTCCTCCTCCAGGAAGTGAATTTTTTTCTTCCCTTCCTTCGAAAGGTTTAAGGAAGCTTTCCAAGAATTATTTTTATTCTCTTCTTTCGATTAATTGTAATTTGATAAAGTTTTCTTCCCTGCTACGATTTTCCTCTCCTCTTTAAAAAGAAATCTTCCTCCAGAAAATGAATTTTTTTCTTCCCTTCGTTCGAAAGATTTAAGGAAACTTTCCAAGAATTATTTTCCATTCTCTTTGATCGATCTTTGATCGATTAATTGTAATTAAAGTCGATTCATTTTCCTTCCCTCTTCAAAAAAAAATCTTCCTCCTCCAGGAAGTGAATTTTTTTCTTCCCTTCCTTCGAAAGGTTTCCAAGAATTATTTTCATTCTCTTCTTTGATTAATTGTAATTCGATAAAGTCGATTCATTTTCCTCCCCTCTTCAGAAAGAAATCTTCTTCCTCCGGGAACTGAATTTTTTTCTTCCCTTCCTTCGAAAGGTTTCCAAGAATTATTTTCCATTCTCTTCTTTGATCGATTAATTGTAATTCGATAAAGTCGATTCATTGTTTCCTCCCCGATTTTCCTCCCCTCTTTAAAAAGAAATCTTCTTCCTCTAGGAAGTGAATTTTTTTCTTCCCTTCGTTCGAAAGATTTAAGAAAGCTTTCCAAGAATTATTTTCCATTCTCTTCTTTGATCGATTAATTGTAATTAAAGTCGATTCATTTTCCTTCCCTCTTCAAAAAGAAATCTTCCTCCTTCAGGAAGTGAATTTTTTTCTTCCCTTCCTTCGAAAGATTTCCAAGAATTATTTTCCATTCTCTTCTTTGATCGATTAATTGTAATTTGATTCATTTTCCTCTCCTCTTTAGAAAGAAATCTTCCTCCTCCAGAAAGTAAATTTTTTTCTTCCCTTCGTTCGAAAGATTTAAGGAAGCTTTCCAAGAATTATTTTCCATTTTCTTCTTTGATCGATTAATTATAATTCGATAAAGTAGTAAAGTAATTCGTTCTCCTGGAAAATTTTTCTCCCTTCCTTGAAAGATTTAGCATTTTCCAAGAATTCTTTCGAATTCTTTCGATTCTCTTCTTTGATCGGTCCTCGATTAATTGTAATTCGATTCGTTGTGCATTAAAGGAAGATTTGGTATTTTTTGAGTCGTAATTCTCTTTTCTTAAAGTATTCAATTGGCTTTTGGGATTTGGAATTCGATTCGATTCTTTTCTTAAAGTATTTAATTAACTTTTTAGAATTCGATTCGATTCATTTCTTTTTTAAGAAATTTTTCCGTGATATTCTTTTGTTTTGATATTTAAATGCGGTTGGATAGTTTTACGCGAACGCGAAAATCGTGTCGATTATATATAAAGATTGTAGATAATGTAAATAGATAACGCTATCGTTATACACAATTATCAAAATGTTTGGAAGAATGTTGTTCGAGGAAATTTCAAAACTATTAAACTTACTCATCGTGTAAGTTTATCGAAATAGTAATAAAAGAATGCACCGTGAATGCAATAAAATAAATATAAATCAGAATCAAACTTTTGCAAACTTTTTAAAGTACTTGTCGCTCTGCAAAATTTTTTCCACCATTCAATAAAACAGTTTTATGATCTTGACATCAGATCGGTTCGAAGATAAAGCAAAACTACGTTAAAGCTTATCTTATCTGATTAAACATATCACATTCTATATTGATAATAAATATAGGCAAATGGATTAACGAATTGATAGCGACAAAGTATTAAAATTTAGATATCTCTGTGATATTTCTCGCATAAAATCGTACCATAATAACAACGTACTCCTCGCTAAACTAAATTCGATATCTCTCTATCCGACTTTTCCTCGAACGATTTCGAATGAAAACTCGTCGTGTAAAAAACAAACAAACAAACAAAAAAAATGAACATACCACCTATTACATGATTCTCATCGATTACAGACATATACACACGCGTTGATATATTCCCGATAGATATGCGTTGTTTATTATGCAAATCGTGCAGAAGTATCGTTACCGAGCCGTGTAAATTCTGTTCCAAAGATCGAGTAAAAAAAAAAAAAAGAAAAAAATGATCGCACGTCGGAAAAAAACTGATTCCATTTGCGTGATGGAACCCGCGATATCGACTTGCCAGCTCGATTAAATTCAAAACGAATCAAAAAATATGTTTACGATGATTGGGTATCAATCTGGATAGAAAATGGCCAACTCGAGAAAGTGCACGTACATAGTCGTGTATATATATATCGTAGATGAATCTGCGCAGATAGACGTTTGAGATTGGTACATATTTATTATTAAAAAAAAAGAAAGAGGGGGAAAATGGAGTTTACGATTATTTGAGCGTACAACCGACGATCAAGTCTTATTTATAATCGAATTAACATTCGAATGTTCGAAGATAGACCATCCCCTTGCCGATAGAACGTATCGATCGGCATATTAGATTTTAATGAGAGATTATCGTAATATTTCTCGAGATCGAGATCGATGATATTTGACAAGACGTTTAAGATCGATATCCATGCTACTCGCGGATCGTGTATACGGAACGTTCACGAGACAAAGAGATTTCTACATTTCCAATCTCTTATCTCTCGTGATCGAGATCGCGCGAATATTTTATCCTCTTTTGAACGATTTTAACATTAATCGTCCTGGAAGTTTCCCTTCAAATTAAAAATCGAGTAAATCCAAGCTAATTTCCTTTCCAAAATTTCAAATTATAATCTTACTCAAATCGAATGCAAAAGACAAAAATGTTAATTCGTTCAGAAAATCATTCGAACAAAATCTTACCTCTCCCTCGAATACAAACAATTCGTATAAAGGATGTCCCAAAATTAACCCAAGATTTGAGTTAAATATAAAAGAAAGTTTTTAAAATATCGTTCAATAATGAACGATATTGTTATATCGTATAACCCTCCATTTTTACACGGTTCTCTTAACTTAATTAAAAAGTGGCGGTAAATTCAAAATCTTACAAATATTCGCAGATATCGATAGGATGCGAAAATCATTTTCACGCCACGAATTTCTTTTTTACAAACAATTGAAATTTCGATGACCAACCTGATGCAGCGCCGTGGGCGGATGATGATCTTGCCTGGGCGTGACCGCGTCCGCGCCGATCCCGGAGTCGGGGCTGGGAAGATCAACGGTGAGGACTTTGCTGCTGCTCGACGAGGAGCGTATCGCGTGTGTCGTCGCGTAAGAGCTTGGCACAACCTCGTACCTCGTGTACGAAGCGGTGGTGGTCGATAACGAGGACGAGCTCGAGGATGCCAAGGGTGGCAGGGCGTCCCCCGTCACATAGACCGCGGTCGCCTCCTGGTGCAACCCGCTCGGATTCCCGGTGTTGGCTGCGCCCGTCGCCGAGGTCGACGTGTACGTCGTTGACTGGAGCCGGGGGCTGCACGAGCTGTAAGGGTCGTAGGGGCTGCCGTATTGTTGAACCTGTTCAATTTCAAATTTCACGATTAGATATATATTATATTACGTTAGAGAAGCGGAGGAGAGAGAGAGATTGAGTTTGGAGAAATTGGAATAATTTTGTTTAAAGAGCGTCTTCGAGAAAGTTGCTCTCGAGGAGGAGAAGATTTTTCGTGTGTGCGATAAGAGCGGTTGGATGATTTTGATAGGATAACTTTCGAGTTAATTAGAAATAAATAAGTGTAGTTTTGTTTGTCGAATATTTATTTTGGAACTGTGATTAAATTAATAGCGTAGGGTTTCGAGAGTGAGCGATTTTAACGTTGTATCGAACGTTAATTTTTGAAGTAATTGGATTTGAATGTGGAAACGTGACATAGGGGAATTGTTATTCTAGAAATATTGCGTATAGATTGGTATTTGTTTCGAGGTCTAATAAACTGCACTTTTATCAAGATTAAGTTGGATAATGTCAGGTACGTTTGTCATAATAGAGTCGAGGAGTTAAGGACGCTTGTTTCTACTGTCTTGGGTTTAATATCTGGGATCAGGATAATGTCAATCCTTTTTTTCTTCTTCTTCTTCTTTACCTATTCGATCACGTCGAGTATTTTAATCGTAATGGGCCATAGTCGGATTCGATGGAGTCCGATGGAGTGTTGTCACGTACGTTATCGGGACAAGTACTATCGAGCGCGTTTCCTTTTTTTTTTAAGAACGGACACTGGAATCCTGAAAGTTACTAGCACGCATTTACCAGCTGTGCCTGTCGATAATTTCTGTCAAGTTCCTGCAGGATTTAGTTACTCGTTCCTAAATATATATAAGAGACAGGAGAGATTCGAGAACGAAGGCTTGCCGGATAAAAAGAATTTTGATATTTTCGCTTCGATTGCCAATCATTGATATCGATTTCTTTTAATATTGTAATATAATGTTCGCGACGTCGTTTGAGGGGATTTTCACTGTACGGATCGAAGGGAAACAGGATCATTATTGTAAATTTCAAGTACAACTTCTTCAGGGACGTATGTTTAGTTTTTTAAAAATTAAAATATGTTGAAGAATTCTACTTGACAATCACACGAAAATCTCTTTTGTAATAATCTCTGAAGAACTTTCTTCTCTCTAATATAATTTTAATACCTGAACCTATTCGAACATCATCTTTAAAATCCACGATTAGTTTCTGAAGAATCTCGAAAAAAAAGAGAGAAGAGACGTCTCAACGATTAATTTAAAATATGTCAAAGAGAGAAAAGAGAGATTGGAAAAAATTAAAATCTGTTTTAAAATCTTTCTAATATAATAATTTTAATACCTAAATCTATTCGAACATCATCTTTAAAATCCACGATTAATTTCTGAAGAATCTCGAAAAGAAAAGAGAGAAGAAACGTCTCAACGATTAATTTAAAACACGTCAAAGAAGAAAAAGAGAGATTGGAAAGGAAAAAGTTAAAATCTGTTTTAAAATCTTTCTAATATAATTTATAATACCTAAACTTATTCGAACATTTTTAAAATGTACGATTATTTTCTAAAGAATCTCGAAAAAAAAGAGAGAAGAAACGTCTCAACGATTAATTTAAAATACGTCAAAGAAGAAAGAGAGAGATTGGAAAGGAAAAAGTTAAAATCTGTTTTAAAATCTTTCTAATATAATTTATAATACCTAAACTTATTCGAACATCTTTAAAATCTACGATTATTTTCTAAAGAATCTCGAAGAAAAGAAAAGAAAAGAGATATCTCAACGATTAATTTCCAAAACACGTCAAAGAGAGAAAACAGAGATTGGAAAGAAAAAGATCAAATTCTATTCACGTTTTGAAACTTTTGTAATAATCTCTGAAGAACTTGCTTCTCTCTAATACAATTTTAATATTCGAGAGGATTGAACATCTCTAAAAATCCACGATTAATTTTTAAAGAATCCTTAAAAATCCTGAAAAAGAAAAAAAAAAAAAGATATCTCACGATTAATTTCCAAAACACGTTAAAGAGAGAAAACAGAGATTGGAAAGAAAAAGATCAAATTCTATTCACGTTTTGAAACTTTTGTAATAATCTCTGAAGAACTTGCTTCTCTCTAATACAATTTTAATATTCGAGAGGATTGAACATCTCTTGAAAATCCACGATTAGTTTCTGAAGAATCCTTAAAAAGAAAAAAAAAGAAAAAAGACGTCTCACGATTAATTTCCAAAACACGTCAAAGAGAAAAAACAGAGATTGGAAAGGAAAAGAAAATCTGTTTTGAAACTTTTGTAACAATCTCTGAAGAACTTGCTTCTCTCTAATACAATTTTAATATTCGAGAGGATTGAACATCTCTAAAAATCCACGATAGTTTTTGAAGAATCCTTAAAAAAAAAAAGAAAAAAAGAAGAAACGTCTCCAGTCTCAACGATCAATTTCGAAAACAATGTCACGTGAAAAGGGGGATTGAAGAAGAGGGTGATTGGAAATTAACACTGTGCAAAATACCTGCAGTTGATGCTGATGATGATGGTACATCCCCGGCGGCGTGGGACTGTCCGGCTGCGCCTGCTTGTGCCTTTTGCTGGACTGTTGCGCCCCTCTCGACGAGCTCAAATCCTCCGGCTCCCTTTTCACTCCTGCGATCCCGGTGCTCGAGGAGCCGTCGTGTCTGAGGGACTGCGGGCTGAGCGGAAGCGGAAGGCCACCCTGCAGGCTCTGCCCGGGACTGTGGGACTGTTGGTTGTACTGGTGGAGGAAGTGGTGCAGCTCCCCCCCACCGGCGCCTTCGCCGCCTTCCATCCGATTCGCCGAACCGGAACCGGAGCCAGGCGCCTCCTGCACCAGCAGCTTCTGGCCCATCACACCCCTTCAACAGTCCGTGGAGAATCGACCTTTTAACTCGCCATCTCTTTTGTCACATTCGATTCACGAAACCGATCGAGAAACCGTATATGTATAAGTATATAAGTGCGCGTGTCGAATCGGCACGGGATACGTTTCCATTCGCTCTTTCCTTCTGGGAAATTGCGAGAAGGGAATCATATTGTGGGATAGTTGGTTGGCTGGATGATGTTTATCGCGAGATACATCGATACAAAAATTCTTTTTCTTCTTTTTTGTATCTGTTTCAACGAGACGAGAATCTTAATCTTACGAGAAACAATTTCTTTAACCATAATATAAAATATATATATCTTTCGATTCGGGGAAATTGTGAAAATTTTTGCCAGGGATTAAGATAACTATGATATTTTTATGAAGAAAAGGAATTTGTAAAGAAATAGTATGCACGACTATATGTTGATTAATTTCAAGTTTAAATTTCAATCTTTAAATGATTTAAAGTATGCGTTGAGCATATATCTTCAATGGCAAAAAAGGGAGAAAAGAAGAGTGACGATTAAGTTACGCGTGGATTAATTTTTCTCGCGAGCATCGATGGATGAATTCTCTCGGTAATTTCCTTCGGAAAGATAGATTTTAACGTTTTCGCTGATACGATAATGACAGGTTTTCCAAAGAAGGCCGGACTATCGTTCCTTCGTATTCTCCCTTCCCTTCCCTCCTCGACTGAATCCCGGTTGAAAACCGCTTCGTCCATGTTCCCCGTGGGAAGTTATAATAATGTTAATACGGTATTAGCTAACGAGCAGAGCGATTTATTGTACGGGACGGTTGTTTTACGACTAAACGAACGTAAGCGAGGAGATAGGGATCGGGTGGTGAGGGGAGGGATCGATGTCTGCGGTACATTTGTCATCTCTCCGCTGCTCAATGGCGTATATAATACATAACATAACGTTCTTCCATCTTACGCACAAAGGTGTAATGTATAATTAATTCATAGATTTTCAAGGTCCGTCACGGCGTATATATGCCGTAATGTGTCTCATCAATAAAACGGTTATGGCTTGGTTGGCCGCCGTTTCGCAACGTATTCCGCTTTTCTCGGTGTATAAAAAAAAAAAAAAAAAAGAAAAAAAGAGAAGGAAAAAGAAAAAAAGCAAATACGTACGGGGATAAAATATCAATGGTCTCCAATCATTACTAAATATAAATCGATAAACATCGACGCGCGCGCGCCTTTCCTTTCCTTTCTATTCCGTCCGTCGATAATATTATTATCGACGCGGATCCATTCCCGCGCACAATAACAGTCGCGTTTCGTCCCTCTGCGAGAGAACAACGACGAATTCGTCGTTCGTCGCGAATTATATCTTTCGCGTTTATAATATAATATAATTAATCTTCGAACAATTTTACCTGAACTGAAAAAAGGAACACGAACAATATACGCACGATATACGAGAGAGAGAGAGAGAGAGATAGAGAAAGTTTTCGTTTTTCCAGAAGCGTGTGTGGGAACAGAAGTCGTTCGACACGAAGAGAATCGAGGCTCGATCCATCCCATCTGCCGAATCACGACGGCAATAAAATTTTCTGGGCGCGGAAACGCGATTCGTCGAACGGTCGTAGGGGAGGAGGAGGGGAAGAATCGAGAGGATCGGGCATTATTCCAAGTAGTTAACATGTTATATTTAGCATGATAATACGTATCCACAATACGGGGGACCCTTATAAACTGCCAACGCTCTCGGTGCATATATATATATATATATATAGGAGAGGAGGCCTCTTCCTCTTTCTCTTCTCGCGCGTTCCTTTTTTTTTCTCTCTCTCTCTCCCCCTCCCTTTATTCCCTCCCTTTCCAACCTCCGTCCTTGCCAACGTGTCGTGGCAACAACCACTCCGCCAGATTCACCGGTCTATGCCCTTCTTCCTTCCCTCTCCTCCTCCTCCCCTCGCCCATGCGCGAAGAAGACACGTCGCGTGCTCTGTCTCTTTCCTACTCCTTTCTTCACCCGGTGAACATCGCCACACTACCGTGCTACCTACCTACCCCACGGTCAGATGCTCCCGTACAATGGCTCTTTTTTTTTTTTACACTTGATACCTGATCTCTAACTCTCTCTCTCTCTCTCTTCCCGTTCGTACGTGCACCGCTCTTTGACATCGCGTCGTCTGGTTCGGTTCGAGGGAGAGAAAGAGAGATGTTTTTGCGCTCGAAGAAAAGAAGAGACAGAGACAGAGAGGGTAGTGTTCGTCGTAGTTTTCGTCGTCGCCGTCGCCCTCGGCACACTTGTGCCTGTGAAGAGGTGCGGATAGGAACCGAATGGAAAAACGAACCGACCGTGTGGGGAGAGGAGGAGGAAGGGCGCGTTCTGTTGTCCTTCCCGCGGCGGAAATCTCTCTGCGTAACCGGAGGCAGCAAGGGCCTCATGAATTCGGCTTACGTGAAATGGATCCCCGTCGCTGGATCGTCGTCGTCGACTCTGCTGCGTCGAGACGAGCATTCGTTCCGCGCCTCGCACTCTTAATGCCACGCAGCGGCGGTAATGCGATGCTAATCCTTGATGTAGGATCAGAGGCAGAGATTCATGGAGATCGCGGAGAGAGATCCGCCCGGGGATCTAACCGAACGACGTGAGTTCGCCTTTTGAATATTTCGATTAGAGGATGGAACGGGGGAATTGGTGTAAGGGGGAGGGGTGGTGTTTGATTTACATCGAGGATCGACGCTGTACTCTTCTTTCGAGATTCGGATTTGTTGTTAACGTTGCTAATTCATAATTTTTTTCCAAATTTCTAAATGCGTTATATTATTACATCGTATATTTATATATATATGGAGAAATATCATTTACGATAGCTAGTTTCAAAATTGTTTTTACTCAAAGAGATATAATCCGAATTACGAAATTTGTATTGAGAGAGAAAAAAGGAAATTGCAACGGGTCAAACTTATTAATTTGAAACGTATATATAATAATTTATTTTTTTCGATAGTATATGCATATCGTCGATTCGATGCATATTCATACGTACGCGCGTGTGTAAACGAAATAGGTGTTTCAATAAATTATATTATCGTTACATAAATCTCGTGCGAAGTCAAAGATTGGTTCCGATCCTCTCGTATAACGCGACTTTTTTAACTAATTAAATTGCAACCGTTCTTCTGTTAAGAATTCGACGATCGATATTTTTAATTCTCCTGCTTGGAAACTCAATCTCTCATCTCTAAATCAGACTTTAATTCTCTGGTTGTACGAACGAGCGAGCAAAAAGCAATAATTTGTCCATATATTTTATAACGATTATAACGTGATCCATTCGAACGAACTTTTCAACTTGTTGATAAATTAGACGCGCGTTGAATGAAGCTTATATATATATATATAAAAATAAAATAACACAATTTATCCACGGTTTAAAATATTTATGTGTAGTGAAGCTGGTAGGGGAAGGTATGGAAGAAATGGACTCGAGTAGCGGCACAGTTTAATCACCTTCTGTGCGGTAATTCTCAAGCCGGTTTTCCACGAATTCATGAATTCGCGACTGTTTCCCCGTACACGGACGAGCAAATTATTCCACGTAACGTTACACGACCGCGCCGTTTTTGCCATGTCGCCACGCAATTGCGTACCGTTTGCGTTAGTACGCGCAAAAGAGGCAATTATGCGCTTACGGTGCAGCATTATCGACGACAGACGTACCACGCGCTGCTTCGAGGTCGCCGGGTCGTCGGAGGGTCACCGTCTGCTCAACCGACTTGTACTTTTGTGTGTATATATACATACACGCGAGAGGATGGAGACGGTATTAGAAAAGAAAGAAGATTCTACGAATTTTTTATATATATTCGAGTCATTAACTATCTTTCTTCGATTAGACCATTCTTGAAATCGATTCTTTATGAAACAACTTCCCAATTATTTTTCATTGAGAAAATTTCATTTTCTTAATGAACAATGTTTGTAAATTCTTCGCTCAAAATTTCGACGAAACTTCTTTATAAGAATTTCATCTTTCTTCCTCGATATTTACAATACAATCCTTATAAATCTCTTCCAATCCCTTTATTAAAAAATCTAATTTTCCTAGAGAAAATCTCCTTTTCCAATTAAAACAACTTCCCAATTATTTTTCATTGAGAAAATTTCATTTTCTTAATGAACAATGTTTGTAAATTCTTCGTCCAAAATTTCGACGAAACTTCTTTATAAGAATTTCATCTTTCTTCCTCGATATTTACAATACAATCCTTATAAACCTCTTCCAATCCCTTTATTAAAAAATCTAATTTTCCTAGAGAAAGTCTCCTTTTCCAATTAAAACAACTTCCCAATTATTTTTCATTGGGAAAATTTCATTTTCTTAATGAACAATGTTTGTAAATTCTTCGTCCAAAATTTCGACGAAACTTCTTTATAAGAATTTCATCTTTCTTCCTCGATACTTACAATCCTTATAAACTTCTTCCAATTCCTTTATTAAAAAATCCAATTTTCCTAGAGAAAGTCTCCTTTTCCAATTAAAACAACTTCCCAATTATTTTTCATTGAGAAAATTTCATTTTCTTAATGAACAATGTTTGTAAATTCTTCGTCCAAAATTTCGACGAAACTTCTTTATAAAAATTTCATCTTTCTTCCTCGATACCTACAATCCAATACAATCCTTATAAACCTCTTCCAATCTCTTTATTAAAAAATCCAATTTTCCTAGAGAAAGTCTCCTTTTCCAATTAAAAGAACCTTCGAAAGAGCTTCTTCTCTCTCGAAATTGAAAAAAAAGTATTCCTTTCACTTTTTCCTGCCCATCCAAAATCCAAAATCAATTAACTTAATTCTTTCTAACAGATCCTGGAACAATGAACCGACAGGGTCGGTGGATTCTTGCAAGGGTCAGATGTTAGCCGTAGATGTAGATGTATGCGTGTCCCAAACGAAAAAGCTTGCGGTATCAGTGTTGCGGGGTCCGGTTCGGAACCGGAATCGGCATTCCTCAAACCGGAAATCGGGCGTATCGGAAGAGAGCGTGTGCGTGTCCTCGAGACCTGTCGGCGCTCGAACTCGAAAGACAGGTCTCGCTGGTGCGTGGCTGTCGGGTCGGGTCACTCGTTTCGATTATTATTATTGTCAGAAGCGGCCGGTTCCAGCTTCTCTTTTCTCCTCTTTCCTTTTTTTCTTCTTCTCTCTCTCGTCTCCTCCGCTTTTTCCGAGGACCTTTTTTCCTTGGCACGCATTCACGCACGCACGTCACCTGTGCACGCAGCACGCGCCACTCCCGTATGCGGTATGCATATGTACGCGGCTTTTTCGACGTTACGAATTTGAATGCGAGCAGCGTGGACCGGTGGAGGGAGGGGGAGGGTCGAGCTTCCGCGCCTCCAATCTTCCTTTCGTGGACAGGGATTGGATCTTCTCTGGAGATGCTCGTTCTTTTGGAAAATCTTTGGATTCTCCTTTTTATGCAATTTTCTGATTTAATTTCTTCTTTTTTTTTTCCTTCGTAATTGCAATTGGAGTTTGAGAGTTCGTGTTAAATCCTTTAGAAAAGGATTAGTAGATCGGTGGAGGGAGGGGGAGAGTCGAGCTTCCGCTCCAATCTTCCTTTCGTGGACAGGGATTGGATCTTCTCTGGAGATGCTCGTTCTTTTGGAAAATGGATTCTCCTTTTTATGGAATTTTCTGATCGGTTTAATTTCTTCTTTTTTTTTTCCTTCGTAATTGGAGTTTGAGAGTTCGTGTTAAATCCTTTAGAAAGGGATTAGGTATTTTTGATAGTGCAATGTCTTCTTCTTGAATGAACCATAGAGCTATACTTTGATTTCCTTTCTTTAATGTTCGAGAGGAGATTATTTTTCTCTTCCTTCTCTGGCCTTCCTTAAAAAATTGAAGCTTTAATTTCTGGAAAGGATGTTTTGTCAGGATAGATAGTTGGTTCCTGGTTCTTTTTTCTTTTCGAGAAACACGAGAAGGAGGATTTGGTATGTCGGACACGTGTCGCTTTCGAGGATCTTGATTTCGATGCGAATCTTTTTTCATAAAAGTTGCTCGTTGATCGTTGATCTTAATGGTACGCTTCTGAACTATGTTTACAACGTCAAAATGTGGGATTAAACGCGGCGCGATTCGTGGAATCGTTTCCCTTTCCCTGGAAACCGGCGAAGTTTGATATGTCGGGCATGCCTAGCCCGTGCTTTCGTAGATCGTGATCTCGATGCGTGACTTTTGTTACATTCTCCCTCCCCCTCCTCTTTCTTTTTTTGAGGATTTCGGGCCCGAGTAGACGGAAACTATTGATGGATCGAAGGAATAAAATACTTTACGATACGAACGATACAAAGAAAATTATAAAAAAAATCTTCGAATTTCTCTTTCCTTCGAAATCAAAATTTATAATTATAGAGATCGAGTATTTTATATAATAAAAAAGCATCGATCTACGAGTCGAATAAATAATCGAGTAAAACGATAATATATTGTAATTATACCTCCGTTCCAATGGGGAAAAAAAAATCTATCTATACCAACGTCTCGATAAATCCCGCCTCGTTCCAACGAGGCGCAATGGAATCTATCCATTTCGTATTTCATATTCTTTTCAAATTATCACTGTATCGTTAACACCGGGATCGGCGAGCGTTAGCTAGGGAATTCGCGTTTTTAGGTCTTTGCCCGCAGAAATCGTACGGATGACCGCTCGAACTCGTCTTGGTCTAGTCAACACCGTGTCCATGGAACCGGCTACAAGGATCGCGAGGTCAAAAGCGTACTTGACACGTCGTCTTGAGAAGACGCTGTCGCGATCGCTGTTAAGCCGTGTAGCAGTGATAAAGTCGCAGATTTTCGCGGGGGGGTTGGCGCGGTTCGCGGTTCGCCAAAGAGAAACCGGACTTTCCGTCCTCTCGAAACGGGAAGAAACGCGAGAATGGGGACCCCGAGAGAGGACCTGAGAATTATTATTCCGCGTTACGTATTCAACAGCTTCTCGCTTATTTCGCGATAAAGAAAATTAACGAACGATCTTTTTTTTTTTTCTCTCTCCCTTTTTTCTTTCGGTTGTAGATATCGTAAAAAAAAAAATTGTTTTCAATTTGGAAAATTTTGTTTTCTACTTTCTAATCGGCGGGCGATAATGTAGAGTGGAATATACAGCGAGGGAACAGGTTTCTCTGTGATAATTACACCATTTGCTCCATCGCTTATTAACCCATTAAAACCGCGCAACGAAATAATGCGTAAAAGTTGCGCAAACGAAACAGATATTATCGAGGGAACGTTTATCGTATTTAACTAATATATATATATATATTTTTAATATATTAATATATATATATATTTTTTTCTTAAATTGGAAAACTATGTGATATTTTGCACAAGGATCGGAGAGGAAAAAAGAGATTTATGATTAATGAAAAAATAGTTTATCGTGAATAAATTTCTTAACGCTTTATAAAATTATCTAGGCTCTCTTGTGTAACTTTCGTCACGATTACAAAATATATAAGAAAACATATAGAAACTCAATAATAAAAAATCGGTACTAATTGGATTTCAATTCTATCAAAATTAGAATACGAAATATTTCTTTGGGAAGATTCATTCCATATTAAAATATTCTTTACAATTCACGTAATATAGGATCGATGATTATTCGATCAACAGCTCCAACTCTCTTCTCTCCATCTCTATTCGAAAAATCACAAACGACGTAAATACATTTATCTGTGAAACAGTTGTTCGATACACTTTTTACCAAAGTCCCTTTTCCTCCCCTGCACCTCTTTCATCATCCCCATTTCCAAGCAACGTTCATCTCCAGTTGTTCATAGTTCACCTCTATCTCTTCGATCTCGCGTCTTATCACGTAACAGCCTTCCCTCCCTCCTCCCGCGATCGCGGCACCGCAATACAGAAAATTAACCCATTAAAGAGAAGGAAATAAAAACCCTTGCCTAGAAGTCCGGTTCTAAACAATCCGGTTGGGAAGGAAAAGTCGGGGGGAGGAAAAGGAGCGCGGGTGCGTTTGAGGAGGGAGGAGGGGGGGAGCGTTTACGGCGTTTTGTGATCATAAATTCAAATAAAGGGGAACTCGCTCGCGTTACGTGTCGGGCATAAAGCACGCGGCGGACAGCGAAAACGGGCCGTGCCACTCGTCCCGCGGCCGATTCTGGTTACGTACCGGGGCCCGTTTCGTTTTACGACGTGACACGAGGCCCTCGTCAAGTGGGTCAGAGGCCAGCCTTGGTAGTGGGCACGCCAGGTTCCTCGTACTTCCACTGATCTCCGCGTAACGATAAACCGGCAAACGAGACGCGTAATAAGGAGTTAAGGCCGAGCTACACGTCCGCGGGGGTACGTGGAGAAGGGGTGGCCACCAGTTCTCCTCCACTGCGCACGCTCTCTTTCTCCTCTCCTAGCTTTTATATTTTATTATTTCGGATTATTTCAACCGTTCCTCCTCGCCACGATTCTAAAAGTTTCTCTCCTCTGTGATCTTTTTGCCTTCCGTTTTCTTTTAAGGATTCGTTTTTAGGATCTTTCTTTTGCTTCTCGTAACTTTATTTCGAATTTTCTCTTGTTTTAGTCTACGTGGCTTCGAAATTAATAAAGTCAATTATTGAATCGGCGATTTGTTGTAAATCCAACAAAATCCAAGAAAGCGCGAGGAACGCAATAATCACCTTTGTCGAATTTTCTCTTGTCTTAATCAGTCCAAAGAAAAAGGAAAATAATTTAAATTCTAATTTCTTAATCGCGAAAAAGTCTACGCTTCGAAATTAATATAAAGTCAATTATTGAATCGGCGATCTGTCGTAAATGATCTAAGAAAGCGCGAGGAATGACGCACAAAACGATGTAATAATCACCTTTGTTGAATTTTCTCTTGTCTTAATCAGTCGAAATGATTTAAATTCAGCGTTAATTTCTTAATCGCGAAAAACTCTACATGGCTTCGAAATTAATATAAAGTCAATTATTGAATCGGTGATCTGTCGTGAATGATCCAAGAAAGCGCGAGGAATGACGCAATAATCATCTTTGTCGAATTTTCTCTCGTCTTAATCAGTCGAAAGAAGAAGGAAAATGATTTAAATTCAGCGTTAATTTCTTAATCGAAAAAGTCTACGTTTTCAAAATTAATAAAGTCAATTATTGATTGCCGAATGATCCAAGAAAGCGCGAGGAATGACGCAATAATCAGCTTTGTCGAATTTTCTCTTGTCTTAATCAATCAAAATGATTTAAATTCAGCGTTAATTTCTTAATCGCAAAAAAGTTTGGCTTCGAAATTAATGAAATCGATTATTGAACGGTCAATTATTCTATCGGTGATCCGCCGAATCGTAAATGATCCAAGAAAGCGCGAGGAATGACGCGCAAAACGGTGCAATAATCACCTTTGTCGAGGTGATTCACGCGCCACCGCGGCATATAAAAATAGATGGACAATGCGTGTAACGTGCAAAGATACTGTTTCTTTCTTGAGAATACAATGATAATGATAAACCGTAACGTAGAACCGTAATATAAAAAAATGACACCGCGATCGTTGCAACTGTTTTTGTCGAAAGTCGAGTTTTTTAATGGCGTCTACACAACACACTAGCTGTCCCGCTACTTGTTTCACACGGTCGCGGGATAATAAAACAGGTCTCGTTTTTTAATACGGTACACACGATCTTGAGAATGGGAATGTTTGTAAAATGTTTCCTAATTAAGTAATGAGATTGCGAAGATTTTCATAATATGTATTTTTTAAGTTTCTTTTTTTTTTTTTTTTGCGAAAGCGTTTAAAACAACGCGCGCGATATTAAAAAGAAGAGGAAGAAGAAAAGGATGTAGAGAATATTTTAAATAGGAATTGTATTTTTATCTGGATACACGGCTCGGAATGGCCAATTAGCGTGAGTCGTGTTTCTTCGAAAGTGATTTATGCGATTCTCTTTATTTTTTTTATCCTTATTTTTGTTTTAAGTTTGCTGAAATAAGCGCTTAATTTATTTATCAAGTGAAAGTGTTACATTCCTCCGACCAAGTTCTTATTAAGGAATATTTCATATACATGTATTGCATCTTGGATCACTTTTAAATTGCGAATAATTTGCATGAATATGACTTTACGTATTTCCTTTCAAAATTTAGAAAACTCGAAGGTAGAAAGAAATTTTTTCAAATGCAAGCAACAAACGAGAACACTGTTTGAAAAAAACTCTTCCAAGACGTTCATTAATCGATTTATCACGATCGGATCCGTCGACACTCGAGGACTCTGACTCCGTTATTATTACCTAATGAAACGTTGCCGTACGAATTCCTGCTCTCGACTCGCCACCAGTTTTCTCGATATACCGACGCTCGAAATAGCAATTTTCCGCGATTAAAATGAAAAGAATCTCTTCGAGAGATTCGTCTTTTTAGTTATAGGAAGAAAAACAAACTTCCTCTCTATTTTCACCCCGCCCCTTCTCCGATTGTCCGATCGATTCGAAGAAGCGAAATACATACACGGATATATAGACAGACAGAGCGAAAAAGGCAAAAGTGGCGGAGAAAGAGAAGAAGGAACAGGTTTCTCGAAAGTGGTGGGATAGATGGATGGATGGATGGATCGATCGATCCGAACGGATACAACGTTATTATCATCGCGAACGACAGGAAACGCGAAGCACGGCGAAATGAAATCCACCGCGAGCGATCGGTTCGAATTCCATTTCTCAACGCGACGTAATGCATCCATCCCCCGATGCCTGCCTTCCACGTAGTCCGAGTCGGGATGTAATGATACGCTATCGCGTGTCGAGGAGAAAGAACCGACAAAAACCCGTACGATCTCGAGAAACAGTGTTTAAAACACAGTGTGGCAAACAATATAATCGATACGTTCAATGTCTCCGATCTCCTTGGAAACACGAACTTTCCACATGGCGGAGTTGCGCAACCGACGAACGACGAGAGAAACTTCGCTCGAAAACGAAGCGTCTTTTCGTCTTTGCATCTTTCGTCGTCGCATCGCATCATGCGCTTTGTCAAATGGAAAGGAAATACGATTATTGAATTAATTTCCAGGGATTGTTCTGTTAAAAATCTGAACGAATCTCGTTATTAAGATTCTTTAAGATTCGAGACGAGGAAATAATCATCTGAATCGATTAGAGATGCCTGGAGAATTAAATTTCGTCACAACGTAAATTTTACTTTTATTTCAATCAAGATCGTATAAAACTTGTCGAATTTTCCCGATGGAAAATTTGTTAATTCTCTGATTATATTTGGGATACTAAAATCGGAGGGAAAGAAAGGCGGCTCACGGATTAAAAGTACCATCTTCGAGAACGATCTTTATTGCGGCGGCTTGCTGTGAAACCGTATGCCGATTGTTCAACCCCCATGGCGCGGCCATAAGCGACTCGGCTCGAGCGTCACACAGTTGTGCCCGGCCTTGGACATTATATTATCTCGGAGAGAGAGAGGAGGCCCGTCCGGATCGAGCTTTTGCCGGCTGGCAAAATCTTCCCCCTTAATGGGACCGTCCCGCGACGAGAGATAATAATAATTTCGCGTCGTTAAGGGTAACGCGCTTCACGCCTCCTTCCGCGCCAACAGATGGAACGTTGTTGATGAGCCCGTTGGACACGGATGGACAGGGATTCGCGTATCGACCTCTTCTCGATTTTCGAGAATCCGTTTCGCTTGCTTCTGACGAAAGGAAAAATACCCTTCGATCGACTTTAAATTTCTCGAATCGCTTTTTGCAAGATTGGAAAGAGTGACGAAATTAGGAAGAGGAGATCGATTTTGATAAATAAAATACCCCTTCTCCTCGACTTTGTTAAATTTCTCGAATCGCTTTTTGCAAGATTGGAAAGAGTGACGAAATTAGGAAGAGGAGATCGATTTTGATAAATAAAATACCCCTTCTCCTCGACTTTGTTAAATTTCTCGAATCGCTTTTTGCAAGATTGGAAAGAGTGACGAAATTAGGAAGAGGAAATCGATTTTAATAAATAAAATACCCCTTCTTCTCGACTTTGTTAAATTTCTCGAATCGCTTTTTGCAAGATTGGAAAGAGTGACAAAATTAGGAAGAGGAGATCGATTTTGATAAATAAAATACCCCTTCTCCTCGACTTTGTTAAATTTCTGGAATTACTATTTTTTTTTTTCGTGCAAGATTGGAAAGAGTAACGAAATTAGGAAGAGGAGATCGATTTTGGTAAATAAAATACCCCTTCTCCTCGACTTTGTTAAATTTCTCGAATCGCTTTTTGCAAGATTGGAAAGAGTGACGAAATTAGGAAGAGGAAATCGATTTTAATAAATAAAATACCCCTTCTCCTCGACTTTGTTAAATTTCTCGAATCGCTTTTTGCAAGATTGGAAAGAGATGAAATTAGGAAGAGGAGATCGATTTTGATGAATAAAATACCTCTTCTCCTCGACTTTGTTAAATTTCTCGAATCGCTTTTTGCAAGATTGGAAAGAGTGACGAAATTAGGAAGAGGAAATCGATTTTAATAAATAAAATACCCCTTCTCCTCGACTTTGTTAAATTTCTCGAATCGCTTTTTGCAAGATTGGAAAGAGATGAAATTAGGAAGCGGAGATCGATTTTGATGAATAAAATACCTCTTCTCCTCGACTTTGTTAAATTTCTCGAATCGCTTTTTGCAAGATTGGAAAGAGTGACGAAATTAGGAAGAGGAGATCGATTTTGATAAATAAAATACCCCTTCTCCTCGATTTTGTTAAATTTCTCGAATCGCTTTTTGCAAGATTGGAAAGAGTAACGAAATTAGGAAGAGGAGATCGATTTTGTTAAATTTCTCGAATTACTATTTTTTTTTTTTCGTGCAAGATTGGAAAGAGTAACGAAATTAGGAAGAGGAGATGGATTTTGATAAATTTCGCATCTTCGATGATACCTTTAGATTTCTTTAGATGGACGTCTTTTTTCTAGATAATCGAGGATCACAGTTAAGTTAAGGCAAATTTTTCGATTATCGTTTATAGCGCAACGAGTTTAACGTTTTCGGTCTTTCGTTTCGAAGGCTTAACAGAGGGAGACATTCCTTGGCGCAAGAGATCGACCACGAGCACGGCACGAATAAAACTCGCGGAAACGCGCGAAATAAAATACCGGGGGCCCAGCAGTTGGCGGCGCAGCTGCGAACCCCGAGCCTCTCGCAGTCGTAAATTCCACGCCGTTATCACGGTATTCGTACACACGAAAATGTAGCGAAGGCTGGCTTTCACATTTCAGCCACGCCAATCCCGAGCCCGCGATTGTCGTCGTATCGCCGTTGAAAATTTATCGTTTCGTTGAAATCGTGCCTTGTCTCTCTCTCTCTCTTTTTCTAAACACGGTCCCTCTTCTACTCCCCCCTTCTTCTAAGGGGATCGAGAAGAAACGGTTCGATTTTTCGATCATTGCATCGAAATTGCCTGCTTAATAACTTATTCCCTTATATTTCACTCAACTTTCACGCGTGTGAAATTTATGGAATCACGAGCACAGTAGTCTCGTAGCCGTAATTTTCCTATCCTCCTGTATCTTATAATATATATATATATCGATCGAAACTCGATTCGATTAAATAACGAAATCCACAAGTTCGCGCAAGGATTCACGAGGTATTTTAAAATCCCTCGGATCGGCCGACAGGGAGAACGTTAACACAACGTCGTAGAACGTGCTTTACAAACTTTGCCGAGAACAGCTGTAGAATGCGTGAATTTATCGCGTTTCCTCTCGAAGTTACCGCAGAGAGAGAGAGAGAAGATCCTCTCGAAGACTCGAGTGGCAATTACGATCATTTACGAACGTAACTCCTCTTTCGTTTCGGTTTGACAGTAAAAAAGGATTAAGAGATTTTTCTTCTCGAAAGAAGTTGAGAGAAGAAAAATTGCCTAATCGGATGATCGTGGTGAGAAATTTTTTTTAAATCTCTCAGAAGAAATTTCTTTCAATATATATATATATATATATATATCTGGAAAAAGAACTTGTAAATTGTGCAATTCCTTTAGGATAACGATCCCGCGTAATTGAACCCGTTGCAAACAGTATGGTAAATAATTTATAGGTTATAAAGGTTTATAGATGTTGGACAAACGAAGCTATTATATATCGTTGGCGGGTGAATCGAGCGTTGGCTGGATTACGTTGGGGGTTGGGCATCGGTTGCTAATAGGCACGATATACGCTTGAACCTTGGCCACAAGGTCTGGGTTAAGCGTATACCGTTGTCGAAGCCTTGCGGAGAGAGCCGTCTCTCCGCAAGAGTATAAACGTTTGCACCGTTAAAATCGTACGTCATCGTCTTGGGGACATCCAAGTCGGGGGAAAAACGGACTTGGACTTGGAGGGATTCTTGCAGCTACCGTGAGACAAATCGTCCTACTCGGAATTTTTTTTTTCCCTTCGGGAGAAAGTTCGATTGCGATTAATTAAATTTCTTTTTTTTTCTTCGAAATACTTTCTAACTTGAAATTTCTCGCTTAATTGCGTCGAAAGAAACCAGCCATTTGTCAATCATCTTCTGTCTCATTTAGATTTTCGGAGGAATATTTTTGCATTTTATTTTTTTTTTTAGGTTAGATTTAGATTGCATCTGCAGGAAAAAAATTTGTTATCCGAGATTGGAATATTGGAGGGGGAGAGTCAGTTTGTTCTTCAAATATGATATACGTACAAAGATGCCTGCTACTTTGAATATTTCCCGCGCATACTTTGGATTTTTGTTTATTAAGCTTTTTGCATAAATGCATAAACATCCACATATTGCGTGTCTATATATCTCTTTGCTCTCCTGAATCGCATTTTATTACAAACGTTTCGTCGTATTAATGTAAGCAAACCATAAACGTTTATGCAAATTCAAATTTTTATGAACACGACTATATATATATAGAGATTGAAATAAACGCATTCGTCTCGAATGTGTTGCAACGCGGCTTCGTTTCGCTCTCGATATCTCTCTTTATGCCATCTTTACGCGATTATAAATTCCTGAAACACATTTTTATATTTTTCCACGCGTTCGACAATCAGAACCAGAAACCGTGTTGCAAACAATTTGTCGAATTCACACGCAAAGAAAAAAAAAAAAAAAGGAAACGATTCTCTCCTGACTCGAAGCGCATCGAGGAGGAAACGACTGCAGTGTGTGTATCATCTCCCATGCATGCGAACGAGCGGCACCCTTCCCTCCCCGACACAATGAAATTGGATTAAGCTGCAGGGTGGATGCGATCCTCCACCCCTTTTGCAGCTTTAACGATCCACCGGCGTACAAATTGTCGAGATGGTATCGGGGCGGCGATCGAGGGAGGGGAGTTGTCGAGACGGTTGGCCTCGCGAACAGATAGCGGAGCGGATAAAATCGGTGGGATAGAGATCGTTGGACGAGGAGGAGAGACGACGCGTCGAAGAAGATGCGAGGGAAGATTAAGGCGGCGATCTACCCACGGGGTGGTAACACACGGAACGGACTGATCTCGATGCCACTGTGTCGTGTTCTGCCTCCTCTCTCTCTCTCTCTTGCATCTCCCTTTTCTCTCTTTCTTTCTGCTCTTCTCGTCGCCAGGGGACACACCGCGCCATCCGTACGTTAAGGATTCTCAACAGTAAATTACAAAATATGCTAAGCGGCCGATATAAATCAAAAGTTGGCAAGGGTAGAGAGTGGAAGAGAGAGAAGCTGGGTCTGCTTACCCGTCGATTGGAGCAAGGGTGAGGCTCTCGATCGGCTACCAAAATAAAGAGAGGAGGGAGAGCCCGTGTCACGAATTCGAATGCGAGGAGAGAAAGAGAGAGAGAGAAAGAGAGAGTGGAGCGAGAGAATGGGACACGGAGTTTGCAAACCGAGCAAATGGACCGGAAGGGCTGGTTGGAAGGCGTCGATATAAATACAGGCTGGCTCAGGATCTGAGCGTTCTTTAAATCGGTATCGGTTCAGCGAGAATTCGAATTAATTCTTACGTACGTAGATTTTATTATGGTTGTAAAGAGTTTGGAGTTGTTCAACTTTGTTTCAATTATCGGGAATTTTGGTATTCGTTTCGATATCTTTAAGAGTTGAGATAAGAAGAGTTGTTTTTTAAACTTCTTCTTCTTCTTCTTCTTCTTCTTTTGGGGACGGGTGGTATTTTGGAATTGAAATAATTGTTTTCACGAAAGAGGAAAGGAGAAAAAGGAAAGGAGAGATATCGAGGAATCTTCTAATAACAAGTACAGAAAAATTGGAACCGCTGATAATATTTTATTTCATTTGACAATCACTGCTTCGAAGGTAACGGTATCTTCGATGTCTTAAAGTGTTCATAAAGAGGTTAAACGGGTATAATACGAAATGATAAAATTCGTAGATAATTGAAAAAAAGGCTCCAGGTGTGCAACAGTCTACGATCATCTTTCTCTCGAGCTCTCCTGGAAAAACTTTTAGAAAAGCAATTCTTTCGAAAACAGAATCTCTCAGAATTTAATTACTATTGAGTTACGATTGGATAGATAATGCAATGAATCTACGAATTTTTATCTACGAAAATTTTATTGAAAACGATCCATTCAGAGAGCGAGAGAGAGAGAAAGAAAAATATCTCTCTCTATATTTTTCTAATGTATTCCTCTTTCCTTCTCTTCTATTCTAAGAAGAATAAGATGGATAAAGTTATCACAAATAGATAACATTCATGCAACGAATCTAAGAATGAAAATTTTATTGAAAACAATCCATTGAGAGAATGACAAAGCGAAAGAGAGAGAAAGAGAGAGAGAAGAAACAGATACCTCTCTATATTTTTTTAATATACTCTCTTCTATTCTAAGATGGATTAAACAACGAAATAAAATTCAAACGTACAAAGTTATCACAAATAGATAACATTCTATGCAATCTATGAATCTATCTGAAAATTTTATTGAAAACAATCCATTGAGAAAGCGAAAGAGAGAAAGAAAAAGATACCTCTCTATATTTTTTTAATGTATTCCTCTTTCCTTCTTTTCATTCTAAGAAGAATAAGATGAATAAAGTTATCACAAATAGATAACATTCGTGCAATGAATCTATTGAAAATTTATTGAAAATTTTATTGTAAACGATCCATTGAGAGAGCGAGAGCGAGAAAAGAAAAAGATACCTCTCTATATTTTTCTAATACATTCTCTTCTATTTTAAGATGGATTAAGCGAAAGAATGAAATTGAAAAAATTGAAAAGTTATCCCGAATTCGCCGAACAATTCGAATATTTTACGGATAATATAAATCGTGGAGCGGCTCGACGTGGAATCTGGAAGATTTATGAAGGGTGACCGGGTCGTCACGGGGGCCGATTTCGTGGCGTTCCGCGGGGCGAGTCCGCGATCTTCGTGCCGCGATTAAAAGATCTCTCTCGATTTCGGAAGTCGCGATCGATGGAGAAACGATGGTTTCGGTCGAGGGACGCCGATCTTCCACCTTCCGCGTTCACCTTCCATACGTAGAAACGTGATTAAAAGGCGAGTGGACGGCGAGTGAAAAGTTGGCTTGTTCATTCTCGATGCTCGTTCATTCTCTTTCTTCTTCTTTCTTCCTTTTATTCGTTGTTTCGTTCGTTGTGGATTGGCTCGTGTTGGGAATGTTTTCGAGCATCTCTCTTCTTAGGATTCGTATTTAAAACGTGGAAGGCAATTGTGTGTTGCGCTTGCCTAACTAAAACCATCTAATAATGGAGATTAAGGAAGTTGTTTTTGATTCTATTGAAAATCGAAGGAGAGAATCTTCTTTGAAGATTTCGCTGAAGTAAACGGTACTTTTTAAGCCAGGAATGTTTTTTTTTCTTTTTCTATAATTAATTAAGCGTGTTCCACGCATTGATGCGAACGGTGAACGATGGGCATACGGATGAAATTTATTGGTCAATTAGGCTTGATGAATCTGAACCTCGATTCGACTCTTCCCTTCTCCCTTCTTTCTCTTTTTCCCAACTGGGAATTATATTCCATCGAATTCTTAAACTTCCAATGTATTCTTCAAGAAATAATCTCCAAGATCACGTAACAACAACAAACGATAATTTTTTACCGTGATTGAGAAGAAGAAGTGAGACTTAAAAACGAACAAAGTCTCCACATTCTTGATTCAACTGTCACCCAGGCATCTATTGAAAACTTAAAGAAGGCCAGTTTGTAACTTCCCACAACGTTTCAATTTCCTACAAACTTACGAAATCTCTATAAATCTTTTCGCGTAATAGCCCAATAAACCTTCGCAATAAATCCACCTCTCTTACGGAGAAAATCTATCTCCACCTTCGCTTCCTTCCCCTCTCGTTCTTTAATCTCGATTCCTACGAAAACTTTAAGAGACAAAGACAGACAGACAGAGACGAAGAGAAAAGGAAGGAAAGAGAAGAAGAGATTTATATTTTCGCGAGAGAAGATAGAAATTGTTCCACATAGGACGCGATAAATTATGCTACCCGCGAGCGCTCAATTATGCACGCGAGACCATTAATCGAGATACGGGGAAACGGTGGATGTTAATAAAGCGTGGTGCCGCGTCGAAAGTGTTTTCAACGGCGTTTACACGCCTCCTATCCGCCGATCTAACCACGCTAATCGACGCTCCGCAGACCGATCCACCCGTCACGCGACGCGGTTCGAACCACCAACCCTTTGACCCTTTGCCTCCTCGTGGATATCATTAGATTGGGATCATATTCTTCGTTGGAAATGAGTAGAAGTTCCAAAAAAGAAAGAAGCAGTCGATCGAAAGAGATTCTTTTCGAAATTTCGAAGAGGATTGAGAATAGCCTTTCTTGGAAATCGATTCGAAAACTCGAGGAAAAGGTGAATCGACTTCCTTTCTTCTCTTCCTTCCCTTGCTAATCTCTAATTGGAGATAATTGGCAGACGTTCGTGATGGACGTTCTCGAGATCGCAGACGGGGAAAAAAAAAGGAAGGATGACAAACGACTATCTCGAGGGGAGGAAAAAAAGGAGAAAAATCAGCGAGGTCGATTGAACAAAACGCGGGCGCATCCATTCTCAAGAGACATTTCGATCAACGTCGGTCGGTAAAAAGCGTCAAGTGGTGGACGCGGATTAATTCAATAACAAAAAACGGGTCTCACCTCGGAGGAAAAAGACTTTCTCGACCACCGCCGACGAATCGCTTCTTGTTTCGAGGCATGCTATGGAGATTTCGATTATTCGATTCGAGCTGCGATCTTTCCGCGGGGAAATCAGAGGAGTTATTGCGTGGAAAGCGTCTATAAAGTGTATACTGTAAAGTAGCGTGAGAGGCAACACGTGATTCCATGGATAATGCACAGTTTCGACGAGTGTTGGTCTCTGATGCCTTTTGAAGGAAGAAATGCGTTTTGCGTGGAAGAGTATCGATATTTGTTGACTCTGTCCGTTTCAAGATAAGAGAATTAATTGAGAAAGAAGGGAATGTTGTTATTACGGACTCTTTCATTGGTTTCTATTAATCAAACGATCGGAATAATTTTTAATAATGAAGTTACAAGAGATAGAGACAGAGATTTCTTATAGAGATTTTCTAATAGGATTCGTGTTCTTGGTGTAATTTTTTATTCCTGGACCGATAAGGTGTGGCTCGATCGATCTATATAATCTACGAATAATCTGAATATGCAAGAGACAGTTTATACATCTTGATTGATCGGGCTCATTGTTTTCAATAATAAAAAATGTAATAAATATATAGAGGAAGGATATATTTTATCGCGAATTATTCTTCACGAGGAATCTCGCGATTAAACGACGAAGGGAAATTATCTCTTAAGAGTAATTTGATCGATAAATCAATCAAGAATTTTTAGAAATTGTGAATCAATATTTGCGCAAACGTTTAACATGTACGTCCACCATTCGTTTCTATTAATCCATTCGTTTCTATTAACATCGAAAAACACTTTATCAAATCGGATAAAAAAAAAATATTAAAAAATCGGCGCCTAGAAAAGTCAACCGAGAATTTCTTCTCAGCAATGCGAACGTACATTCTCCTTTCATTCCGACTTTCAACTCTTCCCCCATCATCCTTCAAAAACGCAAAATCCAATACACGCTCGAAGATCGAAGTCACAAACCTTCTCTCGAATGCTTGACGAACGCGCGATGGAAAACAAAAGAAAAAAAGGGGAAAAACGAGAGAAAATCAAAGATCACTCACGTGGACCAAAGTTCGTGGGTAGGCGGCAACTTGACGTCGGCGTTCTTGTCGGGCAGTTTGTAATATTCGTAGACGTAGGGGGCTGGGTCGTCGCCGTGGCTCGCCACGGCCGAGACCTGGTGCTGCTGTTGAAGATTGAGCATGGCCGCGGTCGCCACCGAGAGCGGGTGCTCGCAGTAGGTCCGCCAGTCGCCCTCCATACCCTGCACCTGCACCTGCACCGCAGCAACCCTCTTGTGTACCTCCGGATCGGCGCCCTCGGCGCCGCTCTGCAGGGACTGCGCCGCCTGCGCCGCCGCCTCCTCTGCCCCCAGCTCTTCCTCTTCCTCCGTGTCGCGCTGACCTCCCCCCACGTAGCTCGCCTGCTGCTGCTGCTGCGAGTTCTCCTCAACGCCGCTCGTGTCCTCCTCCCCGCGGCTTCGCCGTCTGCAAAATCGAATTTCTTCGCTTCAGTTCCTTATCATCGATCGTTAGCTCAAATCGTACGAATATATATTATATCCTTCTCGACAAATTTAAAGAGTTTCGAGGAAAGTAGCTTGGAATAAAAATGAAGGAGGAGAAATGTAGAAAAGCTGTAGTGAAACAAGATATTCGAACGATCAGCTTTTGAGCTCTCTCTCTATATATGTATATGTAATATTTCAGAAGGATCTGGATATTTTTTTACACACGATTGATAAACGAGCGGCCAATTCTCCGAAACGATCTTTTCCCCGACGTCGCAGGCATCCGCGTACAACATTTTCCAATGTCCACGCTGGAAATACCTTTCCTTCGATTCGCGAGGCGCGAAGCCATTTACCGCGCGTCTCTCGCGGGTTCAGAAACGGCCGGTTTAATCCCCGGCGACGACCACGGTTTCCTGGAAGATGTATTCCGCAGCGCGTATTATAAACTGTTGGAAACGAGTTGGCGATAAATCGCCGGGGGTCCGTCGAATTTATCAATTAACGATAATCGCGGCGACTTTAAGCCACGCTGATGATTCCTCAATTTAGCGACCATGGCCACCATCACTGGGGATTCTTCCCCCTTTCGCGCCACACACGCTCGCCGTAATTTATCGCCCGCCTCGACGCGATATCTAATCGCCCCTTGGCGAGCTTCACCTCGGCTGGATATTTGTCACCGCGACTATTTTCTTCGCTTCCGCCCGTGTCTTGGATCTGAAAACGGACGGGTTAAGTTCGAAGGGGCGAGAGAAGAAGAAAGAAAGAAAAGAATCCGATTGTACAGATCCATCCATCGAAGTCGAACCGTCAAACTTGGTTCGTTTTCAAATAATGTTGTAATATTTGTTCCTCTGTTATTAGTTATTATATCGATGTTTTTTCGTTAAGAGCAATAATTTAATGTTCTTTTTTTCCACTTGTTGATGTTTTCGAGGAACGATTTGAAAGAATCAAGAAAAGATGATTCAAAACATTCTCTCCTCCTCAAAGTAGAGATTAAACGAATTATAACGACGGATGAATAAAGAGATACAGTTCGATATTCGAAAATTCTAAATCGTATCCGTTTCGAAGGAGAAAAAAAAAAGGAAAAAGAAATGAACGTGTCGTATGCAGATGCACGGAACGGACGAAAAGTCGAAGGATCGAAGGAAGGAAGGAAGGAAGGAAGGGGTAAGCTCCTAAAAGGGTGAGAAGGGGGCTGGATGTATACGTACATACATACACGCACGAAGATTAATTATTATAAACCCCTGCCTTTTGCCTACAGTCATCAATTTATACTCCTCTCCTGTGCGGAGATCCCAATTCCAAAACCCAATCCTCGCGCACCGGATAAAGCCTCATCCTCTCTAATTTATGCATGTCGAATCAATCTCTACCTCTTCCCTTCCCCCCCTACCTATCTCTCCTCTACCTTGTTCCCTCCTTTTTGAACCGTCTCGTTCCATCTCCTTCCACGTCGCGTTCCAGCTCCTGTTCCCGCAGCTGAACCCATTCCCCCTCCTCTCGACCCTCCTCTCGACGTCGACCCCGATAATGAGGGGCCCGCGTTATCCTGTGCAAATATTTTCCTCGACGACTGTTTGCACAGGCGCGGCGCGGGATACGAATCGAGGATATTGAACGATGAATTATAATTCGAGCTCGGGTTAATCAGTTCATTCGTGATCATCAAACTGGAGATTCCTTCCCTCCTTTTTGTAGCTGGGAAGGATTCTCTTGGGCAAACATAGAAGATGGGCAGGATTTCTTCTAAAATGAGATTGATATTGATCAGGAAGCTGCAGTTTTGAAGAGGAAATTTTTACTTTCCTTTGAAAAGAGAAAGAGATTCGTGATTAATTCATTTCTCGATCGTCAAAGTGATAGATTTATTGAGATTGACAAACAAGAGATGGAGAATATTTCTTTTCAACTATGAAAAATTCGTAATTAATTAATCAGTTTATTCGTGATCATCAAACTGGAGATATCTTCCTTCTTTTTTGTAGTTGGGATTCTCTTGGGCAAACATAGAAGATGGGGAGAATTTCTTCTAAAATGCGATTGATATTGATCAGAAAGCTGCAGTTTTGAAGAGGAAATTTTATTTTTTTTTGAAAAGAGAAAGAGATTCGTGATTAATTCATTTCTCGATCGTCAAAGTGACAGATTTATTGAGATCGGGATTGAGAATATTGAGAAAACAAGAGATGGAGAATATTTCTTCTCAATTATGACAAAGAAGAAGAAGAAGATTAATATCTTAATTAATTAATCAATTTATTCGTGATCATCAAACTGGAGATTCCTTCCCTCTTTTTTGTAGCTGGGAAGATGGGGAGGATTTCTTCTAAAATACGATTGATATTGATCAGGAAGCTGCAGTTGTGACGAGGAAATTTTACTTTTCTTTAAAAAGAGAAAGAGATTCGTGATTAATTCATTTCTCGATCGTCAAAGTGACAGATTTATTGAGATCGAGATTGACAAACAAGAGAATATTTCTTCTCAATTATGACAAGGAAGAAGAAGAAGAAGAAGAAGAAGAAGAAGAAGAAGAAGAAGAAGTAATTAATTAATCAGTTCATTCGTGATCATCAAACTGGAGATTCTTTCTCCTTCCTTCTTTTTTGTATTTGGGATTCTCTTGGGCAAACATAGAAGATGAGGAATATTTCTTCTAAAATGATATTGATCAGAAAGTTGCAGTTATGACGAGGAAATTTTACTTTCTTTTAAAAAGAGAAAGAGATTCATAATTACTTTATTCTCGATCGTCAAAGTGACAGATTTATCGAGATCGGGATTGACAAACAAGAGACGGAGAATATTTCTTCTCTCTATACAACTACAACTTCAAAGAAGAAGAAGAAGTAATTAATTAATCAGTTCATTCGTGATCATCAAACTGGAGATTCCTTCCCGTTCCTTCTTTTTTGTATTTGGGATTCTCTTGGGCAAACATAGAAGATGAGGAATATTTCTTCTAAAATGCGATTGATATTGCGAGGAAATTTTACTTTCCTTTAAAAAGAGAAAGAGATTCATAATTACTTTATTCTCGATCGTCAAAGTGACAGATTTATCGAGATCGGGATTGACAAACAAGAGACGGAGAATATTTCTTCTCTCTATGACAACTTCAAAGAAGAAGAAAAAGAAGTAATTAATTAATCAGTTCACTCGTGATCCGTCGAACCGGAAACTTTTCAGTTGGAAAGGATTCTCTCAGCAAAGAGAGAGACGAGGAAGATCCGCTGGCTGGATATACGAGTTGTAAGAAGCCATCGTCCTCTTGCACGATGCATCAGAATGCATTATCCGCGTGCAGTGCTGTTGCATCTACCTCAACGCTCGTGCGCGCACCTACCTCAACGCGCAAATATTGCAGGTAGGTGGAACGCAGCGTGACGAGATAAAGAGGGACACGGCAAGGAGAAACGCGTTTAATATTCCGTGGGAGTGTTGTCCACGCGACCCAACAGAGAACCCACCACCGACACCACCGTCACCCTCTTCGCTCCCTCGTCCGCATTTCAATAAAGCCGCCTCCGCCCGGGATACAAAACACGCTCCTCCAGTTCGCTTCTGCCAGCTGTTCCCTTTCCCTCCGATATTTTTAACCGAGTTTCCAAGTCGAGAGAAACCAGTTAAAGAAACTGTTATTCGCGAGAAAATCGAGAAGGATTTCACGATATTTTAGAGTTTCGATTTCGAAGCGGAAAGGAAAAGGATTGGACGAGATTAATCTTTAAGCTCTTAATTTTTGGAAGGATATTGAATTTCGTTGATGGAACGAGATTTGTTACGGTGGAAAAAAGGAAAAAGGAAAAAGAAAAAAAAAAGAAAGATGCACTTTGTGCAACGGCGAGAGAAGAAAAATCGTTTACCGTTATATTGAAATTGCACGTCAAACGATTATTAAAAGATCATCTTATCATAAACAATCGTTAAATCTTCGACTAAACGGCAGATCGAAATGTCACAGTTCAGAAACATCGTAAAGCGGTTTATCGCATGGATAATTGAATTTCAATATTGTTTGTGGTAGCAGTTTTAGAATGTCAAAGACTGCCTCGGGCCTGGAAAGAAAAATCGTGGGTGATTACGAATTATCGTAGGAAATCTAAGAAAGATACAAACGCGTAACAACAATCGTTTCGATTTCAGAAGGAAATTCTCCTCCCTTTATTAACCCATTATCGTTGTTTAATCGATTGAGATTATCCGTCGCTTAATAACCATGCAATGTTCATAACTGCATCTGTTCAATGAATTAACCGTATAAATTTCTCGAGTTTCTTTCTGATTGATACATAAAAAAAAAAAAAGAATTTCCTCTCCTTCAATTCATTTTACAATTTTTCCATTACGATCGATGGAAAAAATTTAACGGAAGGTGTAATCGAAAACTTTTAACTCGACTCTCTTTCGTTTCAATTACTAGAAATCACTGGAAGAAACATTTTTCTTCCATAACAATTTTCTTATCCTTGACTTTCATCTCTTCGAAACGGAGGAATTTTTCTCCTTCCTTTTCGCGACGCATACACACGCGCGCGATATAAAATAATTTTCCTATCGATTGAAATTTCACGATAAGAGTATTATACGGCGGTAATATACTTTCTCCCCGCAACAATTTCACGGCTGCAAATGGATTACCGTCCGCTTACGCGGGTTTCCCCGCCGCGCGAATGGACGGCGATACGCAAAAGCGTATCGATTCGCGAGAGAAGGTGCGCTCGCGACACAATGACACGCGATCGTTTTCTCCATTCAATACGACTTCCTCGATTGTCTTGTAACCTCGATCCATAATCCGTAGCCCCGATTTGCGGTGTTAATAAGATTTATAAAGGAGAAACGGCGAAGAAAAGAATGCCGCGATCCTTTTCCTTTTCTTTTTCTTTTTCTTATCCGATCTCGTATCTCGATACATATATATATATATATATATAATGTCGCCCTCTCACACGTCCATGCCGTGTTCGACCGCCAACCTGGTATGCATACTAATTTCACAAATAAATCTATTTCTACTCGAGGTCAGATCGCGTCAGGTCGAATAAATTTTCGAGAATGTCTTTTTTTTCCGTGGAAAACTTTTCGAGAAAGAATCGGGGGATCCTTTTTTCTTTTTCTTTTGGTAAAGAAAGGAAAATGTATTCTGGATTTTTTCTGAACATTCTTATTTACTTTTTTTTCAAATATCTTGTTTCTTTGAGAAGATTTTGAAAGTATATTTTCTTTCCTTGGATGCTGGAATTTCTCGTTTCTTTTCAATATTATTATTATTATTATTATATACACTATAAAATTCAATCTTTCAATTTTGCATCGTCGAAATGATCGTTGCCACCTGCTCTTATCTTCCATTCCAAACTATAATCACGCGAGTGCTGTACATCTGATCTTGCAAAGGATAAAAATCTTCGACTCTCGTTCGTCGAACGAAAGTTGGAAAAAAGAGAAAGAAAAGATACCATCCCTTCTCTCTCATCCCACGATATATCGGTCGATCGTAAAGGAAACAGGATATCGCGAGGAGGAGAGCGATCCTCGATGAACTCGCGTGTCTCGCCGGCGTAAACGTGGCCACGTATTAATCTAGAGACACTCTGGTTTTTCTTGTGTGTTGGGTGGTGCCGCCGGAAGTGACTGGTTACTGCCGCGGACACGCGTGAACGCGTCCATTACGGTGGCTCGCGACATGGAAAAACAAAGAAATCGAACAAAGAAGAGCCTTCTCTTCGTCTCACTCGAGGCAGACGATCGAGATATTTGAGGAGGATCGAGGGGGGAGTTCTCTGTGTTGATGGAAAATGTGAGATAAATTTTTCGCACGGATGGAGAAGGAGGAGGAGGAGAAGAAAGAGTTGATGAAAAACGGTGAGGCGTAATAACAGTGAATCGAGGATCGTTGGCGCGATATAATGATTGAATGAATCGATCGAAATGAACGAGCACTTTTGGAGGAGACAGCAAGGATTGAGATTGGATGATAATGGTAACATGAATCGATGGATGGATGGATGGATGGATGGTATGCTGCATCGTGGCCTATCAGTTTTTGGTTGATCTTTGGAAAAGGGAGGAAAAAATTGGAGTCGATTTTTGTTATATCGAACACGTTCGATCGACGAGAATTGAGAGGGATACGCGATTTTTCTTTTCTCTTTTTCTTTCTTTTTTGAGAGAAGAAGCGTGATTTCAGATTGAGAAATTTGTCCTTCTGATATTCTGAAATAATATGTTTAGAAATTGTCTTTTGATGTACGGTGGATTTTAAATATTAATGAAATTTTCTCTTCTTCGAAAGGTTAAGGCAATAGAGAGATATTAATTATTATTGTATATATATAAATTTCTTCCCTCTGAAAGGGTTAAAGTAACAGAGATTTTATATTATTACTGAGATAATGATTAAGGTGACAGAGATTTTAATTACTAGTGACACTTTCTTCCCATGAAAAAGTCAAGATAATAAAAATTTTAATTATTAGCGACTTTAAATATTAATGGAATTTTTTCCCCGCTGAAAGGGTTACAATAATAGAAAGCATAATTTACCATTGTCGAAAGTGTTAATGGATTACTGTTAAACTGTAAGGTTAATCGCGTAGGATCGAAGGTTTCACGATCGATGCTTGCAATCGGGCAAAATCGGATGGAGTTCGTTCTCTCGACGGATTACGCGCGAGCGTTCCTCCTCGATTCGATTTTTTCACGTAGCGGGTGACCACGTGATTTACGAGGCCATTGTTCGTCCGCCGCACAACGGATAGACAACGCGAAATTCCGCGGGAGAAGCTCTTTTAATTGCCCGATTAATTGCGCCCGTTAATTCAATCCAACATCTGTGGAAAGAATCCAAAGACTATCCACCATTTTGACTCGTCGCTTCGAGAATAAGAATTCCTTTGAAAAGTAATCCCAAAAATCCTTCTTCTCGATTCCTCCTCCTTCAATCAAAGAGACAAAGTTTCTAACATCATAATATGAATTTTCTCAATTTAAATTCACCTCAATGAGAGAGGTGAGAGATTCTCTCTCTGTTCCTCGTCGATTTCGACAAACGAAACGAAGAAAAGGAAAAAGTCAAAAAGAAAGAGCAACGCCTAGAGATAAATTCTAAAGTGAAAATCGCCCGGTAAAACTCTCGTTCACCGAATGAACGAGCAAGAATATCTGGTTGAGCGACGTTGGACGACGTTGAATAAGGGTGAAGCGAGGGTTGAGAGAGAGAGAGAGACTCAGCTTGTGAAACTCATCGGCGCGCGTTGACTTTGATGGATCGAAGATCCCTCTACCCCCCTCCCCTCCCCGTATACCTATTTGTTTTTTTTATTTCGCCACGGATAACGCGGCGTGTCTGACAGGTTACTCTCTCACGGTGTATGTTGACGCGTTCTCGCTTCCGCGCGAGTTCGAGCGGCAACTATGCAGCTGCAACGGCTCGTCGCGAGAGGAAACTGGATCTCGTCTCTGAATCTTGGATACATGTGTTGTGTTTGTAACATAATGTAACGTAACGTTGAAATTTCACTTTCTTTCCTTCGGTTCACTGACTTGTCGAAGAAGAGAAAAAGAGAAGGAGAGAAAGAGAATCAGGGAATAATAAATTGTTGAAGGAACAGATGAATTTAAAGAAACGTTTTCTCTTTTAATTTCAATAAGAAGATATCGAAGATTTTCACGTTATATACACGATACATACACGATAACGAAATGCGAGTATAATTTTCGAAGAAGAAGAAGAAAAAGAGAAAAGCACGATGTTTCTTCCCTTCCCATCGAATTCGCGTATTGTGCAACAGAAAACCGAACACACGGTTTCGTGTGTTCGGACGAAAAACGCGGATCGAAACGTCTGTGTAGTTGTGCGACGATCCAAGTGTGTCGCACACGCGAATTTTCAGTAACACGATCGCGGCGACGAAATATCAATAACCGTAAGATAATACGAAACGTGTAACGCGAATATCGGTGCACTGCGACGCGCGCGTAATTTCGCCTCGAAAAATGGCACGGCTATATTTCGCGAGTTATATATCCCATCCCAACGTGTTCTCGTCACGTTCGATGCTTTTTTTTCAAATGATTCCTCTTTTCGAAACGGGATTTCGATAATTATGCAAATTGCGCTACCTGTACGGGAAGAGTAAATCACGGTTTCCTGTATCGAATGAGTGCGTTTGGTCGTTGAACGCGATTGTTGAATCGGATAACGAGAGGGGCGTCAGAAAAAAAAGATTTGGTAAAAATCGTTTGATAATAATTTATGATTCGGATGTTTGGGAAAAATGTACGATAAGAATGTTGAAAGTTTGACGTATGATCTTATATGCATATGTTGGATAGTCGAACGAATGTTTTGCAAATGAGACAAGCACACGCGTTGCGCGAAGAAACGCGTATTAAAGATGCAACAATGCTTGGATAATAAAGAACGACGTTAATATATCGATAATATACCGCCGGGTGAATGCTCCGGGTAGAAAAATCTTTTGAACGCTCAGTCGACAGGCGCAGGGACCGCCCTTCGGCTGTTCCATCGCTGCCTACGTCGAGATTCGCTATTCTAAAACAATCGCTCATCAAGTAGACGCAGAGGTGGTTGCACCGCTCATCGTTGGCTCCTACGGAGTGGAATGTGATTCTTACCACGAAAGGTCAAAGTACATCGATCTTTTGTTAAATCTCCCCCTCCCTTCTTGTCTCCAAGTAACCAAGAATTTCAAGAATCCTAAATTCTGGCGAGAAAGAAAAATCTTCTAAATTGTTCAATCCTCAAAGATCGAAAAGGTTGAAAATTTTTAAGGAAGAAACTTATTCTCAAGCTTCACACGTTTCCAAATAGAAAAATCTCGATTACTTGAAAGCTTCGAGGAACAAAATTTTCAAAAATTCCAAAAGAGTATATACAACTTCCTCGATTCCATTTAAGGGACAAACTTATTCCCAAGTTTCCAAAACAGATCTTAAATCTCTCTCTTTTTAAAGGATAAAATTCGATTCCATCTCTCGACAGCTTACAAAGAAACACGTGGATTAAAACGTTAAAGTATCGGCGAAACTCGCCACGAAAATCAGTCCAGTCGAGTTCCTTTTCCTCCGGATATCGGATTAAGTAATGCGCGGAGGCGCGCACAATACCAGCCCCCTTATCTATCCTTTCAATGTAGCTGCCTATCTGCCTGCCTTCTCCTTTCAAGCCTCCGCTCCCCTTCCCCTCTTTTCGTTTCGGTATCACGAAAAGGGACGTAGCTACCCACCGTGACTCGGCAGATAGGATAAGCGTCCCGTCCTGCACTTCCTACGCCTTTTGAAAATTAAGCGGGCAGGATGGGAACAATTAGCGTTCGGTGGCCTCCGGTAATCGTCGAGGACAAGATAACGTTGCTCGCGGCGATGTAATAGTCGAGTTTTCGATTTTTTCCACTCGCGATCGACCACCGATCGACGTTTGAAAGGACATTTGGAAAAGAAATCTAAAATGGCGAGTTGTTTTTCGAAAGAGAGAGAGAGAGAGGTGGATATCTGTTCGAGTTAATTACAGGCAATAATGAGAGATTAATCCGAATGCAAAGAATGAAAACGTGGGTTAATCGTTTGGCTAGATTTATGATCGGTTGTGTACCCGGGATTTATGGTGGAATCGTAAAGAGTTGGAGGATTTCACTTCGCACAGGATTCAATTATGGAGATGTGCCACGCGAATCGATTGAAAATTGGTAAAAAGAAATCGACGAGAGTCTTATTATATTCGAGTGAGACAAAATATATTGGATATTCCTATTGGGACGTCTTATTATACTATGCCAATAATAGTTAATAAACTTTTTCTCTCTTTACCTCCCCCGTAAAAATACGAAGAAATACTTATCCGTGGATATCCGGGAATTAATTGGAAATCGGTATGACGAGAAAAAAGAAGAAAAGAGAAGAAAAGGAAGGAAAATATTGGAAAAATCATGCATTTCTTTCCGAATCAATCTTCAAACAATAAGACGAAAAAGTAATAAATATATTTTAAACTCTTCGTAAACGGCGAATCAATTAACCCGTATTAAACAAGGGTTCGGAAGATTCTCTCCGCCGCGACGAATCGATGGGTCCACCGTGATAACGCGTGGAAAAAAAAAGCAACTATTCCATCCTCCCCTCGGAGGATGGAGCTATCATTACGGAAACAAGAATCTCCACTTAACTCAATTTACCTGGTATACGATGGACAAGAGGGGGAGGAAGAGGGGGAGAGAGGAGGGTACCTCGAACGTACCTCGATTCAATTACATCGATATCTCTCGGCCTAGCTGGCGGGTATCGAATGGGGGAACGAAGGAACGCGGGGAAGTAAATGTTTATATTTCTGTCGGTTCGATAAATTCGACCGATTATTTATAAACACCGGGGGCCTCGTCGTCGCGTGCGTAAAAACAAAAATATCGCTCGCTTTCTCATTTACGTTCGAACGTTCGCCTCGGACGAATGTCGACGCGAAATCTTTCCTTCCCGATTTTATCTCGATATTGTTTCGAAATTCTAAAATATTCGTATAAAATATTTAATCAAGCTTCTCTTAAATCGCCTATACATCTCTCTCTCTCTCCCTTTGAAAAGGTGACGAGAAGACGGCATGGACCCTCGGCGACTTTTCGCGCGTGCGATCGGTTTTGTGAACGAAGATTTCGTTCGAGAGGACACCCCGTGGCGCTCCTCGAAGGTGCGTGCAACCGCGCTGCTCTGGTCGGAGGCGGTGGACCGAGAGAAAGAGCGGAGGAATCGGAATGGAGCCGAGTTTAGGGGTCGGACAAAGAGGAGGTCGCGCATATATAGGCACAGAGAATAAGGTGGAAAAGGAGGCGGGGATGCACCGAATATATGAAATATTCCCCGGAGTGGTAACTCTATATTATTATCCTCTTTCACACCTCCCTGCACCTCTATGCGCAGGAGAGAGGAGCCTTGGCACAATATCAACGAGCGTGCCTCCATTGTCTCTGATTGTCGTGGCGGCTCGTGCACAACACACGCATGTCTCTCTCTGCATCCCTCTCTCTCTCGAGAGAGAGGAAGAAGCTCGCTTCGCTCTTTGTGGATGGCTCGACCTGCTCCCCGGAATTAATTAGCGACCGATGCTGCCGGGCTAATTAGCAAATCGACCGAGACTCTCGGTCGAACGGAATTGGAAAGCGGCGTTTTTCTTTTCTTCTTCTTCTTCTTCTTTTCTTTCCCTTGGAACAGAAGATTCGCGCGTGTAATCTAAATTGAATCTTTAAGGGAAAAAAGATTGATCTCACGGGATGAGCGTTATTATTATTATATAGTGGATGTGGAGTGGAGATATACGTAATTGATGACGGGGTGTTGGAGCACCTTTGTTGGATCGTTTGATTTTGGAAATTTTGCTCGGGCAGAGCAGAAGGAGTGGAATGGCGAGAGTGAATAAGAAAAGTGCATTTCGTTGAATTTTTTCACGAGGAAAAGAAGGAAGATATATAATGTTTCCAAGGAAAAATAATATTATTTTACGAGACGTATGTATAGTCATTTGTTAGTGTACAATTACATCATGCTTGAGAATTACAAGAATTATTTTTAGAAACATAATGTTTCTAAGGAAATATAATATTATTTTACGAGACATATTATATATGTAGTCATCTTTTACTGAACAATTAAACCATGTATGAGAATTACAATATGCAAGAATTACTTTCAAGAAAATTGATTCACAACGGAAAAAATCTGCCGCGGATCCTTTCTCGACCTTCTTAAAGGTCACGAAAATCCTCGCCTCGGGGGGATCGCCTAACTAACCGCCTTACACGATTCTCCTCTATTCTCCCCTTCTCAATCTCTCTTCCCTTCCCTCTCTCTCTCTCCTTTTTTTATTTCCATCTCCATTCTCTCTCTCTCTCTCTCATTCCTTCGTTTTCTTCCCTCCATTCGTCTTCCCCTCGAGGGCCGCTCGACGAACGAGATCAGAAATACGCCGAGTTATCTGGATGAACGTTTCTGCGACCGAGTTTCCGACGTTTAATTCGCCTCGACCGGGCAGATAACGGCGTCTTGCCTACCAACGAGACCTTTGGAAAAAAATATTAACAAGCCTCCCCCTTTCTCTCGAGGGAATATAACGCGAATCTAATTAAGAGTACGGGAGTGAAGTGAATTTCTCGGAACTGGTTCCCTCGAAGCCGATTAGGCCTCCGAAACACGCGTTTATAACGCGTGTGTGTGTATATTCCAAACGTGGCGTGTCATATTGGAGAATGGGAGAGCTGCAAGTGTTCATAATTCAGGATTAAACGGGGGGGAGGAGGGAAGAGAGAATGGTTTTTTAAATTTCGATAAAGGCGAATGCCTCGGATATTTGCATTTCGGAAACGCGGGTATCTTGTTTTTCTTTCTTCTTCTTCTTCTTCTTTCTCGTAAACATTTTTACGAGTATTTTTCTTATTTCCGTTCTTCTTTTCTCTTTGCGCGAAATGAAACGCGTCAACCGTTTGTACAACCTATTTTTTTGTAGAAGTGTATATATGTGTATATATGTATATACACGTACACGCACTTGTCTCACCGAGTTCTTCGAGTATGTGTTTGCGCTTCATTAACGCTATTCATGCGTACGTTTAACACGGGATGGTTACTTCCACTTTGACGATTTTGTACGAAGTCACAAGTGTTGCTTTCTTCTAGGTATCTTTCTATTCCGTCGGTTGTGTTAATATTGTGTACACAAGTAGCACGCCACTGTATCCTCCGTTTAAAAAATTCCAATATTGATCGATAATATCTTTCCATCTTTCGACGATCACTTTCTTGTATTCCATCGTCTCTCTCTCTCCTCATTTTCGTTCGAATTTCGTTGCAAAACGCTGTTAATTATTCTTAATAAAATATCCATTCGATTCTTTGTTTATCCATCGTTCGTTTCTTCTCTACTTTCTTCTCCAAATCGAATCACTCTCGATAACGCAATTAAAACTTCCAATAAAATACTTTGATGCATTCTTTTATTATTTATAAAAAGTTCCTCGATTAATCAGAGAACCCCTTCTCTCGATTCGAAGAATCTCGATGTGCCATCCGCCACGTCGAATCGTTTCTCCTCTCCCGGCGATCCATCACCTCTTCTTCGTCTCTGTTAAATAATTCAATATTGGGTGGATGTGCACGGAGAGAAGAAGAGAGGATCGAAAAAAGGATTGAAATTGATAAAAAATGAGGATGACGATAGGGGGTAGGTGATTCGATGCGTGACATTGCTCGTTTAAGAGGATCGCCGACGCTCCTTTTTCCCATTGTCGGTTAACGCGTTAACAAGAAATGTGTGTGTGTGTGTCTCCTGTTTCGAGAATCTTCGACATTCTTTTCTTCCTTTTTTCGCCTCGTTGTCAGCATCTTGTGCGGAAGTGTACATCGGTGTCGTCGACCGATAAAAGGGCGGCTCTCCTCGAATTTCATTAAGATACAACCGCGAATCGCGTTTTCCTTATCTCCTAGTTCGTGCATGTTTTGGAATTTTTTTAAATTCTCCTTTGTTTGCGATCTTTATAGGCATCTTTATAGTTTCGAATTTTTCAAGCAATTATTTGTTATCCGCAAGAAATATGTTTAAATTCGTGGGAAAGTTTTTTCTTCGCCTCCAATATCTCGTTCGAAAAAGTACAAATTTGAACCTCTTTTCACGATTCCAAATTTTTCAACGAATCATTTTTGTTATCCATACACGCAAGAAACATGTTTAAATTCGTGGGAAAGTTTTTTCTTCGCCTCCAATAACTCGTTCGAAAAATTCCTTTTCCATTCTTCGAACCTCTTTTCCTCTTAGTTTCGAGTTTCTGCCTTTCGTTTTGGAATTTTTTAAATTGTTTTATTTGGGATTTTTTTATTATCCACATACGCAAGAAATAAAAAAGGTTGCAACTAACGAAGGAACGATAATCGATGGGATAAATTGTTTGGGGCGTCGAATCATCGACATCCGCCTAGGGATTAAAGTTGGGGATCGTTACAAAGTACGTAATCGATTTCGCGTCCGATGCCTTATCACTCGAGGCGTTATCTTCCGATCATTTCCTCCACATTCGATGGCGAAAAACTCGAAAAGCGTATCATCGGGAGGGGGATTAGTCGTTGATATACCTTCTTCGCGCGCATCGATAATCACTCTTGATACCCTCTGATAGCGACGTGACAGAACAGGTTTCGTATTAATCTTGAATATTCAGAGAGAGAGGGAAATAAATTAATTTCCAGAGAAGGGAAAAACAGTTAACTCGTTAAGCTACGGTTTCTTTATATTTCCTGCCATTCTTTTTTTTCTTCTTCTTCTCAAAAATAAACATTTCAATAAATCCAAGCATTTCCCTCGTTACGATTTATTATATACGCTTTTTCCTTCAAACTTTCCATCTCCTTCAGATTCAACCCCCTCCTTAGATAATTTCTAAAAAATTATTCCCGGAAATAATAAAGATTCTAAAATAATTCTTATTTCTATCGATTAAATCTCGTACCAGAATTGTAAAAAGAAAAAAAAATCTTTCGAAAGGACCTATCCTTTTCGAACACCTTCCTACGCATCGAGCAACAGATCAATCTCTTCCAAGTGTACCTGCTCGCTTGCAGCTAACGGACGCGATTCTAGCCACTCTAGACCGGAGACCATCTGCATCCGGTGTAACACAGCGAGTCGAACATTGTCTCGAAGCGCAGCATACTCGTTACGAGCCTTCTCTCTCTCTCTCTCTCTTTTTCTCTTCCAACCCACGGAGGAAAAGAGAGAAAGATGGAGAGAGAGAGAGAGAGAGAGAGAGCGAAGCAGAAGTTGAAACACGGCCGGCCGAGGAGGATGGTAAATGGTAAATGGGAAATTGTAAATGGTAGGCCACTAGTGCGCGCCGAACATGAATGAATGGAACCTGCTTCGCCACTTGCATACCCATTATAGGAACTGAGCCAGCCGCTACGTACGTGCATACATACGTACGTACGTACGTACGTGGTGAACGCTGGGCTTCGCGTGTGACCAGTTCACGCACACACGCCCGCGCATTCGCCTGTGTGCGCACCACGGACACGTGTAGACACGCGACCGTCTCGACTCTGCACAATGCGTCGATCTGTTTACCCGTCTGTCGTTCCTCCTCCGTCTTGTTCTCCAAACGAGACACAGAGAGGAGAGTATTGGCCTCGGTTGTAAGCATCTTCTCGAGTCTAAATTCCAGTATTCGAGAGTGGATTTCCATTCGATTCGTAGGCTTATTAGTCGATCCAGTATTCGAGGATGGATTTCGATTCGATTCGTAGGCTTATTAGTCGATCCAGTATTTAAGGATGAATTTCCATTCGTAGGCTTATTAATCGATTATTAATCCAGTATTCGAGGATGGATTTCAATTCGATTCGTAGACTTTTATTAGTCGATCCAGTATTCGAGGATGGATTTCGATTCGATTCGTAAATTTATTAATCGATCTAATATTCGAGGATAGATTTCCATTCGATTCGTAGACTTTTATTAGTCGATCCAGTATTCGAAGATGGATTTCCATTCGATTCGTAAATTTATTAGTCGATCCAGTATTCGAGGATGGATTTCCATTCGATTCGTAGGCTTATTACTTGATCCAGTATTCGAGGATGGATTTCCATTCGATTTATAGGATTATTAGTCGATCCAATATTCGAGGATAGATTTCCATTCGATTCGTAGGCTTATTAATCGATCCAGTATTCGAGGATGGATTTCGATTCATAAGTTTATTAGTCGATCCAGTATTCGAGGATAGATTTCCATTCGATTCGTAGGCTTATTAGTCGATCCAGTATTTAAGGATGGATTTCCATTCGATTTATAGGATTATTAGTCGATCCAGTATTCGAAAATGGATTTCCATTCGATTCGTAGGTTTATTAGTCAATCCAGTATTTGAAGATGGATTTCGATTCGATTCGTAGGCTTATTAGTCGATCCAGTATTTAAGGATGAATTTCCATTCGTAGGCTTATTAATCGATTATTAATCCAGTATTCGAGGATGGATTTCAATTCGATTCGTAGACTTTTATTAGTCGATCCAGTATTCGAGGATGGATTTCCATTCGATTCGTAGATTTTTATTAGTCGATCCAGTATTCGAGGATGGATTTCCATTCGATTTATAGAATTATTAATCGATCCAATATTCGAGGATGGATTTTCATTCGATTCGTAGACTTTTATTAATCGATCCAGTATTCGAGGATGGATTTTGATTCGATTCGTAAATTTATTAATCGATCTAATATTCGAGGATAGATTTCCATTCGATTCGTAGACTTTTATTAGTCGATCCAGTATTCGAGAATGGATTTCCATTCGATTCATAGGCTTATTAGTCGATCCAGTATTCGAGGATGGATTTCCATTCGATTCGTAGGCGTATCGATTTTAGTTATATTCGAAATAGGGCAAAGTCCAGCGATTGGGTCGATTTTTGTTCGGTGAACGAAACATTGGAATAGATTAATAGATTGATTTGATGCACGATCCTTTTTCTATTCCTTTCGAAGAGAAGTTAAGGGATAGATACTATTATAATTCGAAAGAATTTCGAATTCCGTTCATCGATCGCTTTGCAATTATTATCAAGATAATTAGAAAATGGCGGTCAAATTAATAGATTGATTTATTGTACTACCTCCCCTCCCCCTCTTTTCTATTCCTTTCGAGGAGAAGTTAAAAGATAGATACTATTATATTTCATCGAAAGAATTTCGCGTTCCGTTTATCGATTATTCCGCAATTACTATCGGGATAATTAGAAAATGGCGTTCAGATTAATAGATTGATTTGATGTACTACCCCTTCTTTTCTATTCCTTTCGAGGAAAAGTTAAGAGATAGATACTATTATATCTCGTCGAAAGAATTTTCGTTCATCGATCGGTCCGCAATTACTATCGGGATAATTAGAAAATGGCGTTCGTATCGGCACGCGGCGAGGCTCGCATTTACGAAGCAAGTTTCGTTTTTTAATCGGTTAAAGCCGAGCGCGTAGCTTAACAAGTAAGTACGTAGTCACTCGAAGGCAGTAAAATGATCAAATTTTCATCCTCGCTCGGATCGAGCGAATGGATGGTGATCGTTTCGCGTCAGAAAAGTGGCTCGTTACTTACGATCCCGGTGCCGATAATTACTATCCCGTTTAACGCACCGATGAAATTTACTGGCCAATATATTATCGTTTACGCGGCAGGCTTAACGGACCTGGCTTAATGGTTTCATTCGCGCCGCGACGGAAAGCGTCCTTCTCCTCCTCCTCCTCCTTCTTCTTCTCCTCGACTCGTGGAAATCTCTCTCTCTCGTTTTTTCCTTTCTAAATCAAAACTCGTCAACTGTCCCCCCGTTTTCGTGCAATATCGATCGAGCAAGGGAACCTCTTCTCTTTTCCATCATTCATCCACCCGTTTTACGACCGACGAAATTGCCTCGGCTGGCGTTCCTCTTCCATTCCCCCCCTTTTTTACACGCGCGTTAAGAAACGATGCTTCGTCCCTCCTCTTTTTTTTCTCTTCCATTCTGAAGACTCTTCCCTATCTATCTCTATTATCAGGAATTTATTCAACGAAGAGTTAAGAAACACTTCTTTTTCGAAAGATTCTGAAAACTTCTGTTATCGGGAATTTATTAAACACGATTCGATCTAAGATCGGCGGTAATTTTTACAACTACTTACTCTTGTCGCTTGTCAATCACACACGTCGCGGACACGTGACGAAAAATCAGTCTCGCGACTCTTTAACGTGGGAGACGATCGATGGATCGTTTCGACGAGTGGCGATACGGGAGACTGATCGATAGATACTCTCTCTCTAGCAAGGATTCCTTCTCGAGTGGAAAAAGGGATGGCGCGATCGCCAACACGTTTCGCATTCATTACCTAACGCGGCTTTTATATCACCTTTGGGGAAGAAAGTTCAACCGTTGGGCGCAATTTACCGTGGGTAGAGCGGCCTGGTTTATCCTCGGGATAAGCCTCTCTTCCTGGACAGTTCGAGGCTCGTGAGCCGTCTCCAGATCGTCCAGCCGCGAAACTGACCGCTCCATTGCGCAATAGGTCGAGTGAGCGTTTCTTTCACCGAATTATCGAAACGCATGCGCGCGCAAACACGCACGATCCGAGGTTTCGATGCATCCAGGAAGAAGATACCGCGTGATCGTTACGTGATCGTTTGAACAGCTGATCGAATTTATCGATTTCGTCGTTTCGATTAACAACGTTTTCCCTTTTTTTTTAAATCTCGCTTCTGCTTCCCGTTTTTCACTTAAGTTTCGAGCGTAATTAATATATAAAAATATGGAAGTTGGAGCGTGTTTGTATATCGTTGCATTTATCCCAAGTCGGTGGTCAGAGATATTACGCAAATTGGTATTAATTCATCATTTTTCAAATAATGAAAAATTGTTGGAAAATTGCAAATAACTTCGATAGCATTGTCAGTTTAAAGATGACTTAATACGTATTTGCGATATGCAGACACGTTGAGCCAAGCGTTGATTTTTCGCCTCTCCTCGCCTTTAAATGCCAATTAAAGTATCACGTTTCGTGTCATTCGTTGCCTTACACTCTTATACGTACGTATCCACGCAACTAACGTGTATAAACACTTTCTGCAAACTATCATATCTCAGCTGACTCCCGATCAAATAGAATAGAGGAAGCTCCTCTTTCACCTGGCCAGGCAAATTTTTCACCGGTTCGTTGAACACGTTGGCTAACGCGTGTTCTTGCTTCCTTCTCCAGGCAAGGCTTTCCAAGTAACTCACTTGGGGGAAACTCATTGTATCCCTTTATCCGTGTGTGCAAAACCTCTGGCTTGCCCCCGAGGATCGATTAATTCGTTGGTAACGGTGTCACGCGGTGCAGGGGCTTGTCATTTCTCATGCGAATCGCCAGCACCGTTTCGAGCCTCGTAATCTGGACTTTCGATCGCCGCTTTCGAGCCGATGTCAATTAATTCGGCTGTCCGTCGCTAGTGGACAGGATGGCGCAGAATAAGTCTAAATAGGAGAGGCCCAGGGGGACTGATTCAACCGAGCGGTCGCAGAAATTTCCTGGCAGAAAGTTTTATTAACACGGCCCCCTTTATTATCGAATTCTTCCAACGTGATGAATACCTGCTCGCATTATTTTTCGACAACGATATTAATTCTTTAAAATTTAATCAGATTGACTCAATTTTTTCAGAATTGAATTCTAAATTTTTGTTTCTCTCGACCGAGATTAGAATTTTATTGTTAAAATTTATTTATACACGCGTTTCAGAGATGTTTAACTTTTCAGGATTAAATTCCAAATGATGAATACCTGCTCGCTTTATTTTTCGACAACCATATTAATCCTTTAAAATTTAATCAGATTGACTCAACTTTTTTAGAATTGAATTCTAAATTTTTTTTCTGTCAATCGAGATTAAAATTATTTTATTATCGTTAAAATTTATTTATAATACACGTGTTTAACTTTTCAGGATTAAATTTTAAATTTCTTCGTTCGTAATATTGAATTAATATATTATTCACGGTACACAGCAGTGATGATAAATAATCGAAGAAAATGATTTTCACAAAGTAATTCCACTAATTGGTATTTATAAAAAATCTCATCTCTCTTTTTTCTTTCCTTTATGCAATACTAGAGCAACAGTTCTTCTACTCCCTTACACGTATAAATACGGCTGTTAACTCCTATTCACGTATATTCTCCCAACTGTTGGCAATTATACATTATTCCATTCCGGTTATTTCTTCTTGTACTGTAGCGTATTTATGAATTTTAATCTTTTTCTTGGATGACGTATCGATTTTCCACAATTCCCCCCTCCGTTCAACTTTGAAATATCGTTTATCCAACCGATTTCCATATCGTTCCATCCAATGATCAATCAGCAGAATCTTCGTCTCGTATGCTTGTAAGAATCTAATATTAACAAGATAGTAATATTAACATGTAAGTAACTAGAAATGGACGCGTGATAAACGATCATCCTAATTTTGCCTCGTTGGCCGGAAACGATCGAGTAATGTGGCCATTAAGAAAACTCTAATCCCGTCGAATATTTATATAGAAACGATATCGTGTCTCCTTGCGAATCACCAGGATCTCCTCTTCCCTTCCCCTCCTTTCTCAAGTACGTATGATAATCGAGCGAATGATCAAAGTGCGAGTTATCGTTATTTTTCGATAGTAGGAAAGTTAACGAGCACAACGACCTTGGTCTTCTTTCTCGCTCTCGCCGATCGATATCCAAGATAAATTTCTCCTTCTTCTTCGTACAATCATTATACGAAGCGCGTGTCCTAGGCGCGATTAATCAATCGCCGAATGGAACCTGTGGATTCTTGGATCGTAAAAAAATTTACGATCCAACGCTTTTATCGGCCTGGCCAAAACTCGTAATGTATATCGTTTCGATTTATATATAAACGTTGCACGGTTTTAAACGATCGAAGAAAAATCGAGAAATCGGCAGATGGATAGATGGTTGAACCTACTTCTCGTCGGTTGTATCTTTTTCACGCGTGATTTTTATCGATTTCTTTTTCTTTTTGCGAAATAAGAATAATGTTGATATTCGAAAGCAAGAATTTCCAGAAATCTAATATTCCAGAAATGGATTAAAACGTCTCTTTCGATTGGATCTAATCGAAATTTATAGAAAGAGTATGCAAGGCTCGATTTCTTTTTCTTTCTCATTTTCACAAAAATTTACATTCGAGAAACATCCCCCACCCGGTGGCAATAATTATCGTCCGATTGCTCGAAGATTAATGCAACGATCGGAGGAAGCGATATTTTAATAAGTGCGTCATTAGCGGTTCGATCGCGTCTTTGAAATTTGCATCTTCCGTGGATCGCATTAATATTTAAAATCCGCGGTTTTCAATCGTCGTTCCAGCGTTCCACCACCTCGCTGGAAAATTTAAACCGCTGGAATCCGGGAATCCGGCCCCGGATTAATCGATACAATTAAGCGATACGATAAAACGTCCTCCGCGGTCGAGGATTCAGATTCGCGCGGCCGCGGATTTATTCCGGAAATTGGCGTGCAATTTCTTCTCTCGAATATTATTATTATTATTATTATTCTCGATCGAGCGGCGCGATAACAGGACGGGGAGGGAAAATAAGAATTCGTGAAACGGATTCGAGAGAACTTTGCTGATTTACCGCCGTTCTCTCTCCCTCTCTCTTTCTCTTTCTCTCTCTTTCTTTCTGTTTGAAATAATACTACTTAGTTGCGCATGTATCTGATTATATTATAGTGATTAATGACGTCCACCGTGGAAACGATAACGTTTCAATTCAATTTATGATCGGCCATGCGTTTAGCAGCGTCGGTTGTTAATATCTCGCGATACATCGAGTCGCGGCTTGTCGCTGGTTTTTTTTTTCTCTTTTTTTTTTTTTTTAATAAAGTATTAAAGAGATACGTTGTTGGAATTTTTTTTTCGAAAGAGAGAATTTTTTCCCCGATGGAAGTATAGAGAAAGAGAGAGAGAGAGGGATATTGGTTTCGTAATTGGACGAATTCTTTCGTTACAATTTTAATTATCTAATCGTCGACAATTCTTTTTTCTTTTTTCTTTTTTTTTTCGAGCGTCACGTTACACATAATCATCGCGGCATAATTTATTGTAATAATTATAACGTATAAGTAGTATTGTAACAAGTAGATAGGAATAACGACAAGAATAATTATATACATTCGAAAATGTTCAATGCGTTTCTTCAAATCGAAGCTTGATCATCTGCCTGCATATGATATAAATATTAATCAACTCTATTAATATAATAAAATATGCTTTATATAATACGCGTATTATAATATATAATATTGTAGAAGAATCGCGATATATCTGTTATTATACGTCGATAAATCATATCGACGTGTAATTATTAATAATTGCGAGAACCGACGAAGTTTAAAAATCAATTAACTGGTTCGGCGATATTTTTAGAAATGCTGTATCCATATCTTTTTTTCCAATTCAAAATTCCAATCCATCCTAACTATTGTTCCAATTCTAATCAAACGTCACGTTTATCGCGCATATATATATATATATATATATATATATATATATATATATATCCTTTCCATAATTATTCAATATACATTATATAAATACGGAGAAACAACGATCGGAGAATTCGAAGCATAATTCTTCCAAGATCCAAGCGCAAGATTCGTCGAAATTGAAATCGCTCGCGTCGTCCATTTGGACACCTATATCCGCGATAAAATGCTAAAAAAAGTTCGGTCGTAATCCAAGAAAAAGGAAAGACAGAGACAGAGAGATCGTATCGAAGGAACGTACGTATTTCGTGGGAGGGGATCGTTGAGTGAACGCACCGTCCGATAAATCTCGCGTCGCTGGACACGCGAACGAGAGAAGTCGAGCTCGCCTATGCACGCATCGAAATCGCCACGTGGCCGGGCGATAATACCGCGTTCCCTCGGTGAAAACGTGATTTCAGCCGAGCCGGGTTGTTCACGATTCAATTTCGATCCCCAACAGTTTGGAACGAAATATTGGAGCGGCGTGTAAAGTGCTCCGGATTCTGAACGCGCGTTCCTCGCGGTCGGCCGAGGCCTGCTCCGAGGTATCGGAAACCAGTTCGAAGCCAGCCAAGCATTATGATCCCGAATACACATCTGTGGCCCGTTAACTAATCTCCCTATGGCGACCTTCCATTAGCTCGATTCCATGCTCGATACATCATCGTGTTCCTCTCTCTTTCTCCTCGTCGAGAGAGAGGGTGATCGAAGCAGGAGAACGGGGTGGCGTGATTTCTGCGCCGGTATTTTTCCTTTTTCTCTCTCTCTCTCATTTCATTCTCTCGTATTTCGCTCGTCGCGATGATAGTTTTTACCCGTGAATTTGGAATTTTTATTTGGAAGATTGTGAATTGAAAATATCATTGTTGGATTTCTTTGTTTCATTATTGAAAAATTATATATTTAATTTCTTAGTTAGAGAAAGAACTCGTGGTTGGGAGAAATATAAATATTCTAGTTAGAGAAGCACGCGTTTGAATAATTTCGCCGAAGCCGAGTGTTATTTTTATCGGCTCAAATTGTGAAATACCTTTTCGAATATGTTATCCGTATATTATCCGTAATTACGACAATTACGAAGATATAAACGATTACAACATTTGCGAAGGTAAGAAACGGTACAGCGATAACTAAAAACTTATTATTACCTTTGCCGAATAATTGAAAGCATAAATTTCCAAGAGAGCTCGAAAAAAAAAAAGAAAATTTCTACCGCCTTCCCGTTGTTTAAAAAAGTATCAAGAAAATATTGTTCAAAATTTAAAGAAACGATATTAAAATAATATTAGATATTATTATGTATATATAATTTTAAAATGTAATTTTATTCTTTAGAAAACAATTTTCCTATTTCCAAGACTCCAGAATTTTATCCAACCGTGGAATAACAAAACTTGTTTCTCTGTTTGGTAAAAATGCATTGATATTCTTTCGGCTCAGATGCATTTGAATTTAATAGTTTCAGACTCTTCGTTATTTCTACGCGTAATATTCGGTCGAGAAGAAGGCTCGAATCGTGAAATCTTGGAGAGCGGAAGACGGTTCCAGCTTAGCCCGGAGCCAGCTTCCGCCGCTCGACAAATCATTCCTCGTTAACGCCGACTTCCTCTCTCGGCCACGATACGAGCTAAAAAAATATCAATTTGCAGTATATCTGGCGGTTAACGGTTCTCCTCTCCGCCTCGGGTTCCTCTCTCTCTCTCTCTCTTTCTCTTTCTCTCTCTCTCCTCCTCTCGATCCGATTATCGAACGTTCCTCATCTTCGATCCGTGCTCCCTTTCCGCCACGGGAACATCTGATTACGGCGTTATCGAGAAACCTCCTCGCCTCCCTTGTTAACGTTCCACGTCAACTTATCGGCCGGCTAAAATAATTTATTGTCACGATCCACCTCGATCAGCCGTGTCGACCGGCGCCCGTTGCGCCCGTTCAAAGACATTATCCTCGATTATCGCCGATTCGATCGTCGTTTCTCCGTTTCCACGTGGCCACGTCGATCCAATCAATTATCCAGCCGAGACAGTTTCATTGTCGCGAAATTTCTTTTTCTTTCTTTTTTTTTTTTTGAAGATTTCGAAACTAAGAAATCTATAAGATCTGAGAAGATCAATATTTGTAGGTATTATATGGTTTCTTTCATTATTATAAATTATCAAAACTTTATTCAAATATTCGATCTGGATGTCAATCAAATTCTTTCTCTTTTATATATTATATTTTCTATATTTTCGAAAGAAACCGCGAGGAATTCAATTCTCTCCAACCAACCAAACATCTCAATTCGCTTGCTTTCGTGGTGTATCGTCACGAAGCAAGGTGTGGAGCGAAAAGCGTCATTTACCATCGTCACACAAGCCTCTGCACACGAGCCTTTCCCACGAGGCCAGGGCACCGATGTCGCCGATTCCTCGCCGAGGAATCCTCCTTCTCCCTCTACTGCTAAATTGTTCGTCGTTAAAGCCGATTTTTCGAGAACGAAATGAAGAGGGGGCGAGGAAAAGTGGAAAGAAATATGGAAGGAGGAGGAGGAGGAGGAGGAGGGAAAAGAAAAAAAGGAAAAAAGAGAAAGGGATGCGAATTTTTGCCGTCCCCCCTTTCGACTTGGCTAACGGTCCAACAAGTACACAGCCGCGGATTTATCCTTCCAACCTCCCCCCTTCCCTCGGCTATCTTTCCCTTCTTGCTGCGAGGTGATAACCACACGTCCATGTCTTCGGGAATCTTCGTGGCAGGTAAGCCGAGACGAGGATATCCAAAGGTACCACACCGTGCGATTACTCTCTCGTCTTCGTTCGTGAAAGGTGCTTCTTCATCGAGCTGTAGGTAGGGGACGGGGGAGAGGAGGGTGTCGAGATCGGCGAATGGCGTGCAAAGAACGGCCTCACCGTCTGTGTGCGTGTACGTGTCCGTGTTTGTGCGTGCGCGTGGATTAAGACGATAATATTAACGCGATTTTATACGTTCGCGAGGACGTATAAAGTGGCGAAGGGAAAAGAAGGGAAAAAATTGACGGGACGATGAATGTGACACTCGTGATATATTTTTCCAGATCGATGCATTTTTCACGGACAGAAGAGAGAGAGATTTTGTGGAAAGAAGAGTTTTTTGAAGAATCTTTTTTTCAGATAAGCTCGATCGAGGAATTGTTTTTGGATTAGAATGTAGATTGAATTTTATTAGAATCAAGAATGAATTTTTCATCAGACGTAGATTTTTGCTAAGAATTAAACACGAAGGTTTGTATATTTGTATATTTCCTTTTTTAAGAAGGTTGTTCAGAGTTGGGAAAAAATTATTTAATCTCGAAATAGGATAAAATTTGCTCGATCGATTAAATCGACACACGAAAGATGGAATCTCTTGTTTCAATTTCGATTTGCTTCAGTTTCGACGGAGGAGAGTTTTTCGTATGATTTTATACGCCGCGTATATCTCTTCCTTTTTTTCTTGTTCTCGCGTTTTAAAAATAGCCAGACCACGTTTAACACGCCTTAGGCACGACAACGTTGCGCACGACGTATATATCCGTAGGCGTATTGTCCTCCAGTTCTTCTCACCAACGCGGCCACCTCGAGCCAGCTTAATTTCCTCCTTTTATCCTAATGAATACCTAGAGCCAATACCTGTCTGTCGACACCTTTTTCCCTCGCGAAATCAAGCAAATTGGCGGCACATCTATCGCGGAAAACGAAACCAACAAAAAGATGTATTCCATCCTTCTTTTAAAAAAAAAAACGCGATCTTATGCACGAATAATTAACACTTTGTTTATCGATTTACTTTTTTTTTAGATTAAATATATTTTTCTCATCAATGCCGATTTTTTAATCTATATAAAAATCTATAAAAAGTTACAATATTCAAATGCATCTCCTTAACTCCATGTATTTATTAACTCTAAGTAACTGTTTCATTAATTTAATGTAATTATAATTTTTAGAGAATTCGTCCTCGAAGAATATTAGGAAAAAGGGGAAGACGAAACGTTCCAATCTTCATATATTCATAAATTATTGCTCACTTAATATCGAAGGAACGAAGGAATGAAATTTCGCTCTATCCAATAATACGAACGCTTTAATATTTCAACAAGTTGCAAAGAGAAGGTAAAATAAAAATATCGAAAGCGAATTACACCACGGCTAATTGAAAACTTTATTCGTTCAACATTGTTACGCAATTTAATTTCACGATCGTTTTCGCACGAAGAAGAGACTCGAGGCGGAAGTGCTCCGTCCCCAAAGAAATATTCGAAACAAAAATATTCATAGAGGACAGGAAGAGGAGAGAGAGAGAGAGAGGGAGAGAGAGGGAGATGTAAAAAGAAAAATGGTCTCGGTAAGTAGCGAGCGCCGCGACAATACCCGGCGGGAGTGCTTTTACCTCGCGGCTCTTTTTAACCCCTTCGTTTTCATTCACCGGAAACGGTGCGGCTATTATTGGCATTGTGGCGGCACAAGGAAACTCGGCCAACCCCCGTCGCCTTCTCCAGCCTCTCTCCCGGCGGGTTAACGATCGTGTTATTAGCGCAAATCAAAATTGGCGACTGTCTCACGGCACGAACGAGGAGCGAGGAGCAGGAGGGGAAGAGAGAAAAAAGAAAAATAATAATAAGGCGCGAGTCCAATTTAACCGTGGAAGCGCTGCACGCGTTAATTTGCGTATCGAAATCAAATTCACGCCCCGAAACGATCGTTCTAATAATTCGTGAATGGTATATATTTTTTGGCTTCTTCTTGTTGCGAATGCGGTCGTTGAAATTATATCTCTCACCTTGAACGTCATCTCTGATGATGTTTAATCGTGAAATTGGATCATTATGATTAATCTTATCGATCTTGTTATATCGTTTATGAATATAATTTATCTTACATTTCAGAACGAGAATGAAAATTTGTTGGATACTTTTTATTTAAAATTGATGTATCATTTTTCAGATAAGTATAAAGTAGGAATTATTTTATAAAAGTTTTTCATCAGATACAAGCCGTTTTTAAATTCTGAGTTTCAGTTTTGTCGATCTTTTCGCAATTAAAAGAATAAGCGAGGAGGAAAGTAATTAATACAAATTCGATACAAATTTGTCTTCAAAAACACTATCTCAACTCAACGTTTGCCGCACGTAGAACGAATTCTCGTTTCTTTATTTGCAGCGTTCATTTGCAACGTTGGCCTGAAACAAATCGATACTCCGGAGGGCGAAGAAGCATCGCGTGACAAGGAATGGGGGTTAACTCCTTTGATCCTTTGTCGTTGCGTTACTCGCGGGAAACGGAGTAACTGACAAGTTAAACACGGATATCCGTTAATCCCTTCTTATTATGCTTTCGCGTGATTCCCCGCAAACGTTTTCGATTCTCCTCCAGTCCGAAGAAGAAGGCTCTTCCTCCGAGGAGTCGTGCGACCGCCCGTAAACGTCATTTTCGCGAGTCCTTGCATTCTCGTGTATAGCCTTTCTCGTGTATAATCTCGTACACGTGGATTATTTGCTGCGTGGAGAAATATTTCACCGCGAATAAGCAAACAAAAAGGGTAAGAGATCATGATTAATTCCATTAATGGAAATGTTTTAATCTAAAATGTATTGAAAGAAAGGAACATCGACGAGAATTCGATTTGTAAATCATATTTTCAGCAATTTGAAGAATAGATACTAACAAATTAATATTTTTTTTCCAGGCGATAATAAACAATTGTGAATCAACGTCTTCCTGTCAAGATTACGAGTTCTACGAGTACTTTCGTTCCCAGACTACAATAAATTTTTAGAAGAAATTTCATCATCGAGGGATCCTCGAAATCGAATTATCATCCAGTGTCAATTCCTTTCCTCTAATTATTTTTCCTCGATCTCCGTTCTCGCAAGAAGCAAGCAAGAAACAGGTTTCTCGATTTTCAGAGAGGACGTCTCTTCCTTTTTTCCCTTCTTTGCCTTCTCTCCCCACATTGTAATATTTCAATCGCGCCGCCCTGCAGTAGCGAGTAGCACACGGTTAATTAGCACGCTGTAAAGCACACCGGTAATACAATTTATATATATATATACGCGTATGCCCCTGCTGGATTATTATCGGTCCAAGTTCAGGTCCGATAAAGCCGAGCCGTGAAAGTCGTCCTCGGTTATCCGCCCGCCGCGTTAATTGCTATATTTTCGCGATCCGAGGCGAGGGATCGCGATAACCACGCCGGTCACCGATACCGGTCGATCCATCGGAAGCCAGGGGATCGCCCCCTACCCCTTCGCCGGCCACGCGATTCCAATTTATGCGCCCGGTTTTCTCCAACGATCTCCAATTCCTTCTTTTACCTTAGGCGCAGCGAGAGATTAAAGTGGAGGAAATGCGTGGAGGAAAAGAGATCCCACCACGGTTCGGAAAACACGCGTGATGATATGAATTCTTGAGGAGGAGGAGGAGGGAATTAATAAAATTCCTTTCCAACAGGAAATTATACCGATCTCTTAATTATTCCTGCTAATCGGGAAAATTTATATAACGATATATATTCCGTGTTTATCACGAATCCCGTATTTACACGTTATTGGCAATTTGGTTAAAGGCAAGCTTCATTAATTGAAGTAATAAACGCGAGGGGGAAAAAATTTAAGATAAGATAGTGCAGCAGTGTAAACAGAGCGAGTCGGAGATTTTATTCCTACGCTGCGAAAAACCACCCTCGACAAAACGTCGAGAAAACGTCGCAACTGGAGACGATCTCCTCCCCTGATCCTGTTATCGAGCAACGACAACGACGACCGAGCAACTCCCTTGCTTGCGCAAGCGCGGCGTCCAAAGCCGAGGAACAGTTAATCTTAATACGGCTTTATAGCTCCATTAAGAGTCGGCGGGGATCACGAGAGGTGCTCTCGCCGCCTCTCGTCTCTCCTTCGGGGCAACGATTATCCCGCGGCTCTCGTGACTCCGTGTTGATCGCCCTTTCCAGAGACTAATTGTCGATTAAACGGTGGCCGCTTGCGAGATACCTGGCGAGGCCGCCGGGATCCTCTCTCGCCTGTGTGTTTCCATCTCGTCTTTTACGTGCCCCTGCACACTGATCGCGTATTTATTTTCGCGGACACTTTTCCTCTGCGATTCCTCTTTCTTTTCTTTTCTTTCTTTTTGCCTCGGATCGAACGCGAGCCCTCGGATCGAACGGGGTCGCCCTTCTTCGCCCCTCGAGTCGTGAGAATCGTTGCAAGAGAAACGTGCATTTATAAAGCTCTTATAAAGAATGGAGAGCTGTGATAGAACGCAAGTTTGATGAGGATCGAAAATGATTCGTATCATTTCACCAGATAAGATTATTGAAAGTTAAAAGAAGCTCTGAAAGTTTAGCAGCTCCGAATAGAGAGCTGTGAACACAAATTTTGTTTGATGAGAATCGAAAAGTAGAAAATGATTGATTCGTATTGTTTCATCAGATAAGATGTATTATTTGAAGGTTAAAAGAAGCTCTGAAGATTTAGCTCCGAATGAAGAGCTGTGACGGAACACAAGTTTGATGAGGAGAAATAGAAAATGATTTCACCAGATAAGATTATTATTTGGAGGAAAAATTAAAAGAAGCTCGGAAGATTTAGCAGCTTCGAATGAAGAGCTGTAAACGCAAGTTTGAGGATCAAAAAATAGAAAATGATTCGTATCGTTTCACCAGATAAGATGTATTATTTGAAGGTTAAAAGAAGCTTTGAAGATTTAGCAACTCCGAATGGAAGTTTTGTTTAACGAAGATCAAAAAATAAAAAATGATTGCTTCATATCGTTTCACCAAATAAGATATATTATTTGGAGGGAAGGTTAAAAGAAGCTTCGAATGGAGAGCTGTGAACGCAAATTTTGTTTGACGAGGATCGAAAAATAAAAAAATGATTGGTTCGTATCGTTTCACCAGATAAGATGTATTATTTGGAGGAAAGGAACGAGCTCTTCTTAGGAGAAACTCGAATAGAACGTAGGAACGAAATATATTTAGAAGAGTAAATGGCAAGGAGAAGTAAAATTTTGATGGCTGTTAACGTCGTTTCGAAAGAGATCATAGACCAGGTGTTGGGCATATTTAGAAGGATGTACACGCGCATATATATATATACAGGGAGTAACCTGTAGGTTATTTGGGGGATGGTCAGGGGATAGTGTCCAGAAAGCGAAGGAAGGGAGGAAGAAGGTAGAAGCGTTTGGAGCGGTCACCCGTTCGTCGAGGGTCATCCACTGGCTCTCCTCTCGCTTAGCATAAAAGGGTAACTAGCAAATGCTCAATGCGCCATACCATAATGGAACGAGTGTCCCATGGACATAATTAGGCGAGCCACCCATGGGAAATTCAGATCCCCGTTTCGGTTTTGCGCCGGCTAGGCAATAAGCTGGGCAAGGGTCATCGTTGCCCGGCCGGACAAGGTAGGCACATAGGAGGATATTTCCACGACGGGGCTTTCAACCTCGTGCGAGGATCGTATGTTATAGCGCGTCGAATAAAGTAAAATATTCGATTTCGCTAATAATTCTTCATTGCGTAATGCAATGAATATGTGTCCCGTATAACCGTGTAAGTTATTGAACACTCGGGGAAGATTTAAAATTATGATGTATCGATGATTGGAGAGGTTGCATGCGTTATATGAAAGTAAGGTTTTTTTTCTTCCTTTTCTTTTTCTTTTTTTTTTTTTTTTCTCAAAGAGAAGAGCTCTTCGATTACCAATAGCCAGGAAATGCATACGTCAAAGTATTTTAATGATTTAAAATCTTATTAAGGAAGAGAGGGAGAGAGAGAGAGAAAGAGTTTTACGTTATCAGAGAGGAATTTCTAACGCACGATTTATCACGGTTTCCTCGTCGCCCGATCTGTAATTAATTTTCTTGGTCGACGACAAATTTTTTACAATCGTTTTACTTTTGAGATTGAAAAAAGAATTTGAAATCCATGGAAACGAGCACAGGTCGAAGAAAAAATTTTTTATCACGTTGGATTGGCAAAATCGCGCGCCACTGTCGAATCGTACGGATAATATTCCGAACTGAAGGAAGGAGTTTAAGGCGGAAGTGAAAAGCACGCATCGTCCGGGATCGTCGATAACTTTTTATCACGGGGAATTTCAATTTTCCGCTTCTGTTTCGCTCGGTTATCGTGGGAAAACTCGTAGGCACGTAGTGAAAATACCACTTGGACGAACCTCGAATCGTTTATCCAACCGAGTCATCGAGTGTCGATCAATAATACATGAACATCGACAAGGGGAATTTCAAATCGAGTGGATCATCTTTGAGATTCCACGAAGATACGTTGTTTCTAAATTTCGATCGTGATAAACACGATCCTCTTTAATTTTCAATTACATTCTCTTAATAAATCCTCCTCAACATTAGAAGACATCGATTATCAGAATCGTTCTTCGTTCCAAGAACGAGACAAGTCGCGAGACAAAAAATTCTCTTTTTATTTTCATTCCAAGTTTCTTCTCTCGTCACGAGATGCGAAAAGATAGAGAGGCCGTGTCCTAGAGACGGACCGTAAAACGAGAAACAAGAACGAGATTTCCGAAAGTCTTTCGATCGTTGGCGGAGGATCGACAGTTGACATCAAGAGTCCCACGAAAAAAACACAGAAAAAGAGGAGAACAGCGCACGACGAAATTTCGTCAGATGATTGTTTCGAAGGGCAAGGAAAACACGCGAATTGGCGAAGGATTGACGGATTGGCGCCAAAACGCGTTGCCTCTCTCACGGACCACTTCCGCCACGTCGCTTCGCGAATCGAATCTCGTCCCAAGCAACCTATCAGTTTCAACGAAGGAATCTCGATTAAGATGAAAGGAATAAAAACTCACGGCTACAGTTGTTTCGGTCGATGGGTCGTCAGCGACCAGTCGATGCACACACTGAATCGGCTCTAGATCTAGATCTAGTTTATCCCTGCGTATACGACATACTCCTCCAGAACGCACTTAATGATCGTCAATGTTCCAATGTTCCACTTCGTTTCTGGACAGAGTTTTGGATCGATCGACACAAGCACAAACACTCCTCGAGTCTCTCCGTCGTTTTTCTCACTGTCCTCTCCCCCGTCGTCTTCGAAAAAACGAACCACTTTCACGAAACACTTTCGCGATTCACGGGGATTATTTAACGGGGGTCCGTTAATCACACGGGCGATAACAGATGGACGATATCGTGGCGAATTGGTTGACGATATGGAGCGCGGAACCACCACCTCGTCCACTATCTCGTCTCTCCACTGTCTCGTCCACCGGCTGGTCGAGTCGAAGAATAGGCCGTTTCATCGAATAACTGATGATCATCCGATGCGTATACGATGCCCCTTTTCGACGATCATCGTTTTCGTTGCCTTCGTCATGGTTCTCGTCTCGTCGGGCCGCGCGTTTACACGGCGAAACACCATCGTAACGTGGAAAAGAGGGGAAAAATTCGATCACCGTTCGTTCCTCGAACGAACTCTCGCCGTTGGAAGAAACGAAGAGACTGAGGCGAGCGAGGAAGGAATATCGAAAAAGAAGAAAAAACTGCGCGATTCGACGCCGCGATCGATAGAGTCGATCGGGACGAAAGCGGAGGCGTTTATTCTCCTCCTTTTTTTCTTTTTTTTTCCTCTTTCTCTCTCTCTCTCTCTCTCTCCCTCTCTCTCTCTCTCTTCTCCTGCTACGGCGTCTCTACTTTGCGTCTCGAGATCGGATCGCGAAAACAAAGTTGCGCGTCCCGTGACGCGCGCGTCTTTTCTTCCTCCACACCGTCACTCTCCGTGTCCCGATACGTTTTCACGTATCTCCGCTTATTTCGTTATCGTGCCTCCGCCTTCACCGCCGCCTCCTGCCGTCTTTTCTCATCCTCCACCTTCTCCTCCTCCAGAACTACCACCACTATATACCGCTACCGCCTCCACCACCTTCGTCCTCCGTCTCTTCTTCTTCCACCTCCAGCTTTCCTCACCCTTCTCCTCGCTCTCGCCGAGTCTCGCCTTCCTTCTTCTTCTTCTCTTTCTCCTCCTCCTCCTCCTCCTCCTCCTCCGCTTCTTCTTCTCCCTTTTTCTTCTTCCTTCTTCCTCCTAATCCAAACAATTTCCACCAATTTCCACCTCGACCACCACCGAAAACTCTTCTCCACCACCACCACCACCACCTCCACTTTCCACCATCCCAGCCTACTCCTATCCTCCTCTCGATTCCTTCTTCGACCCCTCTCTCTTTCTCTCTCTCTATCAAAGATGATCCACGAGCGCGGATAGAATAGGATGCCTCCGCTTCTACGACCGAATTTTCGGGACGAACTTTCCGGTTCGGTGTCTTGTATTGGACTGTGCAGAAGTGGCACCTTCCAGTTTCTGAACTTACATCTTGTCAGGTAAGTGTGAGCTTTACCCGTGTGTCCCCGGGTATAACGCACGATACACGGGCGCACGATTGCGCGTATGTGTACGCGGCGCGATCTCATACACACGCTTTACCGCTCTGCGTGTGCCCGGGGCCCGCCTCCCTCCCCACCACCTGGTCCCGAGCATAACCTTGTCTCTGTCTCGCCGCCTCGACTCGCGATCGCCGCCATACGTGTCCGATTCCCGTGCCTCTCTCTCTCTCTCTCTTTCTCTGTCTTCGTCGGTCCCAGCGTCGGGCCCTCGTGTGTACGCGCGCGCGTCTACGAGTTTTACCCCCTCGTGTGTACGCGATCTCGTCTCTCTGTCTCTCTCTGTCTCTGTCTCTTCTCCCTTCTGCTTCCGCCTGCCTCTATCCCTCCTTCTTCCACCACGGCCGTGGTGGTAGCTAGGCGATCTCCCTCTCTGCCTGCCACCACTTCTCTTTGCCTAGGTGCGTAAGTGCGTGACTCGGCACGGTGCTGCGGGGACGTTTAACGTTGCGTCGCGTCCCCACCCAATGCTCTCTCGCGGCCTCGCTTGATTTTCTTACGGTAGCAGGAAACGAGGAAGAGGATGACGCGAGGAGGATGGGGTAGGGAGGATGGGTTAGTTAGGTGGGGTGGGGGTAGTTGGAGGCAAGGGTGATTCTTTCGTTGCTTTCGTTCTTCCGGGGGTGGTTGTTGCCTTTGAGCTTGGCTTCTTCTGATCTCGTTGCATTCTCGCGGATTGACCGATATTGTTGCTGTTCCTTGACATATTCCTTGGTTCTCTTTTTATCAAAGGCTTCTGTCTTTATTTCTCGATGTGTGGAATTCTGGTTTAAGGGAGGAAGCTGGATCCCTAATTTATGTTCTTCGCAAGCTTGCGAGCGAAGGGAAAGTAATTGAACGTGTTATTCGATTGTTACAATCTTTAATTCGTGATGAGGATCTTTCTTTCTTTATTCCTTGGCTCTCGTGAACGAAGGCTTCTGTCTTTATTTCTCAATGTATGGAATTCTGGTTTAAGGGAGGAAGCTGGATCCCTAATTTATGTTCTTCGCAAGCTTGCGAGCGAAGGGGAAGTAATTGAACGTGTTATTCGATTGTTACAATCTTTAATTCGTGATGAGGATCTTTCTTTCTTTATTCCTTGGCTCTCTTTTTATCGAAGACTTCTTTATCTCTCAATGTGTGGAATTCTGTTTTAGAGGAGGAAGTTGGATTCCTAATTTATGATTAATTTATGTTCTTCATAAGCTTGCGAGCAAGAATCGTGAAAGAGAATTAATTGAACGTGTTATTCGATTGTTTCAATCTTTAATTCGTGATGAGGATCTTTCTTTCTTTATTCCTTGGCTCTCTCTTTATCGAAGATTTCCGTCTTTATCTCTCCATGTGTGGAATTCTGTTTTAAGGGTGGAAGTTGGATTCCTAATTTATGATTAATTTATGTTCTTTGCAAGCTTGCGAGCGAAGGGGAAGTAATTGAACATGTTATTCGATTGTTTCAATCTTTAATTCGTGATGAGGATCTTTCTTTCTTTATTTCTTGGCTCTCTTTTTATCGAAGACTTCTATTTTTATTTTTCGATGTGTGGAATTCTGTTTTGAGGGAGGAAGCTGAATCCCTAATTTATGATTCATTTATGTTCTTCGCAAGGAGAAGTAATTGAACGTGTTATTCGATTGTTTCAATCTTTAATTCGTGATGAGGATGTTTCTTTATTCCTCTTCATGGTAACAGTATCAGATAATTTGGCGAGTGAAAGGAGTTGGAGAAGGACGGGCGACACACGTGGCTGGATGCGTCACAACACGCATATATTTCGGATTCTATCGAAACGGCCCGCTAATTCGAGCTAACTCTGGAACAAGTACGATCTTCGGTGCGTGAACGAGCTCTGGGAAACGAGTGGAGAGATCGTCTCGTCGAATAATTCACCGCCAACTACCTCCTCGGGCGTGGAAAAGCACCGATCTCCATTACCCCCGATCTTTTTTCCCCGATGGAAACTCGAGTCGAAAGTTTCGCTCCAATGTCACCGGCTAACTATCTCGATCATCTCGGTTAGGTCAAAGACCCGGCGCGTGAAATGCGGGCGCGTTATAGTTTTTCTCCTTCTTTTCTTTTTTCTTTTTTTTTCTTTTTTCCCCAGAATTTTCTCTTTCTCTAAACGATTTGGAATTTACGACTACTACTTCGTGTATCATTTAAGGTTGACGTTCAATTCAAATACAACGACTGGAATTTAAATCTACCCAAAGTTTATTCACTTGGAAAATTCCTCCAATCTTTCATCGCCAACTGATAGATGATACATGAACTTCTTGTAATTAAAGTTTCGATCGAAGACAAGAAGAAGAGAAGAAGAAAGAATGTCGTTCAAACTTTTCTCCTCAAAGTTCAGATCAAAATTCGAATATCGAGTAAAACCTCTCTCTCTGCTCGAACAATGGAGCCACGAGAGTTCAGAATCCGCCTTGTATCCCGTTGAATACGAATTTTAATGAAAAAGCGCTTTCATCGCCGCTGTTGACGTGTCGCCCCGCGAGGAGGAGGACGCCCGTTAACGATCGAATTCGCCCGTTTCAGCAGTACCTCGGGCGTGGAAAACGCGGATCTCCCGCGTTTCTTGCCTCGCCTTTTCTCTCCCCTCTCTCTCTCTCTCCCCCGCGAACTCGGAGTTTCACCGGTCGCACGCGCCAGCCGTAATTTTAACGAAGCCTCTTGCGGTTCGCAAATAAGAGAGATAGTTTCACGACCGGCTCGTCGGATCGCGCGCCACCATTTTTCCACCACGCACCGGTGTTTACGCCCATAACTCGTCGCCGATCCCATACTACCATATAACGAGACGATCGAGAGAGCCGGCCGGGAAAAAGGGAAACGACCGGGGAGAGATGCGGCGAGGGAGGAGGGTGAGAAGAAAAGAAAAGAGAAGAGAAGAAGGGGAGGAAAAAAGAAATAAATAAAAGGCACGACGAGGCGCGTTAGGTTAACTGTTAATCAGGTAAAAATCTCGATCCGTTCGAACCAGTTTTGTTAACGATCCGGTGACACTGTATTTATTAGCGGACGAGATATCTGGTATGTGGCGAAATTCTTTTCTCTCTCTCTCTCTCTCACTTCTTTTTTTTTTATTTTCGAACAGAAAGCGAGGATTTCTAATTAGTAATGTGGTAGGATCTTTTGATCCTTCTTGGTTTGATTATTCAGTGAAAGTTATGCGTCCGTGAGGACGGTAAAAATAATTGGCAATAAAACGATGGTACGCCGATGCCTACCGAATGACATAAACGATGGAATTTTGTTGTTTTAATGCTTAACGTTCGTTTTTTCTTCTTTCTTTTTCTTTCTTTCTTTCTTTCTTTCTTTTTTTTTTGAGATAGCTCGAGCTGAGCTCGTTGAACAACGATTGCAGGGAATTAATTCTGGAAATAAGATGCGATGCTTGTATTTCGCTACATCGTATATGTCTATATATATATATTCTTTTTAACCCTTAGGTTAAGGGTTCTTTTCATCAACGGAGGAAATCGTCGCGTTAAAATAAAATTTGCATGGGGTGAAATTTCACCCGTGACAGAGTTGGAGGGTTTAACGGGGCGATGACAACTTCCCTTGCCGAATCTTAACGATTCAGCAGAGAATATGAAAAGGGTTGGTTACAAGTGACACGATACACCATATATATATATATATATATATATATATATATATATATATACATATTCTATCATCTCCTGTAATGTCGATCAAATTTCTATATTGAGACGAACGAGACGTGAAAAAGAAATAATAATTTACATGGATTAAAATAACTCAGGATTCCTTGCAGAATTTATATAATAACGAATCTCTTCGAAAAGATTTTCGACGAGGTTTGTTAAACGTTTGTTTGGGGGATTGGAAATTTGTTTAATTTCTTTCATAAATTACGTAAAAATGTATCGATCGATCAGGTTCCATTAACGACACTTCCTGCATTAATTAAATCGTCGGTCGGTTTCTTGTAAAATTCCACTCGCCTCGAGTGTCCACTTCGCGATGTTAATCGCGCCAGTGACATTTCACGGTAGCGTATCGCGTAATGAAATTTCACGTATATACACGTATTTATTAACGTCTTATTAGATAGAACGTTTCTTTTTTTTCTTCTTCTCTTACTTATGATGCGTTCACGTGTTTACCAGATCGAAAGAAAAAGAAGAAGAAGAAAAGAAAAGAAAAGAAACGAAGCGTGTCAAAGCAGGATCTGAAATGTATTAAACTGTATTTCCTGTTCGGCGAAAGTGGTTATCCCGTTACTGACGAATTATTTTACGTTGATTCACCGGTTCACCAAGTAGTAGACGCCGTTACTGATCAGACGTCGCTCGTCTCGAATTATCCCGAATCGATCGAACAAATTTCTTTGTTATTCCTATTCGTCCACGCTTTTCCTCGAGAAATTTTCCTCGATTCGAAATCGAACAATCCCATCCCTTGAACGACGATTTCCATTCGCCACGATCCGAGGGTAGGCGTGGCGTCGCACGTATTGCGTACGTAAATGCACGTACGCGTACGGTGAGAGGGAGGAGGAGGGCGGAGGATTACACGCGTCGCGAGTTGAAGCGCTTCTTACGATTTATCGGCTCTCCTTTCGAATTCTTGCCGCGCTTCGTAAAAACGACGTCGCGCGTTATGTCGGGGGCCAGCCAGGCCGCCCGGCTTATAACCGTGAATTGTCGTTACGTTTGTCATTGTCGTTGTAAATAAAGGGGACCCGGCGGCAATCGGTATCTCTCCGACCGCGGCAGAGATCTACCGCAGATATTCCCCGAGTAAACGAGTATCCCCTCGCCGCGACAATAATGTCAGACCTCTTTTATTATCACTCATTCTCTCTCTCTCTCTGAGGGACTCGCAGAGCCGCTAAATCCTCCCTCCCTCCTTTTTGTCTTCGAAAATCGTGGTCGTGGCCGATTTCGAATCGAGACGAACGGTGTTATAAATAAAATTTCCTCTCCCCTTTGTCGATACCTTTCTTCTTTTTCTTTTTTGCTCGTCTTCTTCTTCGCTTGGCCAACTTCCCGGATCGATCTAAAAGGCTCAAATGAGGCTTCTTCTTTCCCACTTTTTTTTTTCTTTTATCTTTGCCAAGATGTTTCGCGTCGGAACGTGTAAACAAATAAATCTTCCTCTCCTCATCTTCACGCATCGATCATTCTTATTCCTCGATCGTTCGAAGTTTGAATCCATGAAACGGGAAAGGGAACGAGTTTTTTCTTTGAATTAGAATAATTTTCGGATCGATGAAACTCGATCAAAGGTGGAGGGAGATTTTCGTCGCATCCCTTTTTCTTCCTCCGCCACTTCGTTCGTGGTTCACGTTCCGGGAGAATGGAAAGAGAGAGAGAGAGAGAGGGAAAAGGAAGTTTCGTTTGGGACGTGGGCCGAATTTAAATGGCCCACTTGGTCGGTCTGCCTCTTTGCTCTCCTTTTCGGAACAGATTAAGATAATAAAATGGAGTTTTCGACTGGAATCTTAGTTTGGACGAGTTAGGAGAAGGAAAAAGAGAGGGAGAATCGAGTATGTACAAGTTGAATATATATATATATAAATATAAATAGAATATTTTATATATTTTAACATATTACAAACTTGTTGAAATTCCATCAAAAATTAAACCACTTCTCCATTTCTTTTCGCACGCATCATTTGCATACTTTTATTATATACGATAAGAGTATGCAAGTTGTATAATGCCTTACTAATTATCGTGTTTACGTCCAAAACCCTCTTTTTCCCTCCTTATTAAAAATGTCTCGTAAAACCAGTAGCAACAAACTCTTCCAAACCGCTCAATTTTCCCTCGAGTTGAAAATCCGGAAAGCATTAATGGATTGAATAACTCGTATCACGCATACATTTATTACGCGTTCGATTTAATTTCACCACCGGCCAGTGTGTGTATATATATATATATATATATACATTGAAAGGAAACGAGCCGTGAAAAGGGAGGGATAAGGATAAGAAAAAAAAGGAAAAGAAAAAGGAAGAAAGCGAGGAGGGGCGAAGGGAAGGGGAATCCGACACACCATCCGACGGTAACCGCGCCGTGTTTACTAATTGCAACCAAGTTATGCAAGCAAGTTGTACCCGGTGAAATTTCGATCAGGCAACGCGCAATGTTGCGCAATTTTTTTTCGGCCAACGATCCGTGTGTCGTTTTCCGTTCGAATTCCGTTCGCCTGAGTAGAAATCAACGTGGAAAAGCGGGAGTCATAGTTTTTCGAACACGTTTTTCGATATCGATACAGGAAAACGTAGTGGCGTAGAGAGGAAGTTTTTCTCGAGGAAATTTTTCCGTCTAAATTTAGATTCGTGGATGGATGCATTCGTAGAAGAACGTAGAAATTTCGAACGTAGATCTCGTAGATTTCTCGTTTCTCGTCGCTCTCACTACCGGTCGAGTTTCGAGTCAGAAGCGTTGGATTCTGACATTTCGCACGTTTTTTCTTCTTTTTTTATTCTTTAAGGAGATAAATCGATCGATTTTTCTACGTTCGAGCGCGAAACATTTTCCTCGCTCGCGAGATTATGTTGAAATTGTTATCTGTTGCGTACACGTGATCGAACGCGGGGAGCAAGTAGCGCGGTTATAACGATAAGCGCCTCTTTTATAACGTTTATTTCTGCCTGCCCTTATTTATCGATTCTCGGAATTCTCGGGTAACTGTAAACAGGGATTGGAGCGAGTTGTTTTGAATCTTATTCCTTACGTAAACGTAAGAAAAAGGAAGAGATAACTTATTGGCAGAGTTTTAATTAAATCAAGTAAATTGAAACATATATTTTATATTAACGCACGATTAATTTCCAGGATCGAGAAACGATTGAAATATTCTCAAACTTGCCTCAATCCCTGGCGAATCTTTTTAGAGTTACTTTTCTATCCGCAAAGAGTGAGAAAAGAAAAGAGTGCGGTCAAATTTCCTTCTCCTCTTCAATTCCCTCTCCGCTCTATTCGCAACAACTTATCAACGCGCTCGCCGTAATTACTTGTGCCGATCATCGTTACGGGGACGATGATACCAGCTCGCGTCGTTTCACTTTTACATTCGCGATATAATCGAGCCAATAATTGCAAGCTCGCTCGTGAAACTCGCGTGCAAATCTCGCCCGTATCTCTGCGGGGATAATTCTCGAGGAAAAACGGGATGGAAGTGGATCGTTTCTATCCCCCCTCCCCCTGGATTGGAACCGTTTCGAATACGAACGAAACGGCGGGCCGATTTAATCCGAGCGGCAAACGATTCCGATCGAAAACGTTCTTTCGACTATAAACCGTGTCAACGACCGCTCGAAACCCGTCCGCGTTAAATTGAAAACGAAACGGTCCACACCCACGCGACTCGATTCCCATAATCGACCGGTTGTTTATTAATTGATCCTCCTCGAGACGAGATCGAGCGAAGGGAAGCGGTTTCAGCTTAATTCGAGCGGTAAGAGAGAGAGAGAGAGAGGTACGCTCGGTTTTTTTCGTAATTGTTGTATCCAAGAGAGAGAGAGAGAGAGAGAGAGGGTGAGATCATTGATTTTAATGGGGCACGGTCATCGACGAGCGGCGAGCATTAAAAACAAATCGTCTTGGAAACGATCTCTGATACTCATCGGAGTTTGTTCGTGGGGAGACAGAAACCAGTCTATAACTGGAAGCTATTACCCTTTTTCAGGGTAGTGGAGAGAGAGAGAGAGATATTGGTGGAAAGGAGGTGTGAATTTATTTAAACATCCTCCTCTCTTATTACGGTTTCGGATCTATTGGGGGAGCTACTCTTTATGCGATTCGAGTCTGGTTTTTGATTAGAAGAGAGTATTATTCGTTGGTGGAATTATTGCCTCGAATCAGATGAGATTTAACATTTGAGCGGATGCATTGAGATGGGTAGATGAAAGATACGCGGTGATAAAGATAAGAATCTAATGTATTTTGTTAGGAAGATAGGTGGAAAAGATGAAGAGGAAGATTTGGTTTGAGAAAAATTGGATTAGATTGTTATGTAACGAAGGAATTGGAGGTAGCGAAAATTTCAATTTGAAATGTCAATGGAAATTGTTTCAAATTATCTGATTAGTAACAAGGAATTCAAATCGGTTCTTGATTCGAATATTTGTTTAAATTTGAGCAGTTTGACTAATCTCAACGATATTTCAAATATTTTTATTTCGATATGAGAGAAATGTGACACGTGATATTTCCTGGTATTCAATTTTTAATTTTGAAGCGAATTAAGTTCAATTAGAAAAATATGACAGTTTCATATTGGTCAGCTTAATCTAAATTACAGTTTACAGAATGAACTTTTTAAAATGAATATTCACAATTCACAAATTCACATTTCCCGTGATTTAATTCTGTATTGTAATTCATATATGTAGATTTAAATCTTCACGGATTAACGATTCTGGAATAATAGATTTCCTTCTTTTTCAGTTATTATCTCATGGATCCTTCGCCTAATTTCAACTGCATGCATGAGTTTTTATCTTAAGGCAATAATTATCGAGTATACGCTAGGACAAAATATTGCACGCAACCAAATCAGATTTAGTTGATCGATACCCAACCAACTCGGGATAAACAGAGTGGATAAGGCCGCTGACCTATTCCAATTTATCCAGATCCAAACGGTAGTCACACCAAATCGAATCGCATGGGGATACGCGGTCATAATCTCGAATCGAGTTACGTATCCAACGTTTGATAAAATTGTCCACGTACTCAACACGCCCATAATTCATTCAACACACGGCGACAAGTTCACCCGAGTAAAATCTCATTTTCCTCGATAATCGGTGGTGCACGGTCCACGGAACATATCGAATCGCGTACGATCCCTTTACAATTAGTCGCGCTCATTAATAATCGTTATCCGGGCAAATCGTCGAATTTATTACACGTCCGCAACTGGGTGTTCGCGTTTATCGCGTTTTGAATTAACGTGTTTTCACCCGCGGCAAACTGGTCCTCCCTGTTATCGGTTCAACAGAGAGAGAAAGAGAGGGAGAGAGAGGCCAATTGGAATTAATAGTAAAACACGAAATTACTTGGTGCCGCTTCCACCAAGTATCCAAGAACGATGCCATATAAATATTGCGTAATTACGGTCCACCTACTTCACCGTTACCGTGTTATCGGTGATAGCTCCAAGTTTTCGTGTACACACACACACATACGGTATATATAAGCGGTGGCCGAACGAAGCCAGAGATAAATTTCACCCACGTATCGACGATGATATCGAATTATTCAATGTATCTCGCTACCTCGCTACCGTGGTGATTTAGAACCGTAACGAAAATAGATATTCAGGCGATCGAAATTGCCGCAGCTGCTAATTTATCGATCGTGGCCCATAAATCTGGCGCACGACACCACGAGATCGAGTTTTTAGACGGTGGTTATTAAATTGACGTTAACCGCGCGTTTTCCACGGCGCGGAAGCTGGAATGTTATCGATTTTCGGTGGAAAAATTTTTAAAAATGTAGGTCGTGCTCGATTATAATCGACTTATTCAAATCTTATCGGTTTTTGGGGCAATTTTTATCATTTTTCCTGAACGTCGTTAATTGATGTCGTTAGCTTTGATTATGATCGCGATGGGAAAATGGATAATTTCTTTTGGTTTAATTTTTAAAACGTTCCACACGTATTATCGTACGTATCATTTTCGTTGATGAAAGAAGGATAATATTGAAACTTTGAATTTTATTTAATAGCAAGGAACAAATTATTCTTCCCTTCCACGTTTCGCCATATAATTGATACGCGTTTATATATCCCTACCGAGCGAACGATAGAACGATTATTTCATTGTATCGGGAAGGAGAAGGGAAGAGATGGACGCGTTGGCTTAATTATCGCATGCCAGCAGATCACAGTGTCATTAAGGCGAATCTGTTCGCGGAATGGCGACGATTATTGCGGCTCGCTTACGATCCATGAACGGCTATGGATCTTGCCGAACATTAAACGTAGAATGTCCTCAGGGGAAAACGATCATTGTCCTGGACGTTATGCGTTGGGGCGAACGCTCTGTGCGCTCGTTTGTGCGTCCAATTAAACGTTCCCGCGCGGTGACCGACCACGCATGCGCGAGTATCGCGTCCCGCGCTTGCGCGTGCACGATTCTACTTCACCTCGGGGATCCAACGTTGAACGGTTATTAAGAGTGGTTAATTGTTTTGTTTTGTGAGAATTATTGGACAAAAGATTGTGAAACGTGTGTCTTCGACCCATCCAGAAACCGTTTTGCACCTGCAGGTAACAATTCTGTGTTTTATTCTAATTTTTATCGTCTCAATGTTTTCAATTGTCCATTCGCTAATACGATGTTTCTGTTTTTCAGGTTAAGTCGTTCTACGTTTTTTCTTTCTACATTTTTCACGACTCCAAGACGAAAAGGAGAGTCAACCGAGGAATTTTCTTAAGCAACGAAAGGTCCCAATAACATTTGGCGCTACGATTGATCATACAAAAAGTGAAAAGGAGAAATGGAAAGGTTACGTTCGAAAACATCTCTCGCGGTATGTTATCTATTTTCTTTGTACGATTTACCTGTCCCGGCCCATTTTACACGCCTCTTCCTTCATTCCAAGCACACCCTTCGCTATTTGTTTCTTTAATGGCCTTCTCCTCGCTACCAACGTTCGCGTTATCGCCGTATATCAATCTATATATGCACGTTCAATACAATCTGCATTACATCATGTGCATTTTTTGTCCTCTGTCGTCATCTGATAACCGGTACGCTCGTCCTTATCCATTTGCGTTATCCGTATCCCTTTAGCACGGTTCTCCACGTTGCGAGAAAAATATAGTTTCAAAAATAAAAGAAAAAGAGAAAAATGGAAAGAGAAAAAAGAGAACGGAGAGAAAAGAACGAATAAGAAACGATCGCGTCGTTTCGTACGATTGTGAAGTGTAGCGAGCGTGGCAGGCATGCGCAGATAAATCTGCGGACCTCTGTTAAATATTGACAACGTGGAACAGATTATAGTACGATACCGTCTATACCATTGGCCGGCACGAAACCCCTTGTTTGTCGTTCGGTTGCACGCACCGTGATAATCGATCTGATGATTTGCAATCGCGTGCTGGGGAACATTTGTTTTGCGCGATTTTTCGTTTGCCAAGAATAATTTAATTTATGACATCTTCGAAAGAATTATCGAGACGTATTGACGGTCGAGAAATATTGGATCGTGTTTTTTCGGCAAATTAATTTACTTTTGGGATCAACATTGATGATCATTGTGATAATAGGGAGGCGTGATAGATATAATTAAAAAATTATTAGGTCCAAATATATTATACTTTAAATATATCAGTTTAAATACAAGTGAAAATATAATATCCTCGAGAACAACTCTCTCCCGCGCAATTATAAATTACTCAGATCCAAAATCCATTTAATTAAGAATATTTTCCTCAAACCATATTTTAAGTCATCTTCTCGTATCTTTGATTCTTGAAATTGAAAAAACCGTCCACTGAATTTAATGTTCATAAAATTTAATCAATATGCAATCTAGTAGCAACAGGATTCATCATTGAAAAAAAAAATTAAGAAGATCAATTAAATCCAATCATTTCTAGGTAATGAAATGGTATTTTAATCGATATCATAGATCCAGGCATGTAACACGCGGTATCACACGGTTTTCCAAAGGTCTCCTGGCCAGTATATCAACGATTTTTATCGCAAAATATTTCGAAATCATCCGCGCTCGAGACTTTTTTCCCATTTCTTAGTCATCGCCGGCTCAACGCGACCTTTTCACTATTGGCCATTCGAGCGCACGTGCGACGCGTAATTTCACGCGATAAACCTGGCGGGCCGATCGAGGCACGTGCGATTTTTTTTTCCTCGATTTTTTTCTCTCTTTCTCTCATAACGAAGTGAGCGGTCTCAGGTGAAAACTTTCCTATCTGTTTCACATCCTGATTCCATCAGAGTAGAAAGAGAGATAAAATGGCGGGATATTTAAACCCGACCTTTGATTGATAAATTGAGCTGTCGTAGAACAGGATGTCAAGGATGTTATTTATCGGTAGAATATCGATTTTTTGCTCAATTAACGTTGAATTTATATTTTTAAATTTGCTCGTGCGGAGATAAAATTGGTGTGGAATGTATAACTGTTTTTTTTTTTTTTTTTTACGATTATTAGAGATCAAGATATTGCTGGACAGAGTAAGTAGAAAAAAAATTTTAAAATACGATGAAATGGAATGCGTTCGTATTCGTTTCTTTATTTTAATTTATACTTTTATCGAAGATGTTGAATGATAAACACATCGTATCGGTTCGATCGATCTAATTTTAATTTTTCAATTAATCGAAGATTAATTAGGTTAGAAATATTAGATTAGTTGAAAAGATGCTCCAGAATTTTCCAGAGAGATCCAAGCGATTATATTATCATAATTCGACGAAACGAAAAGAATGCGTTCTCACGCGTAAATAAATGTGTTAATTTTCCTCTCCTTTTTTTCTCTCTCTGTCCGTAATGACATGATTACGATAACAAACACGAAATAATAGCGATCTCTCTCCTCGTCCAACGGCGAGAAGTTGACAGCCGCGTCTCGTAACCTGTTAAAACCGACGTCTTACCATCTAATTATCCAGTTGAAATAATCACAGGCGCGTAACAAAAATTACAAAATATAATAATATTCCATCTCCTCCTCGCAATTTAATCGAACGCGCTTTAATCTCGCACGCCTCAAATTCGCCGTCCCCGCTTATCGAATTATGCAAATTTCGGTTGCCCGTTTAAACGAAAAATGATCAAAGAGAAATTAAAAACGCTTGCTCATTTTCTTATTCACGCGCTCCTCTTTTCGATCCACACGGATGTGCAAATCGAAAATCCTCCGATTTCTAATCGCGGTATCCACGCGGTTTACTCGCCTCGATTCAACTTCACGGTATAATAAATATTCATGAGGCTTTGCATCGCAGCTTTGAATCCGAACTCGTGCGAGCAAACTGTTGAATTAAGCTGGGACAAATAAGTACATTGTCCCATGAATATCAAGGCAATGAGATAACCGATATCTCGATCTTTGCTCGAAATATACACGGAACTGTTTCACGCGCGAAATTTAAATCGTTCCACACTTTATGTTGGAGAATCGCGCCACCGTGATTATATAAATCAGTTGAATGGATAGAGAATAGAACGATTTCGTAGAAGCTCAAATATAAACGAGATAATTAAATTAATGCAAATATTTGTATCGAATTTTGATTCAAATGTTTTGATTAAAATTTTATTTGTCTTTATAAATAATTTTCTATTTGCAAAATATACAATAAAATTACAAATCGAAAAGAATCATGGCCAAAAATGGCAAAAATTATCAACCTTTAGCAATATCTTTCCATACTCTCTTTTCCAAATTGAATACAACGATTTCGAGGCTCGCGACAGAGAAGAAAAATGAATAACAAATCACAACGTATATCATGATCGAGCGGAAATGAAATGCGTCATCGATGCGTCGTCTTTTCACGCGAGTATCGGTTCGTCGAAACGAATTTCGAATCCATCTTTTCGGACGACGACGATCCGTTATATCGTGCCGGTTATCTGCGTCAAACCTTTTTCGTATCACGCGCGTGATACAAAATCCTCTGGCGAGAAAATAAAACGGCGCGCCACGTCCAAATGTCGTATCGCGTTTAAGAAACGCGCCACGACGTTCCACAACTCGAAGGAGCGACGGATTAAAATATCAAAGATCGCCCGCGGCTCGGCTCCGGACAATTCGCGACCCCTCTCCCCGAGTCACGAATTCAAACGTGAAATCCTCTTTGAATATTTATCCCATTTGCCGATGTTCGCTTGTGTATCTGCTGATAGCAACAAAGATCGTTATCGCGATGGATTATATACATCTCCGAGATTTCTCTCATTTTTAAAATGTTTTATTATTATAAGTTAATGATAACACAGTAAAATTATTCGTTGGATTTTAACCTCTTCCTAGATGTTTAGATACGTAAAAATATTAATTATAAATCATGTACGATTTATAATTAATCGAATTGAACTCGAAGAATACGAATCGTACTTCGCTAAGAAAAGATTGGAACTGATCTTTCGCTTCCCTGCGAAATCTCTCCCCTCCTCCCCTAAGAAAGGGGACCCTCGTAGCCGAGATCCGTTTCACAAAGGTGAGTTCGCGCTTTCCCCGTCGGATCAAAATAATGTATCTGTCGTTGCACGTGGGCAATTGGACGAAAGGGCCTCCTCGTCGAATCGACCAAAGGAAGGAAGGAGGGAATCGATCGGTCATTACCATAATTTGTATATGAGTGATCCAGCTGGAACGGATCCCTTCACCTCCTCGCCTTTCCTCGGTCCACTTTCTCCCCGGGCCCTTTCTGCCTTCCTTTCTCGAAGGAAGGAAGGTATGCCCGGCCAACGCGACACGCCTGGCCATGCTCCATCCGCTCCATGGTTGGTCGCCGGTAGCCGGTAGAAAAACGAGTTCGTTGAAAAGCAGCGGCGGCCTATCGGCGATCCTCGTCCGAGGAGAGAATCGTTCTCGTGCCCGGGGAGAGCGGAATTCTTGGCGTTTTTTTTCCCCCCTCCCCCTTCCCTCCGCGTTGCACTACGTCGCGCGCGCAGTTGGGCTACGCAGTGCGTAGAAATCGTCTAGGACTAGCGATGGGATATTGCAACCAGCCTCTCCAATCTAAATTGGAAAGTTTCGAGGTGGTTTATGGATATCACCTCGAGGTGAAAAAGGCAATGAAGGTGTCTTAAGTTTAAGGAGAGTCTGAGGATGAGATCTAGCTTCGAATTGTTTATGTGGGTGGATGAGAAACTCGAGCTAATAATTTCGCGAATGGTTTCACTTAAGATTATTCCGTGACGAGGAGGCGCGTGAAAATATTCTACGAATTTCACGATTGCGTTTTTTTCTTTAGATTTATTTTAAAAACGAATCTGGAAGATGAAGAAAGAAAATTGTAAATGTCGAACCGCGCGTGTCGTTTAAGCGATCATCGCTTTTTCACGGTGGATGTACATGGCGCGAAACGACGAATTTACGCTCGAACGAGCAAAACCGTGTCGCCTGTCCGCTCCCGTTCGATCGATAAGCGTCACTGCCGCGTATCTCTCGACCGCGTGTCGTTTAAAAATCCCCCTCCCCCTCCTCCCCCCCATTATCGGCCGACGATTGATTTACGGTCTAATCGAGAAAAACACGAAATTCCTTCCTTCCTCGCTCGCTTTACGAAGTCCGATTCGAGTAGCAGGAAAGAATTCTAGCTATACGAGCTCGATTTGCATATCGGGAGGACGGAGCGTCTCCTGCTCGCGTCGCGTCCAGAGAAAGTTCGAAAACGAGCTGAAACTGTTTCGTTTTTATCGCTTACGCGCGTGCTCGATACGAGACGATAGCAACGGCCGTGGTAAATTACGGTCTTAATTTCATTTCGAGGGGAAGATAAGAAGAGAGAGATTGGAAAAACGTGAGATTTCCAAGGGAAAGACGCCCCCGATTGGCGCGACGTTTCGTTGAGTAGATTATACTCAAGGGGAGGGGAAGGTTGATGAATGGATCGCGTGTCGAATAAGAAAGAATCTTTCTCGCGAGAAAGATATAATTTTTCTCGCTTTTCTGTAAAAAAGGTCGATTTAAAAAAGGCGCGTTTTCCCCCGTTAGATAGGTTATCGAGTAATAATTAATGCTTTTCAAAGTGTGGAACGGAGAAAACGGAGATGGAGATATCGTGATGGCCGAAGGCGGTATCCTTCGATCGGCCTCCCCGCGTCAAGTCGCGTGGCGATAAATCAAAAAATCTACGGAAAGGTCAAGGCGGTCGTTATCTGGCCGGTAACAGTGTCCAGGGATTTTTACGAGCATCCACGTGAATACCTCGCATCGCGCGCGCCTCCCTCTCGAAGCCTTTTCGTGTTTTTCTGTAGAGGGTTCGAGCATCGGTCCCCGGGGACCCCGTTTCGCGCCGCCTCCATTAAATTCCAACGTGACAACTATGGCTGAATGCGCCATCGCGACACCTCGGAGACGAAACTGTTTTAAAACTCTCCTCAAAAGAGCTCCACGATTATTATTATTATTATTATTACAATGGCAAAGTTTTTAATCGTAGCGACTTTTCAACGATTCGCCTCGAAGCAAAAAGTTTTTGAAAACTCTGCTCAAGACACGCGTCCACGATTATTAAAATGGCAAATTTTTTAATCATCGCGACACCGAATTTTAACACAGATTTCAGCACGACGAAGGCCATCGTTTTTTTTTTTTTTTTTTAGAAACGTGCTTAGGTTACGAGTTTCTTCTCAAAATTTTAACGACGTCGTTAAAAGTAGAAAGTGATGGATACTTAAAAAAAAAAAAAAAAGATGTGCGTTATCTTTCGTAAAAAATCTCGACGATCTTTGCAAAAGTTTTTCGCTCCGTCCATGTTCGTGAAACTTAAACCGCCAAAATGGTAGCCCCTCTCCCCTCTTCCTCCTCCTCCTCCTTTTTCTTTTTCCTTTCGATCCACGTCTTCGAACGAACGCGGCCACGTCGCGGTCATGGCGAGACCTCGACGCGATCGTATATCAATCGTTATACCCGCGTACGTTGCGCGAATAAATATAATTATAAGTAAGAGCAAGGCTGGACCACGCCCTGTCTCCGCTCTACTCTCTTTTTCTCCCTCCCACTGTCTCTTTCACTTCTTCTCTCCCTCGTTGTCTCTTTCCCTCGAGTGGGACGACGAGTGTAACACGCTCGTGTACCAACGAGACCAGGCTACTCTTGCTCTCTCTCTCTCTCTCTCTTTTTCTCCCTCGTTCTCGCATCTTCGTCCAATCCTTTTCGACTCTCGCACGACACTGTCCTTCTCCTTCGAGTTTTGTACGTTCTCTCTTTCTCTCTCTCGCTCCCTCTTCGTTTTGCTCTCTTTCACACGTCTCGTGTCCCTCTTCTTACGGCACATTTCTCTCTCTCTCTCTCTCTCTCTTCTTTCTCCGCCGAGCGTTTTCTGTCTCTTTCCCGGTTTTCCTGTTCCGTCCTCGTCCACCAAGCTCCGATTCTCATTGAAAGCACGCTGCGCAGCACGATAAATGGGCTTAACTCCGGTCAGCTTCCTTTTCTCCTATCTTCCTACGGCATGCTCGCCATTTAAGAACGCGTGTCCTTTTCGCGAAATCCATCGGGGATGATCGATCGCCGCCTCGTGCAAAATCGTTCACTCGCGTTGTTCGAGATATTTATCATCCTTTGCGCTTCAAGAATGGTCGTTGAAAAATTCATTTCAATAATAATAATCGTGCAATATTCAAACTCGAAACATCTCTCACCCCTTAATGAAGCTTCGTTGGGAAGAATTATTTCTAGAAACAAAATTCGAATATCAAAAAATTGCTCTGTTTTCCAAAACAAATTATCCAAACTACCTCGGCTCTCCTCTTTTCTATTTTCGAAAACAAATTATCCAAACTATCTCGACTCTTCTCTTTTCTATTTTCCAAAACAAATTATCCAAACTAGCTCGGCTCTCCTCTTTTCTATTTTCGAAAACAAATTATCCAAACTATTTCTGCTCTCCTCTTTTCTATTTTCCAAAACAAATTATCCAAACTAGCTCGGCTCTCCTCTTTTTTGTTTTCCAAAACAAATTATCCAAACTAGCTCGGCTCTCCTCTTTTCTATTTTCCAAAACAAATTATCCAAACTAGCTCGGCTCTCCTCTTTTCTATTTTCCAAAACAAATTATCCAAACTAGCTCGGCTCTCCTCTTTTCTATTTTCCAACAAACGCCTTCTCGTCCGAACATGTCGGACGATGCATTAACGCGAAAAAGAAGGAAAGAGAAGAAAGGAAAGGCTGGCTCGCTCGCAACGAAACTGGCAAGGAACACGAGCCGCTACCTAGATCCCGCCCCATCCCATCCCCCGCGAAACGAGCACGAGCACGATGCGTACACGTTATCGTATCGCCGCGACATAACTCTCGAAATACCAATACTCATCGATGGAACAACTTGTGGACAAGGAGCGGTGTAAAAGTGGTATGGCCGCGCGTCTTATCCGAGAGAACGACGAGTATCCGGTCCACGAGTGTGTAAATCAGGAAGGGAAATGCCGGCCGCGTATTTTATAAGCGCGCACGCCAACAAGATCGGCGTTAATGTAAATTGCGAGAAATATTTACAAGGATCTTCTCTTCCTTCTTCTTCTTCTTTTACTTCTTCCTCTTGGAGGCTCTTTTGAAATCTGGTTCGAAATCTCCTTCCACGTTAATAAGTCAGGGTTAATTCGTATCGAGAGAGAAAATGAATACTTGTACTCGTGGAAAATTGGAAATTTTTACTTTGAGAGTACGTTGACTTCTCTTCACCGTTGAATTAAAAGTATATTTTCCTAGAAATCGTAGGATAATTCTTGGGAAAGGGGGCTTAAAGTCGTCTAGAATTTATCGCTAATTAAATCTATCCGATCGAAGGATTTCCAACGCGTTTCTCCCTCTCCCTGTTTCCAATCCTTTTACCACGACGTTCCAAATTACCATTTATCCATTTCGACGTCCACTCGTCGTGTCTCTTACGATCGTTTCCATTCACTGTTACTTAAATTACACGTTCGTATTACTGGCTACGATGTCTGGCTCGCTGTATACGCCGGAGTCGTGATTTAATAATCTCTTTTTTTTTTCTCTCCCCCTTTCCCTCGGTCGTTTAATCAGTGGAAAGCGAACGACTTTTGCAACTCTGTTCTAAATCAAAATCGCCCGATAGTTTGTCTCGATTTCTCTGGCCTGGCGCTGGTGTTATCCGTGTCGTTGGACATGCAAATCGACGTGTTGATCGATGCGACGGGGGGCTCTAGTTTCACTCCGATCACGTTGGATCACATCCGTGGACGTACGATCCCTCCCGATCACGCCTCGATAACCCCTCGCTTATGAGTTATTCTGTCGTCCGTCCAGGAAGCACGCGTTTGAAATATTGTTAACCCTCTCAGCCGTGAGCCGCTGTTAATGGGACGGTGTTAAACCCGTTTCATTGCTCTTAATAATTCTGAAACGTGTAATTAAGATTGCGAGGAGAGAGAGACTGGTGCGAATCATCGAGACTGTTGGGGATTATTTTCGAAGATTACGCTCGAGGTGTTATGTTAATTTGTACATTTTTAAGAGGCTTGAATTTCCATTCTCCGCATGAATATTCTCACATGAAATTATTCATCGAACAGTATCCAACTATTGGATATTAAATACGGAAATAACATCCGTTGAACTTAATTTTTCACAAGCATTCCACCGAAAATAATAATCGAATAATCCCTTTTAGCAAGCTAAAAACCACGTTTCCACGCCCCTTTTCTCGGTGCATTCTCGGAGATCGCGGTTGAGAGAGTGGAACGATAAAGGGAATCGCGTTGAGGGAGACGGGGAACGGACAAGGATGAAAGAAAGGTTCGTAAATCAAAAAGTCGGTCCTCTGACACGGTGTGACGTAAGAAAAACAGCTGGGATAACACGAAGCCGCGATACGAGCCGCGTTCGCCACGTCCGTGTTGAGCGCTCGTACGTAAGGCGGCCGCGACGAACAATCGAGCGAGATAGCACAAGCGCTCGCTAATTCCGACCGATTGTGCTCCCTTCGTGGCTGTCGTTCAAAATGCGAACGCGTGAAAAAGAGAAACCTGACCGACCGTTGGATCCGTCTGGACGTCTCCCCTTCCTTCTTCCTCTCCCCTCCTCTTTACCTCGATTGTGCTCTCTCGATGAGCAGCAGAATGAAATACGTTTCCATCTCTTCTCTTTCCTCCTCCTCCTTTTCTTCCAGACCGTGACCTCCCTCCTCCCCCTCTTTTTGTTCCCCGTTTTGGGGATGAACGTGGTACACAACGTTTGTCCGACGTTTTTTCACTGGTGTATGGTTGTTGTCGAGAAAAATCAGGATGGTAGAAGAGAATGGGGTGTGGAGGAGGATTCGGATCGTTGATTGCGCATTTCAGAAGCGTGTTTGATCTCTGATTCTATTCAAAGATAAAAAATTCTTCTATTTAAAATCTTCTCGGCTTCTTGAACGATATCTAATATATTCATTTGTATATCCAGAAATCGAGTCGTTCGTTTAAAAAAAAAAAAACTCTCAACTGGAGAGCATTTGAATACGATGAATTTTCATCGATCCTCTTTACTCCGTTTACTTTTGCCAACAATTCGCGTGTTTTCTCAAATGGAAACCGCACCAAGTGTATCCATCTCCACAATCAATATATATATATATATATATACACACACGTAGATTCACAAAAGGCAGCCAATAAGTATCGGCGCGTGAACGCTCGTTCACGCGTGTGCGTGCACGTGTCACCTCTCTCTTTCTCTCTCTCTCTCTTCACTGTCTTGGCAAAGTATGGCCGAAGTGGCGGCGGCGGTTCGAGTCTGTCTGTCGCGACCCGCGGTAAGCAAAGCAAACGACCTTCCGTGGAATCTGGACAACCTGTCTGCCCGCCTGCAGTCGAGAGAGAGAGAGAGAGACCTGCACTTGTTCCAAGTCTCGCTACGTTCCTTCTCTCTTTCGCTTTCTCTCTCTCTTCTGCAACCTCTGCCCCACCTATATACATCCATCCGTCTCGTTTCAAACCGCGCCGCTACCAACTGCACCGAGGGTGTCCCGACCCTTTACTTATCGTTCGCCGATGCAGCGCGGTATGAATGGAACCAGAAGAGTGGAAGGAGTTTCACCTACGACCAGCCCTCTCTCTCTCTCTCTCTCTCTCTTTGAGCGCGAATGGTGCCGCCATTTACGCGCTGAAACGCGTAAAAACTTCCGGTCGCGAAGAAGGAGAATATTTGTTGAAAGGAGGAGGGGATTTTCTTTTTATTTTCGGCGGGGCTTTGATTACTCGAATTCTGGATATTTGAAAGAAATTGTGTATATTTATTATTCGCGAGTATAATTTTGAAATTTTCGTTTTATAAAGTGTTTAAAAGTTCGGTTTAATAAATAATATCCGACGCCGTTTCTCTCTTTCGGCCTTCGATCGTTGAGACTTGGAAAAGAGAGACAAGAAATTTGAGAATGATTGAAAATGGTTCGGTTTCATTTTCTGGAAGATTGGCTCGGAAGAAGGATAGGTGACAGCGTATTATGGATCAGGATGGATCGGCCCCGACTCGGTTCTACTTATGCAGGTAATTTGTCACTCGTATAACACGGCCAGATTAATTTCGTTCGAAGTTGTCTCGTTCTCAAATTTCTGATAAATGCCCCTTCGATGAATTTATTTATACCGATATCTTTAGATTATCTTGCGATATCTTAAAAATATACAAAGGTTATGAATTTAAATTAAGTTTCAAGCTGGAAGATAAATTTTTTTAATTTTTTTCTCTTTTCTTTTCGAATTTATGCATATCGAACAAATAATAATACATTTATTACGAATTAATTCTAATAATTAATCGCTATATCTTGCAATTTTTTTCAACGGTAAATTATACTTAGAAGGGAGAAAAAAAAAAGTAATAGTTTTTAGATAATATCGTCTGTAATATCCCTCAATCAAGAAAAATAGGATACAGCCTTGGGATATATCGATATATCAATCGATGCAGCTACTTGATACTTTAATTCAGCGTGTCTCCCCCTCTATATCGTAAACTCTCTGATATGACTTATCCCTCCCTATAACCGCCTATTATCATCAAAAGCGAGTGTACCGATGCCACCGCAAGAGGCGCAAAAACGAGTCATCGTATCTCCTCCTTCCTCCTCGCCTTCCTTCGCCCGTTTTTCATTTTCATTACTTACTCGATAGTTCGAACGCAACACGTACGCACAACACAGTTTCCTATATCGTTTCATGTGTCAATTTGAATTTCTAATTGTGAAAAAATACTGCTCGATAATAACATTCGGGGATTGGTGGTAGCATGCATATTTATGAGAGTCGAATTTAATCGTGCGCGTGGTGGTTTGCTAATAATGGCCGGAGCATTTATTTCGCAACAAATAATAACATTTTATAACTCTATACAGATAGCGTAATAACAATTTGTTACCAAACGGTCATTGTTAATTATTTTACTTTAAGTCTTTAAGAAAAAAAGAAAAGAGAAAAAATCTGATGATTTATATACCGCATTCCCATAACGGTCGAAGTTCTTTTTCTTTTTTTTTCTTCCTTTTCCACTCGTAATTTTCTCTGGTTTCTCCGTTTTAAATCAACTTGCAGCGTGTCATTCGTTTAATGTCGTTTTATTTCATTGGATTTTATTTTCGATCCGAGACGTAGATCGATTGTTCATGATCGAACGAAGTTTTATTGTTGGAAGTTTAATTTATGATTCTTCGACTGATTCGCGATTCGAGCGTGATAATTAATATCGTTTAAGATTTCTTAGCTTTAATACATCATAGTTTTATTACAGTAATATCGAGAATGGTCTACACTTTGGCGAATATTTTTTTCTATACGAATATCTCTCTCTCTCTTTCTCTCAACGTGGAATGAAATAGTTTGAAGAAAATATCGAGTCGGGATTTTTTTTTCTTTAAATTTCTCTTTTTATCTCGTGTAATTATCGATGAATAATCTCAAGAATAACAATATCATCATGATAAAATTAAATGCAATTCCATAAAAAATTTTACGTTCCATTTAGGAATAAAAAAATTACTAAAGGATAAAAGAAGAAGGTTCCCTCCCTCCTTAATCTTATTCTTCTTGAATCGAAGAATCAAAGAGATATTGTTACTGTAAAAATTGTCGTTGAGAGTTTCCTCCGCGATATAATATCAGTCGATGGCTGGCCATCGCCATCGCCATAAAAGGAGGACAAATCGCTCGTTGAACGATCCAATAAACGCGTCGCGTATGCTCCACGATCCGTGATCCACAGGGGGAAAAAATAAAACTTTACTGGCAGGATTTTCACGAGCGGCAATTAACACGAGTTGGGAAGAAGATTTAAGGCGGAAATCTTGGCCAATGAGAATGGCGCATCATGTCTATTTTAGGGACGCCGATGAATCACTTACCGTAAGATTTCCATCGTGTTTTTTGTCGAAATTGTCGCCGACGATTTATTACCGTTTCGTGGAATTTCTTCTCTTCTCGATGATTATTTTTCTCTTCTTTTCTTTTTTTTTTTTTTCGTTATTTTTATCCGTTACCTGTTTTGCCTCATGATTGCAGAATTTTAAAGAACGAGATCTTTTTAAAGCTAAGGTAATAAGAATAGATATATCTGATAATGATCGATAACGTAATTTCTCAATCGTGAATATCATCTCTCATCGAATGTCTCTTTAACAAATTTTAACAAAATCGTGATATCTCAAAGTATTTAATTTTTCACTATAATTATATAGGTAAATTAATCTATTTCGTGGATGGAAATCAATTTATCGATCGTTCCTTTTCTTTTTTCCGAAAAAATATTCACAAGGCGTGTCCGGCGTACGACGTAATTAGAATATTGGCGATATACTTGTCATCATCTTTAGAGCCTATTCCCGGTGATCCGTAACCTTCCTCGAGGGGGGGATTTTACGTGGCAATCCCCCGTGAAGGACGCATTAAGGGACGTTAAGTGGCGTTATTCCAAGTTTACGTCCCTTACGGCCAAAGCCTTCGCTACGTGACTCGTCCGATTTGGAATTTCATTGAAACGGGGATAAATAAGCTTAACGGCGCATAAAACACCGCCGCTTGATAGTCTCGTTTAAGAAGCGTACACCGGGGGGGATCCGATTCGACGAGAGGTTGATAATTTAACTCGCGCTCACTTTCGCCTCGCCGATTACTCGAGGGTTGCACTCGAGCGGTTATCTCACTTAGCTTGATTGCATGGCTTGGAATTTTGCTTAAAATCGGTCGTCTTTTCTTTTTTTTCTTTTTTAATGTATCCTTAATTGCCGATAACTAAACTGTCACTTTTGGTTTTCAAACTTTGAAAATAAACAAAGCGAAAGTTTGGTTTCAGAGATTTGCGAATTGAAGTTATTTTAATAAGGATTGTTAAGAACTTTTGATTGTTCGAGGAATTATTAAAAAGAAAGAAAAAGAAAAAGTTCATTGAAATATCGAAGGAAAAATCAATCTTACCCTAATAATCGGTTATCTCCAACTATATTTATATTTTACAACACGGGTTGTTTCTGATCTATCCTGATCGTCCAACGGCTGATTAGCAGGCAAAAACCTCGCAGGCAAAAATGGTTACTACGCGCCGATTAATGAACGCTGTTTAATCCGTGGAGCGTGAAAACCGGCCGGGCGAAAACGTTTAATTCCCGCTCAATCGCGGAATAAATCAAATTATTCAGAAAATCTTATAAACATCGTTTCAACGACATTCGCCGTCAAATCGATCTCCACTCTTGACCAGTTTCTTTAATCGAATCGAATTTTTCGTTATAATTAATACGGCGAATAAAAAGGAAGAGAGAAAAAGTTTTAACGTCAATCAGGCATAAACGATCCATCAGATATTGGAACGTGTACATGCAGAACTCTACTCGAAAATTCACAATATTATAATTTCTTATTGCTCGACGAATTAAAATGTAATTCCAATTTATGTTTTATCAATTCATATTCAATCTCGTACGAGACATTGTTTTATCACAGCTTGTTGTGCGATCAAAAAATAAAAATACTATTCCTTCAGCCTTACTTAAACAAGGAATTTCCACATTCTCGATCAGATGCATTATACTATCACGGTAAAATCGTATTCGATATACGCGCAGGAGTTTTTCTTTCTTTCTTTCTTTTTTTTGCAGTTGTCCCGCACACGCGAGAGGTGGTCAATTCCGATATCCCAGCCACCGATTATATTAATTACGAGCGCGCGAGTTATGAAACGGACCAGATGCCGCGTTGATTTCTGCTTCATTCATTAACCAGCCTTCTATAATTGCGCGCGGCCGATCGCAAGTCGGCCGTAAAGTATCGCCCCGACGTTACACGGCCGGCCACCGATAATTATCGCGAACGATGGATATCGATCGCCGGCATATCGATGAAATATCGTGGCGAGCGGTTACCGCGAAACTGTGGTAAATAGGGGGGGGGGGTAACGCGGCTCGATTCGTTAACGAGCCGATCCCCAATCGTTCGATTACCACGGTATTCATTAACTGCTGCCCGGCTTTCGCCCTCCTTTTCCCTCCTCGCCTTTCTTTTCCATTCCGCGCGATCTTTATCTCTTGTCTCTCCATCTATCCTTATTTTCTTCTCTTTTATTTGTCTTCCAATCTTTCCATTCCCAATTTTCTTTTTCCAACGGCTGCCAAATTATTCTTATGGATCGTAGTAGAGAAATTCCTTCCGTATATTTCTTGTCTGTCCGTCTATTTTTTCTTTCTTATTTGTCTTTCGATCCAACGTTTTCCAATCTTTTTCCAACAGCTGCCAAATTATTGTTATGGATCGTAGTTGTAGCAGAGAAATTCCTTCCTATATTTCTTCTCCCATTCCGCGCGATCTTTATCTCTTGTCTCTATCGTTGTCCAATTGTCTATCTCTCTCTATCCTTTTTTTTGTCTCTTATTTGTCTTCGAATCTTTCGATTCAACGTTTTCCAATCTTTTTCCAACAGCTGCCAAATTATTATTGCATTTATGGATTAGTTGTAGTAAAGAAATTTCTTCCGTATATTTCTTGTCTGTCCGTCTATCGTTATTTTATTTATTTCTTTTATTTGTCTTCGAATCTTTCGATTGAACGTTTACGAATCTTTTTCCAACAGCTGCCAAATTATTATTATGGATCGTAATTGTAGTAGAGAAATTCCTTTCATATATTTCTTCTTTCATTCCGCGCGATCTTTATCTCTATCGTTATTCTTTCTCTCTTATTTGTCTTCGAATCTTTCGTTTCAACGTTTCCCAATCTTTTTCCAACAAATTATTACATTTATGGATTGTAGAAAAGTTCCTTGCGCACATTTCTTCTCCCATTCTGCGCGATCTTTATCTCTATCGTTATTCTTTCTCTCTTATTTGTCTTCGAATCTTTCGATTCAACGTTTCCCAATTTTTTTCCCAACAAATTATTATATTTATGAATCGTAATAAAAAAATTCCTTATCTGTCTATTTATTCGTCTTTTCCTTCGATTCAATCTTTTGGCCAAATCAATATAGATTTACGGATCGTAGTTAAGAAATCTTCGTAGGAAGGAAATTCTTCTATAAAAATAATTTGAAATTATCGAGAACAATCGAGTTCCTTTCGTCCTTCCTTTCGATTCCTTGAAATTTTATACGCACAGAGGCTTTTCGCATTCATTTCCATTCCTCTTCTCCTTCCTTCTCTTCCCTCGTGCAAAATTTCCACTATTTCCACAAGAATCCGCAATTTACGCGCGCGCGATAATTTCCTAAAGGGGACGAACGGTTAACAGGCGTTTACCGTTAAAACGATTTTCCACCGCGCGGAGGAAGAGAAGTCCCATTGAGATCGTGTTTCACATTCGTCGGCCAGACTCGTCGGCGGAAGCGTTAAATTGGCCCTTTTTGCCGCGTCGCCCTCGCGCCACTGTGCACGGAATCCGGTTTAATTGGAAAAATTGGTTTCCCGACGGTAATTACGACGGGACGATCGTTGAATCGAATCGAGGTATTCCACGCGGATCGAGGGATTCCCACTGTTGGTAAATGGCGATCCTCTTCCTGTTAAATAGGCGTGTTCTTCCTGATGTCGCGCGGAGGACGATATCCTCATACGCTTGATCGAAGATTGTAAAGTTATCTTTACGGCCTTTGACACAGCGCAAGCGTCCAAGTGAGTACGAATCAAAGAGTTAAGATTAAAATTGAGCATTTGGATATATCGAGAATTGAGATAGAAAGTTTACTTTTTTAAAAATTGGTCAGATTCTATGTATACTAAAATTTTAGAAATTTCGAATATTTGAGTAAATAATATCAGGAGATGGAATGTTTCGAAAGTTCGAATTGAATTGAAATTGAATAATGAGATTGAAGGATTAAGAGTTTCAATTTGATCGTATTCAGCATCGTATCGAATGAGAAAAAGGAATGGGGGAGGCGTTATGGGATTAAATTTGATAATAATCAAAGTATGGAGCGAGCGTATTCGAATGTTGTTAAAAATTCAAATGGAAAGTGGAGAAATTAAACGCGGAATCAATCTTTGAGGACTTTCTTTTTCTCTCAACTGTCACAACAGGCCGTAAAAGATAATCGTATGCCTCGTACCATTATCTCGTAGCCGTGTGCGATACCGATGACGAAATGTTGTTACGTTCTATCAACCCGGTCGGATCCTATGGAATTTAAATGAGTTTCTCCAAGGTGGTTTCTCTCTGGCTATCGATAAACGGTGCAATTACAAACCGACTTTAAAAATCCACCTTTAATCGGTGTCTAATTCCAATAAGCTTGAAACGAATTCACGATATCGCGCTTTCGAAGTGGCGGAAGTGACGCACGAAACGCGGCAAAGAATTAATCACGGTGAATAATTTCATCGTTTTAATTCCTCATGATATCTTCTGCAGAGAAGCATTTTAGATCGTTCTAAATATTTTTCTCGTTTTCTTTCCTACTGACGGATTTCCTGTACTCTTTTTTTTTTCCAGAACATCAGTGATTTTATTTTTCGTAATGGTAATCATATTTTTGTAGCACTGTATACTTTCTCTGGAGTTTTCGTTTATATTTTTTTGAAATGATTTTGACTCGTACAAAAATACTCGAGATTGATTTCAACGATATTTGAGGATTTATTAAAACGATTAATTAAAATTGCAATTGCAAATAAAAGAAAAGAATAATATTTGGGACAGCAATGATATTGAAATATTGACAGAAAACGTCGAATTCGCAATTAACAGTGTGTAACTTTATTTATTTTCGTTATATTTTTTCTCTCGAAGTCTTATCCATACCCAACTAGCGATCAATCTATACCTCGATCGAATCCTATACAGGTTTGCTACTAGATAGGTTTATGATTAAAGATGGGAGAAAGAGAGAGAAAGAGAGAGAGAAAAAAAAAGGAGAAGAGCCGTCTTATCTAAGAGGAGAGGAACATCGTTTTATTAATGAAACGTCCTCTCGATGGAAAATTTGCGTTTACGATGCATGATAACCAAGCATTAATCGTGTAACGGTTACGGCCATTAAAACGATTAAATCGGTCGAATGGATTAGAACGAGACTGCTTCTTTTTTTTTCTTTTTATATATATATATGTATATATTTCTATTCTTTTATCTCGATTTTTCTTTTCTTCTTTTTTTTTTTCCGATAATCGAACAAGAATCGAGAGACGAAATATTTTCCGTAAGTAAAATTTTGCGCGGGAATAATTTGAAAAATCGATCATCGCGTTATCTCGGCCGATAAATCGGAGAACGCTGAATCGAGACAAGTGATTCATGGGGTGCGCACTTAAGGGCATTAAATCTTGGAACTTTTTTTCTCGCTTTCTTTCCCTTCGTTTAATCAACGGATGATCGGTTTTACGAGGTGTGGTAGCTGTGAGATATATGCCTCGCATCGAGAATGAATAGGACGTGGATCTTTGATGAACAGTGGTTTTATTTATTATATTAATTGGTTGCAATTATTTTACGATTCAAACGTTTGGAAATATTATTTGTTGTAGATTTTTTTTCTTTTATATATATATATTTTTAGAGTTATATAATTTAACAGAGTACTTTATAATACAGTTACTTTGTAATCAAGTATTTACAAGTTTATCGAGTTTTCATCGATACTGCAAATTCTTGACATCCTTTGACATCATTGTTTTTTTCAAATAATTAAATCATAATATAAATGGAAATAGTTGTACTCCATCCAGTTTGTCTCATAAATATTCCGTATAATAAATATTTAATAATCGGCAGGAAGTAATAAAATCGAATCCACTGTATTAATGCAAAACGAATTATTATAAATTGTAATTTCCCATTAGAACGAAGAATATTTAATTTTTTTCTTCCTTTCTCGAATCTATAAAAGTATTTCTAGAGTAATTATGATAGCGCAAGTCCATTTACTTAATAGTAGATACGAATAACAAATATTCCCATTTATCGCGATCTCGTAAATAATTCATATTATCGTAAATCTTATCTTACGTTAAAAACCAGATAAAAATTCATGACTTAGACGATCTAAAAAAAGAAAAATCAGAAGAACACATCATCCGTTCATTCGAAGAATCACGCGTTCGATCGCCATAGATCGCAATCGTCCTAATTGTACCTCCTCCTCCTCCTCCTCCTCCCTTACAATCGATAGAGAAAGAAAGAAGAAGAAAAAAAGAAACGAAACGAAAGAGAATCGGTAGAAGACAAAAAAGAAGAAAAAGCGGAACGAAAGAGAGAACCGAAGAAAGAGGCAAGAATTGGTAGAACGAGAAAAAGAAGAAGAGAAAGAAAAACAGAACGAAATGGAAAAGAGATCCCTCACACAGCCCTCGTTCGTCCACGTTCGACCCTTTAATTCGCTTTCTTCAGCCGTTCCTCGAATGCCGTGAAATCACTTATCCGTTGTCTGAACAGGGACGACGGTGCCTATCTCGTGGAGAGTCGCGTGTTCCTCCCGCGGTTGCAACATTATTCCTAGGTTGAAGTCGTGTTAAAGGGTATTATTACGCGTATCCGATGGCGAGGCGCAGCTACGTACGTTTCCAGGGCAAAAACACTGCTCGATCGCGTTCCTAGATAAATCGCGGCTGCTCGATCCGCCTCAGGCCAGCCTCCCCCCTCCATATTTTGCGAATTTATGCGTACTTCAACCGAAATCCGGATTATATCGGTGTGTATCGATGATATAATTTTTAATTATCACGTTATAACGGGTATTAGAAGAAAGATTGTAATTATTTTTACGAATACATTTTATTCAGTAATTATTTTTTACCTTTTGTTTTTTCTTTTACAGCTGTAACGTTGTTCGATTATTTTTATAGAAAAATAATAATAGATAGACGGATCGTTACGTATCGTTAAAGGTATTTCTATCGTCGTGTGAACAGTTACGATGAAAAGTATCGTGTTCGATTATAGCGATTGCGACAGGATCTCTCGATAAAGAAAAAAAAAATTGTAAAAGAAAAAAAAACACGACTCTAAATTTTCCTTAAGAAAAATTCAAGATTAATTTCTTGCGGTTTTGTTCCTTCTCACACTCTCCTTTTGCGATATATAATCATTATTACTCGAGTTTCGAATTTTCTGAAGGATGAAACAAGAAAAATATATGATACAACACTGATCTAGCTCCGCCAATAACACGTACGCTATATACATAATGGAATTACGAATTGTCGCGTTGCATACAATGAAACCGCGGCGCATTGCAACCATGCGCCACAACAATCACGTGCCGGCTCTACGATCTAACTGCACCCGCATATATATATATACACAATCGCGTGCCATAACCTCACATTCCAACCTCGCATCTTTCTATCTCCGTTCCATCGCCCGTTTCAGAAACTTAAGCAGCGTTTACGTAACTGATAATACTTCGATACATTCACTTCATTTCTAAAAGAAAATACGAAAGCGTTTATTACGTCAGTTCATCGAATACTCTAGAAAGTCTCGATTCGACTCCTCCCCCCTCTCTCTCCAATAACGAAAAACTCGAAGCCTTATATCGCGCTTAAACAGTCCACCAAACCGATATTCCACATATTTCGAGCACCATGAAATGATTGTAATCACGCGGATTAATTGTTCCTCGGAGGCAAAACGTGTGTGTATGCATACATTCCATGGAACGTAAAATACAGAGGAAAGGAGGACAAAAGAAGTTTCGATAATGAGAGTCTCGTTAAGAAGAGATCCACGTTAATTTCTCAGCTTGCTCGAACAGAGAGAGGAGCAGCTCTCTTTCGATCGATCTTTTTCGACCGATTCCGATCAGGTCAGGCTTCCCCTTTGGCCGAAACGGAAGAATCACGTGGAGGATGCGTCGTATGCGGCGTTGGAACGCGATCGACGTTCGAGGACGGAGGGGGGGGCGAGGAGAGAAGGGACGACGAAAAAAAAAAAGAGAAGAGGAATCGAGGGGACGAAGGAAGAAATGTTGTTGGTGGTTGCGAGTCGATGGAGCATCGTAATTCGATAAACGTAGAGATGGGTGATTTTGCGACGGTTTTCTGGGTAGTCCAGTCCTTGGTGGCAAAACACGAAGGCGCTCGGTCGGGATGCTGGTCGATCACGTGGCATGATGGCGAATCGGGACGGTCTCGAAAGGGGAGAAGGGTTTTATATATATATATATACGCGGTGGACGCGCGTGCGCGCTGGAGATGCGCGTGAAGGGGGCCTGTGGCGAGGCGCGCGTTTCGAAAAGAGAAGAGAAAGGGGGAGGGGAAAGGAAGGCGAAGGACACACCGGTGGGAATTAACAGGAGAGACGGACGACGCGGAGGTCCGTCGTAGCTTTTCCCCGTACCACCTTGCTCGATGGGCGGCCATCTTGCTCCTCCACCTTCGTCCACCACATCTCCTTGCCCGCCTCGTCCTTTTCTCTTCACCTCTGTTACCGTTCTTCGCTCCTCGTCACGGTCGATCGTGTGTGCACGTCAAACGGGAGATCGAAGGTTTTTCTTTCTTTCTTTCTTTCTTTCTCTCTCTTTTCGTTTCGAAACGAAGGTTTTTTTTGTTTCTTTATGTAAATGATGGTTTTCGAAAATATTTTTCGATGGAATTATTAAATCTGTGCATTTATGTATGGAGTTTCTTAAAAATTCGTCTAATTATTTGTACCTTTCTTTTTTTTTTCCACGAGATCGATAAAACGTTGAGTAATAACAGTGTGCGGATATTAAAATTATAGAGATAAAATATTGGAAGGTGCGAAGTGTTTTTAAAATCGAAAGTCACGTTCAATAATTCTACGTTGTAAATAGATAAGAAGCGTGGTCTCTTAGCGACGCCCTCGGGCGATAAGTGTGTTTATATTGGAAGGAGAAATTCCGGCAGTTGCGGCGTGGTAACGATACGAGTCGTATGGAGATATCGGCGCGCGGTAAATATACCCATGTTATACTTATTTATTATTTATAAGCTCGCTTAATAATCACGTTAACAATTAATCCGTGAATATCGATTAATTTAAAAAATACCATTACGCGCGTGTGTGCGTTAAACGCATGTATTATTTATCACAATCTCTTTACTCTATTAACCTCGATATTTCTTCAACGAAGAAACCGATATTTTATCCTTTAACGTGATTCTTGAATCGAGTCGAAACAAAGTCGTTTATTTCAAACGATAAGAGATCTTAATAAAGAATCGTCGTTTTACTTTGTGAAAAAGTTATTCGTTTTTCAAACTATATAAGCCGTGGCTAATGGAAAATTTTCGTTTTCGGACAGTTTTAAAGTAATTTTCGTATTCGAAAGAACGATCATCGTAAAATTGATTCTTTTCTGATTCTTTTTTGTCATGGTAAATCCAAATGGAATTTTATTAATCGATGTTTCTACCTTTCTTTTTATATTATATCTTATTTTAATATGTACAGGAATATCAGAATGTGTTTCGCTTTCCATTTTATAGGCTTTCTCTCTTTTGAATCGGTGCGTTAAGAATAGACAGTACATAGCGGTGGTTAGATGCTTTTATAAAATCAGTTCGATCAGTCGAAGCTCCAATGCATTGTGTTATACATTGTGCAATCTGTTCTATCGATCAATTATATTTGCCTTCTATCGAACTATCAATGGATAATTTAAAAAATTTACGATCCTCGATACCCTTTCCCTTTTTCCTTTGCAACAGAGGATTCAAAATACAACATATCGAATCTTCCTCGAAAAAGATCCTCATTTAATTCCCTTCAAATTTTCTTTATCACTTCGAATCGCCTCCAAAATACCGACTAATCTCCTGGTCAAGCAAAATTCAATTTCACCCCCTTTCAGTTCACTCGAAATTAAGAAAAAAATTCTCCTCTTTTTTTTAAGTTTTTCAACTTAACTTAAGTTAATAGCTTTCCTCTTTTTAACTCTTTTTAACTTAGGATACACCCAGCCCTTATACAGCGTCGAAACAATTTCTCCGCTTGGGGAGAGATACCTACCTACCTACCTACCTACCTACCTACCTACCTACCTACCTACCTACCTACCTACCTACCTACCTACCTACCTACCTACCTCCTCCTCCATTCTAAGTTATTTTCCAAGCTAAAGCTGAAAAAAACCTAAATTTTTCCCACGTGTTGGGCCGAACGATCGAGATTTCCGCCGTGTCGAGGGATCGGCGCAGCAAGAAACGCATCTCGATTCAGGCCTAGCTAGAGAGTTCATCGTGGGGAGCGCGGGGTATCGATCGGGGGAGCAGCAGCTTTCGAGGATGAGAGGATTCGAGTCGGCGGGGTATGAGTAATACGTTCAGGCATGTACCTCGTATCCCCTTGGCTCGCAATGCCCTCTCCCTCCCCTCTTCCCTCCCCTCATCGAGCGAGATTTTTCTTGCACGCGCCGCGTGCACGCACGCACGCACGCACGCACGCACGCTTGCTCGCCGACCGCGCCACTTCTTTCCCTTCCCTTATTTCGGCATTAGTTCTTACGGGGCTGAGGCAACATAAGGACACCACCAAGACGACTAATTGGAGTTCTTTTGCAGGCCGGGGGACGGGATACGTGCATCCATTTCAAGTACAATTAAAATCGTTTGGGAAATCGCCAGCTGTGGACGTCGTCGCGGCTCTTGCATGTAGAAGGGGAGGGGGGCGCGACAGGGGTGAGAACGTGTTTCCATCGATGGGGAGGATTGCTCGGTTTAGGTGTCGTAAATCTTTTTTTTTGGGGGGGGAGGGAAGAGGATACGTAAATTCGATTGACATGATGCGAATACGTGGATAGATTTATGATGTAGGAAAGAAGGAAAGAGAAAGGAGGATAGGTTTTAAAGAGGAATTAGTTTCTCTCGTGTAATAAGATTAGGTCGAATTCAAATTCATCTTGGAATGATGAGAAGAGAAGTAAATTAGATTTGATTCACTGAAAAAGAGATAAAATTTTAGAGTAATTTTTTTTTTTTTTCGTTTGAAAAGAAGGAAATTATTAAAGATTATTTTTCCAACGTTCTAAACGTGGACCGAATCGAACGTAAATGTTTCTCTTTAATTGATCTTCCTCGAGAGATACATACGTTTCTAATATAAATAATTCGATTGCAGATGTTCGTGTATTTATTCGAGATTCATTCCACGTATTTAATTATTTTGCGTAAAGAAAATTTAGAAAATCTAATTTTGAAGAAGAGTTGATATCAAATTTTTCTCCTCTTACATCATTATAATTCTTCGTCAAACAGATAAAGAAGAAGAAAAAAGGAGAAATTATGCGTAAATTATGAGAGCAAGATACAGGATGAAACGTATGGAACACGTATGGAAAAGAAGTGCATTTTCTGCGTGTAAATGCAAGGAAATATATACATATTTATACACGAGAGGGCAGATCCTGTCTTTTACATCGCGTAATCGGTCAGCACGAACAGAATTTGTCTTTACGTCACCCGATTTCCATTGGTGAATGATTACGATACAGTGGCAACTGGATCGCAAGAGGGTAGGATATTGGGAAACGTTATATCTAATTTTAGAGCGCGTTATTGGCTGCAGATAGATGGAGATAGATCGTCACGGTCCGACGAGCGTAATAAGCAACGATACGTAATAAGAGAGGAAAAAGTGGTTTTGGTCGATGTTCTTTCGGGAAAAGCAGCGGAGGATTTTAATATTTTTCCAACACTTAATCGATGTGATACGAGATTATAAAATACTCGTCGAATGATTGATAGAGATGGAAACGATAAAAAATTGATTGTACGAATAAATGTAAATCATCAGGAGAGAAATGATGTTGGATTTACAAGAGTTTGAAGAAAATTTCAATAAAAAGAAGAATAATAATTTCGAAAAATTCTCCGATATAAAATATATTTATTATACTTTATAGGAGAATTAATTATTATCAGAAAATTATTATACGGTAAGATAATTTTTCTTTTCTTTTCTTTTTTTTTTTTTAATACCGCATTTATACCGCTCCTAAGGATAATTATAAAAGACCTCACAGTAGCGATTCTTTCTATTTTTTTTTCTCTCTCTCTCTCTCTCTTCTTCTTCCTTTCCTATTACACAATTAATTTACGATTATTACTAGTGAATTTAGAATCGCAAAATAAATTTCCCCTTCCAAGAAAAGTAAAATTCAAATTTTTCTAATATCCTGCGCTCAAAAGGCTTGACAATAGCAATTAAGGTTAATATTTTTCTCTCCATTTTTTCCTTTACACGCGTTTACGATTATTATTATTAGATGTAGAATAATGTGGGAATTGGGAGTCGTCGTTAATCGGTTGTCATCATTAGAATTTGAGAAAGTTAAGTTGCACGTCTCGACACGGCGCAAAGATCGTAAAGAATAAAAATAATAATTTCCACGAGAGGAAAGGATATTAACTTATACGCGCGGGGATGTTAATTTGATTTGCATATATTATCGGTTGCAGAATCTCCCGGGGATCCTGTGCACCGGTTCGCGTCTCTTCCCTCCTTTTCTTCCTCCTCTCCTTTTTTTTTCTAGCGCCATAATCGCCATTTAGCTATATTTATCCATCGCGCGTAATTGGCGCAATTTATTTGCACGAGGGATAAATAGGTTCGGTTAATAAATCGGTTGGCGCGCGAACTTTATCTAACTATCTGAGAGGAAGGAAACGAGAATGGCCTATATAAACGTGCAAAATTCCAATCTTTCTTTATATTAACGTCTCGACAATCTCATTATCCGATCGATCTATTTTCGATTATATCCGAATCCCCCTCGTTCGATTGAAAGCTTAAAATCCATTGGAAATCAATCCGATGTTAAGATACATCAAGATTTTCTTCCCTCGAAAATCGCTCCGACGAGTTACTTTTCATCGATCGATGAACCAGAGCCGGGGATACATAATCGTTTCTTCTCGACATCGGTTCCCTCGACGTTGGCCCCCCGTCCCCTGCCTCCCGCAAAAACAACACGAGAACCGCGCATATATGTATACGAAAGGGAGAGGCAAGGGATCGCTGAAAACGCGACGGATCAAAGGCACCTCCGAGCCGTGTGCGCAAGAAGCGGCGAGGACGTGAGGAGGGGATGAGAGGAGGAAAGGGAGGAGAGGACGTATGCCCGGCTTACATTCTGCTTTCCGCGAACGTGACACTTTTTACCGCGGTGCACCGTCATTACGGCAATTTGCCGCGCATACGAAACGCGGCTCCTCGGTAAAACTCGAAAATTCGTGATTCGTGTTGCGGTGAGGAGAGAGAGTATGTAAAAGGAAGGGCGGCTAGCCATCCCTTTCGAGCCTTTTCTTTTCCTTTTCCTCGAGAAATTTTTAAAAGAAAAAAGGTATATTGAATTATGATATTGCGATTAAGGGAGAGTTGTGATCGAAAATGGAAAATTTCTGATCACGAGGAAATCTCGAAGATCTTTCTGGAAAGAGAGGGGATTCTTCGTTTCGCGAAGTGAATCGTGGAAAGAAAGGAAGAAGAAAGAGAAAATGGTGGAATGGAGGAGAATCGTGTTGAACGAAACGCGGGGTCGAAGCGTTGCAATCGTGGCCGTAAACACGGCAGACACGGCCCGCGGGGAGTTCTGTCAAATAAATAATCCGCCGAAAGCGCGTGCACAGCTTGCTTCGGTTGTTGTATTGTTGGCGCGTGACGTCACATCCTCGAAAACACTATTATTACCGGGCCCGGTTCACCCACCTCCGCCGCATTAACATAGATTACGAGCGCGCCCCTTCGAGCGGTCCCGCTTTTCTTTCGGATCAACCGTCCATCCGCCGAGGATTTATTAAACGGAGGCCATTTTCTGCCCTCTCTCTTCGCTCCCCTCTCCATCCTTATTAACGCGAGCGAAGAATTGTACGTATATATAAGAAAGTCTGGAATCGATGAAAGTTTTTGTTCTCGAAGAGGAGATTATTCGAACGATATTCGTTTAATGATCGAAGAAATTTTTGAATAATTAATATTAATATCGAAGATTTAATGGACCAGTGATTGTGTAAGATATATTTGCTCTGTAAGAATATTAGGAAGAATCAGTTCAGGAGGACGATAAAAGGAGCTACGATAAGAAAGGGGTATATAGGAGTTACGTTCCTCGTTTGATGTGAATACCTAAAGAGACTGTTGCAATTTAATTACTGGCTCGCAGATCGACGGCGGGCAATTTGGACTCACTGGAAAAGGAGCGTAACGAGATCTCGCGAGAGAAGTTTGCCGTTAAAACGCGACGAGATAGATGGAAGGAATCGCGAATCCTCGTTGCGAAACGGCGTGCTCGTGGACGAAAAGAATGTGTTCTACGAAAAGTGGTTCGACTCTTTCCTTCCTTTCCTTTTCCTCTCTTCTTTTTTCCCCCTTTCTCTCTCGTGCGTGAGAAACGCTCGTCCCGAACGTCGTCGTCGAAGCCATCATCGGTAATTTCATCGTGGAATCGAGGAATCGCGCGAAATATATGCAAATTTCATCGCGCAGGGGATACTCGCTCAACTCTTTTTAATTTTAATCTTATGCCGCGTATCGCAATTTAGTTTATCGGATTTTTCAACGACCGATCGCTTTTACAAAAAGCGATCGTGTAGAAGAAATCGTGTGGAAGAACGCATCGTCGATATAATTGTCTTGGTTAATAGATTAACTTCGAGATAACTGAATTGAATCGAATTAAAAATCATCGATTCTCATCGTTCGAAATAATATCCATAGCGTATAAATCAAACTCCTTTTTACCATTTTTCCAATATATTCAAAATATAATATTGGCGGGGAAAAAAATTCTTTTCCTTGCAATTAAAATAATCTTAAAGTGACCGAAGGGAAAAAACAAAGTTTACGAGCCAAGTGTATATTATTATATACCAAGTTTCATCATTTTATCACAGTGTAATGGAAGTTAATATGCATAAAGATTCCGAGAGTCATCGACTTTGACTTTTTTTTTTTTTCCAAGCTAATGAATATTCAAACGGTGGTGAAAATATGAGCGCATTAATTATCAATATTCCCTCGCCAGTAGCAGTAATTACGCGCGATAAACAAAGTCGAGGATTTTAATTGGACGCCAGTCTTCTCTCGTTTCGATCGGAGAAACCAAGAAACGGGGACAAAATGGGCGAAAATGGCGGCCATTGAACGATTCAGATGGCGCCCCAGAGTTCGAAGCAAGATCTCTTTGTTCCACGCTGTTTCCCCTCTGACTGGCGGATTATCGCCACGATTAATCCGCGACTCGAATCGAAAATCCGCTTCGGATTTCGTGAACGCGCGCGTTTAAGCCGCGGAATAAGTAGCTTACGACCGTATACGGGGAGGATCTTTGCTCTTCTGACAGATTCCACGTCGGCCTGTGGCCGAGACTTCATCGAGGCTTCAACGAGATTTTATAATCTGATTACCTTCCTTCTCGACGATTAGAGGCTGATCGTTCTTCGCGCGTTGTATCGTGAGTAAAGTGTATTTCTTTAAGATATCTTTGTGAGTCATTCCTTTTTAAGAGGGATAATTAGATCACGACGTGATTGAATTCTTTAAAAATTTAATTGTCGATTCAATAGATCTTGATTAATGAATCTTTGAACTCGATTGAATATATTTGTTATTTGATATCATTGGATAACGATTGATCTGATCCAAATGGGCAAAAATATATAATTTTTCAATACTTGGATTCGATAAATAAATATGACTCGATTATATTAATTCAAGAAACAATTGGAATAATAATTCGTTATAGTAAGAAATTTAATAACGTGTGGAAGTTATTCTAGAAATAAAAAGAAGAGAAAAAAAAAAGAGACAAGCATTGGCTAGTAAAAACAACAGGAAATGCAGCGATCTGTGTGTTTATATATCAATAAATATTACCGTATTATATAAATATTCATGCGGTAATCTTTGACAAATAAACACATTTACTGCGCGCGTCCTGAATCGGAATCAGCACGTGCTTTTAATATACGTATCTCTGCATAATTGGAATGTGGGACGTTGAATTAAGAGATCCCGAAACGGCAAAGAAATAATTCTCAACTCGACAATTATAATAAAAAAAAAAAAATAAATAAATAAAATAAAGCGAGATCCATAATGAGCCTGTCAAATATTTAAAATTTTAATACGTAATAAATAAATATGGATTCCTTCGCCGTGTAATCGAACGAGGAACCAACGAGATCTGTGATCGAAGTGAAAGGAAACTCGAAAATTTTTATTTTCGAAGATCTCTCGTACTATGCTATTACTTTTTTTTCCTCGATCCATCGCGAAAAACAACGACCCAACGTTTCTTGTCGATTTCTTGTCCACGCACACGAGAGAAGAAACCTCGTTGCAAAAAAGAATGGTGGTACGAAAGAAACAAAGAAGAAAGGAATATTTCTATTTATAATAATCGGCAGAGTGAAAAATAAATGGTAAAAAGAGGGACAGAAAGGCGGAGGGAGAGGGAGAAAGAGAGAGAGAGAGTGAGCGAGATGGAAAGACAAGAGAGAGAGGAAAAAGTGGGGAGAGAAAGAGACACGGTTGTTTTCGAAGGCCCCCAAGGTCTCCACGTGCATATCTTACAGCCGATTAATTGCAGTTGATTTTTATTTATTGCAAAAGAGCAAGGTGTGTGCGCGTTTAATGGTTATTGGTTCACGATACTTCGTGATGTATGTGCGTGTACAAGCTGTTTCTAAAGATGTGATGCACCGTGAATTTGTTCGATTCTTGTTTCTTTCCTTTTCTTTTCTTTTTTTTCTTTTCTTTTTCTAAATATATATACTTGTACTAAAAAAAAGTCATAGAATGTTTTTCGTTCGTAATAAAAATTTAGTGTTTGATTAAAGATGCATTTTAAATTACATGTATTTTTTTGTGTAGTTTTTATTATTATTATTATTTCTTTTTTTTTTATAAGGAACAGTGAATGTCATTCTGAAAAATTCTATTATCTCTTGTAAATCTGACAGGATTAAATGAGCATAACTAGGGATTTAGTATTCCAATTTTATCGCAATACTTGCATTTCATTTCCCTCTTTCGTTTTATTTAATATTTTTTCTTTTTCTTTTTTAGTTATTTATCGCGTCACGATTGATCGCACAAACGTACGGTGCATGATACAGAAGAATGTCATTTCTAAATATACTGAGATATAACATTGTTCTCCAGCGGTTTCAATGCACGGTTTTCATGGAGGATATATGGAGATACGAGCTCGATAGAGAAACGTTACAAATTAGCCGATCGAGATCTTAATTGCGTTTTGAGAATATTTCGCGCGCATGTGTGACGCGTGGATTATTGTACCTCGACGATCTCACACGTGCTGCGCACGTATCCGAGGGAGAGGGAGAGAAATCCGTGGGCGATTTTCATGAATATGTTGAACAGTTTTTTTCATCGTGAATTTATAAACCGGAGAACAACAAATATAGTTTTGTCTCCACGTGATATCGAAAGAATTATCGATGAATCGTGAAACGTGAATTATCAATTTATCATGATATTTATTTATCACCTTGTCGAATAGCAATGGTCGATCGATTAATAGAATGCAAAATCTAAATTTTTTCCGAATGGATATTGCGCAAAATTGATATTCGAAACTCGAGCTTTGCAAAGTTAAAATAAGATTTGGAGAGAAAATGTAAATCTCGGAGACTGATGCCAATTTTAAATGGAATTTACGCAAAATCTAAAAATGGCGCCTAATTTACGAACGTAAACGAAACTCGATCGAAACCTAATCGATCAAACGAGTATGAATAAACCATAAATTTAAAAAAAAAAAAAGAAAAAAAAAACAATTTCACGGAGCACAAAAGAGGATTAAATAATAACTCTGACAAGTCGAACGGCAGAAATCTATCGATCAGCGAACGTCCTTGCAGGGCACACCGTGTCTGCGTGATGCTGTATATGCGTATAGAACACGGCGTCCTAATAATAAATTCTAGGCAGCAACGTGACTTATCCGCGAACATGCTCGCGGGTAGGTGTGCGCAATAATTGTTAATTGTCGACGCTGATACACGAGGCCGATAGCGCGCGCCGTTTCAACGTGCTTTCTCGTGTGCACGCGCGCGCAGGAGAGGGCTGTTCGATTTTTCCGTGGCCGCGAACAGGCTACCGTTGCAGACACACTTTCCGCGGCTATTTTACGGCTTATTAAGGCGCGACACAATCAGTACGTTTTCTCGTACTTAGCTCGCGATTCCCTTCCCTCGCCATACCTCGGAATTTCATTTTTCCAATTCGTTAAAAACCCAAGATTCGTTCCACGCTTCCTGCGTTTTCTTCTCGAATTCTGATCCTTGATCTCTCTCCAAAATATCATTCGAATTCTAATTTATATAAATTGACATAATCGTGCCTACGATATTATCCATTAATATATAACATAAAACACGTTTTTGTGACGGAAAGGTAACGAATTTCGAGCGATAAATAGGAAAAACGTAAGAAGTGGATTTGTGAACAACATGGGAAATTGTAATATTAAGAGAACGCCTTGGCGAAGGGTATGTAGACCCCGTAGCGAGGCGGGGTCGCCCGCCACGGATTCCTATCTCGCATCGTGGACTGATACGACACTGTACACTGTTCGATCTTGATATACTTCGCTATGTAACGAGAATCGAACACCCTGTTAGAAGAATAATGAAAAACTTACCCAGCACGAAGGGAGGCAGCGGCGGCGGCGGCGGTGAGGGTGAGTTGTTGGGCAGCGGCAGCACCAGCGGCGGGGTCAGCAGCGACCAATTCCGAGAGCACCAGCACGGTGGTGGTCGTCGTAGCCGCGCCACAATTAGGCACGGTGGCGTTGACCGCGTGGCGGACACCCGGTGGAAGGTCGTCCTCGTGTTGCAACTGCAGTTGGGGATAATGATGAAGGTGCAACGCCGTCGCGGAGCCGGATCTGGGTGTGACGCAGGCGGGCGGCAGTAGTCCGGCTCTGGTGACCGCGGAGGGTGGCGAGGGGGATGGCGGCGAGGGTGGCGGGGGTGGGTACTCGACCACCTGGACGCGATCCGCCTCGTTTTCGTAGATGATCTCCTTGTCGTGGGTGTACATGACGGTCTTCTGGCCGTCGTTGTAGATCAGATCGATCATCTTGTGCTCGCCGACGCCCAGCGTCGTGTTGGCGGCGGCTGGGTCGGCGCCAGGCGTCACTCGACCGTCGGGATCGTCGCCCCTCTGTTGGACGTCGTCCGGATCCGGCTGGATGTGCTGTTGCTGTTGATGGTGGTGGTGGTGGTGATGGTGGTGATGGCGGTGGTGGTGATGATGGTACTTGGGATGGAGCGAGTGAACTGTGGCTGGCTCGTGCAGGTCTAGAACGTTGACAGGCTGCATCGTCGCGAGTAATACCTGCTGCTCGCTCTCGTTTTGATTCTGGTTGCTCAGCGAGGAGGATGCCGGAGACACTGGCCCCTCCTGCACCTGGGGCAAAGAAGAATAAACGGGGGTGAGTGTGTTTAATGATGGGTGAGATGGACGTGTTGGTCGGTGGATTTGGAAATGGAAAGTGTACGAGGTATTTGAGATATTTCGAGATGGAATAAGAAAGCGCGGTGCAGTGAACGTGGAAGAATTTGCGATCATTGGTTTCGAATAGACACACTAACGTAGGATAATATATTATTAAATATCAATATCGGTTTTTGCGAGCTTCCACCGCTAACGTACGTGACGAACGTTATTATTGGCTGTATCCTACTATCGTTCGTAATTGGAATATTCAAAAGAAACTGGGCGAGACGACGAGTTTCAATTATGGTACTTGCTTTTTTTTTTTTTTTCTTTTATTCTTCTCACCTAGACTTGTCTTTTTATCAACCGTCGACCGTCTGCGGAGCACGAATGCGGGTACCATAAACGATTAGTAGAAAAGTTCTAGACACATTGTAAGGAAGTTTTCGCGAAGATTTATCGACAGACTTTTCTGCCAACACTTTCTCTCCTTATGCAAAAAACGCTCCTGTAACGAGGTTCGTATCCATCGTTCGTTCCAACTTTTAAATAACCATCATTTTCTTCGTTCCCTCGATATTCAACTTTCATCGGGCAAAAATTTGTAATAACAATTGCTCGAAATCCCTGTTCGCGCGAATAGATCAAAGGATACTGATGGAGTTGAAGGACATATTCTCCTTAGAATAGAAAAGACAACCTTCAACCCCTTGTTCAAGATTCAATGCAGCCACGATTTCTTTCAAGTTGACAAAGGTACGATTCGTTCAATGGAGAAACCATCATCGCAGAAAGATTGGAAAAGGAAAGATCCGCGACAGCTTCGCATAAATAGCAAAGAATCATTCGCTTTATCGACGATGCAAATTACGAAATATCTCTCCGGCTTTAACATTTTAACTGACTAAGTAACGCCCCATTAACGGCCCCTAAAAGTCGTTCGTTAAACGTATCTTGCCCGAATCTCACCGCTCCAGAGCTTCTCGATCATCGCCTCGAGAGGAGCGGCTGCTGCGTCCAGAAAATTGCCATTTTATCGATCCACGGTTCGCCGATTCGCGTCACGGAAATTTATATATTGCACACCCGACCGCGTGTCGTAACGGCGGCGTAACATTTTCGAATGCTAATCGCCTCGCGACAAAAATCCCGGCTAATCGGTCCGCAGAGACCAGTCCCGGCCCGAAGTCGACTCGAATAATTAATCCCCTAGGTGTCCGTCGAATATTTTTTTCTCTCTCTCTCTCTCTCTCTTCTTTGCACGAAACTAGGCAAAGATCAAAGTATCACTCGACTTTCTAGCGAAGGCATCGCAAGTGATCCTTATTCGTCACGAAAATTCAGGGAACGTGTAAACGTTTTCGTACGCATGTGTAATATTTACTTTCATTTCTTGCTTTTGATTTCTTGCGTCGATACGATCGGGGATTTGGAAAAATTTGCGGGATTATCAAATGATTTATAATCGATTCGGATTCGAGGGTTTTATTGCAAGTAGTTGGTTTGAAGTGGGTGGTTGATTTCTTGGAATGTTGCGTCGGATTTTTATCTTTAAATCAAGTAGAAGCTAGAATCGTCCGAAGATTATGATACCAGATCCCATGGAATAATTTATGGTTAAATTCTAAGCGAATCAAGATCGTCTTTTTTATTGGAAGAAAATTTGTTTAATACGCGGTTTTATAATAATTAATTAAAACATATGTATTCTTAATTATATTAGTTCGATGTTAAAATTGAACGCTTCAATTCGTTTTCACTTCACAGAAAAAAAAAAGGATATAAACGAAAATACAAGGTTCTTTTTCTTCGTCACATTTTCCAGGACTCGAGCCTTCGTCGTTTCTTTCATCGTTGATTATCCCTGATTAAATATATCTATCCTTTGACATGTAAAATTGCGTTTCTTGCCGGTTAATTCCGCCATTAAAACGTCCTATTAAAAAGGGGTAGAGAAAGAAGCGATGAAGGAGGGAGTCAGAGGAGCGCAGCAGAAAGTTGCCGCCGCCTTTTAAACAAGTGTGCGCCATCGCACGTTAACGACGTCGTTCGGAATTTCCCACGTGTTGACGGTTTTATGGCGCTTTCCAAGCGGAATCAGGTTAAATTGACCCAGGACCAATCGCCTCTTCTTGCAGTGTTCGCTCTCTCGGACGCGCAATGTCATTTACGATCCATCGTCCATTAACATAATTAACAACATCGTGAGTCATCCGATTAATATTCGAGTTTCACTCGTCATCGCCTCGAGTATAGACAACGAGATAAGTTATTTTTTTTTTTTCTTTTTTTTTTTCCACGAATGCAATTTTACAGCGCGTTGATTAATGGTATCTTGGAATTCGTATTATTTCAAGTACATATATATATACATATGTTTGAAATTATATTTTAGATACGCGTACACTTTTTTCTTATTTTTTTTAATATATCGTATATTAATGCAAATATTTAAATGCGAATCTTTTTCGTAAGGTGGATTAAAGACGAATAATCTACGACTCGATGAACAGTCCTCGTATCTTTATGCTATCTTTATGATATTTTTGAATTCGAATAGTATCGTTTTTTTTTCTCGATCTTGATACAATCCAAAAATTTTTTTTCTTTTTAATTTTATAGAAACGAAAGATCTAAGGATAACTTTGAAATTATCTCTAATCCTATTTTTCTTACGATCCAGGATAACCTCTTCGAAAATATTGCATATCATTCCAAAATAAGACATCATCACTTCCATAACCATCGCAAACATCGCTAAAAATTGATGAATGAAATTACCAATGGACCAAATTTATTCATCAATTACTTATACCAATAAACTTATTATCCTTCGAATGATAATCTTCGACGTTACGATTAACAATTACTCGAGTAAATTACTCGAGGGGGGAAGGGAGGGGGTATTATATTAATCAGCTCGATCACGAAATCTCCTCTCATGGTCATAACGTTAAATACTCGCCGGGTGAAAGCTGTACACCGACTTGATTCGAAACCTAATAAGCCGGCCAACTCGAGGGAAATTTATCGTTTGGTCGACCGTTGATTCACGTAGTCCGTGGTCACCGAATCTATTAGTTTTTACGAGTTAGTTTTACACGCGGCAACGACACCGTCGATTGGTCGAATCGGGGAGGGGGTAGAGGAGAGAAAAAAAAGGGGCACGGGCGCAGGGTTCGTTACGAATATACGTACACGTTTCACGGCCTCCTGGAAGATGTTATCTCGCCGATATTTATGAAATAACGTGAGTACACGACCGGGGCGACGGCCTTGTACCATAGATTCAATCTAATATCGCTGTCAAGGTGGACGATTACGTAACCCATCGCGATAGCAGTTGGAGAGGCGCGTTCGTTTCTAGAGAGTTATTAGACGGTGATTGGCCTTGCGTCTTCCGATTCTTCCTCCTTTCCTTTTTTCTTCTTCTTTTTTTTTTTTTTTTTTCAGTTACTTGAGTTAATTTTTACGAGTAATTTGGAATAGACGTAACGTTACGTAAGCTTGTTTCGTAATTGGGCGGCGATTTGGAATGAAGGAAATTTTTGATTCTCCCTAATCTTCTATTTTCCATTTATTTTTTCCAATGCATTTGATCTGGAATAAGTTATTTTGAACGATTTTGAATGATTTAAGTGGTGATGATAATGTTTAGGAATTAAGGAAATTGTTCGATTCCTTATTGAAATCATCGATTGTATTATTAAAAATCGTAAAGAAGAAAACTTCTCTAAGAGAAAAGTTTGGATCGAGTTTCGATATTCTTCCATTTCGATGATCATATTGTTCTAGGGGAGAAAAAGTAGTCCTCGTAAAGCGCATATAAATTGCTTGCAGCGGACACTAATGCGGTCAGCTGATCGAATAAAAAGAAACGGTTAGAGACCAATGATCCGCGACACGAGCATGGACAACTAGCTTGAACAGATGGTGGGTAAAAAACATCCATCGGTATCATTGTATCCCCATATGTTTGTACGTTGTTACTCGGACTAACAAACTGAAAACTTCTTTCTTAAAACGATAACTCTTGTAAAAAGTTGTATTAGACGGTTTCACTGTCTTCTGATACACAAGTTAGACAATTCTGTTTCAAAAAGGAGATACAAGAGTTGTTCAATCCGAGTACTGTTTCTTTTTTCTTTTCTTTTTTTATTAAATCTCTATTTTAAGAATCTTGATCAAATATCATCAAATCTAACTCCCCTTCGAAATTTCTTCATTCGAATCATTATCTGTCATTCATAGATTCCCAAATTTCCATTTCTAAGAGGTTCAAACATCTTCAAACATTTCCTGAAGAGGAAATATCGAACCACTCCATTCTAAGAACCTCAAACAAACATCATCGAACAAAAGATATTTTCAAAAATTGGGATAAAATTGACCGCGTTTCGATCCCATTTACAGCGTCGCCCAAAGCTACCCTCGAAGCTTTCTCGAGCCAAATCAATCGTTTCGCCGATAGGAGAGACAGTAGCGGTTCCAAGGGAGCGTCTATGCGCCTAACACATAGGCCAGCCTCTGTTTACACGCAAGAACCGGCTGATAATAACAGTTAATTGGCCTGCTGGCCGTGAGAGACTGTTCCAGGTCGGCCGATACCCGGTCTGTTTCTGTCGGTCGAGGCGGATGCGCGACCGTTTCTTCTTGCTCGCTCGCTCGCTCGCTCGCTTATTGCCGATCACGTCGTTCGAATACGCAGCTGCGCCAGCACCAAGATACGTGGAATCGTTAAGGGCCTTTCTTTCTGCTGCTCTCTTGCTCGCGTACGCGTCCTAGCTCCTAGTAGAGAGACCTTCATTGTTGCCCGTTGTCCTCCCTCCTCGCCCGCTGCACCGAGACGCGGTGTACACGATCGTCTAGAAGTTTTTGCCGATCGACCGTTCAATCCTTGTTATATCGGCCGCTCCTCCACGACAGGGCTTCGTCCACGGAGCGGAACACCTGTCAGCGTTTCTGTTATTGCGGTAATTTCTTTCTTTGGTTTCTCTTCGTTTTTTGGGAGGAGGAGGGAGGGGTTCAGCCGAGGGTTTGGGCTTTTCTAATCCCTTTTTCGACTCGAAATGGGTTTCCCTGATCTGTTGGTTTGATTTGGATCGATTATTGGGAAGAGTTGAATAAAATTTATGATTTGGCAATTTGAAAATTGGAAAGTTTTATCATTGCTAGGTTTTTGTTACGATTATAATATCTCTATTGAAAAATTTTATTTTAGAGGTTTTGATGCTTTTTTTTTTTTATTTCTAATTATCGAGAATTAGCTCTTGCGATTCTGATCGGATTCATTATCGGATTTAAAGGATAAAATAAAATTTCCAGGGATCAGATAGATGCGTAGGCTTTAATTAGAAGTGTAAAACGCAAGTGTAAATACTCGATACGAAAATATCCTCGGCTATATACGTGAGCTATATACGTAATCTCCCCGGTGCAGCTTCTATTAAAATAATTTTTTTCGCCTGCGTGAAACGTTCAATTAGCAGTTATACTGCTTTGGAAAATCATTGTACGATCAACGTTCGATCCCAAGCCTTTCCAACGACTCTCATAATTGTTTATAATTGTTTATTAGTCGCGAAGAATGTGGATCCGCGTTTAATCGAGGCTGCGACGTTGAACAACGAAACGCGTGACACGCCTATGATCCGAAATAATTATTAGTTATAAGCTGTACATTCGTACGACTTCCTGTCGCTATTTCCACTCACGGTAATCATGAAAATATCTGTGTGATTGTTCGTGATACACTTTTTTTTGTCGTTTTCTCTCTCTCTCTCTTTCTTTTTCTTTCTTTTTTTAATTCTCCTCTCTCTCTCTCTCGGTTGTATCGCATGCAATATGGCCGCAAGCGAGTTAAATGGAATTGCTAGGAACGCTTGTCGACGATCGTATCATAATATCTCCATCGTTTATTCCTCTTTTTTTCCTTTTTTTTCGAGTAAACATGCCCGCTATTTCACTTTACGCTTTATGCAGATCCCTTTCGGTTCGTTTTACGATCCGAAGAATTGCAGAATTTTCTCTCTCTCTCTCTCTCTCTCTCTCTCTTTCTCTCTTTTTTCTTTCCTTCAAGAGTAGAATTGGAAGTTTGGTATTGGACGAGGATGAGGTATGCGGCGAATCGAGGAGTGGAGGATTTATGGGATTGTGGAACGAGAGGAATTTATGTTGGAATATTTAATGTGTTTGCGAATATGAATATATTTTGGAAATTTGATAATAATCGAAGTTCGAAGAATGAACGTTCGAAAATTTAAAAATTCTGAAGTAATCAAGGTTTTGTTTTCAATTCGAATGTTGGTGTTTTGAGAAATTTCTCACAACTCGAAACATTATTGATTCGAAAAATTAAAGAATTTCACAATGCAATTCGACTTTTCTTTTTGAAAATCGAAGAACAAGCCGGATAAAAAAATATTCAGAATGTTAAAATTGGAATGAAAAATCAGTGATAATCTCGAAGGGTTTCGTAATCTCTTTCGTTCTTTGAAATCTTATTGTTGTACGTCATCAATCACAATTTAAGAACAAGAAGCGTGCATTATTGTTGACACTAAGATACTGTTCATATAATTATCGCGTGTACCGTGGATCCTTACAGTGTGTACACAGCAATAAATCATATTTTTTTTTTTCACAATATCACAGATACGTCGTGTTCCTGGTAGCCGAGAAAGAAACAAAAATTCTTCTACCGCCATTATCTTTGATTGATATCTCCAAACAACTCTCGCTAAGTTTCTTGCTACCATTATTCCATTCCCATTATACACTACTCAGAACGGTTAGAGCGACGTTTTTTTACCAGGGGAAAAGTAATCAGTTGCCCCCCATAATCCTTTTGGAACGATCCTCACCATCGGTTGATTTCATCAGTTGTGTATTTTACCAGACGTCAAAGTCGCCTCTGTTATAATACCTTTTCACTGCTATCCCTTCCTCCCTTTACTAAATTTTTTTCATCCCTATTCCACCAATTTTTACATTATTCAGACTTATCAAACCTTTCCTACCTCTCAAAAGAACTTCTTATCGCGCGTCTTGCATTAATTCTTCTTCAGATTCAAAATTTTTCCGAGTTTCTCTAAAAATTCCCGAGATTATATCTCTCTCTTTCTTTCTCCATTATCGAAAATTGTAGAAATTCAACGTGGAACTACCCCCGTTTCTAAAAAAATTAAATTCACTCCACGCGAGATGCGAAAAGAAACAAAGATTTTCCTTCCAAAGAAAAGATGGAATAAATAAAAAAAAAAGAGAAAGAAAAAATTAGAATTGGAAGTCCCGACGAATTCTATTAAGTGGTCCCCGACGATTACTTGAACAATGAATAGCACGATCCTCGAACGAGCATTCTTCCCTTCGTCCCAAGTATCAGGTATACGTGAAATCCGGCGAGTCATCGTACGCAGCAAAATCTTCCTCCTCCTCCTTCACCTCCTCCTCCACCACCTCCTTTTCCTCCTCCTCCTCCTCCTCCTTCTCTTCTTCCTCCTCCTTCATTTCTCCTTGGTTCGTGGCAACACGAATGGACGTACGTACGTAGGTACGTTACGTACGTACCGTTTCGCCTCCGCGAAAGAATGTTGGAAGACGATGGGATTCTCATCGTTGGGATGGAAAATTTTGTCCCTCTCATTCTCTCTCTCCCTTCCCCGATCGTATTATATAAAAGAAAATTTTTATGAATTTTTAATTAAATTTCTTTTCAATTAAATTAAACTTTGAAAAGAGATTTGATTTATCGCGTTTTAACCAAGTGTGTTCGGGTTAAAGAAAAAAATCCAAATAAATTTGCGTTATGTTAGATATCATAACCGATGCTAGTAAACGGTTTAACGCCTGTTTGTTTGCATTTGCCTCTTATTTTTATGGGCAATAAAATGCTACGTGCGCAAGCCAGTAGTAATAAATCATTGTAATTAATGCGAGCTTGGAAAAAAACAATAATCGAATTATCTGAATCCTTAAACGGAAAATTAACTTAAAGAATGTAAATAATTGAATGGGCGTGATAAGAACAATTAATTTATAAAAAAAAAAAGAAGAAGAAGAAGAAGAAGAGAAGAGAAGAAAAAAGAAAGAGATGGAAAGAAACGTATTTCTAAAACATTCTACGTCACGTCGAATATTTTAGTTTTAAACAACCTATATATTTGTACCCATATTAATTTATGCATAATTTCAGATACAATTGAATCGTGCACGAGGGAAAAGATTTATTCTACGTTCGATCAAATTGATCAAATTTTTCGATCGTTCGCTTTTATTTAAAATAAAAAAGAGAAAAAGAAAAGAGAGAAAAAGAGAGAGAGAGAGAGAGAGAAATGTCGAATTCTCGAGACTCAACGACTCGAATTCCATCCCATTACCATTGAATCGTGTTCACGAACGAGATCAAGCGTAATAATTCCACGGGAGGATTTGGGGGAGAGGGAGGGGGATAACGTCTCTCCCTCCCCTCGAAGAGCGTCCATTAGATACTTAGGTACGAGCCAAAAGTTTTTACGCACGATGATCTTTTCCCATTGTGGAACAACGCCACGCAAATAACGGCCTTTTCGTCCTCCTACAGAGTTTCACTTTTAAGCAACAGGTATAATATTATTGTCAGGTTAAAAACCTGCGGCCAGGTGACAGTGAGGATCTTTTTTCGGGCTTCTCTTCAGGCGAGGAGTGGCCTCGTCCGGGATACGATATACACATCACCTTAAACCCGATAAGCCATTGGAATTCGTTTAGAAATGGGGCCCTGGACTGACGTCATATCGATGCTGGATCTACAAGTTCTTGTATTTTATTTTAAAGGCCTTCCGCTCTTTTATCTTTTGCCCCTTTGGTTAATGGAAATTTAATATTGAGAATTTTGATTTTGATTTTTTTGATTATTTATCGATACGATTATCATTTTGAATAGTTGGATGATAAGATGTTCGTAACGAAAATGATTTTTTTTTTTTTTAATAAAATTATATCTAACCTGAATTTAATAGTGACCAAGATATTAAAATTCCTCGACACACCATAGCGGTCCATACATCTTCCTACACGCACCTTTAGAGAAATAATTCTCAGAGGAGACCGAAAATTCTTTGTGAAAGCGGCGTTCACGATCTATGACGCACCTTTTCTCGCGCCAACAGGACCCGAGAAGCTTCTTCTTCTTCTTCTTCTTCTTCGTAAAGGCAAACAACAGCGTGACTAGCAGGGGTCAACGTATCTTGGAGCGTTTTAACTCTCTTCCAACAATATTTCCGACCAAAATCAATCTGTCTGCCGTGTTGCCATGTACGAGGCGGCCAACACCAACTTATATACCCATCGAGAGAATAAACGGAGAAACGTGTGAACACGAATTAACCGCATCGATGGAAACCAATAAATAAAACAATATTCTTCCATTGATTGATTTTCTTTTTTTTTTTCCCAATCAAAATCAATCGTTCACCAACCAGTCGAGAATAAAACGCAAAACGTGATCGTGAATACAAATTAACCAGCTTATTAATCGAATCAAGAAGAGAGAGAGAGAGAGAGAGAAGAAGAAACGATATTTTTTTCATTATTTTTTTTTTTTCTTTTTGATTGATTTTTTCAAATCAAAAGATATCGACACTGGATATCTTCTTCCTCGATACCACGAAACAACGTCCCTCGTCCATCATTGGACGTTTCAGGGTCGTCTTCCAGAAGTTCCAGCGTTGGAAACAACGCAACCTGGCAATAATCTCGTCGGGTCCGCCATTCTCGTTATTTCACGCAACGGGTGGTACACCGACGAAACGGTAGAAGGAGAGAGAGAGAGAGAGGATAGGAGAGGAGGGGAAGCCAGCGAGGAAAGAGAAAGGGAGGAAGGTCAAACGATGACCCACACACGAGAGAAGAAACCCGTGAACCAATGTTCCATCGCATTCCGTGAATTGTCGAAATCGAAGGGGGCGTGGATGGTGCACGGTCCATAGTTAAATCACGAACACACATATCCCACCACACCTCGGCCAATGCGTTTCAACAATATTTACACCGATCCGACGATTTACGACGCATCAATAATAAGCGTCTTATCGAGATCTTTTCTTCCTCCAAGCTTTGACTTGCTTCTTTGTGTGGAGTAAATCTTTTTTTTAAAATCGTGGAATTTTTATAAACGAACGAAATGTGTTAGTCGGAAGTCAAAAATTTGATCGACTCTTGAGTTTAAGTTTTTTTTAATCAAGCTAATCGAATACGATTAGTACGATTCTTTAGTGCGATTCATAATTAATTTTGAAGTTACATTACAAGAGAAAAGAAGAAGAAATAATGAATATTATTAATGATAATATTGATTAATGACAACTAACCGGGGATAGAGCCTCCTGCATGTGCAGGGGTGCGTTGTCGGCCTCGTCGGTGCAAGTCGACATTCTCCCTCGCAGTCTTCCACTTCTCTTTCCAGTTCGTCTAATCGTGGCGTTTCTTATCAACGTGGCGTACCCCACCGAGCCTCCCACTCTTCTTCGATCTTGCTCGACTAATATCGTCCTAATATCGTCTACGTGATGAACGAACGGATTCTAGGCATAGGTAATGCGTATCACAGTCTTCTGCTGAGCGTTGTATGGCACTTGATTGAAACGTGTGGGAAGAGGAGCAGTCTGGGATCTGAAAATCAACAAAAACGAGAGAAAAAAAGATAACTCTTTAATTCCTCCATTTCTAAAAAAGAAATGTTATTAATAGAAATAAAAAACGCAACGAGACGAAAAAAAACGTGTATAAAACTCTCAAATTTTTATTTCTTTCGAAGAAAATTGCTCTCATATCTAGTTATACTTTTCATCGCAAGGATATAAGAAATACAAGAGTTTTGACAAGAGATAAAACTGTCAAGAGTGTTCTCTCGATCTTTTGCGAGGGCGAACCGAGATTAAAAAAAAATTAACAATCATTCGAGAGCAACTTTCACTCTCGATGGATATTCGCACGGAAATCTATCCGCATCCCGGCCCCCCCAACAAGAGGATTAAATCTAATCTCGAATCCTGCTACTCTTCGTCGTTCCATCGCGTTTACGATTACGCAACCGTGCAATCAGTGGGACCAGCTGGTTCGCCTCTCCTCCATTCATTTCAACCGGCTACAAGCACGTCAAACTGGAAATGGTTTCGCGGTCGCGGCTCTGATAGACAGGTGTAATAAACCGGCGTCGAAGACAGACGGTCGGGCGGCCAACAACAACCAATCAGGTGGACGAGAGTGAAAAGACTCCCGTCTGGTCTGGAACACGTTCCTTTCGGGTAGAAGAGTCCCGTTCCCTAAACGTCGACCGCGAGAACAAGCCGAACTGGCGGTTAAACCACGACAACAACGACGACGACAACGACAACAACAACGGCAACAACACGATTGAATCGAGCGGTCGAACCGGCCTCTCCACTCGCTATCGAGAAGTAAGGAAAAGAAGAAGAGACAGAAAGAAGAAGAAGAAGAAGAAGAAGAAGAAGAAGTCGGTCAGAACAGGAAGCTGGAGCCGCATTTTTGCCCTGGCAAGTCAGGTTGTGACGTCCAGGCGGAAGAACGAGATCGGTCGGAATCAGGAAGGCCATCGGGGTAGGGCGAACGCGGCAGTAGCCGCGGATCCGAAGCGGAGAGAGAGCCGGATTCGAGGCGGAATAGCAGGTTCGATGGCTCTGGTTGATTCAGTTATCACGTGCACGGGCAGAGGGAATCCGTGGATGTTGGCCAAACCAGTCGGACACCACGAATTCCACGTCTTCGGGCCCTTGGCGTCCTCGTCGCCTTGTCCACCAGGTGGACAGTCGGTAAAACCAGTTGGGTTCCCTCTTCTCCCGGCTCGTTCATCTCCTCCTACTACTTGCCGGCGCGTGTGGCAGCCGGCAAAGGAAGAAGGAGGGCAGGCCGCGTTAAAACTGGAATCCAACCCGCGACCGACCTACCGACCGACCGACGTCTGACGGACGTGGACAGGTGTCTAGTAATAATAGGCGTCCAAGTCGGCTCGATCTCCTAGTCTCTCCTCCTGGCGAGAAACCGGCGTTGGCCGACTCGCTAGGAGGAGAGATTGTTCGCGTCGCTTCGATCAGTCTCTCGTCCAAAGTTCCCGTGTTTCGATCCGGAGGAGGACCGGAAGGTGGTTTGAAGTGAGGAAGAGGAGCAGCGTCGGGTGGTGGTACGAGGCGAGGAAGAAGACAGGGTGGCGGGAAGTAGTAGGTAGGTAGGTCGGTTGCCTACCTACTACGCGGAAGAAGGAGATTGGGGCGACCGGGGAGAAGGAGTAGGTAGTACACGAAGCCGGTATACAACCGCGGACCGGAGACGAGAAGCCAGAGGAGCAGGTTCGGCCGGTCTAACCTGATTCTCAAAGGGAACCCTGCATCAGATTGGACCCACCTCCGTGGGTCCGTTTGTATTTCAAGTACCTGTACTCCCTCGCCTCGCGTCAGTGGACGATGCCTTCGGAGACGGAGGACTCGGCGAGGACCACGCCGAGAGGAACTAGGAGCACTCTTCCTCCGCGAGAACGCGCCGGCCAAATCCCTACGCGTGATTCGATCGATTCATCTTTGTGTCTCCCGTGTGCCTATTTCTAATCGATTCGTGGCTCTCGATTTCGTAAATGATAAAAAGTGACCGTTCGATAATTCAGTGAGACTCTCGATAATGCAGTGTGATCCGATATCGATTCGATGAGAGAAAGAGAGAGAGAAAAAGAGAAAGAGAGAGAAAGGTAGTCGCTTCGAAGAGGACCTGGCCTATCTTCTTCCATTCCATCGAATGGATCCAATGGGAAGGAGATAAGAAAGGGAGCTTCGAGATGTTTTTTGCGAACGATATCTCCTTCTTTCTTTCTTTCTTTTTTCCTTTCTACCTGCCTTTTCGACTTTACGGAGAATATCGTCTCACATTCTTCGTCGTGCAGTGTTTCGGGAGTGAGAAGTTTATAGTGGGCAAACCGATTAACACGTGTCGTCCGTGGCTCTAAGTCTGCGTAAGTCCGAACCGCGGTGAGAGATGCAGACACACATACACACATACACACACACACATACATATATATATAAAGAAGAGGGAGGAGGGGGGTTAGAGAAACGCAAGAAGGCGAAGCGTGCAACGACGTGGACCGTTCGAGAATGTTCTCCAAATGCCTGGACACGGCTCGATGCCGAGCATCGCGTTCGTACGTAACGCGAAGGGGGAAACGCGTTCGCCGGTTACGCGCGATTCCATTAGCGGCGGCCACCATTAAACCAATTATATATTCGCGAGTCTTCCATTCACCGGGAACGCGTATACCGATCGTGTGCAATACGGTAGACAGGAGGCCGTTTTTACCAGTCTAACATGCGCGTAGACGTTTTTACGTAATCCTTCTAAACTCCTATATACCTATCGTGGAAACTATATGTGGCCAGATGGAGAGAAAGAATGAGAATGAGAGAGAGAAAGAGAGAGATTGGTGATAATCGAATAAAAAAAATGAGGGCGGAAAAAAAAAAGAAAAGACACGCGAACCGGATGATCCCACTTGTCCTCGTCATCGGCTTGTTTACCGGCGGCTCACCTGCGCGTCACCTGTGCGTCATCGCGCAGGTAGCCGGTGAACATCCGCGGAGAAGAGGTCGACGGTAGAGATGGCGGGTTAAACGAGTCAACAGTGGATAGCCGAAGAGATATCGAACTAGAGAGCCGGCTAGACGAGATACTCACTTTGTCGGAGCTCTCGGGTAGAGAGGACAGCGTATCTGAAGGGGGTAATCTCGCGCGTATCTCGCAGGATCGGAATTGGAGGAAGCCTCGGTGCATACGAGGGGAAAGAGAGATAGAGAGAGAGAGAGACGAAGAGAGAGAGAGAGAGAGAAAGAGAAAGAGATAAAGAGCGAGAGAGTCGATATATTCTCGGGAAGATGGATGGACGTCGATGTCGGTGTGATGCCGGTGGCTGGAAACGGTTGGACGGTTGCCGGTGCGCTTGTGTAGACGTGTACGTACGTGGAGAGCAGTAGAAGAAAGGTGGTAGAGAAACGGTGGTGGTAGGTGGTAGGTCGAAGGGTGCTGGTGGGGTGGGGTGGCTAGGGGGGAGGGGGCCAACTACAAACTACTAAGCGTCCCTCCTGTGTTCCGGATCACATCTCCACGGATGATAGTGTCACCACCTTCGCGATGGATCGACCCGTTCCAAGCGTGAATTTCTCGCGGTTTCGAACAGTTCGAGGCCTTCTCTTCGGGGACAGGGGCTACCCTGTCGCGGGTTGCTCTTTTTTTCTTTCTTTCTTTCTTTTTCTTTTTTTTTTTTGTTTCTCTTTTGTATTTATATCACGACACGCACGGTTCGACACACGATGAGTTATCGTTTCTTGTTCTTCTTGTTCTTCTTGTTGTTGTTATTCTTCTTCCTCCTCTTCTTCCTCTTCCTCTTCCTCTTCTTCTTCTTCCTCCTCCTCCTCCTCTCCTTCTTTCTGTCCGTTTTCGCGCGATCCCAGACACGTAAAGTTCGCGTTCGAGATTTTCCTCCGACTGGGATTCACGAGTGAGACAGACAGCGAGACAAAGAAGCACCCGGCGTAACTCACAAAATTCACTCCGCGCACCTCATTATCCTCGTTTCTGGTCCATTCCTCGGCCGCGTTCCGCTTAGCCAGTCACCAAGCGCTATCGTTCCTTTCGCGCACACCCCTCTTTTCGACGAGTCACGAGGATCCGGACTCACGGGAACGGTTTTTCCAAACCGGATCGTCTGTCCACGATCTTCGCACTTGCACACCGGCTTCAGGCACACGCGCACGCTCGCGCAGACCGCGGCTGCGACGACGACGGGCGCGACGACGGCCGCGACAACAACGACGGTGAGGAGCGCGACGGCGACGCGGTGGACGTGGTGAACGGCGACGTGTACGGGAAGCACGACGACATCGTCGCCGTAGATCGCGGACGCGAGCGTACTATACTCCGGCGCGACGAGATCGAGCGACGTCCGGTGCGTGTCGAAGCCGCGCGAGACTCTCGTCACCACGAGCTCTCTCTCTCTCGTTTTCCTCTGCTCTCGCTGTTCTCGCGCGTGTTCGCCGAGCGAACTCGAGGGTGGAACGGATGCACTACACCCCGAACTGTGCGGCCCAACAGGTAGAATTAAACCACCCAAAGTTTGGGCAGCCGCTGCAAGCAACAAACGAAGCAGCCTCACGGTGCTCTCTCGGATCGTTCTCTCTTCTCTCGGGATACGGCAACATGGCCGCCGTCGCCGCCGCCTCCCAGCATCCCGCTCTCGGCTCCGTGTCTCGGGGCCCCCCCTCTCCTCTCTCTCTCTCCTTCGACACACACGTCCCCGTACAAAACCGCCTGCCTCGCCTCTCTTTATCCCTCGACCGTGCGTTTTCACGGCGCACACACACGCACGCGCGCACACACGCGCGCTCTCTCTCTTCGTCACTCTCTCTCTGTCTCTTCCTCCCTCGCTCCCGAATCTCCTTCGCCGCCTCTCTCTCTCTCTCTCTCTCTCTCTCTCCTTCTCTCTTCGTCCTCTTACCTGGCCACCCTACGACGCCTCCCCATTTCGGATCTTTCTCCTTTCATCGCTCCTTCCTTCTCCGACTCGAGTCTCTCCTCTCCGTCCGACCTCCTGCTCCCTCTCGTCGCCTCTACCTGTGGCGTTCTCCCGGCCGTACTCCCACTCCTCTCTCGCTTGGAAGAGAATCCAAGCAATAGGTACGCCACCAGGTACCAAGGAGTGGTGGCGAGCAGAGAGAGAGAAAGAGAGAGAGAGAGAGAGAGAGGGCCTTCGGCCCGATATACCTTCGTCCCCCTTCCTCTTTAACCGCTTATCCTTCTCCCTCCTCGTTTCTCTCCTCTCCGCCGATCATCTCAGCCTCCTGCGAGATCCGTGCAGGCTGAGAGGGAGAAGGAGCTCGGGCCGCGAAACAAGGACGCGAGCGGCGAATGGGTGGAGGGAGGAGGGCGAGGAGGAGGGAACAGGATAGCCGGCGCGCAGGTAGCCAAGATTGGACGAGGAGGGCTGCGGTTGGCGGGAAAGAGACGGGGCGAGCGTCTCTACGGCGACCTGCACGGACACAAACAGAGCATCGAGTCATCGACGAGGCAGCCGGGGCTCTTGGCCACCCGGCATTATCGTGTCTCCGGGCCTGTCTCTGTCCCTCCTGTCTCTCGCGCGTCTTCCTCTGGCCTGCTACCTTGACAAGGATACCCGGTCCTCCGCCTCCCGGGTGGGACGAAGACGTGGAAACTCTCTCGTGGACCCGAGCAACGTTATCGTCGACATCCACGCGTCCTCGTCCCTCGCCATGGGGCCACCGTTGCGTCCCTCTTTGTCCGTCTCCCGCTACCTTGAGAAGGATATTCCCGGGAGTTGGCCGGCCCGTCGTCCACACCGCGCCGAGTCGAGTCGAGTCGAGTCGAGCCGAGTCGAGGCAAGACGAGACGAGGAGAAGGAGGACACCGCGTACGTGGATTATCGTAATTCTCCTCTCCTCCCGTCCCCCCCCCCCCTCCCGTGGACGCGGACGATTTAGCTCTCGTTCGATCGTTTCTCCATCTCCCGACTTATATTCCCGCCTCGCGAAAAAAGGATGTCCGAACAGAGATGTCCGAGCGGAGATATCCATGGAAGATGGAGTCCCGCGAGGACTCTCGAGGTCGAACACGGCCAAGGTGAAACGTCCACCTGGTGGCTGCCTCCACGCGCGATTATGTTCTCGGTTACGGACTCGGATCGAAGACGATTGGACGACGTCTTCGATCGCTTTTACCTCGAAAAAAGAGAGAGAGAGAGAGAAAAAGGATTTCCACTCGACTTTCACCGACGCACCGACGTGTACGCGTTCCCTCCTCTTTGTTCTTCTCCCCTCGATCACGGAGAAAGATCGTGGAGAGGCATGGCGGCGAATGATACAGGCCCCTTCCCCCTTTTATCGAGTTTTTTATCGGCGACAGAAGAAGAAGAAGAAGAAGAAGAAGAAGAAGAAGAAGGAGAAGGAGGAGGAGATTCCTCGTGGACGGTTCTATGAGGCTCGTTCGACGGCTGGCAAAAAACGACACCCTTCGGAGTAAGAAGACGGTGGAAGAAGAGCAACAAGAAGGTATTTTAAGGGAGAGAGGGAAGAAGGAAAGAAAGGAGGGAGGGAGAAAATGGTAAGGGAACGAGATGAGATGGAGGCAGCAGCGGTCCGTGCACCGATACAGCCACGGACACACGTGCGTGGCTATTGATTCTCCCGGTTGCTGGTTCGCGCGAGCGCGCTCCAACAGAGAGAAAGACAGAAAGAAAGAGAGAGAGAGAAAGTATACAGACGCAGACATGGAAGAGGAGCGAAGCTGCCGTAGCTGGCTTCTGCTGGTGCCGCCGGGTACACGAGCGGAGATGGACTCCGGATCGAAAGAGCGAGAAGTTCGAAGATGCCGTGCGAGAGGGAGGCGGCCAGCCAGCTCTCGCTGGACAAGGAGGAGACTTGGAAAGAGAGAGAGAGAGAGAGATCGAAAGAAGAGAGTGCGTGGCGAGCCCTCTCCGATAGAGAGGCAGAGGAGAAAATGAGCGACCTCTTCTCTCTTTCTCTCTCTCTCTTTCCCGCCTTTTATCCGCGTTCCTCTTCTTTCGGCCCTCTCCTCCTCCCTTCGCTTCGTCCTCTCTCCGAGGGCCGAGGAAAAGAGAGAGAGAGAGAGAGAGATTAAAAGGAGAAAAAGGAGAAGATGGAATTAAAAGGAGGAAAAAAAGAGAGAGAGAGAGAGAAAGGGATACTAGTGAAAAATGGACAGCCAGCGAGAGAAGACAGCCTCGGGCTACGTCGCGAGCTGCGACCCTGCTCAGCGAGGGTTCTCTCTCTCTCTCTTTCTCTCTCTCCACGCTCCTCTCCGACGTACTGTTTCTTTAAAAAGATGTATAAAGTTGCGTGTGCACCGCGAGAGCGGAAATTATTGGCGATGTTCCCCCGGCCGGCCACGTATATATATATATGTGTCGAATGTTGGTTGGCGATGTTCAGCAGCGGGTAATTAGGCGGATCCGCGCGACACGGAGTTTGCCGCGGACGAGCGCGAGCCAAGCGTCATTTGAATACGCGCACGCCTTCCCGTGAGAATCGTCGCCGGTCGTTACGCGTCCACGTTCACCGCGTGGGTGGCTGCACGCAACCGCGTGGGCGGATCGACTTCGCTATGGTGGTGGAGGAAGAGGGGGAAGAGGAGGAGGAGGAGGAGGAGGAACGACGACGACATTTTCGTCGGGGAGAGGGGAGTTGACATTGCGCGGGTTGACGATACACGCGACCTCGAGATTTTCTTCACCTTCGCCGCGACTTCGAAGGCTAGACCATTGACTAGAATCAAGTAGAAATGGTTGTTAGAGAGTTAAATGGTTGGAGAGAAGATTGAGAGAGGAGGGGAGATTCGTTGGTTGGTAGTAACGGGACATCGGATGTTATTATTGGCGCGATTAATTAGGTCGGTCGAATTTGGGAGAAAAGTGGGTGGGGGGAGAGCATTTTCGACCGAGAAATTTTCTCAGGGTTGTTCGGTATAATTTGGGTCATCGAATTCTTATTTGCTCGAGTTGAAAGACTCGAAGCGACTCGACGGTGACCTGGAAACGTCATTCGTCGTAATGAGGTATATCTCGTGTGTCATAAAGAGCGCGGTGCACACGACGTGCCTGCCCTCGTCTTGAACATCCGTCGAATTATTTTGCATAAATTTGCCAACTTCCCGCTATTCGTTTCCCGCCTAGAACTATAGAGCTTGTGACGCTTCCTCTCCTTTTCTTCGCAACGAGGCGCAACGTATAATCGGGAATAAAATTCTGGAAAATTTTATCGGGACGTTTATTTTATTTACCCAAGCATAACTCAAGAAAATCCTACATCAGGAAGGTCCTTTTAGCAGAAATGTTCATAGGTGAGCGGTCTCTGTCGTAGCTCGTGTCGCTCGTAATTGCACGCATCCTTCTGAAAGACCGGCGACAAGTTATTATCGGTGAAATACGTGTTCTCCGCGACATCACGGCCATTTGTCATCCACTACGAAAATCTCTCTCTCTTTCTCTCTCTCTCTCTCGTGGCGTCGTTGCTTGGAATCGCAGCTTCGCAGATTTCTTCGAATCCGATGAAAAATTACATTCCTCTTTGAAAAATTGGCATTAGTCTTTCGCGAATCCATTTAAAGCTATAATAAAACGTTACGGGTAGAAGTCGGGAAGTCGGGAAAATTTTTTCAATCTTCGTAGCAAGAGAAAAGAAATCCATTTCCCCCCTTTTATCCATTTTCGATCGATCGAACGAATTTCTCCCATCGAGATGGAGAAGAACTCTCGATATCGGGAATCTCGTTCCGTTTAAACGCATTATCGATTCCGATAAACGATAAAACGTTCACGTTCATTTCCCTCCTTCCATTATTCAATCTTCTTTCCATTAAAAGTTTTGAAAATAAGAATGGAACGAACTCTCCGCGATCCCGATGTACACATTGAGATGCTAATTCCTTTTTCCACTTGCCGGTAGTAAAAAGGTTTTTAGCACCTCGGTGTACCTGTGTCGATCGACGAACCGCCACCGTCCGATCCCTGACAGGGATCTCTCTCTCTCTTTCTCTCTCTCTCTCTCTCTCTCTCTCTCTCTCTTTATCTCTCTCTCTCTCTCTCTCTCTCTGTCTGTTTACTCTCGAAACGCGGGCAAGAGCGAGCAGTGACCGGTCTTTCGTCGAACAGGTAGCTTATGATGATGTATTGTGCGCACGTGAATAGATGCAACATCGACGTCTCTCTGAATGAAACGCGTGAACCGGTCGCCGGCCATTATAAGCCGAGAACACGAGCGCCGTTTGATCGGGCTGGCTGGCTGGCTGGCTGGCTGGCTGGCTGGCGGTGACTTGAACGCCAGCAAGCGGCAGTCGCGCCGAATCTTCGCCGAGACTTCGACACTCGCCGCTTGACCACGCGTTCGACTCTCCGTTTCGTAACCACGTTGTTGTAATTAACCACGTATTTCCCCCCCCTCCTCCTCTCCCTCCCCATAAGTTAATTTCTAACATTACTCTTTCCTCTTTTAATCGTCGGAGAAAGTAGAAGTGCGCCTAATGATAGAATTATTGTTTAATTTTCTTTTTCTTTCTTTCTTTTTTTTTTTTTCTTCACGCGCAAACACTTTTCAAATTGTTGAACAACGCGTCGTCGATTAACTCGATCGTGATTAGATTCGTTTAATCAGATTATAATTTATTTTCTTCTTCGTTTTTTTTTCTTTTTTTTCTTTTTTCGTCGAGGAAAGTAGTAGTGGGTGATAAAATTGTTGTTATAAATATTACGACTCTCTCTTTTTCTTCTTCTTCTTCGTCTTCTTCTTCTTATTTATAAGGGAGAGATAAAGTAGTAAAAGTGTGTGGATATTTTCTTTTTCTTCCTTTTCGTCGTTTCATCGCGAAGGAGTTTGCGGGGAGATTTTTAGGGTACGTTACGAGTAAAAAAAAGAAATTTGAAAAGCTGTTGTAAAGAGTGAAGAAGGGGAGGGGGGGATAGGTCGAAGTTGGCGAGTACGAAGTCAACGAACAGGGCGATCTTCGCGACTCGTTTGCGGTTTAATGACACCTCTCGTGAGCGCAAATGCGAGTTTTATGCCTCCGCGCTTAGGCACAATCAACCGTTTGCGTTTGTAGAAACGTTCGTTATAATTGAACCCAAACACCTAAGTCGACTAGGATATAATTCCAAGGAAGGAGCATCTTTATATTTTCATTTTCATTCGCGAATTTTTTTCTCTTTTAAAAATATCTCCACGTCGTTTCGAAGAAATATAAAATACGCGAGATATAATCGAATAAAAAGATCCATTTAATAACTTAAAGATGGAAGATAGACAAATTCCAAAAAATTTTTATCCAAACTAAAGTATTAAATTTGCTCCAATTCCAGCCTTTCTTTCTTTTCTCAAATTATTATCTTCGACGCTGGAACATGACAAAAAAATAAAACATCTTCCCACGCGACTTCCAAACTACAACCAACACCGACCCACACCTTCCCGCAAGCGAGAACACTCTCGCAAGCGCATCCGACGATCGCGCGGACAAAATGAAAAACAAAAAGCGCAAAAAGCCACTGGCGCATAATAACGTAAGCATAGAGCAACGCATAGAACTTTCACCGCCGTAACTCGCGCGCGTAATCCGCGGCGGGCCAAGCCTCGTCAATTACTTTATACTCCAACTCGAAGCGGAAGAAAGAGAAGGAGCGCGTTATACCCGCGTTTCTCGAATCCGTTGTAACGGCGACAGGAAACGCGTCGCGATAACGGTATCGAAAGTGTCACGCGTTGTACACGCGAGGTTATCTCTCCTCCTCGAGGAGGACGACGCGCGAGGATTCCATGCTCGATTCGCGAGGAAAATTTACGATTCTTAAAAGCCGCGCGTTTTCATACAAGCAGCCGCGTTTCGATCAAAGTTTCGTTAGATTTCGGACGAATTGTTCGCATATATATATTCTCAAAGTTAAAGGATAAGATGAAGTTTTATACTGCATTGCTGCAAAATTCGTATATCTTTTTTATAATCTTTCAACTTTCGAATCGATTAAACGAATAATCCATTTCCAAATTGATCAAATTGTATATATTTGAGCGTTAATTAGAAATTTCCGTGGAATATTGGATTTGGATAATTTCGATGGGAATATAATAAAAATTGATAAACCGCGATCGTTGAAAAGTTGTCGTCGGCGTAATAAATGTGTAGCTTTAAATCGAATCGAAAGATCGAAGAGTGGTGGAGCGGAGATACGTTCATCGCGGAATAAAATGGAAACGATGAGAATTTCGCGGAAATTTATTGTGGCGCGAGGCTGTTGCGAGTTAATCGAGGTGACTGGGAGAAGAATCACGGTTTCTTGCTTCTTGGCTCGAGAGCTTCGTTTCGCGACAGTGATGATGGACTGCGTGAACTTGGCTCGCGTGAATGAGCGGGATATTTGTTTTAAGCTTTTTGCGCTTCGTTGGCGTCGTTGTTGTTTCACGCGAGTTCGAGAGAGTTGATAGTATGGCGGGTTGTGGGATGGAGAGTTTCGCGGAGATGGATGATGGAATTATATGCTTGGGAAAATATCGTTGCGAGATTGGTTAATGGGAAAAATTCATTTTTCAGGTTAAACGTGTAATTTAACGTGGATAGAAAAAATAAAACAAAACATACACACAAAAAGAAAAATATTACACGAAGAGAAGAAGAATTATTTTCGATATCTACGGATTTAATATCTTGTGTATTAAATCGTATAAATTGTAGGATATTATTGTAATTATATAATAATGATATTAAATTCGTGGATTTGTTTGTAACATTAATCTCGTGAAATTTACGTTACAGTTGCAAAGCTAGTAATTAAATTAATTTAAATCTCGTGTAACAAATAAAATATTATCACAATGTGTATGTATATAAACACGTAATAGAGTTCTACTATTCACGGAAATTCTTGGAACCAATCACCTGTGGATAATACGGCTTATCAGTTCGATACTTCGTTCGATACCTTTTATCAAATTAAATCGAGAAACCCCTCGATATCCAATTAGCCGCAAATTTTCGATGAAATATTTTCATTCGCTTGTGAAAGAAAGAAAAGAAAAAAATAAGATTTAGAACAAAATATCATTACATAATGGTATTCATATTATATACAGCATAAAGGATATAAATGGGATAACAACCGGCTATAAAGCGAAGTTTATTACCGAAAAGTGTCGAGCTGTCGTCATTGTTCGCTGAATTCGATCGTTTTTTTTTTCTTCTCTCTCCCTCCCCCTCCTCGGAAATTGTCTAAATTGCTCACAGTTTTGCAATGATACGTACCGCGTCCATTATTCGAGCATTATATGACAACCGATAGCCAGAAGGTAATGAAACGCTTATTGCTCGCGTGTTGAACAGCGATTGTTATCGCCGACTTTCCCATTCCTGAGAATCGGTCAGTGCGGAAACCGAACGAGCCTATCGAGGCTGCATACGCAGTGTTGTTTTCTCCTCGTTACTTTCGTAGACGGCAGACGAAAAGCGGCATTAAATCCGCAGGCACTTTGTTCCAACGATACGTCGTCGTGGATCCGAGGAGCAGTTAGAATTTTAATTAAATAATCCGAGTTTCGCGTTATATTTTATGTTACTCTTAAATATTGAACGATCGATAAAATCAAACCGTCGTTTATTTTTTAATGACTTGTTAAGTTAATAGCGTATAATATTTTCATTTCAATTATTTTCATAACAATATTAAAACTTGTGTCGTCCCATCTTCCATTAATATTTTTCCAATAATAATATTTCAACACGTGTAATTTCTTAATAGTTAGTTATCTCGATAAAATTTACATCTGGGAAAGCCTAGATTTAAAATAATTAAAAACTCATTTCCAACGATTCCTCGTCGGATATTTTTAAATCGTACGAAAAAAAAAAACGAAAAATTATTATACAAAATATTAAAAATCGGAGATGAAATGAAATATTAGAAACGATAACGCTCGTGACAAATCCTTTTATTTTCCTTTTTTTAATTTAAATCCAGATCGAGAAAGTGACCGAGTTAAAAAATTTCTAACAAAGTTACTTCGATTAATCATTTATTAAAACTACTTGAATGATACTTGTTGAATGATAATTGTTACATCCTTTTCATATGATCTTAATTATTATCACTATATTTCCAAGTAACTTTGTTCGCAATTTCGGCTATTAAATTTTCGACCCATCACTGGCTTTCCAGATCGAAGAGACAAGTAATAAACTTTCGATGACCGCCATCGTCGTCGTCGTCGTCGTCGTCGTCGTCGTCGTCGCGACATCGTTGCCTGTTATGCGCGCGACTAATCGCGTCCATTAATCGTGACTCGATTAAATGATTTCGATTTGGACACGGTCGCTTAACAGGCCAGTTTTTTCACGCTATAAATAGGATCGAGGAAAGAGCGCTCGCGCGCCAGACGGCCGCTTTGTCCGTCTGCGGGTTACACAATACGCTCCTCGGGAAGAAAGGAAGAAAGAAAAAAGGCGTCCCTCGCGATTTAGCGCGGACGATAAATGCACCCATGATTCGAGTCGGTTTCACTTTGTGGGCATCGTCCACTTCTTGGATAATAATCCTCGATCTATCTCTTGGAGATAAGAATCTGAAAAAAAAAAGAAAAGAATCGTCTGCTTTCTTTTTTCTTCTTTTTTTTTTATAGTTGTCAAATGAAACATTGAATTATCGATCCTATAATAGAAAAGATAGGACTGTTTTGGGTGGATTTGATGACGAGGGGATCTCTCAATTTAATTCAAACGTTTTAATTTAAGTCAAAGGATTTTTTGGGAAGGGAGAGAGAGAGAGAGAGACTTAGAAGGAAGAATAAATAAAACTTTGGAAAATTTAAAATTCTTATTGATCGAATTATTTAATGAAGATATTGAGAAGCTTCGTGTGTATATATATATATATATAAAAAAAGAAGAATAAAAATTTCGAGAGAGAGACTTAAAAACACGGAGCGTGCTTGTATTTAATTGCATCACGGTATTTTTGCGATTGCCAATATTTTGACGTTCTCGGGCGTAAAAAGTCGTCGATACCCGAGAGAGAGACACAGAGTTGGTATTTAAAAATGGGAATGCGTTTGATAGCCCGCGCTATCATTATCGATGCAAAATAGCTTGGCGGTATAAATATACGAGAAACCCATTTGAGGAGATACATAAACCAAACGAGGGCCTTATCGCGCCTCTCCGCGTGTCGTTACAACGCGACTCTTTTGTAAAGTAAAATCGTAATCGGTTGCGTTACTCCATGAAAAATATGGCGCCATGAATAATGCATGCGGACGGTTTAAAATTTATTTATTGTTTTCGTAAACCGCGATATTTACAGGTGATACAGGTTCCAATATTTTACGAGCGTGACGAACGCTAATATTTATCAAACAATTAACCGTTCCCTCCAATAATAAACGTTCGAAAGGTGACACAATCGTGTATCAGAATTTTCTGACACCCTTTCAAATAAACGTCCCGCTTACGTAAAATACGCTCGCTTATCGTATTCTCTGTACCTATGCACATACATAGCTACGTACGTGTTTATTTCGCTCACGTTCGTTGGAGGGATTTAATAAATCACTCGTCGTTGCTTTTAGCAAGCAAAAATATTATCTATTAACAAATCGGTAAAAAGTCGTTTTTATTGGTGGTAATCTTTTTGTCGAGTCAAATTTATTAATTCTTTCTTTTCTTTTACGATTTTAATTATTTTAAATAATTATTGTTTAATTTTCCTGAAATCTGCGTAAAAACGAGCATTGATTTCCTTATCGATCAACGGATCTCAGGTCATCCAAAAATTGCAAATTGATTCGATCAAATACTTACGAATTATCTTATATCAATCTTGTATCCACTTCTCATCGACAGGAACAACTTTGAAAACTTTGAAAACTTTAACTCTTTTCAGATTCGTCTTTCCTCGAAAAATAAAATCTTTTCCTCGTAAGGAAAAAAGTTCCTGCGTGATCATTGTTGCGATCAATGCAATTTTAAAACGCCTAGAATGGGAGAAGTTGCTCGTCATGCTCGTCTCAAAAAAAAAAAAAAAAAGAAGAAAGGAAAAATTTTAAATTCTCGTCGAAGAAGTCGAGAATTTAATTCGATACACTTTCGAAGCGATGCAGCGCCGGGAAAGGGTTGAGCCCGATGTAACGGTAACGCGAAAATCGCACGGATGCCCGAGGGCCGTTCTTGCGACGTTCTTTTAACAGCGCGTATCCGCTCGCCGGCGAGGCGAAATTGCGCTCCTCGCCGCTTGCGTGCCCGTTAACTTTTCGCAAGAACGGAAAACAGTTACCCCGCTCAGACATGCGCGGCCAGGAGGGTATAAGGAGAGCGCGATTTCATTGACTCGAGGTACCTTAATGGCCGTCACGGAGCCGTGGCTGTGCCACCAAACAGGCAAGAAAATCCCTCGCGGCGCGGACACGCTCGTGTGTCGCCTCTCCCCTCTAGGAAATTCAACGGAACGACGACTCTTTGAGTTGCTTTGAGAGCTTGCCTTTTTGCAAACGTCGCTTTTCGGAGTGTGGAATGGAAGAATGGAGTGGATGTGGAATAAAAGGATCGTTTGACGGAGTTTGAGAGTGTGGAGGTGTTGCAGAGGTGTAGAATTTAGAGCAGTATTTTTTTTTCTTTTATATACGTTGTATTTATGATTTCTCTTTCTGTGAAATGTTTTAGAATAAGGCAAGGAAAGGAAGTCGAGAAAGGAATTTTTTCGAGCAGTTTTATTTATTTAGAATGGATTGTATTAATTGGAAAAGATCAAGGAAGAGGATTGAATGATGAATGATCCGCATTTAATCTCAATTAAAAAATGGTAACGAGATATATAAATTCGTTCGAGAAATTAATATTCCCTTTCTCTCCTGAATAGAAGTTCAATTTTATTCAAAAGTTGAAAATTTAAAATTCCAAGTTGAAACTAGATATCCATAGAAATATATAGAATTAACAATTACACTTCTTTCCGAATAAAAAATCTGAATGAAATATATAAAAAAACTCGAGAAACACGTTTCTTGAACGATCGTCTCTTTTTTCTTTTAGAATTTTGAGAATCAACAAAACCAATCGCGATTCCAGTTAATTCAAGAAACAAAAAAAAAAAAAAAGGAACGAAAGAAAAGAAATTTCTTCTGGAACTTAATTCCGCAGAGATTCAAAACAAATTCCGCCCGTTGGCCGATCATCGCTCGGAAGAAAAGAAAAAAAAAAAAAAGAAGAAAAAAAAGTGTTGGAAGTAAAATCGAGGCCACGTCTCTCGTCGACATTTGCATTCGCCTTCGTTAGAAGGTATCCAGGGGGAATCGGTGGACGAGGGAGGCCAGATACGGGGGCCCAATCAACGGTCCCAAGCGGAAAGAGGGAACGCGTACGAGGGAGGGGAGGGCCAGGCAGGCAGCAAGTGTGCGAAACGCGAGGGGGCCAAAACGTTCCGAACGTGCACTCGCTATTCGTGTGTCGCCATGGACGCGACATGGACACGTTCAGCCATCGTGGATTCGTGAACAGCCATTGGGAACCCGCCATCGAGGATGAAGCCACGAAAAAGAAGCGGCCGGCTCCTTTTATCGGGATATCGCTGTTCCGCCTTTATTTGAATGCAGGGACGGGATCGAGATACCCATGAATTCGAATTGGGAATAAGGGGAATCTTGGTATCGGTTTATTATTCGATTCCGATTGTTTCCACTTACTTTTTTTTTATTCAGAAATTTCAGCAAGAAATGGGAGAAACGAAATAAGAGGACGATGAGGAGACTTTCTCGTCTCGAGTATCAATAATAAAAAAGTCGTCGAGCTTACCCAAATATCTGTTTCGATTCTAATTTCTAGAATTCGAAGAAAAAATCTTTGATCTTTGAGGAAAGGAGAGGAAAGGGAACGATTTAGACTTTCTCGTGCGAGAAAGAGTCGACTCTTGGGTTGAGTTTCGATCGTCGTCGATCCTCGAACGGGATATTAATGATCCCTGACTCGTCGCATTGTACGATTGCGTTTTGCAACCGTTTCTTTCAACGGCGCAATTTTTCCACGCCACCGAGAGCCATCCTTCCTCTCTCTCTCTCTCTCTCTCTCTCCCCTCCTCCTCCACGTGCATATTCGCTTGGATAATTTATCATCGTGCGTAATTGCGTAATTAACGCTGATTAGCCATCTTCCTGTCTCCGCCTGTTGGATCGATCATCGTCGCCCGCTGAAAATTTCAATCCATGGAAGGAATTAATCGTTGATTAATCGCCGAAATTGCGTAATCGTTGCGACGATGCAACAACGATCGGGCATGTTGTGCACGCACACGTGCGCCGCGGAGAATCATGTTGAATATCGAAACATGTTCGTGTTACAACGATCATGGCGACATTACCGGAGGCATTGCTTCTTAACGATCCTATTCAAAAAGGAATAAGGAGGCCCGCTTTTAAAGGAACTGGTTTGGCAGTTCTTCGCAGTTGAACGTGCACCGCGTTGGTTAACGAGCAGATGGAATTAGGTCTTGATTAGAGGAGATAATCGTTGGGTAAGGAGATAACGAAGGGTCGATTTTGCGTCCTTTTTCGAGAAAATTTTTTTTCACCTCTTCACAGTATTTCTCTTCACCAACCATGGGTCATTCTTCCAATTTGTCGAATATATTCTTTCAGGACGAATAAAATCTTCTCGATGTTGACAACACCAACGTCTTTGGAGATTCTTGGAGATCAAAGGTGTATTTTAAGGATAATTAATCTGCTTAAAACGATAAAAGAGAGGAAGAATCGCACGCGAAATTTCCACCCAATCTTCCCTCCCAGTCAGATAATCGTTTTTCCTCTTAGTCACCGAGGATGACCTCGGCCAAAGGGTCCTCTAGGTATACGGGACTTTCCTACCTGCCTGTCTCGGTTCTCCTCCGCTGCCTTCATCCTACCTGAGGCGACGTTATATTTATCTCGAGTGGCCGTGCACGTACACAAGCGCACCAACACGCGCGTGAAACGAACGAACACGTGGACAGAGGCGTGGCGTTGGCTTTCGAGGTTGGATGCATTTCGGGCCGGAGGATGCTGCGCCAGAGGTTGAAACGTCGGTCGTGAGGTAGAGATGCACCTGTCAGGTCGAGGAACACCCCCGTCAGGGCTTTACCTGGCGGAGCGTAAAAAGCCAAAAAACCTTTACCACCTCGGCTCCAAGGGAAAAGAAGATGGAGAGGGTTTCCTAATCCAGGGCACCGTAACTTTTTCCCTGCGCATTCCACTCCGTGAGAAACCGCTCCGCTTTTGATCCCCGGGTGATCAACGAATTTTTATTCGATCGATGTATCGATGTATAGATTTTTCGATTTCGCGATTTCGCTCGAGGAAAAGGAAAGATTCCTCGAGAAGTTGGAAATTACGCTTCTATTTGTCTACTTTTGTTTGGAAACTTTTGTGTCGAGAGGAGAAGTGATTGGATATTTTGATAAGTTCGATATTGAAATGAGAAACAATGTACAATCAAGACGTCGACACATAAAAGTATTCGTCTTCTAAATACAATATTGTAGAGAATTTTAGATATGCTTAAGTTTAAGCTTTGTCTGATATGGAAAAAGAGGGATATTGAGAGATATATGAACTGATAATAATTGCAAAATGGAAAATTGTAAATAGGATTCACCAATAAGATATTATTTATGATTAAGAAAGATTGGATTTGATCCTCGAACCAACGATATTTTTATTCGATCGATATCGATACGATTTTTCCACTCGCAACAAAGAAACTACGATGAATATTTTGATTAACTGTGATATTAAAATGAGAAACAGTTATATCGACTGACAAAAATACGTGTCTTTTAGATACCTCTAAAAAGAAATCTCGAAAAATGTTAAAAATCGTGAATTTGTGTTTGAAATTGTGATAATAAAAAAAAAAAGGAAAAGGTTCGAATTAATTTCTCGAATTTAATCTGGCTGTGATTTCGGTGGGTGGTCTAAAACACTGATCGTCGTCCCATTGAGATGGACTTAGCCTGTTTAGCCTTAAGCGTAGATTTGTATCAGTTTCGTGAGGGATGGTTGAGAGCGTGTTTAGAGAGGCGTATATTTTCCAACCTGCCACCAAGTGAACTGTGAAGAACGTGCCTTGGCAGTGATTTACATTTATTCCTTTTGATATAAATTCTTATCAAAAAAAAAAAAAAAAAAAGAATGTCTTGCATTACGATACACCTATTCCCCTAAGATTCTTTTCATCTCGAGTGCTTACCGCTATTTTAAGTATCGATAATAAATTCGAAAAAAAAAAAACAAAAAAATAATTTATATAAATTTCTCGTTATGATTAACAATCTTGGCGTTTTACAGATTTTAATTTGAATAAATATATATATCTTTCGAGAGGACAATAAGATTTCTTGCGGTCGTAAAGTAAATAAAAAAGGACTTCTAATAAAATAAAATTAATAAATCTTTTGAAACGAGATAAGTTTTGCAAATATTTCCAACGCTTTTTCCTTTCCTAAATAAAAATTTTATTCAAGCTGTCCTGTTTTATGTATCTCCGTTCTTCGATTCGTTTTTACGGTGTTAAAAATTAATTTCAATTTATTCTCTTATGTATTAGATGATGGAGAAGGGTGAAAGTTTATTTTGGAGGAGGACAAGGGAAGAGATTGGCGCGAAAGGAAATTCTTCAAACCGTGGGTTGAGCGGATACTTTTTCCTCTCGCGGAAGGGTTAAAGGTGAGGAGACGTCGGTGAAAGGTTTCGAGTCCCGTGGCGAGAGAATGCATCGAGATGTGCATGTTCAACTGTTTCGAATCGATCGAGATATCTCTTTTTCCTCTTATCTCCTCCACACTGTACTCTACTCTCAGCTTTACGTTTATCTTTTCAAACATTTATACTTTTCTATCCCAATCTTGCGAATTCAATCACCTCTCACGTATTCCAAAATTGTGTCTCATTATTATTTTTCACATTGTTTTATTCTCTATTTTATAAAATTTATTTCATTCTTCAATTTGTATCGCATAATTAGATTATTTGTCAAATTATTCAATATTTCTTTATTATTTCCAAATATTCTACAAATTCTTTTACATTTCTTTTTCTAATTTCTATTTTGTAAAATTTCTTCAATTCTCTTCAAGATGGATATTTACACCGCATAATTAGATTATTTGTTAAATTATGTACACTTCAATTTTCTTATTATTATTATTGAAATAATCAAAATTATCTTCATCTCCTATAAATACTTTTACATTGTTTCTATTTTAGTTTCTATCTTATAGAATTCCTTCAATTTTCAATACATGTATCATTATAGATATAAATATGTCTTTAATACTAAGTATAAAGAAATTATTGCATTATATACAATATTTTCATTAACGTTATATTATTTATCGTGTGTGTCAAATAAAATAACAGCTACATAAAAATTTTCATATATATATATATATATATATATATATATATATATATATCTCCATAATTCCCGTTACGTAATAACATTAATTATAATGAACGAATAAACGACACGACCACTTAAAGATTAAAATATTCCAAAAATGAGAAACAATCTTCAGAAAACGACCAATTATCTTCTACTCGATTATTATCCACGCTTTCTCAACAATATCCGCCAGTGAAATCGTCGTAGAAAACTAAAGCAACATCAAATCGGCGTCAAAATCACTCTAAATCGATGCGGCTATCTTTAACCATTAAAAAATCCTCGCCGAATTATCGTTCATTCTCGGTTTATTATTAAATCATAAACACGGATCCGTCCGCGTGTATCCGCACGGTGCGAATCGTCGTCGACTTTTCCTTCTTCTTTCTTTTTTCCCCCCCTTCCATCCCTTAATGGCAGTGAAATGGCCACACGCCGATTATATCGATATCGTTCGATCGATTCCACCGAGCTTTTACCGATTCGCCTCCGGGACGAAGTTGCATCACGCGAGGAGAAACTTTCGTCGTGGCGAGAAAAATCCGCTTCTCCCGTGCAACGACCGACTATTCGCGCGAATTAATAATTTTACGAGCATTGAAATTGGAAAAATAAAACTCGAATAGAGAGAGAAAAAAAAATTGCATATCGCTTCAATTTGGATATTTTTATTTCTACGTTTTTTTTTTTTTTTTTTAAATAATTAAACTTTCAGGAGAATATAATTTAAGGAAATTTTGTCGTGGATAGATAGACGATTGTTTTATGTGTGTATACATATATATGTGTGTGTATGTGTGTCGAGATATTTCTTTTTCTGATTAATAGTCTGGAATGGAAAAAAGCGGAGGATCGAGATGAAGTTTTTTGGTAAGGAATCGGATAATGTTAATTGGCACGTCGTATATGGCGACGAGGGATGTGAATGAAGCCGCTTCGATTCTCTGGTTTTCGATCCTCCAATTAAGTTTTTGATCGGGAGGATATATCTTTTAGGAGAAATTTCAACGGACCGAGGGGAGAAGTTTTACGACACTGTTTGGAAATCGTTGAGTGAGGTATTTTCGTTCCATATGACGTGGATGGTGATATTAATTTGATGTACATAGGAGTTGGAGAAAGTTTCCGAGGAAAATGAATGACATAACTTACGAAACTTTTTCATTTTATAATGTTATTTAAAACCAAAAAAAAAAAATAAAAATAAAAAATCTAAATATTAATTATTTCAAATCGATTCTATTCCTTACAACGTGTATAATATTAAAAGGCAAACTTTGGAAGGAAATTTTATAAAGACTTTCTAAAGAGGAAATTGCTTGATCCGAAACTTTCAAATTTAGACATGTAATAATAAATTTTTATTACACATTTCCTGCTTTCTTAAACAATTAATCTATCGTTGTAGAATGAAATAAAAAAAAGAAACATATATATACATATATATAGGAAATCAAAACATATATATATATACAGGAAATCAACGTGGTACATTTTTATAAAGCAAAGATATTAAAATTAATTATATTCGTAAAATTAAGTCAAATTAAATTACTTATAATCTTGTATTGTATCGTTAGATTATTTAAAATTCTCCTATGAATATATCAACATTATCGAATATTTTTCATATACATATCAATACATACATCTGTACAACAAATTTAAAAAAGAAGAAAATCACATTTTTATCCCCTTTTTATTGAATATACTTTGTATAAAAAAAAATGTATATACATTGGAACGAAATAAAATAAATTCACACACAAAAAGCCAGAGAAAATTATCTTCCCACGCATGCTCTTATCAAAACTCCACCGACCAGATAGAAAATCCAATCTTGGCGATCGCTTTTTAATCAGAATCGAATCGCGGGAAGGTAGCTCGCGATAGGTTCGCGTCGTAAATCAGCGTGTTACACGGGTGGAAATATTATCCTGATACGATAACACGCGAGCGAACAGCAAACAACTCGGTGAAGGAATAAGTCGCGTGGAAATCGAGATCGACGAGGAGGTTGGGGTTGTTGGGCGGGGGATGTGGATGGAAAAATGCGAGGAGGACGCGTGGCTCGGCAAAAAGAGGGGAAGAGGAGAAAGAAAAGAGAGACGAGGGGAAAAATGGAGAGGAGAGAAGGAGAGAGACTGGAATGGTGGCTCTTCGTATAGGCGTTTCCTAGTCTCCTATCGGCAAATTGCGATTCTTCCTCCTCCTCCTCCTCCTTCTCCTCCCCCTCCTCCTTCCTCTTCTTCTTCTTCTTCTTCCTCTCCTTCTTCTTTTCAGGGAGGACTGAACTGCGTTGCGTTGCAGGGGCTGACAGCTTTGTGGACGCGTTTTGCATTATTAATTACGAGCAGGCATGCGAGACGATTATATACAGTGTCCGTTTTCGTGCGAAATGGTCCAGTGATCATAATTAATCTATCAATAATAATCGGCCAACCGTTTCGCTCTTGACCCGCCATTATAGGAATGAGATCTACGTACGCGTGGGTGTGAGGAAATATAATATGAAATGATACGATCTACGATGGATAGTTAGATCGCTGTGAATAGCATACAATGTTGTTTGGTATGGGAAAACAGGAATGAAAGAAGTCTATCAAGGGATATTGATGGAGTTAAGGGATGGAAAATTGCAAATAGGATTCATTAGAGATCAAGATAGAATATTATTTGGGATTAAAAAAGATTGGATTGGAAACAAATTTGGAAATTGGAAAGAAAATTGGAAAGAAAATTGCAAGGAAAAAGAAAACAAGTATGCAATATAATTAGAAGTTAAAGAAACAGATAAGAGAACATCTTAGGTAAGTATAAATTTAATTTTAGGTAAATAAAAATTTGGATAAAAATTGTTATCCTCAGGAATATCAAATATTTCAATACAAAATTGAAAAATTGACGAAAAATTTTTTTCATTCAAGACTTTCAAATCTGATATCATTTTCAAGAATTTTAGAAATTTTAGAAATAATTGATGGAATTTGATGTTTTTTCTATGAACTGCCGAAATTCTGGAAAAAATTTCTTCAATGATGTCCTATCAAGTTATATTCTCCTAATACAAAAATTGGTAAGAAATTTTATTCATTCAAGAAATTTGATAATTTTTTTATTAATTTAATGTCATTTCCAAAAATTTCAGAAATTCCAGGAGTTGGACGTCATTTCCAAAAACTATTGAAATTCATAGAAATATTTCTAGAGTGATCTCTTACCAAATTATGTTCTCCTAATACAAAATCGAAAAATTGATCATAAGAAACAGCAACTGTAAAAAAGAAAGTAAATAAAAGGCAAGTATAGAATTTAGTAATTAATAATAGAATTAAGTATTTCTAGAATTAAAAACTCTTGAAAAAAAATTTAATATACCAAAAAATTGGAGTTCTATACAGGTAACTAAAAAAAGGTAAGTAAAGCTAAATATAATATATTATATATATAAAATTTTTCAATAAATTTTTAGAAATTCTAGGAAATCGACGTAAGGAGAAATAATTATTTAGCTTATATAAATTCTAAGAAAAAGAAATGTTTTAAAACACTAAAACAAATTTGACATTATTTCTAAGAACTGCCCAAAATTCTTGGAAAACTTCCTCGAACGACCACTTATCAACTCATGTTCTCCTGATACAAAGTCGAAAAATTGGAAAAATCGTTAATCCGCTCAAGACTTTAGATAATTCTAAAAATTGTAAATAAACATTGAAAATGTAAATACACACACTATAAATGTAAATGTAACTTTAAAAATATAAATAAACATATTTCTTTGTCAATAAATCGAAGTTTTTATTTATTTCCCTACTCCTAAAATTTATAAAACCTTCGAATTTCAGACATTTCAGAACTTGGAATATGACATCAAATTCAAATTCTGCTAAAATTCCAGAAAAAATTTCTCGAACGACCTCCTATCAACTCATATTCTCCACATAAAAACTCGGATCTTCGGCCAAAATATTGTTTCCACGATCCACTTCAAAACTCAACGACCTCCTTCCAACTTATATTCTCCTAATACAAAATCGAGTTTTTGGGCAAAAATTTTTCTTCGATCTCGGGAATTTCGACTTTAATACTTTTTTTTAAATATCTCGTTTACTAATCGGAATATTAAAAAATGTTTCAAACAAAAGTTGAATGGTTTCGAAAGGGCTCTATCCTGACGCTCTCGTTTTTTTAGCAGGTTGACCAATAAAGAACTTTCAAGCACAACTTTGTTTTTTTTACTGATAACGTGTGTTTTTTAATGCACCAGTCGATAGAGCATAAAATTTGCTACAAAAAAGTATTAACCCACTTATAGCAAAAAACCATTAGTTTAAGAGATATAGCAAAAATTAAAAATTTTTAGGAGGTCGACCTCCTATCGCATCATGTTCTCCTAATACAAAATCGAGTTTTTGGGCAAAAATTTTTCTTCGGTCGCGAGAATTTCGACATTTACACTTTTTTTTAAATATCTCCCTTATTGTTCAGAATATTAAAAAACGTTTCAAACAAAAGTTGAATGGTTTCGAAAGGGCTCTATCCTGACGCTCTCGTTTTTTTAGCAGGTTGACCAATAAAGAACTTTCAAGCACAACTTTGTTTTTTTTACTGATAACGTGTGTTTTTTAATGCACCAGTCGATAGAGCATAAAATTTGCTACAAAAAAGTATTAACCCACTTATAGCAAAAAACCATTAGTTTAAGAGATATAGCAAAAATTAAAAATTTTTAGGAGGTCGACCTCCTATCGCATCATGTTCTCCTAATACAAAATCGAGTTTTTGGGCAAAAATTTTTCTTCGGTCGCGAGAATTTCGACATTTACACTTTTTTTTAAATATCTCCCTTATTGTTCAGAATATTAAAAAATGTTTCAAACAAAAGTTGAATGGTTTCGAAAGGGCTATATCCTGACGCTCTCGTTTTTTTAGCAGGTTGACCAATAAAGAACTTTCAAGCACAACTTTGTTTTTTTTACTAATAACGTGTATTTTTTAATCCACCAGTCGATAGAGCATAAAATTTGCTACAAAAAAGTATTAACCCACTTATAGCAAAAAACCATTAGTTTAAGAGATATAGCAAAAATTAAAAATTTTTAGGAGGTCGACCTCCTATCGCATCATGTTCTCCTAATACAAAATCGAGTTTTTGGGCAAAAATTTTTCTTCGGTCGCGAGAATTTCGACATTTACACTTTTTTTTAAATATCTCCCTTATTGTTCAGAATATTAAAAAATGTTTCAAACAAAAGTTGAATGGTTTCGAAAGGGCTATATCCTGACGCTCTCGTTTTTTTAGCAGGTTGACCAATAAAGAACTTTCAAGCACAACTTTGTTTTTTTTACTAATAACGTGTATTTTTTAATGCACCAGTCGATAGAGCATAAAATTTGCTACAAAAAAGTATTAACCCACTTATAGCAAAAAACCATTAGTTTAAGAGATATAGCAAAAATTAAAAATTTTTAGGAGGTCGACCTCCTATCGCATCATGTTCTCCTAATACAAAATCGAGTTTTTGGGCAAAAATTTTTCTTCGGTCGCGAGAATTTCGACATTTACACTTTTTTTTAAATATCTCCCTTATTGTTCAGAATATTAAAAAACGTTTCAAACAAAAGTTGAATGGTTTCGAAAGGGCTCTATCCTGACGCTCTCGTTTTTTTAGCAGGTTGACCAATAAAGAACTTTCAAGCACAACTTTGTTTTTTTTACTGATAACGTGTGTTTTTTAATGCACCAGTCGATAGAGCATAAAATTTGCTACAAAAAAGTATTAACCCACTTATAGCAAAAAACCATTAGTTTAAGAGATATAGCAAAAATTAAAAATTTTTAGGAGGTCGACCTCCTATCGCATCATGTTCTCCTAATACAAAATCGAGTTTTTGGGCAAAAATTTTTCTTCGGTCGCGAGAATTTCGACATTTACACTTTTTTTTAAATATCTCCCTTATTGTTCAGAATATTAAAAAATGTTTCAAACAAAAGTTGAATGGTTTCGAAAGGGCTATATCCTGACGCTCTCGTTTTTTTAGCAGGTTGACCAATAAAGAACTTTCAAGCACAACTTTGTTTTTTTTACTGATAACGTGTGTTTTTTAATGCACCAGTCGATAGAGCATAAAATTTGCTACAAAAAAGTATTAACCCACTTATAGCAAAAAACCATTAGTTTAAGAGATATAGCAAAAATTAAAAATTTTTAGGAGGTCGACCTCCTATCGCATCATGTTCTCCTAATACAAAATCGAGTTTTTGGGCAAAAATTTTTCTTCGGTCGCGAGAATTTCGACATTTACACTTTTTTTTAAATATCTCCCTTATTGTTCAGAATATTAAAAAACGTTTCAAACAAAAGTTGAATGGTTTCGAAAGGGCTCTATCCTGACGCTCTCGTTTTTTTAGCAGGTTGACCAATAAAGAACTTTCAAGCACAACTTTGTTTTTTTTACTGATAACGTGTGTTTTTTAATGCACCAGTCGATAGAGCATAAAATTTGCTACAAAAAAGTATTAACCCACTTATAGCAAAAAACCATTAGTTTAAGAGATATAGCAAAAATTAAAAATTTTTAGGAGGTCGACCTCCTATCGCATCATGTTCTCCTAATACAAAATCGAGTTTTTGGGCAAAAATTTTTCTTCGGTCGCGAGAATTTCGACATTTACACTTTTTTTTAAATATCTCCCTTATTGTTCAGAATATTAAAAAATGTTTCAAACAAAAGTTGAATGGTTTCGAAAGGGCTATATCCTGACGCTCTCGTTTTTTTAGCAGGTTGACCAATAAAGAACTTTCAAGCACAACTTTGTTTTTTTTACTGATAACGTGTGTTTTTTAATGCACCAGTCGATAGAGCATAAAATTTGCTACAAAAAAGTATTAACCCACTTATAGCAAAAAACCATTAGTTTAAGAGATATAGCAAAAATTAAAAATTTTTAGGAGGTCGACCTCCTATCGCATCATGTTCTCCTAATACAAAATCGAGTTTTTGGGCAAAAATTTTTCTTCGGTCGCGAGAATTTCGACATTTACACTTTTTTTTAAATATCTCCCTTATTGTTCAGAATATTAAAAAATGTTTCAAACAAAAGTTGAATGGTTTCGAAAGGGCTATATCCTGACGCTCTCGTTTTTTTAGCAGGTTGACCAATAAAGAACTTTCAAGCACAACTTTGTTTTTTTTACTGATAACGTGTGTTTTTTAATGCACCAGTCGATAGAGCATAAAATTTGCTACAAAAAAGTATTAACCCACTTATAGCAAAAAACCATTAGTTTAAGAGATATAGCAAAAATTAAAAATTTTTAGGAGGTCGACCTCCTATCGCATCATGTTCTCCTAATACAAAATCGAGTTTTTGGGCAAAAATTTTTCTTCGGTCGCGAGAATTTCGACATTTACACTTTTTTTTAAATATCTCCCTTATTGTTCAGAATATTAAAAAATGTTTCAAACAAAAGTTGAATGGTTTCGAAAGGGCTATATCCTGACGCTCTCGTTTTTTTAGCAGGTTGACCAATAAAGAACTTTCAAGCACAACTTTGTTTTTTTTACTGATAACGTGTGTTTTTTAATGCACCAGTCGATAGAGCATAAAATTTGCTACAAAAAAGTATTAACCCACTTATAGCAAAAAACCATTAGTTTAAGAGATATAGCAAAAATTAAAATTTTTAGGAGGTCGACCTCCTATCGCATCATGTTCTCCTAATACAAAATCGAGTTTTTGGGCAAAAATTTTTCTTCGGTCGCGAGAATTTCGACATTTACACTTTTTTTTAAATATCTCCCTTATTGTTCAGAATATTAAAAAATGTTTCAAACAAAAGTTGAATGGTTTCGAAAGGGCTATATCCTGACGCTCTCGTTTTTTTAGCAGGTTGACCAATAAAGAACTTTCAAGCACAACTTTGTTTTTTTTACTGATAACGTGTGTTTTTTAATGCACCAGTCGATAGAGCATAAAATTTGCTACAAAAAAGTATTAACCCACTTATAGCAAAAAACCATTAGTTTAAGAGATATAGCAAAAATTAGAAATTTTTAGGAGGTCGACCTCCTATCGCATCATGTTCTCCTAATACAAAATCGAGTTTTTGGGCAAAAATTTTTCTTCGGTCGCGAGAATTTCGACATTTACACTTTTTTTTAAATATCTCCCTTATTATTCAGAATATTAAAAAATGTTTCAAACAAAAGTTGAATGGTTTCGAAAGGGCTATATCCTGACGCTCTCGTTTTTTTAGCAGGTTGACCAATAAAGAACTTTCAAGCACAACTTTGTTTTTTTTACTGATAACGTGTGTTTTTTAATGCACCAGTCGATAGAGCATAAAATTTGCTACAAAAAAGTATTAACCCACTTATAGCAAAAAACCATTAGTTTAAGAGATATAGCAAAAATTAAAAATTTTTAGGAGGTCGACCTCCTATCGCATCATGTTCTCCTAATACAAAATCGAGTTTTTGGGCAAAAATTTTTCTTCGGTCGCGAGAATTTCGACATTTACACTTTTTTTTAAATATCTCCCTTATTATTCAGAATATTAAAAAATGTTTCAAACAAAAGTTGAATGTTTCGAAAGGGCTATATCCTGACGCTCTCGTTTTTTTAGCAGGTTGACCAATAAAGAACTTTCAAGCACAACTTTGTTTTTTTTACTGATAACGTGTGTTTTTTAATGCACCAGTCGATAGAGCATAAAATTTGCTACAAAAAAGTATTAACCCACTTATAGCAAAAAACCATTAGTTTAAGAGATATAGCAAAAATTAAAAATTTTTAGGAGGTCGACCTCCTATCGCATCATGTTCTCCTAATACAAAATCGAGTTTTTGGGCAAAAATTTTTCTTCGGTTGCGAGAATTTCGACATTTGCACTTTTTTTTAAATATCTCCCTTATTATTCAGAATATTAAAAAATATTTCAAACAAAAGTTGAATGGTTTCGAAGGGGCTATATCCTGACGCTCTCCTTTTTTTAGCAGGTTGACCAATAAAGAACTTTCAAGCACAACTTTGTTTTTTTTACTGATAACGTGTGTTTTTTAATGCACCAGTCGATAGAGCATAAAATTTGCTACAAAAAAGTATTAACCCACTTATAGCAAAAAACCATTAGTTTAAGAGATATAGCAAAAATTAAAAATTTTTAGGAGATCGACCTCCTATCGCATCATGTTCTCCTAATACAAAATCGAGTTTTTGGGCAAAAATTTTATTCGTTCATGAATTTTAATAATTCCTGGAATTTGACGTTATTTCTAAGAACTACCAAAATTCTGAGAAAAATTTCTCGAACGACCTCCTGTCAAGTTATATTCTCCTAATACAAAGTCGAAATTTTAAACAAAATTTTTATTTCCTCATACATTGATTCTTGTATTAGGAGAATATAATCTTTGCGAAGGTAGCACGTGAAATTTTTGTACTTACCCGTTAATACTTACCTTCTTACTTACCTTCTCCATACTTACCTTTTGCATACTTACCTCTTTAAGCTGATATATTTGCTGAAATTTTTTTCAACATTTTACTTATATCTAATTATTAGTTATTAATATATATAATACTTACCTGTTAATATATTAATATATTGTATATTATATATTATTATATATTATAATATATAATATATTAATATATTAAATACTTACCTTCATACTTACCTTCTCCATACTTACCTCTTTAAGCTGATGTATTTGCTGAAATTTTTTTCAACATTTTACTTATATCTAATTATTAGTTAATTGTAATTAATATATTAATATATTATATATTATATATTATTATATATTATAATTTATATTATAATTATATAATTTATATTATTATTATATATTAATATATTAAATACTTATTTTTATACTTACCTTCTCCATACTTACCTCTTTAAGCTGATATATTTGCTGAAATTTTTTTCAACATTTTACTTATATCTAATTATTAATTAATTCTAATTAATATATATAATACTTACCTGTTTTTTACTTACCTTTTCCTTCTTGATTCTTTTCTTTATTGTCCAATAGAAAGTGTTTTATATAAAATTGGTATCCGTCTTTTTATCTTCAAGTTAGCGTTAACATTCATCATTAGCGTTGAACAAATGTTGCCATCATTGGATCGTACAATGTAGCATCAATTTCGTTATTCCACGTATTCGTCCATAATCTTACTTCTGCCCATGGCAAGGAACGATAATCAGCTTTACGATTTATTCAACGCGAGTATAGCGATAAGGATCACCAGGATAAAGTCGTAACGATCGTTGCCGCAGGCTAGACGGAAGTGGGTACTACGAAATATGAACGCCATTAATCCGTTTGTTGATATCGATGTTTTACGGTCGCGTGTCGCCTTATGCTTCTCCATTTATCACTATTCCACTCCAATAGATAATTATCACCGTCTTTCACCCCTTTCTTCATCCCTCAAAAATCAATTCCCATCATTACGAATTCCTTGAATTTTTCCCCAATCTTACCCGCGTAAAACATAGATTCCTGAAAGAAAATACGCAGAAATTATTCCCACCTACCTTCACGAATTACGAAGCAACGGGTGGCAGCGAATAATCATCCACCAGGCGCCAGACTCGTTGATTTATGCATGGCGCGTCGATTTCACGGCGTTCCTCGCGTTATTTACGTACCTAGGATATCGTATAGGAATATACTACTATTTACCACCACCACACTTCGATAGGATCGTTCCGTTTCGCCTGAAAAATCCTCTGATTCCGGTTTTCCCGCCTGGGAAACAACTACGACGCGATGATCGAATCGTTTGAACCATTGCGTTCTGAATACGAATGAAATGGCCAGCCAACTCTTTGGGGATGGCGAGCTTGTTTATCATAGCGTCGCTGTTATGATACATCGGGATCATGGTTGTCGCGAATTCCCATTTTGCATTGCAAACACCACGGCATCTCGTATCGAGACGATCGAACGAACGGGGAAAAGTTTACCCCGTGGAGGAACGTGTTAAAGCTTGGTTGGTGGATCTGGAAATAGGAGAAATAATTATAATCGATGGTAATAACGTGGGACGTTGGCTCGGTATGGCTCGTCTGGTAACTAATCTAAATATCAATTCTGCAGATCTGTCGCTTCCGGTAGGCTGGATAACCGGGAGGAGTTGCGCAGTGTCTCTCATTGGCTCGAGGATGGATAAACAAGTTTGAAGGTGGATGGACCAGTTTGGGATTTCGATGCGGATGGTTGAAAGATACAGTACTTTGACGCTGATATCGCTTTATATTGCATTAGAGAATTAAATTGAGCATGCACTTTGGAAAAGTGATATTTATTTGATAACGTAATATTTTTATCATCTATTAATTTTGTATTCATACCCTGTATGTATTCTTTTTTCAACGAATATATACACCGTAAGTGTATAATATTTGTATAAATAAATTTCTTTGAGATGTATGCAATGTGTCATTCTTTCTTTATTTCCATTATTATTTTATAATATTACTAAATCGAACGAGACGGATATTAATTGCTCGATTATTGTGTACTACTTTACTATAGATTTTATCCTTCTTTTATATTTTACAGTATATCAACACATGAGTAGCAAACGAAAATACTATATAAATCTCGATATTTTTCAACAATAAAAGATAATTACTCTTACAAACTTTATCCTACATCTAATATCATATTCGTATTCTTTTTTTAACATATCGTATTGCAACGATTGATCGATCATCAACCACGAATACAAGACCTCGTGGCATCTTGTATTCAATTTCTAATTCAACCTCTTATCCTAACTAACGGCAACTTTCGTGAACATTTCCTGTTTAACGCACACACATACACGCATACTTTGTCTCCTGTCCACTGCAATGTTGTTGTATAAATCGCCGATCGTTTGATCGCTATATTTACCTTATCTGCACCAGCAGGCATCGAGACATTCATTCGAAGAAATATTTCCGGCGAAACGGTGGAATCCTAATTGCTCCTTTTTCGTCGGTTTCAAATCCTCCTCCTCCGTGAAACGTTCTTAATGAAACATGGTCGCATACGTCGATGAGAGATGATGAACGTTCCGCCGGTGAGGAAAAAGCTCCAAACGTTCGGCGACAGAGTATAAATAAAGTGTAATGTCAAAGCTCTTCCGTGGCGGAATGTTAAATAGGCGGAACGCAAAAGGACAAAGAGTGGACGACGACGCTTCGCGGAAAATGAAGACACGCGGCCACGAATAAATATTCATGATACGTACCGTGCGCCTGTTTCACCCTTTTCTGTATTTATACTGTGCATAATCAACGCTCGCTACACGATATAACGATAAAATATCCTATCTCCTGGATATAGGAGAAAAATATGTTATAAAATTATTCTCGTGTATCTCGTGTAAATAATCGTCGAAAACAACATTCGAATTTTTCGAAAATGTGGATTATTCGAGCAGATTTAGAGTTTATTCAACAACCTCTGTCGAAGAATTAAAATTTCCGAATTCCTTCTATCTTTGAAATTTTTTCCAATCCTTTAATCCGACGAGAGTGTATTTTCTTTTACTGTTTCAGATTCTCGAAAATCTTTTCCATTTAAATCTTTAGCTTTTAACAGCTTCTCGAATAATTTGAAAAATTATTATTTCCCTAATCGATTTGATTCTGGTGCAAATTTGTTTGGCGGATATTTTTGAGAGAGGAAGGAGCCGGAATGTTTCCGGGGCAATGTTTGAGAGGCACTGGCAAACGACACGCACACCGGTTACGTCTATATATATACGTTGGAAGCATCTTTGCAAGGATTTCTGTCGGGTTAATTTCAGATAAAACGGGGATCGCCGCGGCTTAATTACAATTTCAATGTAAATTCCAGCGAGAAGTAACTTACGCCGCGTGTAATTTCAATGAATGGTCTTGGCGTTGTACGTAAGGGAACGAAGATCGAAGAAGTTACGGGGCGGCGGAGGGAAAAATGAAATTGTTTCGTCTCTGAGCCACGGTGTGACTCGTCCCTGCCTGTAATTGGATTGGACAAGGATCAGAGGACGGGCGTAATTCTGCCCCTTTAATGAAAATCCGTTAACGTTAACAAGCGTCGTTAATAACGTTGAAAAAGCCGCTTACTTTTGCTCTCTTCGAACGGGAGACGATGAAACGGGTAATTCAACACACTTTTTCATTCAATCTAAGTCGAATAAAATATATATATATATTTGAATTTTATAAAATAGGAAAAAAAAGAAAGAAGTAATATAATCGATAATTTGCCAATTAAAAGTAATTTCAAATTCGAGGAATTTTATTACCTTATGAACTTGGAAACCGGTTAAACGGGAAGGAAGGGGAGGGGACGCTTCTCGTCATAAGGGAGCCGTATTAAAGTCGTCCTCCTCCCGCATCCCGAAGATTAATTTTCAATCTCTCGTCTCTCGAGGGACAACGACAACGAGTTACGAGAAAAAAGAAAAAGAAGAGAGAGAAAAGCTACCTCCTCCTTCGAGGCGGAACAAATCTGTGTAGATTTAAAAAGAAAGAAAAAAAAAAAAGGAAAGAAAAAAGAGAAACGGGAAGGGGGGAAGAAACGTGAAAGGAAGACGCTCAAAAAAGGGTTGGTGTCACAACCGATCTCTCTTACGTAATTTGCATACGTTATGGCTCGTTACACGCGCGTCTCTCCTCCGTGACAAAATCGCGACGTCCTTCAATTTATAGGCGGGGGGGCCGTTTTTCTCCGCTCCATCAATTCACCGTATCGGGCGGCCGGGATCTGCAATGCAAAATTCGAGGCGAGCCGTCCCGCCTCGTAATCTCGCCGCGTATCTACTCCGCGGAGCGTTATCGGCCACGAAGGGACAGGCCTATCTCCTCGAGACCCCGCCTCGAGATAAGGGGGCCGGGGGATTTAACCGGAGCAACACAACTAGTCAAAGAGTCGGATAGCAAGCCTAGGCGAACGTTTTACACGCCCCCCCTCTCCCTCTCTCTCGTCTCGAATCGAGACGAGACCGAGGCTTGTCGGCCTCGCCCCGACGCGATAACGCGTACACCGCGAGCCGAATCGAGGAATTTCTCGATCCTCTGATCCGCCAATTGGCGCCCGATTCTCGTTCGTTTTTCGATGGGAAAATAATTTAATAGAAAAAAAATCCTACACGTGTATATTCGTTTCGAATCATCAATCTAGAGAGCATTGCCTCCTTCCATTTTGATGGAGGTGAATGGGGTGAGTTGCTTTCGAATTGACGATGGGTTAAATTTTTACTTTATTTTATGTTTAAATTGGTATTTTTAGTGTTTTGAGTGTTTGGTTGGTGGGAGAGGATCGAATATTGGCGGGGATTATGGATTCGATGGAATTTTCCTTGGAGGAGCGATGTAAATATTTTTATTATAGGAAAATAATAGATAAGAATTTTTATGGTTGAGAATCGAGAATGCGTGGAACGAAATTATATATATATGTGTGTATATATATGTATAAAAATTGATTTTATAAGTAGAATTATGAATAAAACATTTTTTTTAAACTTACACCATGTCTTTTTTATTAACCTTTCTTATACCTGTACATTCCATTTCGAAATCTTTGCATTTTTAATCGATCGAAGATAAATCGATTCGCTTAAATACGCGCGAAATATATTTTTATTTCGGTATTTGAAAAACCGTAAAAAAGAAAAAAAAAAAGTTCTTTCAAGTTTCCGAACTTTCTTTTTATCCCCGAGCAAACTCGAAAACTGCTCGATTAATCAACTTTTATGCCCCATGTATCTCAGTCAGACGGTCTCCGCTCTTTAAACCTCCATCATTCACCCTGAGATATAACCGCGTAAGCGTATTCCTCGCACTTTTTTGCAATCTCTATATAATCGTTATCGCCATTTTTCCCGCGCCCCTCATCGTATCAGATCATCGCATTTAACGCACCACTTTGCGATCTTGTTACCGATCTTATCTTCCCCATTTTTGCCCGTTAAGAGGGCTTCAATCCTTTCAACGATCTCCCTTTCGCTAAATTTCTCTACTTTGTACACTTTCCACTTCTCTTCGAAACGTTCTTGTGACTTTTCAATCTCGACTTCCATCGATTCGTATCGCGATTCGCAAAAGAAAATAAACGATTAAAAATTACGAAATTTATAAATTTCGATTTAATCTATTCTCTGCGTTAATGTATATATATCTAATAAAAATCTCCTAATTATATTATTGCAAAGAAATTGTAATCAATAATTAGTTCGTTCGCATTACAATAAGTAAATACTATATATATTTCTACTAAAAAGTTAAAAAGACCGTTGGCAATAATATTAACACCCTATAGAATAAATCTTTCTCCTCGCTAACAGTCTTTAAATCATTCTATTCGCTCCACTCGATTTAAGATCGATCGAAAGAATTTTTTACAAATTTTCTTAATTTCATTCATTCGCTCTTGAACGAGAACTCGTCCTGTCCTGTCCTCCCTTCTCCCCCCCGGTTAATCGGTTAAAATCGCGACGCGATTAAAAAAATCAAAGCACGGAGAGAAGCAACACGAATCTCGCATTCCAACCACCGATATCAAGATCGAAAGTCCGTATCGAGGAATCGCTAAATCATCCCCCGTCAGCGGCCGGCCTCCTTGAGGAGGATCTCGCGTGGATCTCGCAGTGGCGAGATACATATACTCATCGATCGAGGCTAATTAAAGCGGTTTCAGCCGGTTAATCTAATTAAGCCGGGGGATCAGAGTGGTGACAATTCGACGAACGGAAACGAAGGAGGAACGAAGCACGCGAGCACGAAACGAAACTCGACTGGGTTGCGAGACCGCGCCACCAATGCGCGCGAACGTAAATCATAAACTGTTTATGCCGTGCCCAAACCGGGCTCCACCTTCCCGTCGATACGCATCGATCCTCCATCGAGGCGAAAAAAATCTTGGAGAAAAATTAGTTTCAAAGGTGTAATAATTAATGTAATTAATAAATAGAACACCTGAGCGATAAAAATTTAATGAACGAGTATAATAATACAATAATTTCAAAAATAAAAGTCTTCCATCGAAGCGGAAAAAGTAATTAAAATAATAAATAGAACATCTGAGATATAAATTCAAAGATCGAAGATTTGAATAAGAATAGGAATAAAATCTGAATAAATGTACGAATCTAACAAAATTTGCATCAAATTATGATTTACAATTTCGAATTTCATCCTAAAAAAATTCCATCCACGCGGAAGGAATCCCAATAGAACATAAGAATATAATACGAATATTTCTTAAAAAAATCCTAATAAAACCGATAAAGGAAGAGCTTTAATGATAACAGATTCATAAATAGGATAACTCGGTGCACGCAGTTGCTCGCGGAGCCGCCACTGAATTACGCCTCGAAGATTATGACGTCGCGATAATTACGGCGACGGTGCGCGCGCGGAAGAAACCAGTTTAATTGTGAATTATCGTCACCGGGAGGTGGGAATCGGTCCCAAGTCTTGGAAAAACTCTCGCGGTAGCTCTCGATACGAAGAAAAATCACGGATGCGTGCGAAACGCCGCTATATCACCCGGCCAGCGATAATTTATGATCCTCGCGGCTGGAATTATCCAGGTCCCGATATAGTCGGCATTTATCAGAGCCGGGCCCCCGAGATAATATTCCTTCGGGGGTAATTTACCGCGTATTAATGCCCCGCACGAGATTTTAAGGAATATTTAATTTAATTTAATCCCGCCGTCGACTTATCCGCTGTGACGAACTATCGATCTCGAAAAAACTCTCACTGGAGGATGATGTGTTTCTTCCATCCGAGAATTTTGAAAAGATTTGAGTTAATCGTCCCTTTAATCCCTTCAAATCGTGACAAAATTTGTATTTTTCGAATTTATTATCTCCCTCGAAACTTTCCTTTTTTTTTTTTTCTATACAATTGTACTGAAGAAATCCTCGCCTCGAAATCTGAAATTCGTCGCGTGTATGCGGCCGCCATTCATCAAACCGCTCCCACGTTTTATGATAATCCACCCGTGCAACGAAGGGATCGACGGGATCTAATAATGAGAGCAAGGGATGGATGGAACGGGAGAAGGAACCCTTCCTTCTCGTGCAGGGCGTGCTTCACGCACGCAACTGGTCGACGTATAAATCATACTTAGCAACGGCGAGATACCTATAACTTGCTCGACTCGCTAACGTAACCCGGCGAAAGACGCTGAAAAGCTCGCAGCGCGTGTGCACCACGAAGGTACCACTGTACCTGCATCATCGATTTATGATATCTGCAATTCAGTTGCGCCGCGAAGGCCGAGTGTCGAGCTACTTCTATGCCATGCATATGCATGCAGATGTATGCATAGATGTATTTTGATGATGCATGCAGCTAGCTGCGATCTGATATTTTTTTATTGACAATTTTTTATCGTTACGTAGATCGAGAATTTTGTTAATAAGTGTACAGATTGTTGCGATATTTTTATGGATTTTTTTTGTAAAAATTTTTCTTCCTCGTGTTTTATATAAGACGTGTTTTATTGGCAGGATGTAGGAAATTTTATTTGTAAAATAAAAATACTGATTGAACTTTATATATATATATATATATATATATATATATATATATATAATATAATATATAAACATATATATATATATATATATGTTTAAATAATTTATGCATATTGATCAACGTTTTCTCGAATATTCAATATTATTTGTTACCTAATCTTCTGATGATAGTTTCCATTTCAAAGTTATCTTGTTTCTTGAAAATTTCTATTTCTATAAATGTTTACTATTTTTATCTCTCCCCTCGCGTCATCTTTCCTAAGTTTCCTTCAAAGAATCTTCCTTTTACCGCTTCTTCCATCGTTTTATCATCGTGCAAAAGGAGCAAAATTGACAGTCAACTATAAGAAACTAATAAAAAATAAAAAAGAAGAAGAAAGGAGAGAAAGAAGAAGTAAAAAAAAAAAGGAGAAGGAGAATCTCGAATGAAAAGAGGAGAGGAAATTTGGAGGAAAGAGTTCAAAATATAGGGGATGAGGGGTTTCTGGAAAGAGACCAGAAACCGCGCGGAATCTCGAGGCGGAGAAGTATTTTTAGGCATTAAAATCGCTCCATAAATTAAATCCGCAAAAGGACGAGACGGCCGGAATGAAACAGCGCCGCTGGAATCGTCTCTGGGTCCTTCTTGAATTTCTCCACCGTCGTCCCGTGAGAGATAAGCCCATAACATGACCTGACTTAACGCATCGTTCCACGACGTGTCCGCGATGGAAGAAGAAGAAGAAGAAGAAGAAGAAGAAGAAGAAGAAGAAGAAGAAGAAAAGAATGGCGGAGGACGAGAAAAAGAAACACGATGCGTTTCGACGAAGTTTGCTCGCGAATTCTCGAAATTTTCGAGCCATAATGGGCCCCATAGCTGATATCTGGAAACCTCGGCGAGCAGTTAGAAGGATTTTTGGGCAAAGATGCTGAATATAAAAAGGCTGATGAGAAGCGTGATGGACGCCATTGATGATGGAACGAAATATAAATACAAATCGAGACGATACGTTTTCGAGGATTTGAAATTTGGCCAACAGTTGAATATATTCTAATTCCTTTTTTTCCAACAGTGGAAGAAATGCGAATATCATTTTATTATTATAACACCACAGTATTATTATAAGATTTCTCAATTTGCAATTTTAAAAAATGTGAAACTCGAAAATATTGTTTTTAAATAAGAAAATTTTTGTCACATTCTCGTCACAATCGAATTCTTTTCTTAAAATTAATTCTACCAGAGACGCCATAAAGACAGAGCAAAATTCAGACGCAATTTCGTTCTTAAAAATCATATTTCTATTTTGCATTTGATATAATAAGAACAATTTTATTAGAACGCGGTTCGAAAATGATGAAAAATGAACGAAACGGCGATCCCTTTCCCGGAAGCGACGCTTGGCCAGATAACGAAATGTCAAAATTTCCATGCGCGAAGAAATGCAAAAACCGATTCTGAACCGAATGCGTCCATAAATTATCCCGATCGGGGTCTCTCCGCTCCTTTTAGAAGAGCGTTGCTTGATAAAATTATCATTTTTATTGCACGCGTCCCGTAACTATTTTCGTCGACGACGTATCGCGTGCCGTGGAATCCAAACCCGTAATGATTTCGACCTGTGCCTTTCAATAATCCAATGGGAAATACGTATCGCTACAAATCCGTCCGATGTATACATTGTATCTGCGTATATTGTGAATATTTATATATTCCTATAAAGTGAAAATGAATGATTTCTCGTTTATGTATTATGTCGTCTAAATATTCTAAAATATTTTATATTTAATAATATCGTTTATTTATTTATTTTTTTTTTTTTACGATTCGACGAACCGTTAGTTCGAATAAAAATACATATATGTGTGTGTGTGTGTAACGCTTTCCGTGTGTATTTATTTATTTATTTATTTATTTATTTTTTAAAAATTGAAAAACATTAACTCGGATAAAAACGTGAAGAAATATATGCATATCTATAAGATGTATCGATAAATCGTCTCGTAAATCGTGCAACGCGGAATCATAGTTTTATTATGCAACATGTTGCGAGAATGCTGGTTGATTTATGATTTATCGTATTTTTATTATTATATCGTCGCGTTTCTTAAAATTTAACGGTGAATATCTCCGTGTATAATTCGTTGGAAAATCTGGCCTGGATATTTTTGTGACTCGATTTTGCTTGCAATTTCTCGTTTTTAAATATATACGAATGAATGTATATGTGTGTGTATACAATGAATTCTTAATTCAAGAATATATTCCTTTGTCAAATGTTGAACAGAAAAATAAGTAGGAATTATTTGCTCTTTGCGAGAGAATAAAAAAAACAAATCTTTGAAGAAAGAAACTTTAAATTTTATAAAAAATAATATAACGAATTTACATTAATATCTCCTTAATCTTGTCTAAAGACTAGATTAGTGGCAATTTACAAAGAAAAAAGTCTCCAAAAAGAAGCTCGAAACTTGCGATTTTACTCGTTTCGACCGCTTTTTCCATCGTTAAAAAAAAAAAAAAAGAAAATATACCATGTACCATGATTCCACGATCCTGAGGAAGAAGATCAACCCGAAGAAAAGAGAGCAGCACGAGAGCAGGGCTCTTCCATTTATCAAAGTTTCCCTCCACGTCCGCGAAATGAAATATCGACACGTGCATCGAGCCGAGGGAAGACCGTATCAGCGACGACGATAAAAAGAGGAGAGAACGAAAAGAAATATTCTATATCTGGCGCACTTTATACCCGGGATATGGAGGATCACGAACGATGATCACGCGACGACGAACTCTCGATTGCTCGATTTCACGAGTCAACCGATCTGCTCCGGTTTTTCGTTTAAATTCGCCGAGAGAAATGGAAAAACAAAGCTTTGTCCGTTGAGTTTACCGCTTTATGATTTAGCTTGGCTACGAAACGACCAGTGTACGTCTGATCAGTGGACGATGCACAGACCTTTTCTACTTCTTCGATCGTAACCAAGCTTCCCTTTATCCTCGTGGAACGATGCTACGATGATTTCAAACTATTCGATTATAGGCAGAGATGTTGGAGGAAATTGCGTTTGGATTCGATATTATTAGAATTGTGTTCAACTGCACGATCATGTATTGTCGTTCGAAAAAAGAATATTACTGTATTTGATTGTGAGAAACAATTTATTAAAGTAACCCAGTATTTCGATTTTTTGGATATTTTTTTTCCTCTCTCTTGTTATTCAAACGAGAAACCCGAGAAACTTTGGAATACATTATACGTTTGTTTTTCCGTTGCAACGTTACAGGTAATATTTCATCATTGTTGACTGACATTCCTTTCCGCGTCGCAGTTACGGATCATAAAGTTAAAGAATGGCGCGTTAACAATGACGTACAATTAGCGCGCGATTTGCATCGAATACGAGAGCGGCGCCTGCGCCCGTGAGCTAATTGACGGACGTACATTGGAAACGAGCGATATGCAAATCAATTCGATTTCGATAGATCGGGCGACGTTGTCTGTTTGACGAGTGAAAGTATCGATTACAGAAGAAGAAAGCTACTCCATCCAACGTATCATCCTCTACGTATCGAATCTACGTTTAAAACTTGTCCTTACAAAATTTCCAATTATCCCCGAACACATTCCCTTTCGAATCGATCTCCGAAAAATTCCCTTCGCAACAGTCACGATATCCCCTTCGCAACCGTTAACCAACTTACATCATCATCCCTCCACCTCGAGAAAAAAGAGAAAGAAGAGACGACTCTCTACGAAACTCTAACTCTCCCCCCGAAGAGAGAGAGGCTAAGAAAAGAAAAGAACACCGATGCGACCAGTGGTAGCCGTAAGAAAGCAACATGGACAATCGAAAGGCGAACGCTAATTCTTCTGAGAGTTTGGCCGTTGTCCGGTTCTCATCGGTGGCCAACCGGAACCAAAGGACGCAGATGTGTGGCGCACGCGTGCACAGGTGGAAGCGAAACAGGAGAAGAAGGAGGAGGAGGAGAAGAAGAGGGAGGAAGAGAAGAAGAAGAAGAAGAAGAAGAAGAAGAAGAAGAAGAAGAAGAAGAAGAAGGCCCTTGGGCCCGGCGTTCAATGCCAACCGACCAGGCAAACAGAAGCAGGGGGGAGGGGAGGAGGACGGGAAACAGGGCACCGCAAGACACGTGAAACTGACCAATAGATCCGGTTTAGCTGGTTTCCGGATTCCGCGGGTCATCGGGCGGGACCCCGTTGCTCGAAGCGGTACCGTGGTCAGCCCTCGTTCGACCGCTCGTCCCGTGGGAGAGGGGAAGGGGCGATGCAACCCCCTTTTCCACGCACGATGCCCATCCGCATACATTAGCGGTGCCCATCCTGGCCCTGAAATCCGGTTTTCGACAATACCTGCTGCTGAGGATCACCACGCGCGAGGAGAGGTGAGACGCCACCTTGGGGGGTTGCCCGATTCTCGACCTGGGACGCGCAGCATTTTCGGTGTTTTTTTTCTCTTTTCTTTTTCTTCTTTTTTTCTTTGATGGTAAGGCGATAGTAGCGAGAGTGATGTATTTGTGAGTGGTTCGAATTGATTTTCAAAGAGAAGAGAATTTGGAATCTGGAGGGTGGTTTGGTAGTCGAAACAGTTTGGTAATGTTCGGTGGAGATTCAAATTTTGAATTACGTTTGAAACAAAGATTTTCATATCTCGAAGTAAGATTTCACGATTTTAAATTCTAAGCTAAGCTTCAATTTCTCAACTGTGACTTATAGTAATTACACCGACAAGCTTCCAACCCTCCTTGACGCGCAGACCATCCATACGCATCACTGTCCATCGTCAACAGAATCCGGTTTTCGACAATACCTGGTACCCTAACTAAGGGTCAAACTTTTCACCTCGCAGGGGATGCGAAAGGGGAACTTGGATCATCACACGTTTCACAACAGGGATGTTTCTAGAAATTTCCTCTTTTTAACAATAATTCCTTATTAACGATAATCTTTCTATACTATATATATAAATAAACAAATTTTCGAAAGAAGATACGAAAAATATGTGAAAAAACAAATTTAAGAAAAAAACTTCAACTATATCTCTAACGTATAATGAATAAAAATCTTTGCATAAAAGTAATTGCACACTTTGGATCAAACAAACATCCTCCAATCCATTCCAATCAGGGAGCATAAATATCCCAATAACGTTTTTCTAACAACCAATATATAACGACGTACCTCTTATCTTCCCAAACCTTGATCCAATACCTCCTCTGTAAGAGACTGAAAACGTTTTCCAACCCTCTCCAATTCCGTCCCCAATTCGCACGTACCCACTGCATCGCCACTGTCCGACTTTAAAAAATTTCTCAAGTCCAGACCCTCTGGCTCTGGCCTCTGTCCATCCATCGAAATCCGGTTTCTCGACAATAAAGCGCGAAGGGGGATGATCAGGAGGGGGGGAGGGGCTCAGCCAGTTCCTTCCGTAAAGGAGGCAGAAGATCCAACCTGTCGAAGAGGTGTGAGAGAAGGGGACACGACCGAAGGGACAGTGACCACACCTCTGTCCAGCGTCGTCCTTTTTGGGGATGACCATCGATAGCACAAGGGTTGCGCGACTTTTATTTATTTTTTTTTTTCTTCCTCCTCTGATTCTTTGCCATTCTGTGGGAACGAAAACCTGATCGCGGGAACTCTCTGTCCCTGTTCAACACGATCGAAGGAAGGAAGCGCGACAATGGAGAAACCGTTCGAAATTGTCCGCGAGAAGATGCACACCGGGATCGTAACGAGAGGTTTGGACATGGGAAAACCGGACGAACCGGACATTTGGACGTATAGGAAGAGCGGATACGATAAGAGCGTTCGGCCGTGCTCGTCGAAACCATGGTTGAAGAAGAATGAAAAAGAAAAATCGCCTCGTGGCGGTTGGCCTCGAGATCCAATGACGGTTACCGGTTGTACCGAGTTTTTAACGTTCGTAACGCGCGATGGCCACCACCAATGGCCACGAGGATGAGTCATCACGAGGTGTCTTCTCAATACTTCCGTTTCAGGAGGGCCCAAGAGTGAAACCGTACGGGATGATTCATTTTGAAGTGAGATTTATCATGAGTGGGGATGATGGAGGCCACGTTCAGTTGATATTCTCAGTGATGATTTTCGTTTTTCACCTTTTGGAACAATTGGAATTTAAATTTTGGGAAAAAGAAATTTACTTTTTTCTTTTTCAATAAAACGAGACGATCGAAAGTTTTTCCTTTAAAATTCCAATAGATAGACACATCTGTCGATATTTTTATGAATTCAATTTTTAAAAAATTCCTAGTTCGTCTATAGTTCTTTGCTATATAAATTGAATATCTTTCTTCTCTGTGAAATGTGTATACAAATTTATTTAGAAATATCGTGAACTCTATCCTCATGCTCAGAATAAATAAATTCGATTCTTCTTCAAGTAGCAACCTGTAATCTCTCTGTAATATCATCTTCGTATAAACTCGTGGCGCTTTCACGAAGCTGGCGAAGCTCGTTCAAAAGGGTTATACCAGAGTTCGCTTGTCTCCGATGATTGATTGATCGATTCGCCAGCATACTCCTAACGCGATCCGATCCGATTTCCCTTGACTGAATTCCGGCTGTCACGGTTTGAAAGCTTCATTATCCTCGCCTTATTACCTCTACACTCTATTATACGCCTCGGATTGCACGGCTAACACGGAAACGGAGATTCGAGACCGAGCCGATAAACGTATTCATTATTGGCCGTTAGATCAAAACGGTTCGATTCGCTTCGAGATCGGGCTTATTATTGCCCTGTTGCGTTCCGTTTACGTTGATTGCCACGTCCATCGAGGCGTTGGAACCGACTTAATTTTATATTATATCATTAAAAAATATAATAACACGCCCGTTTCAAAAATCGTCGAGAGAGAGATTTTCTTTGCGCGTCTATTCGGATAAATTTGCAATTACACAATTCGAGAACGACGTTTAAATAAAAATATGGGGCGAGAAAGGAATTGCTTAATTCATTATATCCCGACACTCTTCAGTTCCCTCCACCATTAGAGGCGGTTCAGAAGAGGAAACAGAAATCTTCTCTGGATCTTCGCTCGCACACGCTCGCACATCAACCGGGCAAAACGAAAGAGAAAGCGAAAACAGACAACGGGGAGAAAACTTAATTTACTCGTTGCATGACGCGCGATGGTTCAAGTCCCTCCGACTATTTCTTTTTTCGCTTTTTCAAATGATCCACGACGTTAATGCGAACGCCTTATTATACCGGGCCCTCGACCGATTTTTTTCCACCGTACAACCGGTGTACGTGTCTCTATTATCGTTCTCGCGATCGCGAATTCGCAGGAAGTGACCCTCTCTTCCCGTCCCCCCTCTCACCCCCTCTCGGGGATGAAGATCCTCTTCTTGCGTGAAGCGTTTTTAACCATCGTCCAGGAGGAAAATTAATGGTGGTCGACGATGACAGTCGACAGAGTGAACGAGCTTGTGTCCTGCTCGAGATTTTATTTCAAAAATAAATAATAAAATAAAATAAAATAAAATGAATAAAAGTTTATTTTGAGGAGGACGTAATTGCTGATTGAGAATTGTTTTATCTCTTTTCTCTCTCTTCTTTCCTTTCTTTTCCTCTCTTTCTTTTTTTTTTATCGTTGACACGGTTAAATTGCCAGGTTAATTTGACGCTTTGACGCGTGTACAATAAAATTAGAAAATTATTTATGGGAAACGAACGTCTCAATTAAGGTGGACGAAATATCGAGGTACGCTCGAGATTGACAAACGACTGATTAATGAAGAGAATTTATCTGTACGAGGAATCGGGAAAATCGAGGAGTTCGGTCGACGAGGAAACTGCTAAATGATCCTCCAAGACGTAAAGTGGTGGAGATAAGTTTGGCTGATGGATAAGGGAGAGAATAAAACGAATTTCTTCGGGTTTTCGAGATAAGAATCGGAGGTGATACTCCCCGGTCTGTCGTTCGTGGGATCGGTATATATTATGAAATATTACTTTTACTACGTGAAGTTGTGGGTATTAGAATTCTCGTTCGATCAAACCCTTTTTCTTTTTTTTTAAACGGAAGAATAATATAAATTTAATCTCGTAACCTCTTTATCTCTCGTCGATTCGAATTATAATATATATCCTGAAAAGAAGTATAAAAATTAACGAAAAAAAGAAAAAAAAAAAAAGAAAAAGAAAAAGGAAAAATGCGCGTTTCAAGCTCGAACGATCGTGAAATCATTTTCTAAAACTATAACGACACGTTATCGGCATTCCAGCAAACGCGTTATCGATCTCATCTGCAATGCATGTCGGCCAATCGACCATTCATTTTCATCTGGACAGCCGCCACGATTCAACCGCCGGTTATTGTGTGCGGCGATCGGTTGAAAAGGCCCCCCTCCGATCTGACAACGCGTGTAATTTTCCACGCGCCATTGGATAATTATGAATTCCGTCCGATTGTTCAAGTATCGATAGTTAAACCGCGGCGTAACGGTGATTACGGGTTAACAGTATCCTTTCCACGTGAACACTACCGTCCTCCTGTCGTTTTAATCGTGCAATCGTGCCTCTTTACACGTGAGCCGAATCCGGTTCCTTCTCTCCCCCTCATCACCCTCCTCCTCCCCCCTCCCTTCGCGTAAGTCTCTCGTAATAGGCAGCTTTTAACGTTGGATAGACACGTTGTGGTGAAGGATAATAGTTTGAGGAAAATATTTTTGTCGTATCTGACGCGAGATAAACGATCGTCTAATTACGCTTTAAGTGTTAATTAATCGTAAGAAAACGGAGAAAAATTTGTTGCTTTCGCGGAATAATTTATATTACGTTCGTATTTTTACATTCCTCCTCTTCTTCTTTCTCTAATAGACACGTTGTGGAAAAGATAATTTTATTAGGGAATATTTTTCGTCGGATCTGACGCGATCGTTTAATTACGGTTTAAGCGTTAATCAATCGTAAGAAAAAAATTTGTTTCTTCGTGTAGAATAATTTATATTACATTCCTTTCGTTTTATTAGATCACTTTAACTCGAATCTCAACTTCAATAAATGTTATTCTCGACTCTATTTCCATTTCAATTATTCCAACATGTTCAATTACCACTCCAATATTCTTAATAATTCAAATTTCAATCATAATCTCAATTATTACTTTCACATTCGTTATTCCAATTTTCTCGACTCTATTTTCAATATTATAATTTCAATCCATTGCTGTTCTAATATCTTCAGCTCGAGAAGAAACATCGTCCAAAGTATCTTCGTCCTCCTTCTCCTGGTTAAGATAAAGAATCGACGAATAAACAATCGAAAGCGCGGAGGAGGCAGCACGATATTCGATCGCGTAGATCACCGATCATAATAAATCGCAGCGCGAAATCGGCCTGGATCGTAACAGATCGAGGGGGGGTACGACCGTTCGTCTGACCGGTTCGCAGGTCATACCGTGCCCGCCATTATCCGGCAGTCCGGTTAATTTATGAATGGATTATGAATGGACGGGGGTCCGAGAAGAGTCTGGGTCCGTGGGCCAAATGGAAAATCGGCTTAAACGGTGCTAGCTCGCCCCCGGAAGATAAATGATTCCACCTCTCGGCCGTAATGAGGCTTCCTTGTCGCACAATGCTTTTTGCTCGGCCGCCTCGTTCGCCACGCTGTGATTTATCCGGTGAAGTGTTCCGGTCGTGATAAAGGTGACTTCCTTTGGCGACGATTTGGCCCGTTTTTTTACCATGATCGATCGATCGAAAATCGAGGTTTGGAACTCGATTTGGTTTTCTTGAAGGAAGAAGTTTTGAATATTATCAATCAATTTGACTCTCGACGTCTCTTATTTTATGTCTATTTTATATCTCATATATCGCGTGCACTTTATTATTATATACACTCGATTTTATTTAGCAGTATGTTGTTAAAGAAAAACTTGGCTTGCTGTGAATATGAAATATTTATGGAGCTTAATGCATTTAGTGGAAAGATAAGTATATCTAGAATGATTGTCACTGAAAATAATACACCTATAATAATCTATTTCTTGAATAGTTATTGTAATATAAATTCCCATAATATTCCCATAATAATTCGAGCGATATTCTCGTCATCCACGTTTCGTCCGAAACTCAACACGGGGCAAGCTCATAGCGCAAGCAACGTTAAGTGCGCCAACTTCTCTTCCTTCGTTGCTTGTATACGTCCTTGTAACGCGGCCATGAAAGCCACGTTACACCACGATCGTCCGAATTAAGCGATCCCCTTGCTAGAGCCGGCGAAAGATCGTCATCGTGAAACACCATAAAATAACGACACGAAACGCTTTTAAAACGAAACGAATGCGCCGGCCTGTCCGTATTTATACGGGCAGCGTCCGGCGGATATGGCCTCGTATATGAGCCGCTATCGCAACCAACGGGGGATAATGGCGTTCATTCAACGCCGTGGACGGCTGTTTTAGGACGGTGCTAAGCATCGGTAATTATTTATCGGGACACGACTCTTCTCTCGAAACGAAACTGTCCTCGTCACTTTCCAACGCTGCCTCGTTCCAATGTCACCCTTTTAATTCCCCCCATTCTTCACCGTTTCGTCCCTGTTCAATCCGATAGATGGCCTACCATCGCTCGCCGTTATGGGGCCCGAGACCTCATACCCCTTGGATCTCGCCCGGGAAAAATCTCTCTACGATACGTGTATTGTTAGCACGTACTCAGGACACCGTGTTGTAGTTTAACTGATAAAGTTAAGGGATGGGTCTAACACGATAGGCGAGCGAGAAATTTATCGGCTGTTTAAAATCTTATGGCCGCTCAAGGCTGTTTCCACCACGATTGACTTAAAGGTTTTGTTTTGCCAACACTTCTTTTTAATGGAAAGTAAGAGGTAAGAGGTAAATCTTTCTTCGTTTTCCGCAATACCTTGCTATTTGTTTTCCTCTTTTGTATTCTTCTTTTTTTTTATCGTATATTATAGGATGATTATTAAATGTAAAATGATTCAATTCTCGGAAAGTGTTCTCCGTTCGATCAAATTATACTTTATTATACCCTCCACTCAAATTATCATCAACTTCATCCAAGCACCACACTTCGAGTTTCAAAACTTTTAAATAAGAAATACGAAACCCCTGATAATAATAAAAAAGAAAGAAAAATTCTGGACGAAATTAACCGAGTGAAAAAATGCGTACGAACGTCTTATCCATCGACGGTTGGCCCAAGGAGGGCCCCGGGATCAACGAAGTCACCATCAGCCGATGACGCCTGGTGATATCGCGCGGTACAATGTAGCTCGGCCCAGGCCGGCCTGTAATTTCATTTGTCGAGATCCTATCGGTTGAATTTATACGGTCGGCCGGTGAAAATACGTCGTGGAAACCGATAAAATGGTCGCCGGTATAATACGAGCATCGTGCCGCCGCCATAATAGAGCAGAGAAGACGTTTCGCCTCCCGCAAACGGCCATCACCCTCTTTCTCGCATCTCTATCGGTAATTATTTATCGACCGATCCTGAATGATGGTCACGTACGCGCGGTCCGCAGGGGCTCACGTTGCATTCGGTATTATTCGTTGCATTACAGGCAACGATACGATCCCTAAGTTGAAGAATTACTTACAAGAATTATTTTCGGATCGTGCATTCGTGCATTGTTGGTCGTGTGGTTCGTGTGAGATTTGGAGATCGTTTCTGTAATTATTAATCGTGATTTTTAGGTTAAGAAAAAGAAGATACGATATACGATGTAACGTAAGATCACGATTTAGAAGAAGAGAAAGAGCATCCAATAAAAAAATCTTACCGACTTAATCTTAATATTTAATCTTAAAATTAATCGTATGCAAATTTTATTTACGTTTTATTACTATAATGCAAGAGATTGTAACGCATTAATAATTGCTACTTTTCCCTACATTTCCACGAAATCCTGCGTTAATAAGTACAGCCAGTCACGAAAGTTTCCGCGTATCATCTTACAAAAAATTCCTAACCTAAAAATCCCCGTCTTGACGAAAATTTATCCATATCTCATCGTATACGTTCATGTAACAAATTATGAGCTAATATCACCACTTATCGCAACTCGTTAATCAAAATCGTTGCGGAATCTTGTGTAAAACTTCTGCAACCGATTGTACAATATCAGAGAACAAGCAACTTTTCAGTCCTCGTTTCCTCATTTTTCATCGAGAGATAGCCATCTTCCAACTTCGTTCTCACAAAGTGAACCAAGTTACATATTCCAGAAGCAACGTTTAAGTGGGGACCACCACTGAAGTTCCATTAAAGAAGTCCAGGTGCGTGGAAAGCGGCGCGCGAGTCGATTCGATTCGATTTATCGGCCGGCTCGTGGCGCGGACACGCGGCGAGTCGCATTGTTCCGCTGATTTCTCGAAGATCGTGGGTCGTGGACAAGCCATGCAACGGACAGGTTGATATCGCGTTAACGGTACCGTTGTATCGGTATCGAGAACCGCGCTAGAAGTAAATACTCTTGTCGAGATATTGGCGGCAACAAAGAACGTAATCGCGAACTTGGCAAGAAGGGGACGAAGATACCAGTTACCAGGCAGTTAGTGATGGCCAACGTTAGCGATGACATCCAACGAGTACTACTTAATAGATCTTGGGCTTCCTCGCGTTAAAGTTTTTCTTTTCTTTTTTTTTTTCTCCCTCCTCTTCCTTCTTTCTTCGTCGTCGTCGTCGTCTTCCGTTGGATCGAAACAGGATACTTGCCTGCGGGATACTTGTAAACGAGACAGGTCCCTAAAACGAAGAAAATTATCAACGCGAGATGTATTGATAATTTGTCTGTAAATTATCGATATGCGAATTGAAAATTCCTCTCGATCCGTTGGAGATGGAGGAAAAAAGTTGGAACAGTCTGAATAGTTACGTTGATGACTTTAGGGTACAGTTATGGTGACACCATTTCCCCCGTGGATGGATTATTGGAATTTTTATTTGGATTTATTTGGAAATTATCGATGAGTGGGTGTTAATTTTAGAACCGAAGAAACCTCTTTATTGGAACATAATGCGTGCACCGTGGAAGGAGTAATTCCTCTTCCTGATCAGACACGTCCCAGCCATTTATGGCATGGGATGAGATGGTTGCTGAAATGGTGATCTTGAAAATTGAATGTTTTGCTGATAGGATAAACGGCGTATACTTCGAAATATTATAATAATTTCATAAATTGGAAAATTTCTTTACAAAATTAAGTGGATTAAAATTCCAGACCTGTAATCTTTAACACGTTTACTCTATTTATTAAAGATTAAAAATACTTTATAAAATGAAACTCCTGATATATTCATTTATACCAAATAAAAAAACGTTTTAATATTTTTAAACAACGTCGGTGTATGTCCTGTGCGACGAGAAAATACAATAGCGTAATACAAATTACTTCGTATTTAAAATAATCACGTGTCGAAGGAAACGCATTTCCCGCCTGCGAGCTATCGATCGTGGCAAAGTCAAGGACGGCAGACTGGCCGAACCGACATGACTCGTTCCAATAACCCAAGCGCGCGTCGTCGTTTACGAGCGTACGGCTCTTTGTGCAGGCTGATTTCCCGATGCACCAGAAGGCGGCGCCGATAGATGCAACGGTGAGCGCCTACCTACCAGTCGACAAGTCGGGGACCCATTGGCCACCGCAATGACCAATCATCATTTGACATTCTTTCACCTTGCTCGTAGCGTGCGGTAACCCACACTGAACGCAACTGCAACGCTGCCTCCACTGTCGTCGTCTGAGAAGAAGAGACACAGTCTACTTGCGCGCCCAATAGCAGAATGCGCGCGCAGCCTCGTGCTTAGAGCGTTGATAACCCCGTAGGGCGTCCGTGATTTAACCTCGATGGACCCCGTAGACCGAGGCACGTCGATTCGAAACGACAGAATAGAGTTTCGACGCATTCTTTAACAATAGTTCACAATCTTATTTATTTATTTATATCGAGAGATATTCTTATTGAACGTTTTCTTTCTTTCTTTCTTTCTTTTTTTTTTTTTGAAGGAAAATTTAATTAGAAGAAATTGAAATTCTGTGTAGAATGATTCGAAATTTCTTAAGTTCTTAATTTTTTAGATTAGAAGATTTTTACTAAGATTCTAGACAGTTAGATAGTATTTATATGCTTTATTAGAATTTTACATCCTTGGATCCTTGGATTTAATTAAGGAAATGAAACATTTGAGACATTGAAAGAGATTGAAATTTTGAGAGAAATTCCTCGATAAGTTTCGGTATTAAGATTGTGATTTAGAGAGAAATAAGTTGTTTTAGTATCGATATACGATATTCAGATGCCATGGATTCCCGTAATATAAACAGATTTCCCGTAATACGGTATGCATGGGTGTGTCCCTTTCCATTTCGCGAAGCCGAACGCGCGCGAGTGCCTTTCGCCAACGCGTTTGCACGCAACTCGAGGAATGTCGTGCTGATCTCCTTCTCGTCGATCCGCGATACGTTGGACCGCGGAATTTCCATTGATCCTTATTGACCGGGAATCGTTTCGATCTCTAAATCAACTTTTCAACACCTCGGCCATTTAAAACTGGAAATTCAGCAAATATTTTCATTCTACGTATTTTTAATTTATCGCTTATTATAATCGTTAGGCAATTATGCAGCTTCTTGACTGGGGGGCTTGGCGCATAACTCGTAAAATAGCTCATCACCTAACTATTGAACGTTATGCAATCTTCGTTCACTGACTTATTAATAAACCATCGCGCTGCCTCCATTCATAAATTTTTCCAGCTGTAAAACTTACTTGCAAGATAATTAGATATAATTAGATAATCAAGCCACAAACCAATGACAAAAATAATTACATCAATTCTAGTAATTATGATAAATTGTAACACAATTATCATAATAAATATAGATATTAAATATTTTACTAAAAAATTTATTCATTTCAAAAATTAAAAAATTCCTCTTCCTTGATTTCATTCAGAAATCATTTTTCCAATTATCCGTATGCAGATACTTTTGACTCAATTATTTCTATAATCCTTATATATCTCAATCCTTATCGATCCATCATTGAATTAAGTTTACATACTTGACTTAATAAATTATTTTACATATCTCTCGATCGAAACCTCGTCGAACTTTTTTTTTATTCCCTCCATCCAACTCCAATTCCACAAATCCCCATAACTTCTTACACCATCAACTTTTAATCTGCTCGACCGGCCTCCGAATAAACACCAGCATGGATACAAGCTTTCAGCATGCTTAGAATACTTGTCAATCGTCACAGGCGGAGCATACTCGCGCGACAAGCTCGTTCTCCTCGTGATCTTGAATGCTGGCTTGAATCGGACACGAGAGAGGGCTTAGGGCACCAGGGACAACCGAGGGTTGTTGACTCTCTCTCCTCCTCGCTTACACGCTTGACGGAAAAACGTCAGCTTAGGCATTCAACGTCAGCTGCGACCGATTCCGCGGTAGCACACGCCAGACCAGTTCAGCGAATTGAGTAGCTCCACTTGCCATATCCTGCCACGTCCTGCAGACATTTTCCTACCTATTACGGCTCGGCCGGATCGGCCTCGGGCAAAGAACTGTTCAATGAAATTCTCCTGCTCGATCTGCCCGCGCCTGATCGCCGCCGACTATTCCGCTTCCGTCCACACATGGCGACCAACGATCAACCATCCAACGATTATTTGAATAATTCTCGTTTCGAGATTCACTTATTCGATGTTACACGAAGTTTATGCAAATATTTTTCAACAGATGGATCTTATATGTATTGTGTATATAATCTTAATAGTTGATTCACGTTATCGATTATTAAACGCGCTCCGATTTTGGATTTTGTAAAATAAAATAAAATAACTCGATTTTTAAGTACGGATAGGTGCATGGATATATGGTTTCGTGGAAGAGGGTCTACGACAGATGCTGACGGCAGGTGAAAGGTTTCTATGAGGCTGTGTCGAAATGTTAGGGGAGCGTTCTATTGTATGCAACGCGGAAGGGGTTACTCTTCTGTAAGAAAGGTTTGTACGTACGCAATGCTTTTGGAATAAAGCGTGTGTATAAAGATATAACATACACTTCGACATAATTACTGTTTCTTTTGTTTCTTGTTAAGATGATAAGACAAGGATGCGTCTTCCCAAAAATTTAAATACAATGTATCCATATACATAAACGATGAATTAATCCATATACATATACATATATTTTCAAACATTCTTCTATCGCATATCCATCTTCCATTCATTATCATAATTCAATCAGACTGTTTGTTTGTCACGACCGAAGTAAATTATGTTCTTTATTAAGTATCTCTGAATGATCGTTTTACAAATTTACATTTTACACCAAAAATATCCATAAAGATCCAGATACCCCTATCTATGAATCTACAGAAAATAAAGAGATGTTTAGATCCCTATCTCGTTTCCATCTTATCCATCGACCCACGAGTGGGAGGAATAATTGCCTGGCTTCTGAATAATTGATAACATTTTCTCGTGCAACGATTCCAATCAATTTCTCACGCTATATTTTCGTCGTGGTCCACTAGCCACGATTATTAACCAGTGGATTAGAAAGTGTTTTCGTTCCCTCTCTCTATCTCTCTCTCTCTCTTCTCGAAATCAACGATTATCTCGGGTAAACGATCTTCCAACACGATTCGCTAAGAATGGAGGGATCTCCGGAGGCGATGAGTAATTCCCCAAGGGGGCTGTTTTGCGGTGGACAGCCATACCCGGGCGAAAATTATACAAACTCGATCTTGTTGCCCATCGACGCGACTCTTGAAACGTCCATTCCAGGTGCGGTTGATGCGTTTTCCTATGAATTTCGTTTCGTTCGAAGACGGTAGACGGATTTACACGTGTAAAAGGAGAGATCTCGACAAATTAAGCTCGGTAAACACCTTAAGAGTAGACATTATTCTGCAATCGAAAGCCTGCAGCAGCACGCCCCTGGTTTCTTGCCTGCGTTTCCTTTATTGCGAAATTCTCTCTCAGGTTACAACAGAGTTATTTTCTTTAACTTGCGATTCAATATTTGTTACCGGTCATAAACTCATAAACATCGGCACGTTTAACTTTCTATCCATAGCTTCTGATTTTCCAGAAATTTAGATTCAAGTAAGGAAGGAAGGAGAGGACGTTTCTTCTTTTTTCTCTACATACTTTGTTATAAATAATTATTTATTTCGAGGCATCATTGAGGTATAGTATTCGTCCAAAATATACGTAACGAAGATTTTCTTGCAAGGTTAGAATCCACGAGAATTCCAGTCGGATTGAAATTTGTCGTGAACGCTCCCGCGATCATAGCGTAGGCTATGATCGTCATGGTTGACTCGGCCATGGCGTGAAAAATAGGCATCGCCTAGCGAAGGTCGGCCAGAATCAGCCTGTATTTCCATTCAATCGATTCGCCAGCTCGACCTTTTCCATTGACGTCGTATCTCGGCCGCACAATGGAAAAATCGCGATAATGAACGGTGGAGACGCGATAAATGGCGCTTGGCCGCAATAAATGTCGCGAGATTGATAAGGGTGATTGCTTTAAACGATAGTTGAATCGACGCGAGACGGGCAAATCTCTCTGTTCTGTAAAATATTAAAAATAACGTTACGCACACGAAGGAAAATATTAATGGGGCAACGAATGATACGAATTCTTTTTCTTTTTCTTTTTTCAACTTCACCTGATCGCTACAATTTTTCGAATATATGCAGAAATGGGATCGGTAATAAATTTTGTCTAATTTGGGTTGGGGAGGGGAGGTTAAAAAAACGAGTGGGTCGGAACTTTTATCAAGCGTAAGTGAAAAAAGGCGAGCGAGAGGTCTCAAGGACCCTTCTAGTAGCAAAGGGAGGTATCCCATTGGCGTAGACTCTTTCAAATTTTCTCGATCCCCTTACTTGTCCTGTTCTTACCTTCCGTTTCAAGAAGAAGTAATTTGACAAATCGATTGGCTACGTTTAATCACAATTTCACGTAATAATAAAATACAACAATTGGCAAAAGAGTAATCTACTTCTCCCTTCGTCCGGTTTTCTTCCTTCGCTTTTTTCCACATCCTGTATGCTTTTTGCCTTGATCCTCGCCTCTTTTGCCTTGCCTTTCCTTTTCCGATTCAATTTCGCGCATTTTTTCCAAGAGATACGTGGTAATGATATTAAAAGGAGCAACAGCTTGACATTGGCATCATGCAATAATGCTGGGTGTATTGACTGTTCGAATGTCCGTTCGTTTTCTTCTTCTTCTATTTTCCATATCCACGAGGAACAGGTGTACCGTCCATTTTTCTCGAGATTTTCACGCTCAAGGCCGGACGAAGATCGCGTTGCCTCAGGTCGTTGAACCATTTTCCACGTAACGTCGTAAGTAAGTACAGAGATAAATATAACTTTTCCCCGCATACTTCCCCATGGATTACAGAAAAATTAGAAAATATCGTCAACTTCGTATCGAATAATAAATTGAAAATCTTCTCGAAAGGAACAATAACGATTTCTCTTGTTTCCTCTTGTCAACGATCTTGTCGAAGAAGAAAATATACAAAATTTCTACAAAGAAAAAGAAAAACGACGAGTTGGAAAAATTTCTAAGAAAAATAATGAACGTATCTGAACGGTTTCCAGATCGAAGGGAATTTCCTCTCCGTGGAGGAAAGGCGCCCTTGGTGGCTGTGTTTGCGAGAGGTGTGCGTGCTCTTCCTTTCTCCGCGTCTCTGCACCTCGAAAAGTCGCAGGAAGGCCGCCGGCAGGGAAGAAGACAGGGCGTGGTCGCGATCTCCCGCGCCGCGAAACGCGTTTATTTGATCGAGAAATTTCTCCCTACCCCCTCCTTCCCTCCCAGCGGATCACCCATTCCCTCTTCCATCCTTCTTCCGCCACCCTTCCTGCACACCTCTGCGTGCCTCCTCTCCTCCTCTTCCTCTCGCGTCCTTCGCTTCTTCTTTCTTTTACCGTATAATATCCCTTTCCTTCTCCTTCCCTTCCCGTACGTACCATGTTTCCACGTCTCTCTTTCACTCCCTTTCGACTCGATCTCCCTTTCTTTTTTTTTTCCCTTCTTCCTCCCTGTCGTTCTTCCTCGTTCGTCTTCGAACGTTCGAACGGGAGACGTTCCCCTCTCCTCTTTTTCCTTTTCCTTTTCTTTTTCTTCTTTTTTCCTCCGTTTTAACCAGCTAGGAACGCCGATGCGTGTGCGTCGAGTTCTATCGAGAGGCGCGTCACGCGCATGAGACTCGAAGCATGGACGCGAGAAAGAGGAGATTGCGAGGAGATTCAGCGGGAAGAATGGGTGACGGGGGTGAGAAGGTATCATCTAGGAAATATGGTGGATGGAGAGGAATGATGTGACCTTTCGAGTTTTCTCATTTTCATTTGGATTATTATATTAAATATTGTCCGTGATATTATTCTAACGAGAAGTTGATAAAAAATGATTGAGATCTGGATAATTAGAAATAACAAGTTCTGTCATTTAAGATATTTTTTTCTTTTTCTTCTTTGTAACGAGCTCTTCGATCAATTAGACGTTTAAACTTAAACAAAGATCTTTTGATAAATCTTGTTTCGATCCTGCATCCTGTGCATCGATGCTTCTTATTGAACCCGTAGCCATGAAAATGGTCGTCTAACTACCGTTTTCCTCGTTAGTGGTCAAGCAGGCGGTAGTTTCTATCGATCGTCTTAATGTAGATTAATTTCATCCCCGGAGGCGAATTATTTGCCCGGCATTGGCGCCGCATCCGCCACGCCCTGTAATTACACCGCCACTACTCGTAAGGCGGTCCGCGCAGCATTCGCGTTAAAAAACTCACCGACGACGTCCCTCCCCAATTAAACCGGAACATCCGGCGAGTTGGCTTGCTGTTACGTGAAACGAGTTCATCGTTACAAACGTCGAAAAAAAAAAGAAAAAGGGTCATTTACCTTTTATCCCGTTTTTATTTATGCGTACTCGATAGCAAGCCAATAGCAATTTAATTAATTTTTCGAGATTTCTTATATATATATATACATCTCGTCGAGAGATCGATGAAAATTCTCGGCAATAAATATTTATTTAATCACCGTCTCTTAAATGTTTCGAGACGTGGTAATTTTTACTTTCTGTTCTTGACGTGACACAGTGATGGACAAAAGTTTCGAATCACTTTTTCAATTATACGTACGTATAGAATCTTCTTATTTTGCTTATATTGATAAGTTTTATGGAAATAAATGTTTTTTATATCTCTTTCATCGATTTATTGAAATTTGCGAAACACATTTATTCACGATTCCCAATTTTTGATCTAAAAATGATAAATAATGTTAGGAATATAGTTGCTTTTAAACAAACATTCGACTATCCAATGATCTAAATTACGATCATCGCTTCGTTAAATCCATTATAAGAAGAATTTTATAACCGCGCGAATGTGAACACGCCTTTATCCCAGCCGATCTCAAAACGATGCAAACGAAATTGGAACGGTTGCATGCAGCGGATCGCGTTACTCTCGTCAAACAGCAATTAGCCAGACTGTTTTCAAGGGGAAGTCAATGTGTTGGATAGTATTGGACGATCGAGAGTATTGTGACATTGTGAATCCATTATTCGAACACGATACGCCACATCGAACGCTAAAAGAATAATTAAAGGTTAAATTAATTAATTCTGTTTTAAATTCTAAACTTTCAAAACTCCAAATTTCAACGCTTCGAAAGTTCAAAATTTCTTTGATCCAGAATTCCAAAACACGAAAATATATTTTGAAGCTTAAAACAAAGTTTAAAAATTTAAAAATTCTACAATTTCAAAATTCTATTCCAAAGTTTCTGTTTCAAAATTATACGTTGATCAATTGACAAATAACATCGATCAATAATCGTTGATTTTCCACAGATACAGTTCTCTTTGGGAGAGAGAAAGAGAAAGAGAGAGAATGAAAGATCTCGAGACGTACGATTCCGGGTCTCGTACGGTAGCACGGCCTTGAAGAGATCCCAGGTTACGATACGTCTGTTGGAAATCGAGGTCGTTTTTGAGATCGACCGGATCCAGACTCATGAATGTATCGTGAACCGATCGACAGATTCATACTCGCAGACGAATTGAGCCACTTGTTTATTTTAAATGGGATTTATTCTTGTTTTTTTCATCATGATTTCTAAAAACCGATCTACTAAAAAGTTGTCTGAGAATTACAAGTAAGAGTGACATTTAAAATGCAAAACGTTAAAAGAATTTTTCCTCGTCGAATAATTTTTAAAATTCGTTCGTTTGTTCGTTTTTCTGTACGAATTCGATGTTTTCGATATCGTTTCTTTTTTTTGTGTGTGTGTTTTTACGAAAACTTTTACAAATCGATCTCTTTTTCCGTTCCTAAAACAAAAGGAGAATTTTCGTTGATCGAACATGACAGTAAAGAAAGGCTGCCGGCGAATTTCGTTCGTTCCCTTAAAAGCCAGCCTCCTCGGATCATTATCACAACCGAGGACAGCTGACCTTCGAGTTTTTATGTTCGCGGATTATATTATAGCGCTTCTCACGTTTCTCGATACGCAGCCTGGAAAGAACTACCTGCCCGAGGCCATCCCCTCGATTACATGTACACGGTGTCCCGTCCGAAATGTTTTCCATGTTTCTCTTACTCCATAAAAATCGTGTTTTCCAAATAGTTACGACACAATTTTAGAAAAACTGCTATCTTTACTTCGACATCAGATTCAAAAATATTTCTTCACGACGTTCATTTTCTTTTTTTTTTAAACCAAATGTGAGAAACAATAATAAAAGAAACAAAGAAATGACGAAAATAGAAAATTAGGGTATGCACAGAATACAAAAAGATAATTTTAACTTTAAAAATTCGATCCTATTTACAAAATTTCCCAATTATTAATTTAATTCTTACGAAAAAATAATACTATAATTTAGATTAAATATCTCTTCGAAAATGTGTACCCTCTCGATAACGATGTAACAACGTTTCTTTCGGAAAGTATCCGAATTAAAGAACAACCTCCAAAAGAGGTCTTAAAAAGAGAAAAAGAAAAATCCCATATCCCTATAAATTCAACCACCCTTTGAAACGAATCTAACCGAATCCGGGCGAACGAATTTTACTCGCTCGTCAACTTATTTTATCATTTCCGCGCCGGGGGATTCGGCGTATACACACACACACACACACACACACACACACACACACATGTACACTCCCTACAAGCAGGCAATATTAATCGCGATAATCCAGCCGCCGGTTACCGCAATAACGAAGCCTGTTTATAGACGAGAGAGAGAGAGGAGGACTGGTCCCCAACTGGCATACGCCATATTGTAACCCCGAATTACTGTAAACGCTTTAATTCCCCGCGAAGCGAGGCGAAAACGCGCCGGTTCCGTCCGCTTAATTACCGATTCCCGCGCATCGTCTTGTATCCGATTACCGTCGTTTCGATTCGAGCGAAAGAACGCACGAGTTTCGAGGGCGTGCGTAAAGTCGCGTGACGTCCCGGATAAAAATGTGCTAACGATAATCCGCCTCGATCGCTTCTTTTCGGAAGAATCGAGAGATCATGGTTTAGGTAGGAGAAAAGAAGGGAAAGAAAAGAGAGAGAGAGATGCTGGTTATCTTAAAATGCGAGGAGTACGATTCTGGGAAATGTTTCGGTGCATTAAGTTTGGCCATCGTTGAATCGCGTCTGTTTGCGCAAATCCTTTTGCGCAATCGCGTTGAAAGATAGGAAGGAGTGGGAGAAACAGTAGCGTGGTGGGGATCGCGCTACTGCGACGTTAAATGGCTAATTGATTCGATGCTAACTTTAGGAAGAGAAATGTTAAAGTTTTCTTTCTAACAACTTCAAAGGGGAAAAGGAAAAAACGAGATATGATTTTGGCAAACGTTTCTGGCAAATTAATATTATAGATATTGAATTCTCTGTCTAAGATTTATTAAAATTTGAAATTGAAATCGTTTGATCTAGTGGACTGTATTGAATGAAAGAAGTAAAATGAAAGAGGAGGGTCAGAACGAGAGAGGCAGACGGAGAGAAAGAAAGAGAGAGCAGTGAAGACAGAGGAAGAGAGGGGAAAGAGAAGGCCGTGAAAACGATGTCAGCACGTTCGAGGAGACAAACGAGGGCGGGAACAGTGAAAGAGTTTAACCAGCTTCGGTTTTCTCCTCGGACCGTGCGATCGCGATCTCCTCCTCGATCTGCAGCCGGTGGCTGGACACAGAATAAAACAATAAAAAAATATATATTCACGGGCGAACTCGCACGGACGATTTTTGCATTGAGTGTCCCGAGTCGAGGCAGTCGTTCTGGTTCCCAGAATGCATCCCTTTGTGTCTCGACTCGGGGTACGAGGGCCTCATTGTGTTTAACTTTCCGTTGCCCCGTTTTATGTAAATTGAAAATTATGAAGAGAAGATCTTAATTCCTCTCCACAAAAACATGTTACAATCTGATAACAGAGAATAATAATAAATAATTTCCTAACCTATACTACTTTAACCAAATTAATTAAACAGACCGGTCTATATATTTACCAAAAAAAAAAATTACATAATCGAGCAAAGAGAAATCCAATCACACAAAATTAAATCCAATCTGCCATCGAAGTACCATTCCATCCATCTTCCACAGGAGAAAGTTTCAAAGCTTCGATCCGTGCATCGTGCTCGTGCAAGATGTACGCGCGTAACTTTGATCCCCGCCATTGAAAAAAATAATCGCGGTGGCGTGGCCATTGTGAGGCGGTGGAAGAAAGCGAACGCGCGGTGGATGATTCCTCTTTCCTCGAAGCGCGCGGAATATACACGTACGAGGGATAAGCGTGCACGTATCGCATCGAATTTCACATGGCGTTTGCGGTTCCTACGGGAATGGATACCCCGGTTATGGGTTACGGTTACGAGCGCGGCCGACTCCGCAACTCCGAGACGCGGCGAATTCATTTGAACGATGGGAATTACCCCGGTTGAAATAGGGATGAAGGAAAGGGGAATCTCGCGGAATTTCGAAATTATCGCGATACCTTCGTTCCGTGACTGATGGCCACTCTTATATCTCAATCAACACCGAGTTGACTTGGAACAGTTGAGTTTCGTTTGCCGAGCTTTAATGATCATTATCGTTGGACGTATTATTATCGTTTAATGGTGGGAATTAAGCGTCGTTTCATGGCCGTGGAATCGTAAAAGATGATTATCCAAAGTTCCAAAAACTTCGAAGTTTCGAAAAGTCAGAGTTTAAGAAAAAAAAAGTTCCAAACTTCCAGAGAGAACACCGATTAATTTTAAAATTCCAAATTTCAAATTTTCATTCCCACGAGAAACGAAAAAAAAAAAGAAAAAGAAAACTTCAAAAACCGTTGCGTCGTTTTGCAACGCTCGAAAATATCGAAACACGAAGAAACGGTGTTAAAATCAAGCATCGAGTCATTAATACTCGAATAGAAACGGCTAGTACTAGTACTCGCCTCGCACGTGACGACCTCGACGCGTGGGCCGTTCATAGGAACACGAGCGTATTTATAATACATGTATCTATCCGGCGTGTCGCAGCTGCAGCTGCCGCAAGCGCGTAGGATTCGTGAGAGTACATAAACCGTGACAACGTCCGTTTCTTCGGCGCAGACCCACGCTGTTTTACCCTTCCTCGGCCGCGGCACGCCGCGCGTAACGCGAGATTTCTCGTGGAACCCGCTCGCGTACATACGTGTAACGCGCTTGTCCCTATCAACGAGTAAGTAATTACTCACGATGAACCGTCTCTCCCTTTCTCTCTCTGGCGAAAGGGAAGATGGACGAAGAGGGGAAGACGTGGAAGGCGCGCAAGCCGATCCCCGATCACGCAAAATTGCCAGATAAATTGGCTCGGATGTAATCGGAAACTTAATGGCCGCGATTAACCCCTCGACGAGCAAATTGTGGCTTAGACTTGTGACGAGATGCTCGATTTTGTTTAGAAAAAAAAAAAAGATCAAGATGGTGTTTCTTAGTTTTCTTTCTATTCTTCCTTTTTTTTTTTCTTTCTATTTCTTTTATTCTTCTCGCGATTCTTCGATGCGAGATGTTTGAAATGTCGATTTTAATAATAGTTTCGTGAAGGATTCCGAGAAAAAAAGAAAGAAAGCGTGAAGATTACGCGTTTTGATTGAGAATCGATTGGTGAATTGTTGATTGTTTGAATCGAAGGTATAGTTAAGAAGGATTTTAATTTTTAATAAACGAGGTTTTCGAAATCGGATCGATGCGAGGAGTAATCGATTGCAGGGACCTGTATTATCGGGTAGAAAGATATTTTATCAAACGATAAAATTAATATCGATAATTTATAATATCGTAAAGTTTGTTTAAACAAAATTTTGGAGATTATTTCTGCTGTTTTTTAATTAAAAAGAGAAAAAATTAATAAAGAAAAGAAAAATAAGAAAAAGTTAATAAATAAAAGTAAAAAAAGTATTTAAAAATTAATGAAATTATGTGAAATATATATTTTTAATGAAAATATTACGTACTGTGATTTCTACTTTTTGTCTAATTTACAAAAACACGCATCATGAATTCCGAATTTTTCCAGATTAGCCTGATGGCGCCATCTACCAGAAAGCTATCCACTTTCCAAGACTCAATCGGAAATTCACCCTCGAAAAAACCTTCCACAATTCTCCTAATATCAATCTAAACAAAAATTCAAATTTATTGATTTTAATCCCATTAAAATTTCACAAAATTAAAAATCGAATACCAAATGATTTAAATTATATAATTAACAAGTTTCGATCAAAATAAAAAAAAAACTTATTTCGCATTCAAGAATTGCACGCAAGGAAGGAATCAAAGCGTTCATTTGCTTAAGTAAGTAAGGTTTTGCAAATTAATTCAGCCACCCCGCTGTGAAATGGAAAAATTCATCAGACGCCTCGGAATTATACAGTCGCGACGGTCCCCGAGGTGAAACGCATTAATCGAAGGAAGTCCTGCAGCGAGAACATCCGAGAAGAAAGGCGACCCGGGATCCTTATTGACATTTTTTCGCGAAAACACACGTTTCTGGATAGCCGAGGGGACAAGAAGAAGGCCGACAATGGCATCGAACACCCGAAGAGGATCGAAACGAGCGTGGCATTCAACGACCCTTTTCCCTAAATGGTCACGAGACTGATGGTACCAGTAAGGGCATGACGCGAGTTACGCCGCTTCCATTCGATGGAATCGCCATCGGATCGGCATAACAATCGATTTTTGCGTAATGGAAAAAAAAAGAAAAAGAAGAGGAACAACTATTTTTGCCTTTGAAATTTAAATTTATGAAGAAAGGAGAATAGAAGAAAAAAAATTATAAATACTTACCTGTCTACTTTTTCTTCTTCCAAGTAGAATGTAAGAAATTTATATTCGTTATATGCTTTCGTTCGTGTGTATGAGTATAATCTTTAGATCCTAGAATAATTATTGAACTTTTTCTTTCTTTTTTTTTTTTTCTTTTATAGAAACTTTTATAAACTTAGTCGAATACGATGCAAGTGTTGATCTGTGATTCGTACAGATGGCGTCTTTGGTAATGTAGAGTTCGTTCGTTCTTAGATCGTGACGCATTAGAATAATCAGAAATTCACAATAGATATTAATTTAAGAAAATCACAAATACGGTATAGAACAACACCTGGAAACTTAATTATTTGAAAAATATGTTTGAGCAATTGTTTCGTAGGATTGAACTCGAATTGCAAGCATCGATATGACCGCGAATAAATTCCAGAAACGATTCTTAGAAAAAAAGAAAACACTTTAAAAAGTTTATATTTAAATTTAAATACAATCACACTTGAATTGTGTCGAACATAAAAGAACAACAGAAATGTTTCTAAACCCGATGAAAAAAGAGAAATGTACTTAATATATTTGTCCATACTCGTCGATCCTTTCGATTCGAGACCCAACCCTTCGAAATTCGAATGAACGGACAATTAAAATACAGATAATCGTTAACACTCGAAGACCAGGCAACCAGTTCAATATTTTCACCAGTTTATTAACCCTCACATTTCCATCCCTCTCTTATTGCCTATTGTTCCGTTGTTTGTTCCGCCAATTGACGAGCCGAAAAAAGCAGGGAGGAGAACTTCCAGGCGAAAACGTTCGGGATAAAAAACTCAGAGGTGTGTTCGACCGACTCGATATCTCGAATCGACGAAAAATTATAATTTATGATCATTGTGCGGCAACGAAAAGGTTCCGCGTGGATGTGTATGTGTGTGTATGTATATGTGTGTGTACAAATATTGTCGTTCATGGATGATACAAAAAGAAATCGCGAATCGCATCGAACGACGATTTTTTTTTTTTTCATCATCTTCTTCTTCTCCTTCTTCGTTTTATAAAAGGGATGTCGGAAGTAAGAAGCAGGGGATCGAAGGTTCAGAAAAATTGTGCGTTTATTAGAGAAGATGACGCTCGATCAATTTTCATCCTAAAATTCACTTTCTTCTTTCAATCAAATCGGTTTCTCCACGCGTACCTAACCCTCGCGTCATTCTTTTCTACCCCGCCCCCCTTCCTTCTATTTAAAAGTGTCTTCTTTAATTATATATTTCTCATTGCTTCTTCTATCTCTATTTTTTTCTTCTTTTTTCCTTTTTTTTTTTTTTAGTATTTAAATAATACTTCTTTTACAACTAAAATGAAAAAAATAATAAGTTAGATCGTATATACAGATGTATTTAAAAAAAAAAAAAAAAAGAAGGAAGAAAAGTGTGTCGATAATTACTTTTTTTTCTTGTCAAATAAAATTTCGATGAGAAAATTTCAGTTGAAATTTTTATGGGACAAAGAGGGATCGGTTTCGTTATTTTCGTTCGAACGAGGGTGGAAAGCAACGAGACGAGGGTTGAAAAGTGTTTCCTTTTGTAAAGCTCGATCGCGAATGATGTCTTCTCGCATGGAACTGGATATGGAATAACGGATAAAAAAAAAAAATCGTTCGATATTTCGTCTCTCTTTCTCACCGAAGAAACGCTCACTCCCTCCCACTCTCTCCCACCCTTTCTCTCCCCCTCGCGCGTGATTCGCACCCTGCACCTCATCTACGATGCCGGACATATGTAGCACGTGTACGTTTTGTGTGATTTCATATATATTTTATAATATATATATATATATATTTTTTTGTTTTGCTTTCCTTTTTTTTATATTCATATATATATATCATGTATATTCATATATTCGCATGTATAATTAGTTTGATCCTCCTCCTCCTCCTCCTCCTCATCGTCATCGTGTTTACTATCTAGAATATTATCTACAGGGCAGTAGCCAACCGCTGTGACTGACTGTGCGAGCTTTAATATTATTTTTCATCGCTTTTTTTTTCTTTTTTTTTTTTTACTTCGTTTCTTTCCTTTTCTTTTTCTCCTTCTGCAATCCCACTCGCGACGATTTGCCTTTTCCCGAAGAAGCGTCGCCGATCGAAGAATAAAATTTCGAGCGATTTTTTTCTTTTTCTTATTATGGCGCAGCCACGTGGCCAGGGACGTAATATTTCAAAATCTTGTTTTGTAGGGTTTTTGTAGGAGCTGTAAAAAAAAAAAATTTGTGGAACGAAGAAAATGGTATAGTATAGTATAAATAAAAGTCTCAAGATAAAGAAGTGTAGACTCAGATTTTTAATTGTTTTTTTTTTCTTTTCTTTTCTTTTTTTTTTAAGCGTTTTCTTTTTTTTTTTTTTCTTTTTCTTTTTTTTCGTAAGGTCAGGGAGATGAAACAGTGCGAACACAGAGGAACGTGACTGCAGTTCAGGTGTCCATCGGTTTTATTTACTCGTTGAATGGGTAAAATTGTGCGGTTCACGAGAGATGTGGAACCCTGGTCACGTGTCTGTTCGTGTGCGTGTGTTCGAGCGCGTGTCTCTCGTGCGAGGCACGCATTAAATTCGGTTCGTTTCCGCTTCGCAGTTCCACTCGTTCCTCCGTTTTGTATATTTTCCTCCATTTCGAGCGCGCCGCTGTGTGAGATCCGTCGAGATGAGATCAACTTTTTTTTTTGAACCCCCCTGAACGTTCGACCGTGTAAATGCAATAACAATCTTAACGTCCGCATTAAGTACGCCACGATGATAACGAATTGCGAGTGTGTAAAAAAAATTTCGATCGTCTACACCGTCGAACGAGTCTCTAACGAAACTTAAACTTTCGCGCCTTAACAACATAGATGTCGCGACACGTTCTTTCTGCAGAATTGCTTTACAGAAAAAAAAAAAAGAAGAAAGAAAGAGATACATATTGAAAATTAAAATTCTCTTTTTTACGAGGAAAGAAATCGAATTAAAGTCGATTTCTTCGCGATTAATGGAATTCAAAGAAATGTCACGTGACGCGACATCTTGTTTCCAGCGCGTGCATCGACAAAATGGCGAACGGCATTCCAAATGATACGAACTCGCGTTTTCCGAATCGAAAACTTTCCCGCTTAGGCCTTTTTCTTTCATCGACGCCATCGTCTTCGAGCGATGCTGACTAGACTCACTTTTCCTCCTTCTATTCGTCGTTTCCTCTTCTTCTTTTTTTTTTCTTGGTCGTCGAGGTAATCGAGGCGTGTTTAACTCGTGGTATGTCTCGCTGGCAGTAACTCATGGCGCACGCTGTTTTGGGGACGACGAGCTCCTTTGTTTTATTGGGATGGCGGCCATCTTGGCGAATAGATCCACGCGAAATAGAAATAAAAACGGAGTGTGTTTTCGCATCTTTTGGGAAGATCGTCGAGAATCCCTATCTTATCCTCGCATGTTTTTACACAACCAGAGAGAAATATAAAGATATTTTCCACTCGTAAGTGATGTGTGGATCGATCGATCGTAATAAATGGCGGTCGATTTGGTTGGATCTTTGGCTGCGTTTTGAGCATAACGATGTGCGATCTACAAAACTCTCGCGCACGAAGATCTAAGAGATTTTTTTTTTTTTTTACATATTCACTGTCCGCTTATCGAAGATTTCACGTTCACGAGTGTGTAAAGCGGAGAAAATTGATGGGACGTCGGAGCGCGAGAGGTCGAATTAATTGAATTTCCGTTGTTAATTGGATTGTCGAGGCGCGTACCCGTCTGGATCGATCTCGAATCGCTAATGCGACGTGATGTATTTAAAGAAACATCGATAAAAAACGAGGAAGAATATTCGAAGAATTGGTGTCGAGGGTGGTGTAGAATGCATTAGCGATTCAAGGTCTAGTACATCGATTTGACAAACAAATTTGTGAACCTGCTTACGTTTTATGTCCGCTATTATGACGCTATTGCGATGGTAATAAAATACTTCACAACGCCTCCATAATTGAAATATGCTTTAACAACCTTCGATATTTCGCCGAGCTCACGTTCTAAAGACACACTTTTCCGGCCACGATCTATTTCTCGAACAACGTATCCTCGAACGTAGTGTTCCACCAAAGAGGCTATCTTCTACGATTCACTCGTTAATAAATTTAATACAATCTGTTCGTGGTCCCGTTGCGGAAATCTCGATTGTGACGAAACGAACGAATCGTCCGCATTATATTATACATTCCCTTGTCACGTTACGAATAAGACCAGCTGAAATAAACGCGTCACTCCTTTCCCTCCATTCCGGAAAATACGATCTCTGCCTCCATTTTCAGAGATCCATTTTCGACGTTAGAAAGAGAAAAGAGGTGGTATTTTTTTTCGCAGGGAGCCTGGTTGGTGGAATACCACGTTGCGAATATTACGTTTCTCGCGTCATTTCTCGTTTCCAGAAATTTACAATAATCGATCGTTACGAATCATTGAATATTGCTTCCATGGATTTTCGTTTCCTTTTTCTTTTTCCTCGCGTTTCTCGAAACGTACAGCGCCCCCTATGCTGCGAGAATTCGGGTCACGACATATATTTCGCGTCGAAAGAAATTTTTAAACATTTAAAATTACATTCGAGTTTTTCTTTTCGAATCAAAGAGTTAATAAGACATAAACAAGGAAGAAGTGTCCTTTTTTTTCTTTAAACGAAATCTAAAAATTTCCTGAAATCGTGACCCGAACTTTACACGATTCAATCTAAACGAATGTCTCCCAGATCTCACGCTCGAGATCTTTTCTTTGATACCCATGAAAGGTGTAGAGCAGAGCGAGAAAGAGAGAAAGGATGTGAAGCGAAGGGGAGTGAAGAGAAACAAAGAGAGAAAGAGAGAGAGAGAGAGAGAAAGGAGAAAGCTCGAGCGAGGAGAGAGACAGAGAAGACACGATTGATTCGTTATCGAGCGAGAAGGAGAGAGGGATTGAGTGTATGAGGGAGAGAAAGAGAGAGAGAGACAGAGAGAGAGAGAGAGAGAGAGAGAGAGAGATCATCGGCGACGATCAGTCGCGAAATCAGACTGATGAAGAACTTAGGAACTTCCTTGAAAGATGAACGTCATCCCCGACCGACCCGCGTGTATATATATGCGTATGTGTAACATGTTTCGATTCCTCGATCTATATTCTCGTGTGCCACGCGTGAACGAGCGTGCGTGTGTATACGTGTGCGCGTGTGTGTACATGTGTGTATACGTTGTCACCACATTGTCCAGAAAGGAAGAGAGAATCAATGGATCTAACGCGACGATCCTACGCGGTCCATTCTTCTTTTCCTCCTCGTTCCACCTCCTCTTCCTCCTCCTCTTCCTCCTTCTTCTCCTTCCTTTTTTTTCCTCCTCTCATTTCCTGTTCCCCTTCCTCGTTTCGTCTAGTTACTTTTTTATATTTATTTATTTATTCATTTTTATTTATTTACTTATTTTCTTTTTTTTTTTTTTTTTTTTTATTATTATTATTCAGTCCATCGTCAAGTTCGTGCACGTTGGCCCCGATGTGGCGTCGCGTGGAAGAGCGAGTCGCGAGCGTTTCGCTTTCGAGAAGCTTTTCTTCTCCCTCTCTGGCCTTCCTTCAATCCTCCCAAAAAACCATTTCAAAAGGGGAGGCCTGGTTCGAAAGATCTCTAACGATCGAGATCTCCGCGATCCGTATCTTCTTTCTTCTTCTTCTTTCTTCTTCTTCTTCTTCTTCTTCATCCTCTTCCTCTTCTTTTCCCCCCTTTTCTTTTCTCTCCTTTTTCCTTTTCCGTTTACACGAGATTCGGGGGGGAAAGGGGTTCGAGACACCTCAGAGTCACCCAGATTCGTTCCTCCTCGATCCTTTGGCGCCGATGTCCTCCCCCTCTCCTCGCCCCCGGCTTTCGTCGTCATCGGCCAGCGTTGACAGCGTCGCGGCGTCCCCGATGTCGGCCCGGGTCACCCGCTGGGAGACGGAGGCTGTTGGTCCGCTGCCACCCCATCGTCTTTGTTTTTTATTATTATTATTATTTTTTTTTTGTTTTTTGTTTTTTTAATCGTCGCACGATTACGTGGCGGTGCCCTTCCTCGCCTTCGACTTCCCCTGTTCCTGATTGCCCGCCTCCCCGCTACACCCCAGCCTCGCCACCCGCCGATACAATTCGCTGTTCACGAAACGGGGATACGAGTCCCGATGCATCAGGGTGTAGATCTGCAGTTGGGCCTCGTCGAAGGTGTGCGGCGTCGGTTGCACCATGTTGCGGTTCACTATTTCGCGCACCCGCGAGTCCAGGCTCACCTGAAAATGTCGAACGCGAGTTAGAGAGGGTTTAAATAGTGTATTACTCGCGATTGTTCATCCCCCTCCCTCCTTGGAAAAATTTTTGATTGCGATTAGATTTTTGAGCAAATTTTTGAATGGGAAAAGGAAGATCGAGTAATTGATTTGCTCTATTTCTTTAAATGCGCGTTTTTGAATATAAATATATAGTTATAGAATGTATATAAATATTTGTAATAACAATTGTTGATGTTTGGTATTTTTATTTGATTTTTATGACACGTTAGAGTAATTGATAATATATTGATTATCTCGATCATTGAGTTTAATTTGTAAGCACTCGAAGGACAATATCTTGGAAAATTTAATCGAAACGAGTAAAAATATATTGGATCGAAAGAAAAATTGTATGTGCTCTTCTTCTTTTTTTTTTTAATAGTTGGAGGAGAATTTAAAAATTACAGATACACGGAAGCCTGCGTGTCAGATAGTTTTCTCAGCTGATGCGAGAATGTTTAATCCACGATAGCGAAAGCGATAAGGATGCAGGCGATCGACCATTTCTTCTATCGAGATACCAGATTTTCCAACAGCATTTTGCAGATTGGAGATTACACGAGCGTTTAACCGACGTTCACGAGGACGGCAGATGCCTATTCGGTTCTTTCGCCGAAAACAAACACGTTACTATAACAGAAAGGAAGTTTAACTAGCCACAGAGAGAATAGCCTCGACAGACGATCGATAAGAAAATTTCGTTTCGCGTTTTCCTTTCGTTTCGGTCCATCAAAAATCAAGATCAAGAATAATAGTTGAAAAGGTTTGAGAATATATTAATGATTACTTTAAATTTATCTAATCAGCTAGAACTAACATCTTTTTTGTTAGTTCAGATGAATGAATTACTGCAGGATTAAGATTATACAAATAACTTATTGATTTTTAAAATCTCAAAACTTTTCATCTCATTTTGTAAATTATTTCTCATAAAATTTGGACAAAACGAAAAATTTATCTAATCAATTAATATCTTTCAAAGTTAAATAAATACCAATATCAATAAAATGATCAATTTATGTAAATAGCCTTGATTGAAAAATCTCATTTAATTTAAAAATGACAATATGTAAATCACATAGAAATTATTTTGAGAACCTGACATTTAAAAGAAGAATAATATTCCCTATTTTCAACTTTAAACTGCAATTACTACGTTGAAATAACTTAATTTCCAACTACTAAAATGAAATTATATCATCAGTCCCATTTCCTATCAATTACTCAACCCTTCCAAACCATCCCCAATAACCCAATAAACCTTCCTTGCTACTTGTCAAAAATTATTTTGACAAATCGATATTTAAGAGGAGGAGTGGCTCTCCACTGTTACTTTCACTCGATTCAACACATTCTCCATCTATAATCTTCAATTGCACTTCCCTCTCCTCTCCAAAAAAAAAAAAAAAGAAATATAAAAATACAACCAACCTCTTTCTCCGAGACTGTGGATATGTAACGGTCGTAAATGTATCTCGCGTTCTCCTCGATCTTCTCGGAATTGCTCTCGCGTTTGAGCTGCTCGCAGGCGAGCCAGAACGCTATATTCTCATCGCTGTACTCGCTGAGGAGGAACTCCCTGAAGAACTTGCGGCCCGCCTGGCTCTTCATCAGCTTGTCGAAGGACGAGCCCCACGACCTGATCTCCTCGAGGCTGCACTCCGTGTCGAGGCCCTCGAGCCCGTTACCCGCGTCGCACAACTCGCTTCCAAAACCGTGCTCCCCGACGCCCGCGTTCCCCTTCTTCTTCCCCTGATCGCCCGCGCCTCCTGCGCCCCCCGTGCTCCCGCCAACCGCCTCCAAACTGTCAATAGTTCCACGATTATTAATATTATTATTATTGTTATTCCTCTTCGATTCAATGACAGACTTTTCAAGGGTGGAATCTTTCTTAAATTTCAGATTTCGTTCGAGGGTTCGATATGGGATGGTATGAAGTTTTTGATAGCGTGAATGGTGTAACAAGATTCGTATGATTTCATTTCCCACGTAGGATAATATTCGTAGGATAAAAGAGATTCGTTGATTAATTTCGATTCAAGTCAATTTTCGATTTCTTTCTCCTTTCTCAGATATAATTCCAATTCCTCAGACTCTATGTAATTTATACAAACAATAAAATATATTTCGTCTAATGTGAATATAAATAAGAAGTAAAAGGATGCTCCATTTATATGAATTAATAAATAAAACTTCGAGGCACGTTCGAGCAAGAGGAAGAGGCAAGAATTTGAAAATTACCCGATGAAACTTCTCCCTCTCAAATCGGCATCGAAAAGAAGGATTTTGGAAAAAAATTCGCGAAAAGGAGAAGAGGGAAACGGAGAGCGTTGAATGCGTGGCAGAATCTCGACGAGGAATGGAACGGAATAAATAAGGACGGCTTGTTCGGCGCGGAAGCGACGCTCGAGTGCGGCGCGACACGATAACGAAGGCCAAACATCGAGTGTATAAACAAACGGTCGGGCAGAGATAGGAGAAACGCACGCGTACACGACAAACGTTTCCCTCCAACGCCGAGATTTCCGCCGTTGGATGATGGACACGTGTTACGCATCCGGCGTGCACGGGGTTCCCAGCCACCCCTAATCCGCCTAATCTATCGACCCATTTGGCCCGGTTATCGGTCGACCGATTTGGAAAAAATTCGACTAATACCGTTTTCTTATCGTACGAATACGTTTTTCCCTCGAAAAGGGACGGAGTCGAAAGATGGGAATGAGGGAAATTGTAGGATACTTGGTTGTAAAAAATTGAAGGATCGATCGATTAGAGATTACATTAGTGGGATGAGGGATTTTTTTTGGAGACTGAGAATGATTATTTCTCTTTCTTAGGGAAAAAATTAAGACGTTATATTTAGTAACCGTGTACGTAAATGTATACGTTTTTAAATAACGATCTTTTAGATAAATTTAGAAGAGAAAGAGCCGAGTGCTTTTTCAATGGTAATATCTAAGGTTATCTCTTTTAATCCTTGAAATGATTTCCATGAAACGAGAGAGGCCTCCTTGAATTTCGAATAATCGATATTCAAAATTAAAGTTCTCGTTCTTTAAATATGATTCTTGAATTTAAACAATACAAGAATTATAATTCATCTCTAACGAAACTCGAAGATTCCAACCTCGAAGATTTCAATATCGAGTTGTAGAAATTGGTGAAAATTTGAGGAAAAATGCACGATTCGCGAGAATAAAAAGTAATTCCAAGCTGGCCTCCTTACCATTTATCCCTGCGTGCAGCATGAAACACAAAAAGAGCGTACGTAGGTACGGTTGTTCCACGGTAAAATAGGTCGTAGCTCAGTTTTAAAGACAATGGACTGACGTCGTTTCGCTTATGATTATATATTACGAAACACGGTGATAATGGCTTGTCACGAGGCAGGATACGCGAGTTATCGCAGGACGGTTTCGAGGATCGATTGTCGGTCGCCGCTGTCTCTCTTTTCGCGATAGACGGATGAAAACGTTTCGATCGTTTCGTGGTTGAGAGAAAGAGAGAGTAAAAAGAGAGAGAGAGAGGGAGAATATTTCAACAGGCGGAGATTTTCCAGTAAATAACTTTTCTTTTTCATTCGCGACTCGAGGTTAGTTCATTGTCTTTAACGAAGTGCTCGGAACGTACCGTTGTTGCGAGAAGAGCAATACGTTGCAAGCGTGAATACGTTGAACGCGAACGCGAGATTTGTGGAGCAAATGGAGAAATTTGAATGGTAAAAATCGGAATTAAAATATCTGTACGATCTATCGTTTGCAAATTAAAAAAATTTTTTTTTTAACCTTGACGCAATATTGTTATTAGAAGGTACTGCCTCGAACTCACCCCTTTATTAAATTAATTATCGTTAGGTCATACGTGCCTCGGCTCGGGTCAGATAACAAACTAAAGCGAACTTGTTACCTATGATACCGATTAAGGGTCGATAATTTTAAACTATGAGTAAAGTCAACAAAGTTAACGAGTTAATAAGTTTACGTAAAAAAAAAAAAAAAAAAAATTTCTCAGCCCCGTAAAAAAAAAAGAATGAAAGGAAATACACGTACCATTCAGAAAAATTGAAAAATTTCAAATTTTGGCGCCAAAATATTATTCGATTACACACACACATCTGTGTTCATAGATCAAATTATCTCATCCAAGATGAAGATCAATTCAATTCAATTTATATCATAGTTATATGTATAGCTGCCACAAAATTTCGATCAACGTTCAACGATCAGAGAGAATGAGAAAATATATATAGACAGGAACGGTAATACCACGAGCAACTACAACAACAGCACCACCAACAACAGTTTTCCTTCTTCGATCGGCCCATGATCCCCGAGGGCTGGCGTTGCTGTTGCTGCTGCGGCTGCTGCGACGAGGGTGGCGGCTGCTGTTGTTGTTGCTGTTGCTGCTGCTGCTGCTGCGAGGATTGCTGCGAGTTGGCAGAGGAGCAGCTCGCCTGGCCTTGGCTCTGGGCGCGCAACCTGCACCCACCGGGGACACCCTCGCCACCCCCTGTCCCGTGGCTAACGCCGATCCCCATTGCAGTTGCACCGATTCCGCTCGACATCTGCAAACGATATCTGCTCTGATCAACTGCTCCCTTCCTCTCTCTCTCTCTCTCTCTCTCTTTCTCTCTCTCTCAATCCATCGCATCGTCCTCGCTAAAAATAAAACGCGCACACCACTGGAGCGAACCGATCACGCGACCTTAACCTTCTTCCGCCGGCCGATTCGCGAGAATCGAGAGGGAGGGGTGAGATGAGTCGTGAGATTGGAACAGGGAGGATGATACTTTGGAAATTTTCTTTTTTTTTTGTTAAAATTGGAAAATGTCAAACGTTGCTCTAGCGAGGGATTTTTTAATTCTGTTCGAGAAGGAAAAGAAGAATTTAATTGGAGATGGTGTAGATGATGGTCTTCCAAAATTTTTTTCTTTTTTTTCTCTTTCTCCTTTTTCAGTGAAATAAGTCAGAGTATCGATCAGTATTATGCGCGACATTAGCCTTCTTTCGATTCGAGGAAGGAAATTGAGAAGGAATTGAGAAGAAGTTGCCAATTGTAACGAGGGCAGGAGTATGATGCTTTTCTTTTAATTTTTGTTTCAATATTGGAATCAATCTGTCGATTGTTTCTAAAGATTAAAATTTAAGATTAAGATTGTGGATATCGAAGGAGGAAAGAGAACAGCTTGAAATTTTATTATGAAAAAATAACAACATTTTTTCGAAAACAAAAAGTATTTTCTGAAGAAATTTCTAGAGAAATTTGTGATAATTTTTTTTTTAAATTTCGTTCGGGAAATTTTTACGAGAAGATTCACGATCGGAGAATGAAAAGGAGGATTTAAAATTATAAAAAGAAGTGGAGTATTCAGATACGAGAATTTCTTTAAAAATATCGAATCTGAAAGAAACAATGAAAGAAGAATGGAAGGAATTGTCGGCGTGAATAAAATTAGAAATGGGGACACTTTATGGAAATTGATTCTGAATTCTTTCGAACAATTTCGAACGTTGAAGAAAAATTATACCGATATTATATTCTTTGAAATTTTCTTCGGAAAATTAAGTTTCGAACGCTATCATATATATTCCTCAAAGTTTTCTTTGAAAACTTAAAAAAATCGTAAGCATAAAATTGAATTGAAAAAGAAGAAAAGGCAAGGAGAAAATTATTAAAAAGAATATTTCTTCGAAAGATTATTAGAGAAATTAAGAATTATAAATAATGAATTAAAAATATATATATACTGAGAACGTTAGTAGATTACAATGTTTTTATCAGGAAAGGGAAGACACACAGATATAGTTCAGGCTTATGAGGAGATAAAGCGACAAAGGTTGATTCGAAATGTTAATAATAAGCGTGGATTAACTGCGGAAATCTGTAGCTGGCTAGATAGCGACAATCACGTTGTAGATTCTAATTGCTACATTAATGTCAACGTTGCGGGACTTATTCTCCGGAGGATTTTGATTAGGGCAATCCGATTAGGGAACACGAAATTGGCATGCATAGAAGTGCCGTCACGACGAAGAAACGTACGACTATAAACGCGTTAAATTAATCGTATCGTGGAAAAAGGGGCAAAATAAATATTTCTCTATAAACTTTTTCATTTTTCTTTTTTTTTTTTACAAATCTCTTACCCTTACTTCGATCGAAACGAATTTTCGTACAATTGAAAAATTTGAATCAATATAAAGTTCAATTATCGAAGCAATTTTTATTTCTAAAGAAAAAAAGAAGAAGAGAAAAGATCCTCCATTAAATCTTAAATCTTATCCTTCGTTAAACAATTAAAAAACAAATTTTCACGATGATCGAAAAATCTAAATTTATAAATCGATGTTAAAATTATATTTTCGAGAATATGATTCTTGTCCTAAAAATTTCTGGAAAGAAAAGATCCTCTGCACGTTTGGCTATAAAAAAAAGAAAAGAAAAAAAATTTTTTTATTAAAATATCGAAACGATCGAAACGGGTGGAATAGATTTTGATTAGTCGGAAAGCGTTTCACGTGATCTCCTTTCTTCGATATTCCGGTTTATGGAGCCGGTAAATTGAAGTGGCTAAAGGGAGGTCATTTCCATCATAGATAGTTTTCAATGAGAAAAGAAAAAAGAGAGAGAGAGAGAGAGAAAGAAAAAGAGAGAGTCATGCGCCTCACGGACACAGGATTTACACAGGGAAAAAATCCAATCTTCCTCTTTCACCGGAGGATATACACTTGAAAAAGCGTCACAAGGATTTGAACACTTGAAAAAACATCGGCTCGTACGCGGAAGTAACGATAAAGTCGTTAAGCTTTAATTGAAACAACCTGACCGTGCTGTAATTGACACATAAGCTTTCAAAAGCCGGCCAATTTGTTTCGATACGATTGTTGCACGGTCAGCTGCACTTATCGATCTCGTGCTCGTGCTTTTCGAAATTGGAAACGACGACGTTATCCGAATTCGGGATCTCGCGGGGTAAAAGATTCGAGAATATAACAAACGAGCGTTCGAGAGCCCTGAAAATTTGTACGTATTTTAAATTTGTCAAAAAATAATCCTCCGATTCTAAAAATTCTCTCTCTGGGAAATGAGAACCTTTTCTAAAAATAACGAAAAGAATTTTCAACGAACGAGTGCCAGAAATTTTTTAGAAAATTCTCAAAAAAAAAAAAAGAAAAAGAATATAAAAGAATCGGATCAAAAAAAAAAAAAAATTCCTCGGACAGGGTATTTGGAAAAAAATTTTGAAGACATTCCTACGAAAACGAGTTTCTGAAAAAATTCTAAAGGAGAGAGACCTCAAGACGCCTCCAAGATCAGCTCAAAGCGTCTCTAATTTTAAAACACAATTCCTAAACCTGGTCGAGATCGACTCTCGAATGGTCACAATCACGCATCGCGGCGTTTCCTTTATTTCCTTTATTTTTATACACGACATAATTATATATATATATATATATATATTGATCCACGAGCAATTTTGCTAAAATAATAAAGAATTTGAAATTTGCTTATACGGTTTGTGGCATATTGATTGATAAACAGCAGACCTTCATTGAGGAACGAGAAAAAATCGAAAAGATCGAATTCACAGACGAAAAAAGATGTGTCATTTCATTGCCATCTAAAAATCTCAATGAAATTTTCGATGGAATCGAGAGAAAGAGGAAATCAAAGATAATTAAATTTGGAGGTGATTTGGAGAAAATTGTCAACTCGATGAAACGATAAATGAATCGATAAGTGATCAATTATATAGAATATTAAGAAATTGGGGATTAATATAATTGATATAAAATGAAAAATTGAGCGAAATATTTAATTTTAAGATGAATTGAAAGTGTTTACGAGGTAAAGAGGATATATTTTTCGAATGAGAGAATTTAGATTTAGAAAATGCAAAGGAGAACGTATATCGGATGAATATCTTGGAAATATTTTAAGATGCAATGTGGTGCATTAAAAAGAAATGAAAAATAATAAAAAAGAAATTATCGCATTCCTTATTTCATTGTTCGAAATATATTTTTTTACGATTCCTTGCGAATAACAATCATATTAGACGATTATCGTTAAAAATAATCTTAAATGTAAATAAGATTAAATAAGTGTTCGACTCACTTGTTTGGAAAAAAAAAAAATAAAGCGATTCGAGTTTATTTAAAAGGAGAGACACATTCGAATCACGGAAACGATTTTAATGGAAAAAAAAAAAATACAAATTCAAGAAGCGAAGACGATAAGATAAAAGTTTCATGGAAGCTTAGTATGAAAAGCATGTCACGGATACGGGATGACTGAGCAATCACCGGCTACTATTGGAACATTGCCCAAAAGTGCATTCGCACAATGTTTACATGCTCTGAAAGATACGAAAACATTTCGACTCAAAAAGATTGCCGCGAAAAGAAAAGAAGAAAGAAAGAAAGAATTTTTCCTCCCACTCTCTATTTTTAAATATCAAGCATAATTCTTGGAAACCACTCGTACGTGACGATAACGATAAATAAATAAATGCATCTTGTTGATGATATACGTATCATCGAGTGATTCGAAAACGAATCGAAAACGTTGGTAATCGTCGTGATTGATGAAGAAGAATCGATCCTATTAAAGCACGTGGGCTCGTTCGAGCAACGAGATATTCCAAGTTTCTTCTCTTCGTAATATTCTATTTCTAACATCCTTGAATCTATGTATTTATTTATCGGAGAAATTTCTTTAAAAAAAAAATTTGCCAAAATCACCGACAAATCGTTCGTTCCATAATTTTTTCAAATCATTCGAAAGATTTTTTTCCTCCGATAAAAGATTTAATTAAACAACGAAATTCAAGTAACGAAATTTTCGATCCGTGTCGAGAAAAGCACGGAGAGTTAAGTGTACTTTATCTCAATGCTTAAACCCGTGACCCAGATTCCAATTATTTCCACAACTGGAGACCACTCGCGAGCATTCTCAAATAAATTTCCCTCTACCTCCTTCGAAGCCACAATAGCAATATCCACCAAACTATATTCTCCAAACAACGCGATACCCCACCAAGATCCGCGAGAAAACGGATTTCCTTGTTTCGGCGCGTGTATCAACCAACGACGAATCATCCAGACCGAATATAAATCCCGTTTGGATCAACAGGCTCGACACGATCCGCCTAACCTAAATCCTCTCTCTCTCTCTCTTTCTCTTTCTCTCTTTCCGATGCTCGACGTTTTCCAGCTGTTATGCGAACCATCATCAAGAAACCTACCAAGAAACCAATCTTCCCGCATTTCTCATTCCTCGAAGTTTTCGCGAGAGATCGACGGATAATCGCTCGTCATTTTCTATCGTCAAATGTAGAAACTCAAGAAGAGAGAGAGAAAGACAAAGAGAAAGAAAGAAACAGGCGAAGAAAAAGCATGAAAAAGCAGCACGAAGAGCGAGAGAGAAAAAAGAGGAAGAGAAAGAGAGAGAGGGAGAGAGAGAGACGCGAGGTCTGGCTCGCATCTCAACCATCGACAGGGCAACTCTCAATCGATATCGCATCGCCTCACCTCTATCATGTTCCATGCGCCCGAAAGCGAGTCCAGCTCGCTTCCCGCGTTCCTGCGATCTCAGCCTTAGGGACGTTCGCTCGGCCGAGGCCGCGACCAAAGCACGCGTTAATCCGACCGTGATCCTCTCCTCTTCGGCTGGCTTCGCCCCGAAGGAGGCGAGACGCGTGGTAATCGACCGTGTTACCCTTATCCCGGTCCACCCGCGGGACTAAGGCCTCTCCGGGCCTCGCCCGAACCCTGCATGCTCCCACCACGCTCCTCACGGCCCCCTCGTCGTCGATTATTATGTTATCACTCTTCCTCCCCCACTCTCGCCCCTACCCCTCTTCGCTTTTCACTCTTCCTCGCACGCACTCACGGACGGACACATACGCGCGCAACACCATACACGCACTGAACCGGGGCCGAATTATGCTCGAGGGGCTACAACAACCGCCCCCTCGAGATGCTCCTCTTCGCAGTCTCTTCCTCCTCGCGTCCGTTCCCTTCAGAGACGATGCCCTCGAGGATGTCCTCGGCGAAGATGATGGTGGTGGTGATGGTGGTTGTGCTGGTGGTGGTGGTGGTGGTGGTGGTGGTGGTGGTGGTGGTGGTGGCCTGAACGGTGCTTGAGCAACAACGATCGCTCGAATCGGCGCGCCTCGGTCCACCCACCGGATCGTCCTCGAGCATTATAACAGTACACCACCGCCGGCCATTTCCCGCCCGCTGGCCCCGTCCAGCCGCGCGAGAAACCTCCTCGAAAGGAGAAGACTTTGTTCCCCCTCCCCGCACCTTCTCTCGTCCACCTTCTCGAAACTCGATCACCACCGTGGATGGGACACCACGTTCAACGACACCACGACGACGACGACGACGACACCCAACCCCATCCAGCGAGCGGAGCAGCTCCGCCGACCGAGGTGGAGAGCAGCAACCGCCGCGGAGGTGGTAGCCGCGGAGCGCGCAGATCGGCTCGGCACACGACGCGAGAAGGGAAGGCGGATGCGCGACGGTCGATCACACGCCGAGGGAAAAGATAGACTCTCAATGGCGTCCCCTATGGGTGGGCTGTGGCGGTCGAGCCGCTAGCCAGCCTCCGCTTAACTTGATCCTGCCCCATGAGGATTTCGTTCCTGTCCATCGACGAACCTCTTCCTCTCTCTCTCTCTCTCTCTCTCTTTCTCTTTCTCTTTCTCTTCCTCTGCGCGTGAACCAGGCCAACGTCTCTCTTCTCTTCGAACGTCGTTGCTTCGTTGGAGAAAGTTTCGTCGGGTATTATATATACATATATACGTCGATGTACACGGGATGGATGAACGAGGCTTCCGTCGAGATTCCGTTACTCCTCCCCGGGTCGTCGGTCAGTTCCTCCTCCCTGGTTAACGTCCAACGATCCGACGACGGGTTATGGCGATTATTGGGAGGCGAGGCCAGCAACACGTAAAGAGAGGCAAGGATGAGGCGAGCGAGTGTGTTCACCGCTGGTCGCGCTCTGAGCCGCTCGTCGCCTCTTTCTATCGAATGTGGACGTGGTTCGTGGTTCGTGGTCGCGGCGCGAGGTACGTTCGGGCTGTTGCTCGCGTGGGCGGCCAGAACACGGCGCTGTTCTCGCTACGTCGTCCGCTACGTTGACGGAGTATAAATAGGTTTCGTGGCTGCGTTTGAAGGTGGCTGCGTGCAGGGCGCTGGCGCGGCCAGCAGCTAGAAGAGCGCCACCGCCGCCACCGCCGCCGCCGCCTCTGCCTGCCGTCCTCTCTCCGTTCCCGTCGCGACGCCGCTGCCTAGCCGGCTCTCGTGACACGACGACGACGACGCCGCCGCCGCCGCCGCCGCCACCGTCGCCGCCGCCGCTGTCACCGCAGCCGCCGCCACTCTCGCTCTTCCACAGATCCCCGTGCACTCGGTGCCGCCTCTGTTGCTCGATCGCCGTCTTGTGTCCCCCGTACGCCGCAACCGACGTCGTCGTCCAAACGGAGAGGAGAGGGTTAAAGCCGCGCGGCTGAAAGCCTCCGAGAGCCTGGTCCGTGCCGGCCACTGAAAGGGCGGCGGAAGCTAGGAGCAGTGAGCGGAAGCGAGGGGGGAAGAGGGGCGGGACGGTGCGCGAGGGGGGAGGGAGGGACGACGGCGAGAATCGGACGGAAGAGGGAAACGGGAAGGCATCGCCGTCCGGCCGAACGCACTCACCGTTCTCTCAATAATAATAATAGTAATAATAACCACGCGTTATTTTCTCGAGGAGCCACGTACGAATCGAGCTGATCTCGTCTCGTCTCGTCTCGGGCGAAGCAAAGGATTGGGTTTACACGGAGAGAACGAGGGAAACGGATAGAATTAGCGAGAGAGAGAGAGAGAGGAGGGAGAGGAAGGGAGACAGAGAGAGGAGAAAGAGAGAAAGAGAGAGAGAGAGAGAAAGAGAGCAGAGCGCGAACGAGTCGGTGCGCGCTGGTTATTGATTGGCAGAAGTCGAGACCAGAGGGAGAGACGAGCCCACGGCGCTGTCACGTTGGATACCGACCAGCTAACCTGCTAACGTTCCAACCTCTCCTCGTTCACGCCACGGAATATAAACCGGAACTTTCGAATCCGAAATTCCCTCTCTCCCCGATGATCCGCGATAAGTTTGTTCAACCGGTCGAATCGATTGGCGGCTAACGGGCTCGACCAACCATGTCACTGAACCCGTGCACGCGTGTTCTGTTCATTGATACCGCTCGTGCGAAACTAGACGGAAAACAGACACTCGAGAAGACCCCCACGAGATAACGTCCCGCGTCGCGGGGGACTCGGTGTGGACGAACGGAGGGGACGAAGAGGAAACGAAGATGCGAAAAAAGAAAAAAGAAAAAGAAAAAGAAAAAAAAAAGAAAAAAACAGGAGGGGGTGAGATCGAGTTCCTTCGAACCGGATGGGGGTGTAGGCCAAGGGTGGTTACACTACGTAGCAGCCACCGCACCACAGCGTTTCATCAGCCCGAGGCACGGGGACACTTTTTACGCTTCGCACTTTCCCAGCCACTATCACGCACGCACGCACACATACATACACGCATACGCACACTCACGCGCACAGAGAAACACTCTACTTCCTTCCAGCCTCTCTCTTCCTTCCGCTGCCGTCTCTCTTCGTTCCCCTCTCCCCCTCAACCCCTCCTCCCCTCCCTGTCCGTCCCTGTCCCACTCAACGGCCCGTCTTTCACCCTAAAGTGTTCGTTTCCACCGTGCAGCGGCGGTGGAAAACGTTCGAGGCGTATCTCACGGCGCGTATGTATCCGATTGCCCTCTTCCTTCTCTCCACCACCACTACCGCTACCACCACTACCACCCTCGGCGGTTCTCGCACATGTAGAGAGAGCCACGCATACACGCGCAAACACGTATACACACACACGCGCGCGCGCGCGGAGATCGGCCACGCACAGCTCTCCCTCGCTACGCACGCCCTCGTTTCTCACCCCCACGATCGGCCTCGAAGGGGCCTCTGGCGAAGGTCTACGCGAGAGAGCGGCCCTCGACTTTCGTCCCTTTCCCTTCTCACGCGCTCGTTTGAACGGGTTTTTCCTCGCGGCCAATATGGCGGATGACGCGATGCGTTTGGCCACCGCTGCCGTTGCCTCCGTCCTCGACGGTCTCAGCGACGCTGACGCGAGGCGCCGCGACGCGAACCTAGCCGCCGCGCCACCGCCACGCCGACGCCGACGCAGCCCGGCCGTGTTTCGGTTCGTGCTCGCGAACGACCCTGCGTTCGTGCGAACGACCCGCTGATGGACTCCTTTTCGACTCCTTCTCTTTCGTTCACGACGCGTGTCCTTTCGGTGGTTGCGAGCGAGGGGAGGGAGAGGGAGGGGGGGGAGGGAGCGGTGTCAATGAGCCTGTGCGAATCCTACGGACGATTTTTATCCGATTATTTCGGGGAATCCCAGTTGAAAGAGTTTCTTTGTGGTTCAACCGTTGAGGAGGATCTAACTGGTGAAATAGTACGTAATGATGGATTCAATGGTTTAAAGTCGAGTAAAATATCGAGTGAAAGAAGTAAATGAAGTATACTTAATTGATCATCCTGGGATTTACTTTTTTTATTCGACAGTTTTTGGAACAGTTGTTGAAATCCGATTTAATAATAGTTTCTTATCTCTTTTAAAGTTTCTTTTTTTTTTGGAATTTTCTTTTCTTTTCCTTTTCTTTTCAGTAGTTTTATTTTTTTTTCCAAATTTGTTTGTCGAAGAAAAGATATTCGCAAATACGAAAGTTTTATTATGGATGACTGTAACAGGTGCTGTTTCTCCCATAGTTCGCGCGCAACAATACGCATATGATCTGTTTGAGAATAATAAGCGATGACGCGTACCACGTGCCATACCACGGGATGACGTAAAAGTTTGACGTCGACGAAATGTATTTGGTCTTATCGCTTCTGCCCTTGCACTCCTAGAAAACAAGGTTCATTTGGATGACTGTTTTATTTCTTTTATTTCCTCTTTTTTTTTGGGAACAAAGTCTCTTTCCATAAAAATAATAACGAAATACGATTATTTATTTCTTATGAAACGTAAATAAATAAAAAGATTGTTTCTAAAAGAAAAGTTATTTTCTGTATACTCACAAAAAATAAAATTTTCTTTGAAATTAGAGCTTATTGAATTTAATATTTTAAAAGAAATACTTACGTTTGTATATTATTAGTTTTTGGAAACCTAAAATAATTAAAATAACAGGAAATAAATGGATGAAAAGACGGTAAAGATAAAATATTTATTTTATTACTCCAACGAAATTGGAAAAATAAATATATATTTCTAAATATATTGATCATCTGTAGTAGCAATTCTGATTCATAATTAAAAATAATTCGGAATTTATTTCGGAAAACTACACTCGTCAACAATTTTTCTTATTCTCAAAATTGATCCGAACTTGTATGGTAAAGTTGTACGAATCATCCGCTATTGAAGCTAGTGACATCTGACATCGAAGAACCTAATTTTGTAAAGAAGCAATATTATCGATGTAGAAATATCTCTGTTCTCATTCTTATCGATAATAGAGATATCTGCAATTCTTCATTTCTCGATATACGTGGAATTGGTATGATATAAATTAAGAAATCGGCGAATGATATGCTACTTCTTCCAATTATCCGATTCCTTTGTTTCCTAATCTTAAGATTAAACTTTTTTTAACGATAAATTAATAAAATTAGCATTTCAAATTAATAGAAAATTTTTTTGTACAATTGTTTTAAATTACTATTTCTTGCTATAATTTCTGTAATATTATTATAAAAAATGTAATGAACTCTTTATTCGAAGAAAGAAAATAATTCTATACTACGATGTTCATAAATATGAATTCAAACTGAATTAATTTTTAAAGATCAATAGAATACTCGTATATTGAATTGTTCTATAAATAGAAAGCTCTGCAAAATTCAATTATATCGATATATGTTTCAAGCTTGCTTCGATCTTCCACCTTTGACCTTCTAATTTTTTCCACCTCCCTACAAAAAAATTCCATTTTAAAAGATAAAAACTTTCGTTCAGTAGAATCATACTCTTCTTTTCTCATTCCCAATTACCATTTCCAGTATCCAATAATCTACGATCGACATCGCGTTTCTTTTTTTTCTTTTTCTAAATCGCGCGATCTTTTCTCCGACTAAAAAAGAGGGGAAGAGGAGGAGGAAGAGAGGAGGAGAATTGAACGAGAAACGGCCAAAAACTTCGTTCTCGGCCCGAACGAAAAACAACGGCATAACCGTACCCTTGTTTCTACCAAGGATATACGGAGCATTTGGCGATCGACTTCCGTCATCCCCTCGGAAACATTCTCTCTATCCAACGATTCCGTAAAGCTCGTTCGAAAATACAGGTCTACCAGAGGGGACCCAATGTTCCAGATCCTTCCGAGGAAAGGTTCCCTCGGCAAGGACCTCGAAAAGGCCTCCGTAAATTCTCCTCCCACCCCAGCGAATCCGCCCCTCGACCGGCAGAGAGACTGCTGCGTCGTGAACACGTGTGCAGGGAGGTTCGGTTCGGCTGGCTGCGTGTGCGTGTAGCAGAAGAAGGAAGAGAGAGTCCAGGCGGGCAGAGAGTAAAGAACACAGACGCACGCAAACACGCGTGGACGCCTCCACACCGTTCAAAGTAAGCACCAACACGCGTGCAACGATCCGTCGTCGACTCCGACATCATCCTCGTCGTCCTAGACGTTTCTCTGCCTGTGCTGGATATATGCTGCAGAGTGAGAAAGAGAGGGAGAGAGAGGGAGACGGGGACAGAGGCCGAAAGAGGAGGAGGGTGGAGGAGGAGGAGGAGGAGGAGGAGGAGGAGGAGGAGGAGGAGGAGGAGGAGGAGGAGGGTGGGAGGAAGGGTGGGAGGGAGGGGAGGAAACAGGCTCGACTGCTCCCCCTAATACTGCAGGATTGAATGGGCGAGGAGGGTGGTATTGGGTTCCCTCACCCCACTCCCACCACCCACACGCCGCTGGCTCCCAACCCACCCGCACCACCCACTTCTGTCCGCCTGCCACCCCGCCTGCCCACCCACTCGCCACCCGACTGCCGTCGAGGAAACAACCTGCAACCGAACCAGCACAACGTTTCCTCGAACAACGAATTTTCATCGAGGCACGTCCCGAGTTCTCGTCACACCGCCGACAAAACCCAAGTGAGTATTCTCGTGCACGCACAGTATATCTTCAACCTCGGTGTCTTCATCTTTTTTCTCTTTCTTCTTCTTCTTCTTCTTCGTCTTCCTCCTCTCCTTCTCCTTCTTCTTCTTCTTCTTCTTCGTCGTTCTCCTACTCGATGAACTCGTTCGCGCGCGCTTCAATTTTTCCCTTGCACACGGGACCCCCCCATTCCGCGTCTTTCTCTCCTCCTTCCGTTCCCGTCCTTCTTTCTTCCGCTCGTTCCACTCTCAACGAACGACCAATAACCACGGGATCCCGATCTTCCGCAAGCATTTCTCCTCCGTTTTTTTTTTCCCTTTCCCCCCCGTCCAGAATTTTTTTCCTCCTCGATGCGCCCTCGATTCTATTCCGCGTTACGCGATTATACAGTATTCGTGCCACGAATAAATCGAATCGAAACGAATGGACGGAACCCGAGAAGCGACGACGACGACGACGACGACGACGACGACGATCGATCGAAGAGCAAGAGTGACGACAGAGTGACGTGAGGAGCGTGACGCGAATAGAGCCGCCGAACGTGAGGAGGGAACGTGTGTGTGTGCGTGTCGTGTGTGCATCGCGAGACAAAGTTGTACGGTTATACATGGTCGCCGAGAAGACAGCGTCCTCGCGCAGCCAGCTCGAAAAACTTTGTTCCGAGTGCGTATATATTCCAACTCCGCGCCAGGGGGACGAGGGAACGCGCGTACGACGCTGGCTCGCGCGCGAGTGGATCGTGCTAGTCTCGCGTCACGGTGCACGGTACGCGTACGAGTGAACCGAGAAGAGAATGCATCGCGTGTGCGTGTCCCGCTCGCGCTACGTCCGACCACGTCGATTCCTCCTCGCGTGTGTCCCGTCTATGCGCGCCTCCACGATGGCGCACGATCGTGCAACATCAGAGATCGAACCGACGTCCCCGCAACGTTCTCGCAACAACGAAGGCCAGAAGAGCGGTGATCCAACAGGCAGCAATCCCTCGATTACGATCGAAATTCAGCTACGCGTCGGTTACGTGTCTCGTCGCGGCTACTGTGTCTTCCAAAGTGCTATACAGACGCCGCTGTGTATATTTATAAATCGCTGTGTGCGCCCGTATGTACGCGCGCATGCATGGAGGAGTGGCGCGCTCGCCGTCCTTGGTTAGTCGGTAATAATTTCCGGATGAATTTGAATGGCACACTGCGCGCGCCTTCTCTACCCCCACCACTCCTTCTTCTCTCCCCCACCACCTCCCAATGCCCCTCCACCGTTTCACGCTATCTCGATCTCGCTCCGTACTCCTACTCCCCGACGTTGCTTCTCTCCCTCTCTTCCTCTCTCTCTCTCTCGCTCATCACCTTTTCCTCTTCTTTCTTTTCTTCTACTCTGCCCGTTCCCTCGAACGTTCATCGTTGTGTGTATCCTACAGAGAACTCTCTACCCACCCGCATCTCTCTCCCCACCAAGCTTAGGTTTTCTTCGGAGACAGTGGTGCTCAACCGGCGCAGAGACTCGAACATGAGGCTAGACAAGGCACCCTCGCCATCTGTCGCCTCCGGGACGTGTCCTCGATCGCTCCGGAGGGGAATATTGATTTATTCGTCGCCGGTTTAACCCCTTCCACGCCGCGAGAACGTTCTAACACGCCACCACCCCTGTGCGAGCACTGAAACCTGGTGTGTGTGTGTGTGTGCGCTTCGTACCAACGAGGATGTATGGATGTACGAGTGGGTAACCTCGGCTAGGGTTCGCCAGAGGTGCACCCCGTCTTTCTCCCTCCTCCTTTGCTCGTTTCTCTTCCTCTCTCTCGCTCCCCCTTCGAGTTTTCCGCTCGGCTCGATCAATACACGGGTCAGCCTTCTTCTTCTTCTTCTTCTTCTTCTTCTTCTTCTTCTTCTTCCTCATTCCGGTCATCCCCGACTGAAAAGTTTGCGTTACGTCGCCGCCAGGATCGAAATCGATCGATCTCTCGTCGAGAGGGTGGGGGATCGATTGACGGTCGACCGTCTCCCACCCCGGAGTCGATCGGTTAGCTAACGAGCCGCGTTACGCGTTGCTCACGGATTGATTTCGTTCCCTTCTGGAATGTGTTGCTTCTCTAAAAGCTACAATACTCTCTGGACGGTGGGTAATTTATTCGCGCTTCGAAGGGGGTGGGACGATTTATCGGGTTAACGGTCTTTGGTTAATGATCGGAACAACTCTTTCCAATTGTTTGGAGTATATATATATATATATATATATATATATATATATATATATACATATGCGTGGATATTAAAAGAAACAATTTCTTTTAACAGTCGATGTACAATTTTGAAATGAAATATCTTTTTCTAATTTTTAAAAATGGTTTCGAAAAATTTCTTTATTCTTCGTTGATAATTCGGAATAGAATTTAGAATATTGGAAGATACGATCGAAAGATAAAAGTAATCTTTTTTTTTTTTACCGATCGATTTCTCTCATCGATCGGTAAAAGTACAACTACTCTTAATCAGTCGAGTGCGCTTAAATAGACATCGGTAAATCGGTAAGGAGGATAACGTTGAAAGTTTGGAGCAGTAGGTGGTAAGTAGTCGTTCTAGCTGTTTACATTTGGGGAGGAGAAGAGGTCTGTTGAACGTTGGCTAAGAACAGTTTTGCTTTCGATAAACCATGTGGCCGATGGTTTTTACCTTCCCTCGGGCGTCTGTCGGATCGAGACTTTTCTGTTTCAAAGTATTTACGCTCCTGTGGGAATCTCAGCCGTGGTCGTGCCGTTACAGAAAAGGGGTTTGAATAAGATTTGAGGAGGAGTTGCTCGTGACATCCTTGGTTTCATCGAGCACAATGGGACTCGTCTCGATGAAGAACTGCTCGTCTTTATGCTCGATTGCTTTCAAGCGATCCCTTCCAACGATCGACCTTCCCCTTGTGCTTGAAGGGTGGCAAATAGAATTGGCATCAATCGATCGTGCTTTATCTAATTACGTCCCGCTCTTTTCCGCCAGTGACCGGGTAATCGCGTAATTAATATCGACCGATTCTTTGGGAATACTTGGAAAATTCGTTACCACTTTCGTTATCTTCCTTCCTTCTGTATAAAATTTAATAAAATTTTCAACCCTTCTATACTCTTCCTATTTCTTTTCAAGTCTCGAGTTTCCCTCCTCTTCAATTTTTCGTCATTTTGCAAAGAATCGTTATCCTTCGAAGAGGTTGGACCAAAAATTTGAGCGGAAAACGTGTTTCCTTTCGAACTGAAGAGATGTCGTCCCTGTCGCGTGGATGGAAACGAAGATTTTCGCTTCTGTTCCAACTCTAAGTGAAAATCAATATCCTCTTTTTCGAGTCAACCTTCTAAATTGTGACACTGCTTCAAAGGCGAAAGATTTCCCGGTTCATGAATATTTAACAACCGGTAACACGGAGTCGGATTTTTCAACCCCTCCTCGAGTCGGGAAGAAGAGTTTAAGACTGCTCACGCTTGAACGAATTGTAAAGTGGTCTTAACTTCGATCCAGTTTCTCGAGATCCTCGAAACGCGTTCGCGATTGCTCCTCGTTCCTCCTCCATCTATTCCGATTCCTTCCCAAAGGAATGTACCGATACAACGAAATATGCCGAGTTGCTCTCCAATGTTCTTCAAAACCTCTCGAGGATTCCTTTGGAAATTGACATTCAGGGAGGAAAAGGGAAAAAAAAAAGAAGGAAAGAGGAATATTAAAAATTCTTTTGTACAATGAAATTGAATTTTTCTCCGCAATTCTTTGAAAATTGACAAACATCGAGTTCCTTCCTCTTTTTGATATTCGAAAAACGGACAGAAGAAGGAATTAAAAAAAATTCATAGAGAAAGTAGCTTCTCTATCTATCTTTCCTTAAAATTCCAAAACAGTTTAATAGCTTTCCAGGAGATGATAATCATTTTCTAACGTCCCTTTAATACTTCATCTTCCTTAAAAACTGTTCAAACGAAAAAAGAAAAAAGCAATTTTCAAAGAATTGCCTTCATAATTATCCTTTATCCAAAAAAAGAAAATTCCCATTTCAAAATACAGAGCGGAATTCATCTCTGGGAAGAGATTCTGCAAAAAGTAAAGCATAGAAGAAGCGCGCATAATAATTATCCCGTATCTTCACGCTTGATTTCTAAGTGGGTCTAATTGAAAATCCGTGACGACGATCGCCGCTTCTAAACGGGCTGTAACAACCTCAATTCTAATTCCATCTCCACCTCCGGGGAGAGAACTCGTTAACGCTTCCGATACGGAGTTCCGCATTGCCACCGGGTTCCTGTCATCGTGCTGGAACACCAGCCACGATTTCCTGCCGCGCATTAACCCTGTATTTACGTTCGAACGCGGCCAGAATGTCTTTCACTGGAATTGCTATTGTCTCGTTTGCTTTCAACCGACGATCCGCCCATCGTTTCGATGGGTTTACAGTTTGGTATACATTACTAGACTTGGCAGAATTTTCATTTCTCCAAGGATAAACGTACGCCATTTATCATTGTTCATTTCTTCATCCCCGTGTTTCCTAATTTTATCTTCGATCTTATCTTCCACGAAATGGCGGAAATAATCCTCTTCAATTGTTCTTTTTATTTTGTCATCTCAGAAGATGATTTTTAATATCGAGGAAAATATTTTCTTCAAATTTATTGGAAAGGATTATTAAAAGATTGATCCTGAAGTTTATGAATCGTGGACACGGCTTCTTATTCGAATAACTGATGAAAAATTGTCAAAGCTTCATAATAATCTATAACAAATAAGAAAACAAAAGATAAATTAAAAAAATTTCATAATTTATTTTTTAGCGAATTTTTCTGAACGAATCTTTACAAATTTTACAAAGTTTTAAGGTCTTTTAATGATCAGGAATTCTATTTTTCTTTGATAAAAATTTGGAAAACGAATTCACGAAATTATGAAACAAATTTTGGCAAATCTGAATGCTTTGGTTAGAAACTTGTTGCAAAAGAAAGTGCATCAGAATGAAATATCATTCATCGTAACATCGTATTATTGTTAATCGCATAACCTGATGCAAAGCATTTTTCTACGTGATTTAAGTACCAATCACGTCGGTGTTCCATTTGTTTGTTTCGGTGTTCCACGATGTTTTCCGATAGAATGAATCGATTTTTCAGATGCACCAAGATAGAAAGTAGCTTTGCAACAAGATGTTTTTTAATCGCTTTGCAGCTGAATGTATACAAGATAAGAAGAAGGGGATCGAAGTAGATTTTCTATAAAAAAAAAAAAAAAAAAAGAGAAAAAAAAAGAAAAAATGTGTCGCGTGAATTTACCTCGATGTAGAAATTGTTCTGTAACTTTGTTGCTGCAACTTTTTCTTTTTCTTTTTTTTAAATTTTCTATCTTTTGCATTCTTTCAAATAAGAAGATAAATACTTCGTTTATCGATTAAAAAAATTATATTGGTAAAAAATATTCAGCGAAGAATAATTTTTGGATTTAATTGTGCGATAAAAATAAAAAATTGTTCGTTTTTTTTATTTGCTGCTTTGATTTTAAACAAAGAGAAAGAATGTTTAAAAATGGATGTCCGAAATATTCGATCATTGAATATCGTATCTTCACTTTTTACCATTTTTTTTTTCGAATTTTTTTGAAAAATTGAATACCGATGAGAAACGATATTTCATACGTCATCCTCGAACACTTCCATAAATCCACTGAGCAAATCGATGATACGTCTCCACTTAGCATGAAGAACGACTCTATTCAAACTCTATTTACCAACCAGTTTACACGGTAAAGCACTCCATTCACGAACCGATATTTTCAATGGAAATTCCAAATTTTTCCTTTTACCTTTGTTTTCTCTCTCAACAATTATAAAAACCCTCCATTTTTATTTTTTGCATATGGAAATATCTTCCTGCAAACGATATATTATTTGAATAAAAATTAAAAATCGTATTGAAAATAATTCTTACTTCGTTTCTAATTTTCTTTAATGGGCAAGTAGGCACGTGAAAAAAGTGAAATCTCATTTAAAACGAATTTGAAACGAATATCAGTGTTCGAAATTTTTCCAGTGTGCGAAATAAAAGAATCATGGAAATATTTCAATTTGTAGCCTTGAAAATGACTCACGGCTGCGTACACGAAACGTTTTTCCCTCGCAGAAAAACACGTGTTAAAATATTTGTCCCAAATTGTCCCCGTCCTTCTTATCCCTCAAACACGCTGGAATACCTCCATCGTTTATGCAAATGGGCCACTTAAGCCGGCCAGCGTAAAGTTAAGTCGCATGGATTAAGGGAAGCGCCTCGACAAGATTTAATTAAGCTTCGATGAGCCAATTAGACCCCGTCGTCGTCGAACCACCCTTCGTGAAACGATTCTGAAAGAAAAAAAAAAAAGAAAGAGAAAAGAAAATAAAAGGAAGAACCCTCCCCCTCCCTCTCTCCCAACCCCTCATAAACGAGCGGAAAAGAAAGAGAGTGGAAGGAAAGGAATAACGGTGGTTGAAAGTTGACCTGTTGTTGTCGAGGAGCGCGGGGAAAGGGAGTGAAAATGTTCCCTCTGAAAAGGAAGGGAGAAATGCATTTTTCGTCCGTGATTATTAGCTACAATCCGACTTATTTCCCGCCGCCTCATTTCGGTTCCCAGGTAGACGTGGGTTTATTCTTCCGAGGATAGTGGGTGACCGACGAGGGCTCGGAAGAAGATGGAGGGTAGCGGTACGGGAATTAGCAGGCTCGACTGCTACGAGGATATGTTTAAAGAGATAACCAGGAAATTGTACGGCGAGGATCCTGATCACAGAAGTGAGTGAATTAATTTGCAATGAAACGTTTATTTCTTTTTCTTTTTTCTTTTTTTTTTTTTTTTGTAACAAAGGAAAGAAGAGCTGTCCAAATTGATCATAAAGTATATATATATATATATCTATATCAAAAGATAATCATCGACAAATCGGATAGAAAAATGAATAAATTCTTATATCCGTCTCTCTTTCTTTTTTGCACGAATATTTCGTGAAACATGGATTGAAGCAACGTAAATTATTTACTTGCCTTTTTTCGAAACCATTTTCAATGATGGTTAAAAATTTAAAGAAAAAAATAGAACATCTTGTACGTAAAAGTTTAATTCACGTTTTATACGCGTTATTACTGCAGTTGAAAGCTAATACACGAACCAAGTAATTACGAAGTATGAATATTAACCAGACTGTGATAAATAATTTCTACACCACTTTAAACGATATAATGATGCTCTTTCTGCCTCCCGTAACGAAACATTATTTTATATATATATATATACACGTGTAAGAGCAATGGCATTCGTGTGGAAAACACGCTCGCCATGGTATATACATGAAAATGAAATTTCACGGTGGAACGAAACTTAGCTAGTTCGTTTATTTTAGCCTCGAGCGTTCAGAACGAGTTTGAAACTTCCGTTTCGTACAAGACCGAGGAGGACACCGGAAACGGGACCGATGGTAGCGATGACGGAAACTGGACCTGCGAGGAGGAACCTTTGAAAGGAACCGATGGAAGCCGTATTGCTGCTTATCACGCTGGAAAAGCAACATGGAGATGTTATGAATGCGGTTCGTATCGTATTTATCTTTACGATTTTCTATCCATCGACTCGAGTCGATTTTTAACCATTTTTTGAATTTTTTTGATTTTTATCTTATATGTGAATTTAAAAAAGAAAGAAAAATCGACGCGTTATTCAAATTCTTGGGAAATTTACTGGGCTGTTTTTTGAAAAAATCTTGGTTACGTTTTGTAAAAGAAATGGTTGGCCGTTATAACGAATATAAATACAAATATTCTTTTACAATGTTTACTTGAATTATTTTAATCGAAATAGATTTAGTCACCTTGCCATTATTTATATTTTTTCGATTCCATTTTGATTATTTTAAATATAATTAAAATCGACACGACACGATCGTCCGTTTTTCCATGTTTACAGTTAAACGTCGTTCGTCGAACTCGTCTCGGGAAACAAAAAAAGTTAAGTCATTTTGTTTATATAAATATATATAACGTACGAATTTTTTGTTACGTTATATAAAATTTGTCGAAACCGCTTTGAATTTATCATCGTCCCCGATAAAACTGTTTCCGTTCAAATTTCTTTGAATTTTGTTTTCGTCGAGTCATGTAAGGAAAAAAATCTTGGTCACGTGTGATTATGGATCGTTGAAACAAATTTTAAATAATAATAATATAAAATATAGTAATAATTTTAAAAAATTTAATAAGTAAATACCGTTACACTGGAAAAAAACAATTAAACACGAAAAACAGTTATCTAAATAGTTCCTTGTTAAAATTTGTCTTTTCGAACAAAAGAAGTAGCTTTTATTACCCTCGAAGCGTTTTCCCGGTAATTTTCAAGCTTTTATTACCTTCTTGAGCCATGCAAATGCAAATTTTCGCGTGAAATAATACCTCTCCAATACTTTCTACTACCTTTTCCCGTCCTTGCGTGCAGACATGCCCCGTCCCTAATATCCTTAAGCTCGTTCATTATCGGCTTTGTGTCCACCGAGTGTCACGTTTGACGACGATATCGAGGGATCGTCCTATGTTTCCACGCGAATTTCATTAGCTCAAGGAGAGCCGCCAACGTTTTGCACCGATATCGTCGTGTATCAATTTATGTACAATCCATCCGAAAATTAATATCTGTAATAAAGATTTCGTCATCCCTTTGCCTCATCATTTTTTTTTTTTATATTAATTTTAAGATTAAAATTTTGTATTCATTTTAATTATTCCTTGTCGATTTCTATGATTTTGGTACACGTATATATCGCGTAGGAGAAAATTTTTGACAACTTTCTCTTTTGCCTATCATTAATTTTCGATATATAATACTACATGGATGGATTTTCGTTCACATGCTTGCAGTTCCAAGCTTGCGACCATCCATTTATTTAATTGTTCCTAGAAACTCCGTCCAGACGAGCAAAATCCAAAATTTATTAAATCAAAATTATTTCAACTCTAATCTGCCGATCTTGAAAAATATGAAATATAAAATTTCTTCGAAATTTGTTAATAAAAAATCGAAATTATATATCAACAATGGACAGATGGCTCGAATTTTTTAAAAAAGTTCTTCAATTTTTCCATTTATTTCCGAAGGATTATATTATTCAAATTGATTGACAGTTTTGCGACATTTGTTGAAACGTCTAGCGTTTCCGACTTAGTGCGTTTAACAAAGTGACAATCCGTGGAAGCAATAAACATCTAGGTAGGGTAGCTGGCGGGAGGGGGAGGAGAAGGGCGGAGGAGGAAGGGTGGGGGGGTCGTCACAGGTACACAGCGTTAGCAAAAGTAATACCGTAAGTACTGTAAATGTATTGTACTTTTGGCCAGGTCAGGGGGATCTTTTTCCCCCACCCCCATCCCCATCTCTCCCCATAAATTTTCAGGCTTTTGTGAAAATTGACGAATAGCATTTGACGAAACAGGAGACGTGATGGGCGGTGGACCTCGCGACGTTGCAGAACATTTCATGGAACTTCATTCGTCGAGGATCCTTGCTGACGAAAGGACCAGACACCACTCGCCACGGAAGGACTATTTGCAGACAGAGTTGAAAGTTGAAGACGTGATATCATATTTGGAAAGGTTGCGAGAAAGGGCGGAAAGGAGCGCGCCTCCGTCGAGAAGAACTCAAGAAACGCAGACTGTGCCCGCAGCTTTGCTACCGGTACCTTCCACCTTCCTGTTACAAGAGTTGCCATCGGCTCCTGCACCTCAACATTTGCACCAGGTAAATCTCATTCCATCTTCGACCAGATAGATGTATGCTTCGTGGAGTGAATATCGTTATTCTTAATTTTCGCGAAATTATTTTTATCATTTAAACGAAAGAAGAAGTATTTAAAAAGAACGTGATTATTTTCGTGAAATATTGTGGAAATTATATTGGGAAAAAAAAAAAAAAAAAAAAGAAACTGATAGATTGCGCTTTTACTTTTTTTTTATTTTCTTCATTTCTTTCATATCGTGTACGTGTGCTTATTTTCATATTGTAAATTTGTGCTTTATATATACATATATATATATATCGTATCGCCTCGCTAGTGATACATTTCATTCATTTCTCAACAAATTAAATCATCAATCCATCAAATTGCAAGTGATATTTATAAATAGCGAGCCAGATTTCTTTTTAATCATAATAACTTCCAATTTTAACATTTTATTTTCGTAAAAAAATTTTGACGCCAGTCAATCCACTCGAGTCAACATCGCTTGGAATTATTTTCCAGCCCTGATCCAGTCCACTTTCGACTCGCGTCTCGTCTAATCAATCCTTCGTCGTCCTTCCTTTCCCTCCAAACGATTCCACTCAACCGTCCCCTTTCTGTTTCAACCTGAAGCAGAAAAACTACTAGTATTGTTAGAAAATAATCCAAGATAAAGAGAACCTTCGTTTCCCAAACTTTTCGAAAGAAGTGAAGACTAGAAAAAGAAAAAAAAAAAATCCAAAAAATCATCATCGCTTCACAGAACGCTACAACAATGCCATCGTCAGCGTCAGTATCGGCGAGCGGAAAGCGTTACACGTGTCCGTATTGCCCTTACGGAACCGATCGCCGTGATCTCTACACCAGACACGAGAACATCCACCGCGAGGAGAAGCCGTTCCACTGCTACATATGTTACAAACCGTTCAATCGCGCCGATCACGTGAAGAAGCATTTCCTGAGGATGCATCGGGAGCACGGATACGAGTTATCCAGGATACGTAGACCGGCGGGATCGACGGCGCCCAAGCCTCTTCAACAGGAGTCCGGAACAGGGAGCGGCGCGAGCACGAGCGCGAACGGGCAACAGCCGCAGCCTCAGCCGCAGCCACAGCCTCAGCCGCAGCCTCAGCCTCAGCCGCAGCCACAGCCGCAGCCGCAGCCGCAGCCGCAGCACGCGACTTATTCAGGGTTCAGTAACAGCAAGAGTTACCAGTTGCAGCCGAGTTCTGCAGCTAGCACGGCTGCAGTCGCGGCGATTTACCAGGGGACGTCGATGCCTGCGCCAGGTATCATGCAACCGGACGCCGCGAGTTGCAGCGCAACAGGGAGGAGGGTGCAGAACGGGGGCTGTAACAGCAAAAGCCATCTCAAGGGAGGCTCGAAAGGAGCCCAGGAACGGAGGTGAGCGAATTAACTGTGCTGAAGTAGAATTAGAAACGATGAGAGTAAAATTTAAGTTAAGGGAGATATATTTCTATAGATAAGTTGGAATGGATTGGAAAATTAGATAGGATAATAATGTATTATATTCAAAAATCAAGTGAAGAGAAAAAATTATTTGTTTCTGAATTTTTGGGACTAAGTGCAAGTAGAAAATGTGATTCGAATTTGCGTAGATGCGTGAAATCTGTCGATGATTTTTATATATATATATTTTTTCTTTTTTAACGGGCAATTTTTAAGGAGCGTATATGTTGTATTTGAAAAATTTAATTTGGAAAAGTTTAATTTGGAATCGTTGTTGGGATGGAGTCGGTTAATACGGTTACAAATTTTCAGGTACACCTGCTGCTATTGTTCTTGGAGTGGCGTAGACAACTGGTGCCTTAAACGGCACTTGAACACGCATCTGAAACCGTTCGCGTGCACCTTGTGCGAGTACAAGGCCGCACGCGCCGAGCGTCTAGCCACCCACGTGTTGAAGGTGCACAACAGACGACAATGCTCAAGATGCTCGTTCCTTGGCGAAGATGCGGCACAACTTCAGATGCACCAGCTGCATGTGCACCGTGTCAGCAGTGCCAACGCACCCGCGACGTCCTCGGCACAAACTGCCCCACCACCGACCAATCGTCATCAGCAACCTTTACAGTAAGGATCTTGTTAATTTATTAATCTCATGGATTCCTCTTTCTTTCAAAACAAAAATTCCACAGGAATTGTAGAGCGGTAATCACCTGTCTAAAAAAGTTGTCCGTCAAACGTTAAAAAAATTGAATCGAACGAAAAATTTCGCACACGTCAGTTTCTTTAAAAGTCAGATATTGTCCTTAAGACTCGTCGAGTAATTTATATAAATTTTCAATGAAAAAACTTCCCTTTAATTTTCACCTTCTCTTTCTAATAAAACCCGTGTAAAATGCGCGTTTCTCACTCAGTTAAACAATTTGAACGCAATTGTTCCAAGCGCGGAGAACCAATTCAAACAACGCCCTGTCCAACGAGTTCGTTCCTTTTTTTTTTTTCATCTTCCGATTCATTTCATTCCAATTGGCTTGCACAAACCGTGTCGAGCGAAACTCGAGCAGCAACCCGCTTAACTTCGGAAAATTCGGCCAACAACTCTCGCGCAACATTTTTCTTCACGCTCCGTTAACCGAGGAAAGGAGAGAATGAGAGAGCTTTCCACCCCAGAGTGAAAATTCGGACGAATTCGAGGGGATTCGCGCGCGTTTAGAACCGCGACGGTTCAGGACAGGCGAGAATCGTGCGGCAATCGGGAAAATTCATTAAATACGATTTAATTGGGAGTCGATCGGACGCGATTAATCCACCACGCTCCCGTTTTTACTTTCTCGCCCGGGGCCAAACAAGTGTGTAACGAGCGGATTTAAATTTCCCTCGCTCCTCCCTTGTTATACCCTCCCGCTCGTTAACCACGTCTTTGAGCCCCACGTTGACCGCATCGCCGAATTTCGAAGGGAAACTTCGAACGCGTTTACCAATTAATCCCATCGTCGATCCATTCGTCGAAGGGAACAGGAATTTTGTTTATCGCCGCGTGTTTACCGATCGAAAACCATTTGTAGATACCCGTTACAAAGCAAATATTTGTTGTTAACAATTTCTCCTCTCCTCTTCATCATTTATTATTTATTATGTTATCATACGCGATCTTGTAATCTGCGAGGAATTGGATATTACGGAAAATTAGGAGTGAAAGGGTTAAAATTTCCCTGTCTCTTCTTCACCATTTTTCTTCAAACAAATGGTATTATGATTTTAATCAATAAAATCTTCTAATAAAATCTTGATATTATCGTGATATTCTTTTCTAGAATAGTGTGAATAGTCAATCGAATTCGATCCAACTTTTTCTTTTTTTTCTTCATTATATCATTCTTCACACAGACGAAATATTCTTTTTCCTTCGTTCATTCGAGATAATATCCCTATAGAGGGATAATAAACCACGAGGCTGGATGATTTATCGTTAATTATCGAATTTACAGTCCCGCGGGAGGAGGTCGACCACCACCTGGTCCGCCAGTTTTTCCAGCCCCAGCACCGGCCATAGCACCTGCTACCACCGTGATACCACCGACAACGATACTCGGGTAAGCACATCCGTTGACCTCGTCGTTCCCATGCTCTCCTATTAGCTGTATTTATTCATTTTTTTTTCCCCCTCTCCCTTTCTCCTCTACAAAATGTGAATCGCACAATTGCGCACGGCAACGAACGCTAATTTAACGCTAAATTAGCATTTCGTTTGCTCGTTTGTTCCCCGGACGACAAATTGAACACGATTTTGATGTTTTATCGAGGATCCAGGTATATATATATTCAAGATATTTTATATAATATTCCATTATTATTTCGTATACTTTAGATCCTCGAACGAAAATGTAAGAGTTCGATTTCCATTGCGAGGAACAATTTGAAGATCGATTCAAGTTGATCAAATTTCCTTGAAAAATGTTTTTTTTTTTTTTTTGCCACGATTTCTCGCACAATGGACAATCAATGTTTCGTTTATACATTTGATTTTTCACCATTAGCCCCTTCCCCTCCCCGAGGTCACGAGAAATTATCCAAGGAAGTCGAATTGTTAGCGCCGCTTTATTATTTATGCTCTTAAGTTGCGAGTGCGATTCCTGCGCTTGCTTGTTTTATTTTTATTTTTATTTTTATTTATTTATTTTTCTCTATTTTTTTTAAACTCCAGCATTTCTACACACCATTGTACACACGATCGATGATCGACGTTGTTCGGCGGCAGGTTGTTGTGCGTACATAACTTTGTTATGTACAAAAAAAAAAAAAAGAAAAAAAGACGGAGGGCGACGACGTTGAACCGATCCTTTCTCTCCTCTCAAATTATTCTCGCCCTCCCATCGAAGGGGGAGGGTGGAGACAAAAAGGAGACAAAATTGTTGGGAAACAGGAAGAAAAGAGATGGATCGAAACGAGATTTGCAACCTGCCGTTCCGACACCGCTCTCTCTCTCTCTCTCTCTCTCTCCCCCTCCACCTCTCCGCTTTATATTACGTTGCAGCGTCATTTTTTTGTTCCAACGTTTTCTTTTTTTTTCTCGATTCTCGTTCGCGCCGTGTGCACGCTTCGTTTGTTTGCTTTCGGTGTCGCCAGGACCACGTGTGTGCACGCTCCTGCGCTTCACTTCCAGTTTGTCTCTGTTTCTTCTCTCTCGTTGTCACTTGTTTCTTCTCTCTCTCTCTATCTATCTCTCTTTCTCTCTCTTACTCTCTTATTCTTTTTCTTCTTGAAATCGAAAAGAAAAGAAAAGAAAAGAAAAGAAAAAGATAGAAAGAAAAAAAAAAAAGAGTAAACGTCGTCTCGTCGTCTCGTCGCACGGTCGACGAGCGCTCGTTCGTTGGTAGAAAAATGACGCGAACGTAACTTATGGAACAGTGCCGCGGTGGTTGCAGCCACGAGATGGTAAACTCCCCTGCAACTGCAGCGACAATGGCGTACCCGACCTTGGAGGAGGAGGAGGAGGAGAGGCGGTCGAGCGGTGACGGGCACGGCAACGACCACGACGACGAGCAACGTCGTCGCCATCGTCACGCCGACGCCAACAACGACGACGCCAACCAACACGTCGATCATCGCCATCGTACCGAGATCGAACGCGAGAGCCACGGCTCGTCGCCTCGACCCGTTTCCGCGTCGTCGTGCCCCGTCGAGCAACAACGCGACGTTGTACACGACGACGACGAACCGTGCACCGATCGTACCGATCACCACAACCATCAACACCACCACCACCACCTCACTTCCACTATACTTAATCGTGATTTTGCGCACAGTTACCGAGCCGTACCCGAAGAGTGCAAGAGTGCACCCTCCCAATCGAGCGGGGCCACAACGTCCTTCGATTGCGTTTCATCGGTCGAGAGCACCGAGAGGAAGCCGAACGCGAGGCAGAGGCCCAGGAAGCAGAGTCAACCAAGAAAGGTAACGTGGAACCAAGACTTCCTGGACGACGATTCCTTCGAAGAATTGGGCGGAGGGGCGGAGGAACAACACCACGACGTTACGAAGGAAGAAGAAACGAGCCCCGACGACGAGTCGGCCAAGTCGGCCGAGAAACAGCTCGACGAGATGAAGGAACGTTACCGGCTTCAACTGACCAAACGAAATCTGCTGAAATGCCGGCTCTGCCCCGACGACGCCCCTGCCAGAGGGGCTGTCTGCCAACCTTACCACACCAAGGCTTCCCTCACTCTCCACAAGTTGTGGAGACACGAGAAACGCAAGAGGGCCCTGAATCCGACCATCGAGGACCACCCCTCGTCCCAGGTGTCATCCTCAATCACGTTGAAGGCGACGGTATTCACCAACCCTGAATACGTGTACAACAGATAACAGTTGGCCACGAGAGGGATAGACCTGAGGATGGATCTCGAAACGCATTGGTTCTAGATCGAGGGACCCTTTCATACGAGTGGGGGGGTGGGAGTACGTTTTTGGTTCCAAGTGTGATCAATCTCGCGATTAAACGTCTCTGTAACGATAAAATTTATACGTGATTTCGCGAGAATCGCGAGTATTGATCCGATAGCGACGATTTCTTTTACTTGGAACGACGTGAAGAAGATGTTCCAAGGGCTGGTCGCAACGAGTCTGAACACCAACGCGAGAATTGCTAGGACAAATTTTTTTATTATTTCGGGTGTTTCGTCGTTTCAAAGATTTTTTTTTCCAAAGAATCGTTGCGACCAACTCTTGCCATTAACATCGATCCAGTGCCTTTCGACATCCAACTTCTGATTAATTCAGGGTATGTAAATCGAGGTTCTCGATATTAGTTAAACCGTCGCCCCCTCATCGAAGGACTGAAAAATGGGGCGAAACGAGATAAATTGTTCGTTCTTTGGGAGTTTCGGTGTTCCTAGAAATTTGTAGAATATTGGACCACATTCGCCGAAATGTTGACTAGAATATTGGACCACGTTGGAGTAAGAGAGAAAAAAAAGAAAAAAAAGAAAAAGAAAGATAAAAGAACGAAAGAAAGAAAAGCGAAAAAACTTTTCTCATAGTCAACGAAAACAATTTTAGATAGAAAAAAAATTGAATCAACAAGTGATTAAATGGACAGCAGGTAGGGACAGAATTTTTTGATTACGAAAAAAAAAGAAAGAGGACGAGAGGAGATGACTTTACAAAAAAATTGGAAGCGAGAAAGAGCATTAGCGTTATATTCGTATAAGAAGCTGATGTAAGATCTTGACTCGAGTTTTGATAATTCACTCGTGATTCGAACATTCCTCCTCGAGAAATAAATTTTGAAACCATATTTTCACCTGACCGATAAATCGTATAAATTTAAAAAGTCAACGAAAAGAAAGAAGAAAAATAAAGAAATAAAAGAATGAAGCTGAAAATGGAAAAAAAAAAACGAAAAAACAAGAAAACGATATTAATGTTTGACGATCGTCTCCAATTAATGTCTTGTACGTTTGTCCATCGTCCGTCTTTGCAATTAAGTAATACATAATTAACTCCCAATTTTTCGATTGATATGGACATTGTAAATGTATGTTAGAAATTTTTTAAAGGGATTATTGCAAAGAACCGAAAAAAGAAATAACTAGAGATTGAACCACGTGATCCGCGAAATTGATTGAGTGGCCGAGAGACGAATATGATTTTTATATAAGAAATATTTGTATAAAATTAATATCTTGTTTATGTTATTATATGAAATATATTATATCTATTGTATTTAAAAAAAGGACGTGATAAGCCAGGATAAATGTAGATTTCCAGAGAACATCGCTTCGTTCTCTGGAAATTACAATTTTAGCACGATCCTTTTTTTCTGTCATACGCTCTTTTATTCATGCATAAACGAATAAATTTCATTTCATTAATTATTATATTTTTTTTTTCTTTTTAGATATTTTAACTCATTTCCTTTTCAAATTAAATGTTCCTTTTTAATTATTACAATCGTAATTTTTAATTACGATACAATTTTTCCCTTTGATTAACTAATCAATGTATATATATATATATTAATATAATATATTAAATATATTATATTAATAATATAATTAAATAATATAATTAATATAATATAATATAATATAATTAAGTTAATATAATTAATTTTATATTATTGAATTTCTTAAAAGATATTTTTTGTGAAAGAATTTCTAATGAAAAAGTTATAACCGTGAATAAAATAAAATAAAAATATGTTGAAATCACGAGTGTATTTTCAATCTTATGTTTTTTTTAACATGTATATTTCCAAGTATCATATATATATATAAGTAATACATTTATCGTTTCACATTGAATTCTTAATAAAAAAAAATAAAATAAAAGAAAGAAAAAGAATATGTACGTATCGAACGTTGATATCTTTATCATTCCGTTTGTGATTTCTCGATAAAAATTTAGTTTTAATTTTGGCCGCTACTTATGTTGCTATCTCCTTCCATACTCGGTCGGTAACATTGCACATTGATTGAAAGTGGTAAAAAGAGGTTATGTAACTCCCAAATTCCTATACGATCAAAATAAAAAAAAGAAAAATATTACAAAAATCTATCTGATCTAAAGCCAAGTCGATTCCATCGATTTATTTATTTCTACTTATTACAATCGAATGTTCCAATTTAGAGCAAAATTTTATTCTCTTGAAACAAGAATTCGTCAGTTTGATCTTCGAGTAGTTCAAATAACACTTCGCGTTATTTCGCGTCTCTCGAAAAAAGATTGAAGAGAGCACGCAACGTTGGTCGATAATTGGATGAAACGCGAAACCGCACCGACTTGGCTCTTTCCTATCGAATAACATTACCTTCGAGTCAACTGCTTTGACACACCATCGATTTCACGTTGACAATTTCGAACGAGGAAAATGTGCTCAAACTCGAGCTTACTACGCGCAAGAAACGTCTGAACTTTCATTGACTCGTTAACCAGCGAGTCGAGAGTATGAAATTTTGATCCGCAATTCGTTCAAAAGAAAAAAGAAAACAAAATTGAATCGAACAGTTCTCCTTTTCGAATTCCGATAATAAAAAAAATTACGCGCGAATATTCTGACAAAGCTCGTCCCAAAAAAATTCCAACTATTATTTCGAAATTCGAGTTATAACGATAAATAACGAAGAAAAAAGAAAAAAATGAGAGATGTTTTTGGAAAACAGAAACGAACAGTATCAGTAGTTTATTCTAGCCGGGTACACGCATATATTTGCATGCTCTGCCACTTTTATCAGGTCGAAATTTTAAACCACGCATCCCTCCCACCACTTCTCGCGAAACGTTCAAAAATTGCGGTTTTGCAATTTTACCCTTCAGGCGTGAGTTGTACATTTAAATGGGTCCAAAGTTTCTTTCAATTGCAAATTCGCAGAAAAAAGCGAATTTTGAAACGCGAATGTTAAAAAAGAAGAGAGAGAAAATCGAAAAATATGTAATAAAGTGCCAGGAGAACGCGTATAAAACGCGTTAAAAATGAAAAGGAATTTTCTGAAGAATGGATACCGACCATACCGATATAAAAATCGATAAAACCGATTTTCTTTTATCAAAGAAACTTTTTCGTTATATATATCCCATTTCCGGTTTCTACACCACGTTATCAAACAGTTCAGATTATAAACGCTTTACGAACGTTTTTTTCGATGAATTCAGAGTCCGAAAGTTCATTAGATACCGATCAATTTACGGAAAATATCACCGGAACGAAAAAAAGAACGAAGGGGTCGAGAGCGCGGGCTCGAAGCGGAAGTGCAACGTCCAAGACGGATTGCGATCAATTTGATAATCCACAGAGCGAAATTGTCACCGTGAAACAGGTTAGAACGAACAAAACGAAATGGGGAGGAGGGAAAAAAAGAAAAGAAAACAGAAAAAGAAACAGACGAAGCGAGACAAAAAAACAAAAAGAACAACGTCATGTGAACAGTCGCTTGGATCGCGGCTTGCACGTGCCCGCGATTCGCGGGTTATTAAGTTAAAATTTCGATGCAAATGAGCGATATATGACGTCGTTATAATTTCGAACCGGGTGACGCTCTGCAATTCGACTGCTTTGTATTTCTAATGGAGGTGATGTATGGTCGATGCGTGCAATATAATACATCGTGCACAATGGTGAAAGCTGGTGGAATCGAAATTCGATATTTTCCTTTTTTTTTTTCGAGTTTTCCTTATTTAATTGCATGCAATTCCACACATCGCATAATTGGCGCATATTAATCTGTTGAATTATCATTGTTGCAAAATTACAATTGACCTCTCCCGCTCCAATTCCATTCCACGATCAATTTGTCCATCCTTTCAATTGTCGGTCTTAATTAACACTCTCGATTTTGCTCGTTTCGTTTGTTAGTATGCATAGTGCAACTATTATATTCTTCGATCGATATTATAATTTTAGAGCAAACTTTCACAAAATTTCACGAAAATAACACCGCGATAATAATAAGTTTCACATAAACAACTCTCGATAATTTTCGAGAGTTTTATCCTCGAATATATATATCCGCAGTACAGCGATTTGTTTAAAATGGCGGTCGATTACGTATCGGAAACTCGTTCGTCCCGAACAATCGGATTCTCAATCGGAATTTTTCGAAAATCCTTTCGAGGATAAAGTCGATCTTTATGCGAAAATTTGGATAACGGAAGTTGGCTGGCAGCGCGGGATGTGTTGTCGGGCGCGGTTCCTAACTTTCGAAGCGGAAACGCGCACATGCGGATACAGCGAATGTCGAGATTTGTGCCTCGATTCCTTGTGCATCGATAAGCGGATAAAAGAAATCAAGAATATTCCAACGGCATCCCACCCGGATACGGGTTACAACTGATGGAGTCTGTCGTCCTGAAAGGATCTCATCTTTCCACCGTTTTTATTTCACGCGGATCTCTCGGTCGGAATTTCAAGCAATTCCTCGATCTTCCAGATCGAAGAAGAAAATATTCCGACCAACCTTTCCTCGTCCCGTATTCACTCCGATCTTTCACATTTCTTTTCTTTATTAATACACGCGCCTTTCCTCCTCCTCCTCCTCCTATGATCGCGTAGAAATGAATTTCTACCAGGCCGAGTAAATGTAATAATATTTCCTCGAACGAATCTTAAAAAAAAAAAAAAAAAAAAAAGGTAAGACTCTGATGAAATATCCGATAAAAATTTCTATCGCCCGTGAACGTAGATGCAAAGTGTTTTACACGTATAATAATCGATCCTTTTCATATTTCTCATTATTGAATTAATTATTGTATAAGCAAAAATCCCTCTTCAACTTTTGAATTCGTGCTTCTAATCACGATTGGCCAATTTCTTTCCCTCGAGGCGTTAAATATCGGGGTGGAAAAATCCTCAGGAAGGAAGGAAGGAAGGAAGTGTTTCGCAGTGTTAAAGGCATTTTTTAATATCCGGTCGCAGCGAGCAAGCGTGACTATGACGCTCGTATATATCAGTTTATAGCGGCACTTGAGCTGGGCGAGCGCGCGTGAAGTGGCCACGTATACACGTTGCGCGGATATATACGCGTGTATATGTATATATGTATATATGTATTCCGACGAAAAAAAGCACGTGCGCAGGCCAACAACTTTCTCATCATTACGCATCCCGCGCGTTAACGCATGAATATTCATATTCGCGCGTATATACATTTCCCAACTTTTTTATATTCCTTCCTTTCTTCCTTTCTTTCCTTTTTCCCCCCTCTCCGTTTAATTCCTTAACCGGTCTCGAAAGCGAGAAGCCACGGTAAAATTTATATTTCGTCGGCAGCGCACGAATGATGAATGCAATTACTTTTTTCTTTCTTTTTTTTTTTTTTGCACCTTTCCACCCTTGGACGCGCATCCACCATTTCGCGTCGCCGCCACCTTTTCAAGGGGAGGGGGATCCCGTTTTATTTGTATCTCGTTCGGAGAAACCTCGAAAACCTCGTATTTTTAGCGTTTTAATTAAATACGGTCAATCCGCCCGCTATAATTTCGCCGATTCCTTTTACGAGTCCGTGAATTAATCATTTCAATTGTTTTTCTTTGAATCCGCTTCGAATCGTCCCCTCCAAATGTTTTCAATTGCGATTACCGTCTCCGATCTTTCTATTCTCGTTTCTCTTTTTTTATAGAATTTCGATTAGTCGGATAATCGTGATTCTTCGCGATAATACGTGGTTTGTGATTATTTTTCGTGGTGTATAAGTGTATATATATATATATTCAGATCACAATTACGTTTCTCTATGCCGGCGAATATTCGTATGAAACACGAATCCATTCGCGAATACACGTTATATACGTAAACGTTGCAGCAACTCGACCATTGAATGCGTTTTACACGCCGGTTAAACCGGATGGAGGGGAGGGGGTTAAGGGATACCCGGTTATTCTGATCGTTTCCGTTTCGGGGAGGCGTTAAAACAACGTCGCGACGGTTCAATTTAAATAGCGAAAATACCCGGCTACCATTTTTCCGCCCCTCCATAAATGCGAACGAGAGGGAAAAATTTGAATTTGATGGCGACTCTTAACACCACTCGTAATAGGGAGCCACTTTTATGCTCTTTATCTTCCTACTTTGAGAGAATAGGAGGAATATCTCGTTTAACTTTTTTTTTAAAGAATTGCGAGAAAATTTCAAGATGAAAATTGGAAAAATTGGAAATTCTTAATCTTTCTGATATAAATTTTCAACGTGGCAGTTGTTTATTCGCGAATTTTTAATTTTAAAAGAAAAAAAAAAGGAGGAGGGATAATAATACTCTCCAATGCAACTCGCCCAGTGTGTCGCATTATGCATACGGCCAGCATTAACTTCGTTATTCAATTCAAAGCGTTTCCCTTCCCTCCGCTGAATAACGTATTACGGTTTAAGAAAATTGTGCCCCAGGATATCCTCCTTGCGGATAAAAGTTTAAGGAGGAATATAGGCCCGTTCGTAGAAGCGAGCTCGCCGAAAAATTTGTACGTATTTATTATATAGAGCATTGCGCGGCATTGCATTAGCATAAACTTAACAAGTTGGCCTCCATTTGTTTTCGCCTTAATGCGAAAGCTTCTCGTCATCACCCTCCTTTTTGCGTTTCTCGCATTCCAACCGATATTGAATACAGTTCCACGATTTGTTCTCCGCTATTTGCTTTCAAATTTGAAAAATGAAATTTTTTTCCATGGGATGGAAAGAGAAGGAAGCAAGTTTGAAGCAAGTTTGATCAATTTCGCGAGACGATTCTTTTTGGATAGATCTTTAATGTGACTCAATTGATCTTTGATATTTTAACTTGTCTTCTTGTTTATACTAATTTTAATTAATTTTCAAGATTTCCAGAATTTAATTACTATCAATCGTGTTGAATTTTTCATTAGGAACAGTTTAATATCCTCCACAATTAATTTCTCCAAGATGATTTTACGCAACGACAACTTTTCTTTACCAATGTTAATATTATTATTATCTTTAAACGTTTCGCCTCATCCAAATCTCTCAAAACTTTTGAAATCATTGTCGAAGCCTTCAAACATCTTTCATCCTACGAGTCCTTCCTTCTTACTTCCTTCCCCCCGAAAATAACGATGCTCCAGACTTTGCCGATCCTTTAGCCTCGAAATGAACGATCGGCGCGAGAAAGCTGCTCGAGTGTCGTTCGAGTTTCGGGGTTAATACGTCGGGACACGACAATGTTGCGGGGTCGGCGAACCCCGCGACACGCGAACCGATCTTCTACGGTTTCTCTTGCCAATGTGACTAAAAAAAAAAAAAAAAAAAAAAGGAAGGAAAGAAAAAAAAAAGAGGAAATCGCGATCCACGCGGATTGTTTCGCAATGCTCCCGTTGACAAACCCTTCCTTTTCACACGCGAGCGCGTAATTTCACGGGGACAATGATGCCACTCTGAAATGTTTGTCGATACTCGACAATACGAAAAAAACCACCCACGTTCTTTATGACGTTATTTCACGCAAATTAATCTACGAATAATATCCACGATGCGTTGTGACGCGTTTATGCATGCATATTTAACGACGCATTAAGTTCCGCCTTGTTTCTATTGTTAATGATAGAGGATAGATTGTGGTGAAGGAGAAATTAGCGCGATATATACATATATATAGCTCGAATGCGCACTCTGATATTCATAATATTTCCATTATTGCCGTTTTAAAGGCAGGGATTAAATGTACACGGATATTATCTCTCTAAACGCGATCCATCGTTATAAACAATATTCGAAAATTATTATTCGATTGCAAGCATTCCTTTTGCAATTTCCTAACACCATCTTTCTGAAATTTTAGAATTTTATTTATCCATCCATGATAGATCGCAATGATTCTCTGTGAAATTATTTGTGAAATTATTTACCAATTATTGAATGCTCGATGGAAAACGAAATTAATTAAAAAGAAAAGATCCGTGAACTCGCGAACTTGATTTTGCCAAGCATCTCTCCAGCAATTCGAAGGAATTATTTTCGAGGGTAGAATCGATCTTGAACGATCCTCGAGATTTTTTGAACGAGGCACCCGTAATTAATCGCTTTCCTCAAATACTTCTCCCTACGTTTCTTTTTCAACCGAGCGATGGCCGCCATTTCTGCCGCGAAGGCACGACACCAGCCGGTCAGATTTTCCAGAAAGATACTCCACGTTATTCGCATGCATCGATCCAGGCCCACGATATAAATAATCGCATTAATAATCGGCGTAATCGGCGCTCGGCCACTGCCTCGGGCAAGAAATTAATGCGAGCGGGCTTCGTGGCTCGCGTGCTCGAGCCATCGACCAACCATCTTCGACGTCGACTCGGCCTCCCCCTCCCCTCACGCTCCCTCGAGGGTTGAAACGAATAGAGTTCTTAATTCTGATTTCTTAATGGGGATAATTTTTTCGCCCAATTATTCCATCGAGAAACAAATTTATTCTTCGGCAATATTTGATAATGGGCTTTCGATTCGATCGAATTCTCTTATTAAATTAAACTAATTTTACTCATCATCCTTATTTCGAATGTAATCATTTATTCACGAACAAATCATTTTTTCCCTACATTATATCAATAACAAACGTAACAGTTTGTCTAAGCGCGAATTATTGTAAAGTAAAATATTGAATCGAAAAAAAGGAAAGAGGGAATCTTTTAGAGAAGATGTATAGGCGGTGAAAGAGGTAAAGAAATATGGAGAAAATGGGGTATGCATGTGCAAGGACAAACGAGAGCGAGAGTTGGAGAGCAAGGGATTGAAAGAGAAAGCAGTTTTAGAGTTCAAAGAGTGGAGAACTTTTTAGAGCGAAAGGGAGTAAAGAGCTTTTGCGCTGAGAGAATTTGGCAGAGTATATTATCCTATATTCATCAAATATATATAATTTCCTCAACTGCTGTATATACAATTATTTATAAAAATTCAGATCTACCCTTTATTCTGTTAAATACACCAAGTTTGTTGTAACAAACTTTGACACGAAGAATTCGAGACAGAGGGATTACTATGCCGACAAGGATGTGAATATGCATACGTACACTATGACTATGAACATGTACATAATTCCTAATACCTTGAGCTGACGTGACGTGTACGCGTCTCAGGAAAGATACATCTCGGAGATTCGTAACCTGGCTAATATCAGCAACGCCTAATGTCGTCTTCGTGTCGTCAGAGAAACGCGAGAGACACGAATCTTGAACAAAAACTATTCAAAAAATTTCTTCTGACGTACCTACGATACAGGAGATTTAGATGGAAGCAGATTTTACTACAAATATCTATAAAAATTAGATAAATAAATCCTTTATCGAAGGAACATCAAGGATTTCGAACACTTCTTCGAGGATCTTATCTAATTTAAAAAAAAATTCTCGAAAAGAAATTTGAATCCAAGAAGATCCTTGAACTTTCAGCGATCCATTCATTCCCAACAACCTTATTGCACCCGAAAAACCGAAAAACTTTCACACGTAGAGAGATCCTCCTCTAATTACCCCGATATCGCTGTCGAGGAAACGAACTGCCCCCTTATCTCCAATTTCTCGCCACCTTCTATCCACCCCCCGCCCCTAGAATGGCTGCTGCTAACCAACGCCGCCACCTCACGAACCGGTTATCCCTCTTCTTCCGCTTCCTTCCACGAACCAACCCCTTCCTTCCACGCCGAGTCCATCATCACCAATCAAGCCCCGTCCAAGATTATCCCTCGAAATCAATTTTCTCCCCCACGGTCTTAATCACGCCATCGATCCTTCGAATCCACGGGAATAATAAGGATAGACGCGGGATAGATCCACCCTCGTACAACCGTGTAATCTTTCGCCAGGGGTGGGAATTTTATCTTCTCTGTTATAACAGCGCGCGGATACTCTTCGAAATTTCGTAGAAATTTTAGATCAGACAATATCTGAAACGGATTTATGAATGGAATCTGCTCTTCAACCAGATCCTCCCTTACGATTTTTCGACTTCGGTTGAAACGTAAACGGTGGTTGGGATTAATTAAAAAAGTTAATTCTGTTCGAGGGCAAATCCGAGATTATCCGAGGGGAAGAAAAAAATAATTAAAGATTCGTGGGATGAAGGATGCGTGCATTGGAAACAATAGGAACTCTTGTATTTCGCGTTGGGGATGATGGATTAGGGAATTATCGGCCTCTGATTTTTAAAGAAGAGACTCTGGAATTTTTGTGCAATTTATAGAGACGATGCCAAGGATCAATAATATCGTTGGAAATGATTGATAATTATCGAATGATAATTATTTTTAATTAATACTGGCTGTCGTTGAACAGTTCTTGAAATTAATAATCCTTTCAAATGGAATTTATTTTATTTCTTTCTGAAGATACGATTATTCTTTTTTTTTTTTTTTTAAATATCAATCTCCCCTTATATTCGTTAAATATCCATAATCCGGGTATAATTCATTTCCCCAATAATTATGCAGGCACATCAAAGGGACGGGGATTTTTGGCGTAAACCGCAACGATATTCGACGGTTCGGTTCGAATTAACGTCATTATTTTGAACGATTACTAAAATGATCAGACTACACGCTGGAATTGATTGGAATTTCACACAGTTCGAGTTCCGGTTGCTATTCGTATTGGAAAGTATCGCGTTAACGAGCCGGCGAAATAATTAACAGACTCTCGACACACGCGGACGTGATCGCCATATTTGACGTTCCTTATCCGATTTAATATCCCCGTTTATTATGATCGGATGTGTCGATTTCGCGATTACATCGAATCATCATCCAGATATATACGAAAATTACAGATCGTCGTCCAACAATATCTGAGATCAAGAATAAATGACACGTGTTAATTTTAATCACGTTTACTTAACTTTAAACGCACAAGTAAATAGAATCCGATTGAAAGATAAAAAAAATAATAATAATAAAAAAAAGAGAAATATCGCAATAACGAAATAATTACTTCTTTTTATTCGTTTATTATTTTTTATCTTTCATCCTCTTAGAAGCCTCCGATTTTTTTTTATATTTACTTATAAATTATATATTCTTTGATCCTCAGAATTGCAGATAAAAGATCTTTCTCATTTTTCTCCCCTGTCTATTCTCTTTCTCCTCAATTATTTTAATCATTAATTATAATCTTGCAAAAAGAAATGTTCCTTTCTGCTTGCCTCTTTTTAATAAACGCACTTCTAAAAAAAATCGTTCGATCTCTGGAATAATAATCGATGCAACGAAATTTCCACCAATTTCCAGCTAATTTTAATCTCGATTCCCATCAAGTCGAATCGAATCGTTCCTCGAACTCGTGTTAATAAATTATAGCGAGAGGAAAAAAACTGAAAATGAATAAACGAAACGAATACTTTCCGTATTGGAATCAATGCCGATCGATTATTTATTCCCCTTGTTTGCCTGCCACGTGAATGTGATTAACCGTAATGAAAATGATTAATCGATTCGCCTGTTTATGTAAATGTTCCAACAACGCCGTTATAATTATCGACTGAAAATCGAAACTGCAGACGAAGATCGCCATCACTTGACTTTTCATTCGACTTTTCAACGAGAACGATCTTGGAAAATAATTACAACACTCGTCGATAATACATACTTTTTTTATATATTAGAAAGATATAATCGATCGAACGAGGTAATCGATAATTGTCATCCGTTATTTTGCTCGACGAGATAAATTAATCGGCAATTAATCGCCGATATAGTCTCGCGTGTTTTCAAGCGTAAGAGCAGCAATTATACCGCGCCGCGCACTACCACCACGAATATACACACCCACGAATATTTGTTCCGGAAATGACACTGGCCGTGCCTCGTTTCCTTCCTTCCTTCCTTCCTTCCTTCCTTCGTACGCGCCGCCACCACCCCATATCGGCCGTGTAAATTCAATCAGGTATTTGCACGGGTGTTCGGATGACAATTTTACCGGCAACGCGTTATCCTATATAGGAAATTTCGTTAATCTTTCCGGAAACGCGAGATAAAAATAAAATTAAAAATGTCCGATTCCTCTTCGATTAAGGTTGAATTGTTTGAAATTGTTTCGTTCAATAATATTTAGATCGGTTAAAAAAGAAAAAAAAAAATAAAGGGTAAAAAAGTATGTACGTACGAGTGACACGTGTTTATGAAAGTATGGATGAATCTAGATGTAATGCATATATTGGGAGGATTGCATCGATTCTGAATAAAATATGAGCGAGAATGAATTCTAAGTATATATATATATATATATATATATATATATAGATGTTCCAGCGATCGGAAACCGATGATAGGAATCCATGATTGTGTGTAATAATTTCATTCACCATCCCTCTCGCTTTATCTCTGTATTATTAAGTCACTATATTCCATATATTTTCCCATATATATATATGTATAGTGTGGAAAAATTTTAAAATCCTTGAATCACTTTCTCTCTCTCTCACTTTCTCATATCTTAGAGGAATATTAACAGAAATTTATTCAATATCGAAACGATGATTGAATCTCGATTTTATCACGTTGTTATTATTCGATATGAATTTTATATATTTCATCATATCATTCAAGAGGATTAAAGACACGTCGAAAGTAAATATCAAATATCGTATTTCACGTTTTATTTTATTCTCGTTCATTGGATCTCGACTTTTGTCGGAGCAACGGACGAAATCAAAAGCGTCGAACGAAAATCCCAGCCCGAGAGATCCCCTCGTAACGTAAACCGGTTAAAAGTCGTATCAAGCTTAACCCAATTAATTCGTTTAAACTGACCCAGATTACCTATCAAAACAGCCATCATTACGTTCCCTACATTATCGTTCGAGTAATTATTTACCTATAACAAAGGATCGTTAACAGGAGTGGTACTCGGACGAAATAATTATCCGCGATGAGATAATGACCATTTTGCGGGATAATGTCCCTGATTCCTGCCCCTGCTTCAATCCTTCCCTCGTCCATTTCACATTTCACATGTAATTCGTTAAGTCTCGTTTCACCCTGATTTCACGTGTCACTCTGATCGTTGATTACGAGAGAGAGAGGGAGAGAGAGAGGAAGAGAGATATCAATTTCGAATCGAGCTCGAAACTCGATCGAATCGTTGGCAAAAGAGTAAAGAAAATACAGAGACTTGTCTACCAATTAACGAGAGATCCACGAGTGGGCTTAAGTAAAATTAACGGCTCGATAAGTTTTCGAGAGCGATGTAATTTTTTTTCTTTTTTTTCCTTCCTTTCTTTCGCGTTAACACGTGCTTACCTCCTCGAGAGGGATGATTTCTCGGGAATACTTTTGATCAACGAAGGAAGGGGGAGATCATCATTAATGGTCGTGATAATCTCTTTTCGAGTATGTTCGAATTGAAATTTTTTTTTTCGGTGACATCGAGAAGGAGGAATAAGGACAATTGTCGAATTTCAACGTTATTCATATACGCGCTCGAATTTGAATAAAAAAGGAAAAAGTTATAAATTTAATCTCTAAATATTTTGACGAGACGATGAGAGAAACTGTCGAACGTTATATAATTTAACAATAACATTTGCGAAATAATCTTACGATTGTTGCTCTAAAAAAATAGAATTCGATAAATAAAATGATAAATGAAATATCATTTATCTCGAATAATAATCAAACACAAAGCGAGGTAAAACACTTGTACAGCAAAATTTATTTTAATTCGCAAGTACAAATTGAAATTTGTACCCGTACCCCCAATATTTGTTAAACCGGTGCACAAATCCATTCGTTTAATCGCGTATCAAATGAATAAAATTAAAATTGAACGAAACAATAAAAAAGAAAGGAAGAAAGAAAAAAAAATATCGCACCACTACACCGATAAAACTCGTTCATATTGATTTAAATATCTTTTCCAAAAAAAAAAAGGAAAAAAAAGAAAAAAATTGAAAGTAAATTTTATCAGCGCGCATACACATCCCTGCGAACGTGAAATTAACTTCACATCCGTGGCATTAATTAAAAGAACGCTTCCCCTTTCCTCCCCCTTTCGAATAACGAGAGTTGACATTTTGCAATATCGATTACAGCTCGCTTCACCCGGCGTTGTACAACAAAGGCGCGATAAATAAAATCATCGAAAGGGTTTGCCCCTCTCCTCCTCTTCCCTTCGTTCAATGCGCGTTTAATTAGGAACACTTTTCTGATTTCGCGTAATTAAAAAGCATATATATATATATATTCGTCGACAAAGAAAGCGCGGCGTGGGGAAAGAGAGAGAAAAAAAAAGACGCGAGCGGAAACCGGAAAGCGAGACAAGGACGTGGCGGGGGTCGTTAAACCGAAGCGCAATTAAAATAATTATCTCGTCCGGTCATTACGGAGATTTCGAATGCGAATCGCGATTGACCACACGATTTTCTGTTATTTATCCAACCTATGGCGATGAATGCTTCGAGATTCAACCATTTTGCCCCGAGATCCTCCCCCCCGATTGTTGTTGTTGTTGTTCAAGGTAAAAGCGGAGTGAAAGCGGAAGGAAAGTTTAACTTTTCCAATTTATTTTACTTATGTGTCGTGCGTTGAAAGCAAAGTTATGGAATTAGCCGAGCGGAGATGTTTGTAGCTGAGGAGATTCTTTTATTGTTTATTGGACGAGAAAGAAACTAAATAATAGAAGAGGAGACTCAAGGACCCGGTTAAGTCTATTTTATTCTTGTCTGCTACCTGCAGAGGGGGAGGAGAGCCAAGAGTTTCAGGGATTATCGTGCATACCTCATCTGCCTCGTTGTTCATACGATAGATTTATTACGAGCAATTATCGAAACGCTGGTTCACAGAGATCGAGATTTAATATCGGCTTCTAATTATTAAAAGGAAACAATGATAATTTGACTAGCTTCTAATTTGACTATCCGCTGTCAGAGATTTGCGCAAATGCTCGTTTAACTATCATCTTGATCTTTGATTTAATGAAACGAATATCGTGTATTTCGGAGGGGGATATTGGAAATTTATTATTATCTTTCGGAGATTCGGCGGTGAAAAATATATGGAAGATACAATTTTCCTTTTGCAACGAGAATTTTAATTTATTAATTTGACGAACGGTTGAAATGAAATTAAATGTCAATTTATTCCCGGATATTTTTCTATGGAAACTATGTGGAATTCAATGTTTAATTGGATTACGCAGAAGGGAAATAGTTCAATTAAGGAAATACCGAGAAAGATGTCTCTAGAAGTTCGATAGTTTCAATTGATTATTTGAATTATTTTCGGGGGAATACAGAAATACAGACAGAATATACGACAATCTTTACGATATTATTATTCCACGTTTCTAAGGGAAATTGTAAAAAAAGCGATTTATTACGTAATTTTAAACTGAAAAATTAATAATAGATTTAATTTAAATGGAAATATTGTGTAAATATTAAAAATTCATATTTTATTATATTCGATTCATAATCGTGCTTTTCATTAAAAAATTCATTAAAAAGAAAATGGGTCAAGTTTTTTTTAGAAATCACGGTAATATCCCGATGCGAAGTGGTGTGTGTAATTATATGCGAATAATATACCATTACATTATTTCGCGTTTAGATACTTCCATATATTTTTCTTCAAAAGCATTCAACAAAATTCGGCAATTTTGTTCAAATCGTTGGATCGTTTCACTTTTAATCGTACTGTATATTAAATCTTGCGTTAAATAATTCAATTGCGATAAAAATTTCCATTTTTCAATTCCATTTCCCACCCCGGTCACGATTTCTATCCATTGAAAATAATTCAATTATTTTTAGCGCATCGTATATAAATTTTGTAAATTACAAAATTACAATGCAACAGGTTGTTACATTAAATCATTCCCGGCTTTTTTCCATCCATTTAAAAAAAAGAATTTACTAAACTCGAATATATATATTTTTTTTACATTACGTAATCAAATCGATACGAAAAAATATTCGAAACATTTTAAGCGAAAAATAACTTACGTGCCACTTTGATAATTAAATCGAACGATACGCACAATTCGCGCGCGATTGATCAAAAATTTCTCCCCTCCTAAATTTTGCAATTTCCACAAAATTTATTTCAAAATTAAATCAATAAAAAGTAACTCACTGAAATAAAGCTTCAAAGAACTTCCTACTCAAAATCATTTTTCCAAACCACGAAGCGATCAAATTCAAACGTTAAATTGTTGCGAGGCATCAAATATCCTATCGGATTCTAAATTAATTAGACGAAATTGGGATCGTTTCATCCGAGCGAAAGAACACGCGGGGCATCGCGCTTTGATCGTTATTGAATATCGAGATAATGGGATGGACAGGGAAGGCGGTGCATCGTCGGCCAACGTCGCCGCTCAATGCCGCTCGAGCGAAAAGATGATAGGAGCACGTGTCGAATGCAAGAACGCGTGTTCGACAATGCTCTACCAATTTCGGCCGGCATACGTGATCGCGGCCTCGAATCGGTCGATAATTAGAGCTCATTGATCGGGGCCACGTTTGTTCTTGTCAGCCGAGGAATATCCTCGTTACGTCATCTCGGTTCGTGGAATCGTCATTATGTATTTCGTTTCAAATACCGGACGTCGTTCGAAGGGGATCGATATCCGATGGATCGAGTTAACGGGATTCGATTCCTTATTTCTTTTCCGCGAGACGAAAGAAAGAGTTCGAAGTCGAGGGAAAATGGATGGAAGAAGGCGAACTGTTTTATCGTCCGAGTCGATTTTCGACCGTACAACATTTTACGCGCGCCGATTTTAATTTAATTTCCTTTTCAAAGAAGAAAGGTTATTATATAATTGTTTGAGAATTTTCTTCCAGATGAAATTAAATGTGTTAATATATTCGTGGAATATACTTTTTATATACGTTTCGTTTCTAAAGGGAAAAGAGACAAAAGTTGGAAGATGGAGAAAAATGTCATTTAAAAGCTTATTTATTGTATTTTTATGAACCGTAGAAACGGAACTGAAACAAAGATCTGTTTCAATCCTTTCGCAATATGCATTTTACTTTATTACACTTTATCTGTATCTTTTTGCATATCGTGTGCATTTTATAAATTCTTTAAATTAAATTTTCCATAAATGCGGACCGTTTTCTTTTTCTACGCGTCTTTGTCGTATCATCGTCGCTTCAATTCTCGCACAACATAAATTGCTTACAGTTTTTATAATAAATAAGCTTCGTTTCTCTGCTCACCTTCATCTTTCAAAATATATTTCACGAATATATCACGATACACTTCACGATACACTTTTGATTACACTTTTCGAAACGCGAGAGACGCGATTTAAAAGAAACGTATGAACGTATTTATACTTGCAGTACATTAGGCTCGTAATGAAGAGAGGAAACAGGGCGAGTAAATAGTTGCGTGGAAACAATGGGGGAATGGACGAGCGGGGAATGGAAAATATCATCGGTGGATTAAAGAAGACAAAGGGTCCATTTTGCGCCGATATATCGTCGGGATGGGTTGAACGCGATGATTTATGTATCAAAAAGAATTGGAAAATCGATCGACCATTAGCGTACTGCAGACTGGAAATATTATCGCGGCACGTGTTGCCCAGGAAAGATGCGAAAATGAAAATGTTTCCACCGCGTGTAAATTGATCGGCCGCTCCACTCGATTATCACCACACGACTCGAGAGTCGAACGAGAAATAATTTCGTACGAGTACGATCGCGAACAAAATACGGGAGAGAGAGAAAGGGAAAGCGTGCGTTTATAAACACACAGTCTCGTCCAAATCTGTTTCGAAACTCGTACGACGTTTGTTTTCCTTACGATTTCAATTAAGAATTCAATGTTATAATATTATATTATGTTATATTATAATATTATACATTATAACATATAATAATAATGTATAAATATTTTAAATAAAATATTTTTATTATTCGATACTGATGTCAACAAATTCGTTGGTGAATTAAATTTCGATTTGTTACTATCGTTTTTTTTTTTTTTTCATTATACCGATATATAGATATATATTTTTTAATCTATTTATTTTTCACGAAGCTCGAAACTCGATTGGAGAGATTTTATCCGTCGGAAATTTTCAAAAAACGCTTTTTCTTTCCTTTTTTAAATCTTCTCGATGAAATAATGCTTTTAAATCTAAATTTTTTAGGGGATGAAAAAGGATAAAAAAAAAAGAAAAATATCGACGAGATATATAAAAAATACTTTAGAGAGTATCCAATAGCGGCTCATTTAATCGGAGATGAATGAACGTTTAAACGTTGATGCGGCGTTAATGATTTCGGATCGATTTAGTCGTGTTTGCGGGATTATTAAGCTGCCGATTAATCGCGTCAGCAGCGTAAATGATTGTTATTAGACAATGAGACGAGCCATCTGACAAGATTGATTGTTGCCGCGAACGGTACACTGAACCGACGAACGATCGACCATTGTTATCGATGCTGCGAACTGCATTGTACCACTCCTCCTCTCCTCCACCCCTCCCTCTCCCCATTCAACCGGTTAGCCGGGGTAAAACGGCGAAAAATTCCATCTAACCATTGTAAATGACTCTATGAGCGTTAATTAATTTCGCTATCGTTCAAAGCTGACGCGTCCAATCCAATTCTGTTAAATTCCCGCACAACCTCTTTGTTCCCGACGCTTTTCCAATTTATATTAAACGATCATCGAAACATATGGTAAATCATAACATTTATCCTCCTCCCTTCCGACCTTTATTCCTTCCTTTCCCTCTTTCTTTTTTTTTGAAATTCGTATTAATATTCAAGAACTCGTTCAAAGAATCGACTCTTTTTTTTTTTATTTTTTTCGAACTAGATAATTTAGCGAAACTTTTTCAAAGTTTAAATAAGAATATACATTCCATTTAAAAATTCGAAACTTCGTTGAGAGTTTTAATAAAATTACAAAAAAAAAAAAAAAAGGAAAGAAAAGAGCAACACAAAATTCAGGAAATATCAACTCCTCCTAAAAACCGAAAGGCTAACGAATCTGGTGGGAAAAGGGGCAATCGAAACAAAGTATCTCGGCTGTTCTCATCCCCTCCCCCCCAAAAACCGCAGAAACTCTCCCCTTCTCGCGTTTACACAGGGGAGGAAAAACGATGGTCGGGCCGACAGTTTCTCAAACCTTTCGATAAAACGGATCGAACCGTGCAGCACGAGGAGGATGGGAAGAGGTGCAATAAACCGTGCACGAAACAAGCAGTGTCAGCATCGATCACCCCTCCTCCATCTGGCGGATAAGATCGCCACTCCTAGAAAAGCCAAAGACGAAGAAGAAGAGGAAGGAGGAGGAGAAGCTTGTCGGATTTACTTACAACCCCGTCGACGCGACATTCTGACCGCCAATTTCGGCCAACCTCTATCCACCCTCTCGAGATGGGGTGCAAAATCGACCCGCGATTAACGGCCTCCCGGCCGAAAAGATTATCGTATCGCGTGTTGACTAAGAGACGGTCTGGGGTAGGGATTTGGGGCTGGATAGACAGGGCTGGAGAGGGCGAGATAGAGAAGATAGATAGATAGAGGGAGAGGGAGGAGTATCGTCATCCGGAGGCTCGTCGAGCCAGAAAATTGCAGCGACGTCGTCGTTCGCTACCTGGATTTATTCCACGCAATTACCGCGATAAGGGGTTGCTTTAATAATCGTTCGTTAATCGTCACCCATCCCCTCGTTGGCCATACCCCGTGCAACCATCTTATCGATGATAAACGACGCGCTTTTTTTTCGAATTTTTGTCATCTTCTTGATGATGAGTTTCGAGATCGAGGAGGTATATGGTTCGTATTGAAATATATTCGATGCTTGGACTATTTTTTGCTTTGCTCGGCTAAGTTTCATTCGATTTTTCGGATACAAGAATCGAAAGATTCGATTCGTGTCAATTTTAAACGAGAGAGAAGATTCATTTTTTGCCACGTGGAGAAATTCGATTCGAGCGATGAACAGGGTGAATGGATTCGAATATTTTTCTCTTCTTCCGCGTGGAATTTGTCGAGGTTGATATATCGAGGAGATAAATTCAGTAACTGGCGTTCAAATTAGCATCGTTTTAATAAATAAACAGATGTATCGTCGGGCAAATATTTGCCCGACGAAGGCGGGGCCGAGCACGGTTCAAGGATTCGGCGGTTGCAGCCGCGGGACTTTAACGGGGCACGTTAGAGCGGCTAATTACTTTTGCTGTAATGAAAATTGTCACTGGGCGCAAATGAAATTGTAGCTGCCTTCTCCCGTACAACGCTGCGTTGTTGATTCTGGAGGGGAGTATTCTATCCGCGTACAGAGATATTTGCTCTCTTTACGATAAACGTTTCGAATTATTTCGTCGTGTTCGAAGTAAAACCAATTGAAAGGTAATAATTCGACATATTAAAGCTTATATGTATATTTGTAAAGGTTTCAATCTGTTGTAATTTTGTATTCTCTTCGTTCATTGATGCTTTGTCAAAAAATATGGTCGTGGATTCGAGAGCCAATGGATTTTCAACTCGTTGGCAAATTAAACTCGAAATTAGATTTCTCTTTCGATTCGATCTTAGATTTCTTTTATTATTCTGTTTATTGTAATTTTAATTAAAATGCAATGAATTGATAACATTTAGTAAACGTACTTCTTCCGATATCTGATTCCTATTATCAATACATGTATAATATCTATACAAGTCGATAGAAAATTTCGAAAAATTACGTCGAAAGAGAAAGTGTTGGAAAATATCGAAAGAAAGATCGAAGCTCGAAGTTTTTCTTTCAGTAGTTAGAGATACGATATATTTATTAAACGGATAACACCTTGGATGAGAACGTTATCGTCGATAGTGTTTGTTCCTTGAGAGAAAGTAACGAAAAAAAGGGATGAAAAGACTTCAGACTCGAGATTAAAAATACTTTGATGTATCTTATTTCCCAGGGAAAAATAAATACAACATTTTTGAAGTCAATGGTTGAAAAATGTAGCGTAAGATTTAACCTGGACACGCAATCTCTTCATTCCTTTTAGAATATTTTCAATCTCTTATCGATATTTCATTCGCATCTTGGGTTCGAAAGATCTATCCAATTTTTTCGTCTGTCCAACTTTCATTTATCCTAATATTTTTTTATTCCAATATGTGTCCTGGAATATTCATGAATGAGGAAAAAAAACTTCTCTGTCAAATCAAAATATAGATCGAAAATTACTCCATAAAGATGATTGTATCGATTAACCCACTTGTAATTGGCATATCTTCACAAATTTCTTTTCTATCATTTAAAAGATAGACGATAGAATAATAAAACGAAAATCATCTTTTTTATCATGTACGTCTGAATATTCGAAAAGCTCAGTTTCGTTTGCCAGATGAAAAATAAATAGATCGATCCTTTCGAAAGTTAATTTCTGCAACGATAATAGAAAGAAACCAATGAAACGAAACTAATAATGTCAAACGCTAATTGGATGAATCCAGCGACAACGAACCAGAAAGAATTAATCAGATGCATTCGCGAATATCAAGTATTAGAGTCGTTGTTTGGCCTCGCGTTCGTCGAGATCGCAATTTCGTGAATTATAAAACGTATACAAAATTCTAAAATTCGAGCTCTAGATTGGAATTCTTGGAATTTCGAGACTTGAGAGATATTGGAAATTATCTGAATACAAATTTGTAAATCAAAGATTCTTTTCTTTTTCTCGAATCAGAATCAAATTTGACAAATGGAAACTCGCTTTAAAATTTCTTAATCATTCGGAAAACGAAAAATGAGAAACGAGACGAGAAGTGGAAAAATTGAGAATATAAGAAAACGATCGGTCATCTTCTTTCTCAAATATTCTTCTATATATTTTCTAGATTCAAAGAATGCAGCAATCTTGAAACTCCAAGTAGATGATTTGTATCTCGCGAAAATTATCCAAGATATGGATTTCTAATTAAAAATAGCTATTATCAATATTAATCCTGACCGCCCTTCTTCATCTAATTTTTACAAATTTTACGACGGATAAAATCAATCGCGTGACTCGCAATTATGCATCCAATTAATTCAACCAATTTCAACATATCGAACGAATATTGAAACTGTGCGCAAATATATCTATTAATTATCATGTTAATTAACCCGTAACAATGTAATTGAATCCTTTCATGGGATAAATAAACGAAAATATTAAAGGAACGAGAATTTCGAGGAATCCAGCTGGTCTTCTTCCGAAATTTCGCGTGTCAATTCTTCGTCTATGGAAACGTTCACGAAAACGATCACGCCACGTCACTAATAACAATAACATCAATAGCAAAGATGAAGGGAGGGATGTAATAACGATACCAGGCCAGGCTGCTCCCTGTATAGGCAACCCTGACAGGATCTCATTAATTGAGATGAATTAATACGGACTGGACCGTGTGTTTTCACGTGACGGTAACAGATATTGATTGCGAGCAAATCTATTTAGAAACCGCGTGCAAATTTGGGATTAGAACCATTTGTTCTATTTCACTTTTAATAAAGTAATATTAATTAACTCGTATTTCTCGAGCTCCTTTATAATTATCGTTACGATAACTTTACTTTCTTCAGTTTGTGAAATTTGGAATACACGAGATTTTTATTATTATCCAGCTTCTCTTCTTTCTCGACGATTTTCAAACGCATTCCTCCGACAAATCGAAGTATTCCAAAGGAGATCCTTTGGAGGATCGTTGAATTTTCGACCAAGTTTCCATCATCGTATCCCTTTGCGCGGAGCACCACTGCTAGTCATTAGCGCTCGATAACTCGCCGATAAATAATCATTAATGACGTCGTCGCTCCTCTCGAGGATCCGCAACAAAGCCTATTTATCGAACGGTAGAGACACGCCATGCGCGTGTTATAATTGGATACCGGGAGCAGTCTCGCTCTTCGAAACCGCCGTGTGCCATTGCTTGATCGTTCGCCTGGAAAACAACCTTATCAACTCGGCTCGCGGCTGGGTGGACCGATTTCCGAAGAAGTTAGATGAAAATAAATTTTCCTGCAACCTCAGTACACTCCTTTTCCCAATTTTTGTATTCTTTTCCTTTTTATTAATTCCCTACGAATCCTCCATAACGTTCCTTTTCTTGAAAACTCGAGATATTTGTGAAATTTTAACAATCGTAATCGAGTATCAATAAATTGTCACGAACTCATTTCATCAAAAACTGAATGAAATAAGGGGTGTTACGATTTCAAAATTCGAGAAGAAATTCGAACAATTTTCGTTGGTAGAGAAATAGCATCCTCGCGATCGGTGGATATACACATTTATCATTAACCGTTGATATTAACGAGCGTTCAATTAAATACCACCCCTCAGAACCCTCGGAATATCGTTTGTTTAATAACAACAACGCGGTTCCTCGAATTCGAATGCTGTTCAAAATGCAAAGCCGTTTTATAAAATTATGATTTCATTGCTGGCGCATCCCCCACGGGATACGGCGCGAATCCGATAATATCGGCCGCATCGATATTAGTTGCTCGCGTTAAATCCGTCTCTTTCAAAGGGGGATCTCACTATCGGCCGAGATTGTTAATTGTGATTTTAACCGATGGAAATATCCCGCTTTTATTACTCGCGCAACGTTATAACTTTGTAATAATCGATCACACCGCCAATTCATACGCGATATAATAAATTGAATAAGGGAGGACATCAGCCATTACGCGCGATACAACCAAGGTTAATACATCCTTTGCCGAAGAACTGTATTTCGTGGGATTCTCGAATTTCTTCAAAGTCACTGGAAAATTTCTTTTCAGATATTAAATTTCTCGAATTAAAAACTCGATAAAGATATCAAATCTCTCTCTTAAATTTCTTGACAGTAATAACAAATATCACACTCGTCTTCCAAATATTTAAATTTCTTGACAATCGATCCCTTCGAAATATTCCTTCCAATTGAACGTCAACATTCTCTCTCTCTGTGGAAAAAATTTATACCCTCAAAGTTTTCCAGCCTGTTATAATTTCTCCTCTCGCGATCCTCCTCCAGAGATATCTCGCGCGATTCAAATCGATTTATTGCGGTGGATGGCGGTGGCTAGCAGTAAGGGCAACAGGTAACAGGTGGAACGTAAACTTCGCAGTTAGAGCGGCGGTAAATATTTGACGAATCGAGGGGACTGTATAGCCAGAGGATAAGATTGGGCCGACATTCAGGGACGGCAACATTGCTGGGGATGTTGGAGCAAGATGGAGGGTGGAATGCCTTCCCACGCTCCCCTCCGATAATCTAATTCGACCGAATCAAAATCAATGTCAAATACCCATAAACGCGACATAACGGCTTAACGCGTTCAACAGCGAGACCCTTGTCTCTCGCGGAGAGGATCGATACAATGCGATATCCTTACACCTAGACATTTGCTTAAATGCTTCATGCTTCGAGAATTAACATCGAGTTATATTACTTATTCGTTGTTGCAGAATTTGTTTCCAATCCTCTTGGAAACTCTCTCTCGATAATTGATTCGACTCTAATTCTCGTTAAAAGTTACACTTGTTGCAAAGTAACATAAGATCTCAGAGTTTTCTCGAGTCGTGATGATTGCGAAGAGATTCTAGAATTTAATTGTTGTAAGATAAAAATGTGAAGAAGATCTGTAGCTTCGATACGCTTTCCTTGCAAGGCATGTTGGCCGAGTAACGCTTCCTTTACGAATATGCAATGCGTGGCAATACAGGACGAAAATATTACGAGACAGATGTCAGAGTTTGTCTGCACGCCACTTCTCTCGTGAAAAATCATGGCAGCAACCGGGCGCGATTTTAACGATTCACGTTCCGGCACGGTTTCCTCCCGCGAAGGAAACTCGTACTCGCGATTTCCGGTTGCTTTTTACACTCGCATTATCACGTCATAATCCAGGTCAAACACTGAGGAACGGGAAATTTTACGATCCACCTGTTTCTCCGCCTCCTCGAAAACACGAACGAGGCGTGTTCTTCCGTTTTCACCATTTCTTTATCTCCTGTAACTGTTGAACGAATAAATTTCTTTTTTCTTTCTTAAAAATCAAAAGTATTACCAAAAGTATTTGATCGAAATGTTCCAAGTTTTGTCGAAATAGCCTTGGCGTCCTCGACGAATTGAAATTAAATCCTACATTTTTCCCTCCTTTTTTTTCTTCATCCCTTAAGCCGATTTCCTTCCGGTTCTCGAATTTCAACTCGACGAACTTTGACAATTTTTTATCATTACTCGAGTGGAATTGTACAATGAACGTTCATCATTTTTTTAAATTCTAAACTCTTCGAAGACGTTGAAAGTTCCATATGAAATAGAAAATATGTTTTCTAATCTTAGAATCCCATCGTCAAAAGCCTGCACAAGATCGCTAATAGTTTCAAGCGATTCGATAGAAATCTTCCCTTTAGACTTCTTTAACGAACTCGTAATAACTCGAGGGATCCACGAAGCCTAGAACGAAGAGAATCGATGGAAAATTTTCATTTCGAGGGAAAGGCCCGTTGAAAGTTTAAACAGCTTTCGCGTATGTTAATTTACGCGGGAGACCGCATTACCCGAATGTATTCACCATTCACTGGAGAGAATAGCAATCCTCTCTATCCATCCACGCGAATCTTTCCTTGTTAGAATTCCATTCTTTCCGTCTCGTTGTTGTAACCCTGAAAGAGGATCTCGGATCCGGATCACCTACGTGACGCGAGTTACGTGTCGTAATCCGCACAATAAATAGTTTAGAGTTTATTTTACTTGTATAACTTATAAACTTATCGATGTAACAAATTCGAGTATGGGATAAATCTCTCGAAAATTCAAAATTGGAATTTTCCATCCACCACCTCAACTCAAAGAATTCAAACCTTTTCTATCGCGCGATATAAATTCAGAACTCGAATCATCTTCAATACTTGAATAAACTGAATTTTACTTTTGTACTCGAAATAAGAAAAATCTTTCTTCCACACCGCTTCGAATCTCTCTTTCTATAAATCTCAATTATTATTCTCAAATATTATCCACAGGTAACAACAACAGGGAATCAAGGTAGCCTGTCGTTCGACAGTTTCTACCTGTTTTTCTCGGGCACATGCCTCCTCACCGTGTCGTGCACGTTGCTGTCGAGCGGTGTCTGGTGCTTGCTGGTTCGATTGCCCCTGATCCATATGGTGCACGGGCCGACGAGCATCCTGGTGGCCCTGACCAGTTACATGGCCGCCGCAGGCGCGATCACGTTTCCTGCCTCGTGCATCCTGTACAAGCACCACAACGTGACCCATCGTCGACCCCCTTTGCTCCCGGTAAGCTTATCTCTCTCTCTCTGTCTGTCTCTCTGTCTCTCTTCGCGGTTAATTAAGGAAATACCACGATTAGGTAAGAGTGCGAGATAATTGAAGGGCTTCCGCTCGGTTTACCGTGGGAGGGGCGGCGGGACGTTTGGACGAGCTGTGCCGGAAGTCGAGGAAACGTCGCAAGGGATGAGAAAGTAGCGTGTTGCGTTCCTATGCAGAGAGGGAAAGTGGTTTTAAAGGGGAGAGGAGATTTAAATTTTAGCGAATTGTAGAATATATATATTTGAAATTTTGAGAAAATTGAGATAGATTTGATAAGGAGAGATTGATTTTAATGGAATAATTGTAGTGGATGATATATACGAAATTTTGATCTTGAGTAACGAATAACGGGATAAAGTAAGCTTGTAAAATAAATCTGTGAACATTTTAATATTCTTGTAAATTGATAATTGAAAGATCGGTGAAGTTTTGTAATAAATTTTGATGAATATCCGAGAATACGGAGAGGGATGTAATATTCGATTAATCGAGAAAAGATTGACTTTTGAACGAGAGAAATATAGCGTTACGATGTTAGTTATACGTGTAAATATATATTACAACGTTGACTCAACGTTCAATAATTCTCGGGAGCATGGAGGAAGGAATATCGTAATGTAAACTGTTCATCGAATCGTTGCACGATTCCAATACGTTCGAACGACAATATTCAGAGAAAGATCAATATCCTTTGATATCGTATCAATCTCTCGCCCACCATTTACCGACTCGGCCGATATCATCGTGACCCGACGTCGGTAGAGAATACAATTTTTCGCAAATACCATCACGCGAGCAGAGGATCAATTTCATTTCACGTATCAAGTACCCGTTATACTTTTCCTCCTCCCCAAATCTTGCCACCTGTATAATATATCTTAAAATTGTCCCCTCAGATATTTTCCACGATAGAACATTTTCCCAAAGAGTTGAAAAGGAATTTAGAAAAAAAAAAATAAATAAATAAATCGATACGCTTGATTGAAAAAGTTGTCAAATAAAAATCGTCGAGTAGAAAGAAAAGAAATCGCAAAGCAATTTCAAAATAATCGACAACCCGACAAAATACCGTAACACCGCATGATCGATCAAATAAACGATACACGTACACATTTCCCATTTCGTAAAGCACGCTTTCCTTGGACCCTGTTCGTGGCTGAAATTCAACCAGAAACGTGTCCTTTCGAGCCTGTTTGCTTCCTACACTTAACATTCTGTGTTCTTAACATTCATTTCGAATTAATTTAAGGATTATTATTTCGATTTTTGATTGAGTTCTGATAATGGATAATTTGAATTAAAGTATCGAAATAAAAATGTTATTGATACAGGCGATAATTGGGAAAGGAAGATTTTCGAAGTTAAAATTAGTTGTTTAAACAACGATGGTGTCGGTCCACTGCGTTTCGATAATTTCTTTTTTTTAATATTAATATCGCTTGTAGCGTAGCTTGTTTCATTTAAAAAATGAATAAAAAGATTCTTTTTCGTGGAATTTATTGGACATTTATACGAGATTAATTTCCTGCCCTACATATTAATACGCGTAGCTGAAATTAACGCGTATATAATATTATGGAATGTGGAGTCAATAATTAAAGTCAATAATTATTAAAAATTGAAGCAAAATGCTGATGAAAGAAGGAAAGAAAAAAGTAATTTAAAAGCAAGTTAATTAACAAATTTATCCGATAATTTCCCTCGTGATGGTGCGAACAGACCGAAATCTTTCAAATTAAAAGATATTTTCCAATTTATCGATCGATTGTATCATCTTCTAAAGGGATTCCTCCTTCGGCATCGAAGAAACCATAATGTAAGATTTCCAACTCCCGATTCGTTCCATGGAATCGCGTTCGTGAAAAAGGGGAATATATTGGCCGAGGTGTGGGAAGGGGGTCACGTCGAAAGATCTTATTCCACCTATCCAACGTTACCCGGGCCCATAAAGATAAATTCGAACGGTTACGGAGGAAAATCTAGTTTGTAACGTGGACCACTTTCACGGACTTTCCCGACCCGATAAAATCAATGAAAGCCTGCTCTTCGGTGTCCTCTTTTTCTTTTTTTTTTGCAAAAATCCTTTAGGCTCACCGATGTCCGTGATCTTAAAAAAAAATACACCAAGTTATGAAAGATCCTCGAATTAAACATCCTCACGGACGAGATACAATTTTTCCAGAATTTCTTGACATGTTTATTTTTAACTCGTATTCTCACGATGACATCTTGAATACAGTTATCTTTCCTCCGTGTCAAAGATCTTATAAATTTGAAAAGAAATATTATATTTATCGATTCCTTTCAGATTCAAAAAATATTTCAATTACTCTCCTCTCCGCTTTCTTTCAAACATCTAAACGCTTAGTTAGTATTAAAAGAAAGAGAAAAAATTCCAAATAATCCTATTATTCGACATCCCATGTATCGAAAGATTTACAAAAAAAGGAAATCAATCTCCAAATAAAAATATCCTCTTTGCTTAACGAGAAGGAAGAATACGCTTATTTTCGGGACACGATTGAAAAGTATATCTCCAGATTTTATACCGTAATTTCCGTGGTGCAGCTCTAACAACGGTTGCCAATGTTTTCTCGCCTCTTTCTCTGATAATACGGGGGAGGGGGGGCATTATACGGTAGTTTAACAGAAGTTGCCGCCCTCCCTCCTGCCGTAGGATGCGAAGATGCACACACACACACACTCGTATACACGCACACTCGATGCACACGAGCACGTCGGGAAACTTCATTACACTAACGCGCGCAGTGTAACAAACTCGTTACACGGTCGGTCGAAACCCTTTGTCCAGGTTCGAAGTAGATTTTTCAGTTAAAGGCGTACCATTAACCGCGACCAGATTCCTCTATCCTCCTTTTTTTCTCTCCCTTCTCTCTCTCCCCCGCGTTGAATCTTTATGAAAACGATTCCCCTCGGGCAAAGTTTTCGAAGGCGTTTCGAAGGTTTAAAACGATCCACCGGTAACGATGTTAACCCGATCCCCCTGTGTTTCCAGCGCGTATCTTCGATATCATTCTCGATTTCGATCGGTCGAGAACGAAGGATAAGACGGAGGGAAGTGAAAAACGGATTCTTGGTATCGCCTGCTTCGTCGTTCTATTATTATTATTATTATTTTAGTTGATAAATGAAAGGAAGCAGCTTAATTTCTTACCGTGTTTTTAACCTCGATTCCGTCTCTTCGAGGAATATACACGGGGATTTAAGAAGAAAAAAAGAGAAAGAGAAAGAGAAGAAAGGGGGGGAAAAAATTTCCAATCTCTTCTTAACAAAATCTCTTCGTTTCATTTTCGAAGGCTTATTCTCTCGCGAAAGAAGGTTTTTCTCGATTCTCCTCCGTGAAAATGCTATTAGATATTAGGTAAAAATGTAGGGAGGGGGAAGGGGAACTCGTTCCTCGTTCTCGTTTCACCGCGAATGGAAATGATTTGGAGAGATTTAAAACGGCGAGAAAAAGGAAAAGAAGAAAGGAAGGAAGGAAGGAAGGAAGGAAGGAAGGAAGGGGAAAGGAGCGAAGATTATTAATGCATTTCATCCCCTCGTGTTCGTTAATACATCATACTCGAGACGCGTTGCTGTTTTCTGCACTTGTTCCCACGGTCAATTACAGAGTCGAACGAAGATTAATTGCGCCTCGTGAGCCGGCCATTTTTCATCGTGCGTGCTTCCACTGCACCCCCTTTTATAATTGTTATCGGATAAAAAGGCGCCCTATATTCCTCAGTTTGCACTCAGGTAGGATATTTGCGATTTAAAAGAGTGGAAGAGTGATGGATAGGGAGAGATCGATATTTTTAGGGCGCGATAAAATTTCGTTCATGTAGCAAGCTAATTGTAACCATTCTGTATCTCGAAATTGCCAATGCGAATATTTTCAAACGGGCGGTTATTTATTGAATATTTTCATCTTTATCTATCTTATTTATTTTCACTCGAGAGCAGATAGATAGTTGAATCGGTATTTAAATTGGCTTTTTTGAAATTTCGACGCCTTCAAAAAAATCAAATCGCCGCGTTGCCCGTTGAAAATTAATCGCGTTCCATTATTAAATTCCGTCCAGTGGAATAATTATCGCGCCCCATGAAATATCATCGGTCCACGTTTCACCAATCATCGTGGATTAACCTTTCAATGGTCAATTTAAATTCAAGCAAGTAACACTTTAACACGTTTCCCCGTACAAAAGCGGAGATCGTCAAAAGTCACTTTCCATCCAGATTTTCTAACTTCTCCCTTGCCCAATTATGATTAATTCCTCGATATTTTCCCATAGCCTCATTAACGACCCATTCCCGTTTTAAATTATCTACCATCGAAATACATTCCTCGACATATTATACGATGAATTACGATCGATGGGTTCATATTGCAAGAAAATTTATACACTTTCCTGTATATACAATATACATTTGGCTTCACCAAATCTCGTTACGCAGTAATCATTTGTTTCATATTAAAGCCACGTATCATCTGGATTAATCGTGAATCGTCTCAGTACAATCTTCGTATCTCTCTTGGCAATCATCGTTAAAATCATAACGATTGTTTACGAAAGAAGTAAAATCTGAGGAGCAACTCGTATCCTTTTCCAAAAGATCGAATCATCGATCGATCGAAGAACGATTTCCATTGTTATCCATTCTTCTTCCGATCTCTCCTCCTATCAAGCCTTCATTTTTGTTCGATTAATGCGCCTTTTTTCACGTCAATTCATTCGCTGCTCGTTTTCATCCCGTTTTAGAGAGCGAGGAATCAAGAGTTGCGTGCTTCTACTTTTCCACATCGTTCGACGGCGGGGAAAAAGGCGTGCTGGCGGAATCGTTGCTCGATTTTACACCGTTTGTACACAATGTACAATGTTCTCAGAGCACGATGTTTACGTTGTAACACGCGAATTTTAATCCGCGTTTTTCCACTCATCCCCTCTTTCGTTCATTAAAACATCGTTTGGCGAAAACCGCGCCGAGAGATTGCAAACAATGTCGCGTCGAAATTTACCAGCTCGAGAGACGGTGCTGGTTTATTTATCATACCGAGCGGTCAGACGATCTTCGGGAAATTGTGCAATAAATGTTACGACGAAAATTAATTTATCCGAATTTCTTCTTGAGGTGTATCGACAAATTGAGTTTATGTAAAGATACGACTCGTTTTGTGCGTGTGAATTGATTGGAGCGCTGTTTCCATAGTTTATTTCTTCTTTTTCCATTCTTAAATATATTTTTCCTTGCTTATTACTTTTGGTCGTATCTTTTCATTATTTGCTCTCTAATATTTCATCCTACATTTCATTCTTGTGTAACCAATCCCTCTATACAAATATTCGGATACATTATACATCAGGAGGAGATGAGCAACGTTCGTTGCACGAAACAAGGCGACGTTGAATGAAACTGTTACATTTTTAATCGTTATAATCCATATTTAAAAAAATTATAATTTCGTTTTGTTCTTTTTAATTTTCATTCAATTATATTCGATTATATTTTCTCTCTCCATTTTATTTTACAACATACGTTTTACTTTTCTGTAAATTTGCATACTTATATATCGATTGCTGAATGTAATTAAATGCAATCTTTTTATATATTCGATTATACTATCTTCAATATTGCCTTCTCCATTCCTGTAATCTTCATGAAATCTCTCCCTCTCGAAAAAAAAATAATTTCGTCCAGTCAGAGATCACTCTGATCGTTCCATTGTGCGGCTGTGCCTGGCATAGATCGCTCGACGGATCCAGAGATTATCGCGGGGAGGTATGGAAACAAACGCGCCGACATTAGGCAGTGATTCAGCTCAGGGATGGGCACGAGGGTTTGCGAGACAGATGGTGAAACGATGATATCTCGCGAGACAAATGGTCGGCCGCAAGATCGCTCTGGTTAAACGTCCTCCAAGTACAATAAATCCGGGTGCGATCAGATATTATCAATTAATTCACTTGTCCTCCGAATATTCCGCGAAATAAAATACGGAATACGTTAAACCGTGATTTACGAATCACTTGGATTTCATTCATCTCGCTTCTCGTTCAAACTTTGAAAAATGAATAATCATCCACGCGAAGAAATCGCATATGTATAATAACAGGAGCAGCGACGATTTGATTTATTGAAACGGCGAGAGAATTTTCAAAAATTGCCCGTAAGATACTATTTTATATTTTTCTTGTTGTATCGATGGAATAGTTTTAAAATGTCGAAGAAATTTCGAGCACGAGATCTTGGATCGATTTTCCCCGATGAAAATATTGTTCGACGATTCGAGTAGAAAATTTGAGACGTAGTTGTAATTATATACTTCGAAATGAATGGGGAAGGAATTTTGTCATTCGAGTTGACGAACGTGTTAAAAGCATTTTGTTGAGATATATATATATAGATCTCCATCGAGACTAATTTACGATTTGTCGATAAGGAAGTTCTTTGGACATAGTGTTGGGAAAGGTGTATTCATCAGTATTCAGGTATCGGTATTATAGATCACGTACTGGATTACCTGAACGTATCACGGAGGAGGAATCTAAGCGTAGGTCGATGGAGGTGCAACCATGTCAATATTACCCTGCGTTATAAATCAAGCGGATATGGGTGAAACGATAGGCAAGGAGGGATACGAAGAAACGCACGAATATTAATCCGAAAAAGTCCAAGCTAATATTGGCTCTCGATAATTAATAATAATAATAGAACGTTATAATCAATCGTATCGCTAATCGATTATATAATTTCGTTATTTAAATAAGTCATCGAAAATTTAATTATCGGTTAATCAACAAACTTGTCATTTTGTTTATCGATTACAAATTAATAAATCAATGAACTATTTATTAATACGTGTCTAATTAATTGTCGATTAATAATTAATAATTTTATCAATCTCTTATCAAATAATGATCGGCAAAATAATTAATCATTTATCGATTATAATAATTAAAAGCGTATCGAGCAAACGGTACGATAAAATCTAATATCAGTCTCATTCCAAAAAACGTTGCTCAAACCTCGTTCATTTTGTCGAGAATCATCTTCCATTTTCCATTAATCTAAGGAAACGTGTGAATACCGGCCAAGAATTTCCGTTTTTCGAATATGGACATATTTTATCGTAGATCTCGATTGTTTTGTCCCAACTTACTATGCATAAATATTCCTTGATACAATCGAAAAAAAAAAACTATGGCCAAGCATTAATTTGGCTCTTCGTTTCTTATAAAAATCCCCGCCATCTCTGCCCAAACCAAATTGAGATTTGCTCGATTCAATCCCCGTCCCGAAAGCGAAAAATATTACACCGGTCAAAAGTGAAAATGACTGGAAAATGATTCGACAAACGGAACATCGGCCGGCAAAATTGGAAAATTATCGTTTTAAACCTCCTCTCTCCAGCTATTCGTCTCACTGTTTCGCGAAACAGGATTAAACGCGATCCAAGGCAAACTTTTCCCGGGGAGAAAGTAAGAGACGTAAGAAACAACAGCGATGCAGGTCGGGATAAACTCGTGCAAATAGATGCGAAATAACCAGAGAAAGAGGGAGAAGAGAGGGGGAGAAGGTCGTGCGCGGACAAGGGAGACGGAAGAGAGGAACCGTGGAAATGGAGAAGAGCGATGGAAAGGAAACGAGAATGGAACTTCTGGATGAAGGTGGGTGAAGAACACCTTGGGGACTGGGTAGGTGGTTTATGCACGAAGCCAATTTCCAGACGAAGGAGAAAGAAAGAAAAGGAAAAAAAAAAAAGGCGGCAACCAGCATGAAACGAGACGTTCGTGAATTCATTTTTTTCCTACCCTACCATCGGTCGACAAGAAATACTCTGCTTCATTATCGTGCACGAAGAAGAAGAAGAAGAAAAAGAAAGAGACGATCAAAGAGAGACGAACAAGCGTTGGCAAATTGTCTCTCCTCTTTCTCCCCTCCCTTCTTCCATTTTCTTTCAATCTCGCCAACAACGATCGGTGTTCGATCGATATCGACGGATCTTTTCCATCTTTTCTTCGTCAGAGATCGAGGGATCCTTCGCTTATAACGCGCGAAACGTGTCTCGTTTTGATATTGGACGAATCGGCGAATCGTCGGACGAATAAATGGGCGCGCGTTTTCACGCGATCAAAACGCGCGGAACGGAATTACATCGCGCTTTAAAACCGTGCTTGTTCCGGTTGCCAAACGATTCCATTCCGCCACGGTTTGATCGATCGTTTGAAACAAAAGGTCGTGGTGCGTAGCCACGTTGGAATGGCGAGAGAGAAATGGAGACGGAACGTGAATGGAGAGAGAGTCCCCTTGTTCCCTGATCGCACCCTTTGACGATGAAGATTAGGCATCGTGTGCCTCATGAAGAAGTTAAAAAAAAAAATAAAAAAAATAATAACAAAATAGAGAAACGCATCGATTTTCGTACCGTTATTTAACACGCTGCGACTCAATTCTCGTAATCCAATAACGATACTTCAATTTTTAATTACATTTCCGTGTAATTACATTTTTACGCTCGTTTCGCTATTTTTTTTTTTTTTTTTTTTTTTTTTATCTTTCAGTTAGCAAAACTCGTATCTCGTTGAAATCAATGACCAAATAAATTACATTCCCTTTTAATAAAATCAGCAACCCATATTCGCTGAAAATTCAGTTAACCCATCTGCATCCGGAATCGTAGTATGCACATATACACACATATATATGTACACATTTTGTCAATCTTTACCATTAGAAAGCACGTGAATGAAACGAACCCGAGGATGATGGGAAAAAGAAAGAAAGAAAGAAAGAAAAAGTCGAATAGACTCAGAGAGCAGAGTTGCACACACGAGATTAAATTGAATCAATACAAATCACCACTCCAAATTATTTTTAAATCGATCATAGTACAATTTTCTCCTAATTTTTCTCGAAAGTAAATTTTTCCCACGAATCTCGCAATACTTGCAATTTTCAGATACTAGAGAAAATTTAGAAGCACATTAGAGTATCCCCCCGTATTATTTCTTAACGAAGGTTAAACACAGCGGAGGATCCTCTCGGATGCGAACGAAATTTCAAATTGCGGGCCCCCAACCAAGCTTAATTACGCGATGCATCAATATTTACCACGTGAAGGCATCTTATCACGCGTGAAGATAAACGCAGGTATCCTCCCTCGAACGAAACGGAGTTGCTTATTTATTCATCACGGTGGAAGGAGAAGTGGCGCTTTTAGCCGCATGCATAATGCAACTTGGCGCATGCACGCGCCCCGTTTTCCCTTTTCGTTCGTTAAATAGGCGGAATCCGCCCCCTCCCCCCTATTATTCCACGCGGCGAAAGTCCTTATTGTCTTCCTCGAGGACGGAAGGCAACTACTTGCTTTCTCCGTAGTCCGTTCCATTGTCTCGTCGTCGAGTTGGAAAATATTCGACGATTATCGCGGCCTTCCTCGGCCAAATGTGGGCCACTGTGATACGTTCGACGCGTATTCATGTATACCGATAATTAACATCTACTGGCAATTAACTGTGGAGGAATGGATGAAAATTTCGGGGAGGGGAGAGGGAATCTTCCTCTCCTTTGCGTAGATTGCATTTTAGAAATTAGAGAAATCCTTTGCTATTTGAAAAACTCGATTTTGTTTATCCTGAACGGGTTTATTTTGAAGAATAAACAATCGAATCAGGTGAAAATATTACCAATAAATAAGGCTTCTGCTACGTTCTTTTTTTCTCCAATTGTTATTATGGAATTGGATTAACACTAAGGGATGAGATCTCATCAATAACAGCACAATGGGGATCATTTTCGAGAATATGATACTCAAGAACGGAATTTCTTTTGTATTCTCCTTTTATTGGATTGGCCTCAATTTGGAACTATTATTGAAAGATAAAATGAAAATGATGCGCGAAGAAGAAGCACAAAGGAAGGGAAGAAACGGATAAGAAGAGAACAAAGAGAGTATTGCGGCAGTAGACAATCGCAACAATTGGAAAAGATTGTAAATGATCGGTGTATAACTTGCCGCCCTATTTCGATCGATTTCTCTCTCCAAATTGATCCATCAATCTACGATAAAGCGAGCGGTATTACGCGATTACACGCTTATTAACCCGATAAATTCGCTTGTCGATAATTCTGCCCGGCGTCAGAACTTTTGCATATTCGATCTCGAGAGAAGAATTCCTCGCATGTTGCATAAATCTTTCCCCGCGACTCTCTCTCCAATTCCATGGATGCGCACCTCTTCCCCTATCCTTTATCCCCTCTCTCTCTTCCTGTCTACCCCTATTGGCCTCCTGTTGCACGCGACACAACAGCTTCATGCATCTTTGGCGAACCAAAAAGGGCCATCTTTACGCGCGACGTCCGGTTCAAATCTCGAATCAGATACCGTTTCGAGGTAGCGTTGAAAAATCCTTTTCCTCGAAAATTTATGAACAATTTAATTAGGGATCTCGCGAGTCGATCAGAGAGATTCGAGGAATTATAATAAAAATTAATCAATGTGTTGTTGAAAAAGAATGAATATAAATCGGTGAGCGAGAAACAGGAGGAAATTAAAATTATCTATCCCTGACTTTTTATCATAGAAATTTTACATATATATATATATCTTCGTTGAATTTTTCAATTCAAATTTTCAATTAAAAATTCGTCAAGTTCTTCAAGATGGAACGAACGACGAATTTATGAATCAGAGATCTCGTGAGTTTCTACGTGTCGATCAGAGAGATTCTAATAAAAATTAATCAATCATTCATGTTGAAGAAGGATGAATATAAATCGATGAGCGAGAAATTTTATATATATATATCTTCGTTGAATTTTTCAATTCAAATTTTCAATTAAGGTCAAGTTCTTAACTCGCGATTAATATTAAGTATAACACTCATATGCTCTTCACGCTGTTGCGCCGAGATTTCCCCAATAAACCGTCAAGAGTCTTAAGAGATTTTTCGAAATCCCCGAATTAAAAGTATCCGTCCATAGCCCGTCCAACGACTACACGCCCCGATAAACCCGATACAACTCGTCTCATTAATCTCGGCCGCCATTTTCCACCCTCTCACGCATAATTTTGCCAATCTGGCCGAACGGATCCATCCATTCAACCCGTGCCACCGATCCACCCAACGAAAATACTAATTTCCAACCTGTCCACAGCTCACTGATCGCGAACGAAACAACCGTACGATTGGAAACGTTCGAAATCGATACTCCCCCCCCTTCCCTCCCCCTCGGTGTCCGTTTGGCCATTTTACTTAAACGCAACCGGCCGTTACCGATATTCGGCCAATTTCTCACCCGCAGAAGGCACGCCGGATTAAATCTCCCTAAGCCAGACCACCGTGTGGAAGGTGCAAATTCCCTCCCTCCCTCCCCTCTTTCGTGAATCGAACACACAACCCGACCACACAGAAAGAGAAATCCTCGACGGTTTAATAGCGGAAATCGGGATAAGCTTGGAGCCGATCGATCCAAATTCTAATAGGCACGCTCTATTTCTTTCTCCAGCCTTACTGCTATATACCCTTTGCCCGCTGCTATCGACTCCTCCTCCTCCTCCTCCTCCACCCCGATTGCCTTGTTGTCGGTGGAAAAAGACCGTTTGTCCCGGGACAACCTCGGCCCCCGATAAAAAGGCCCGTGGTTAACGTGAATATAAATCCCAAATCGGATGTATTATATATACTTTCGTCGCGATTCAAATCAACGAAATAAAGGGGGTAAACAGGGCTCTTTTTGGGAAAAAGTTCGATTCGATTTGAAATTGAATCGAAACGGGGGGGAAAAAAAAAAGAAAAGAAAAGAAAAGAAAAGGTTCTTTGAGAGGCTTTCGATCGTTGGGTGTTTTGATTGGAATTATCGAAACGATTTTAAAATGAACGGGGAGGTTTAGATTCCGATTTATTTAAACGCGTTGACTTTCGATGCAATTTTTCGAGGATTTCATTTCTTTTTTTTTTTAAGTATCTCAGCAAAAGTAGTTTTCCTGGTAAAATTATTTGATTTGCTCGAATTTAATTAAATCGGAATGAAATAAAAAAACGAAGGGAAGATTTTATTTTTTAAATGGCGATCTATACGTATAATTTTTCAAACGATGATCCATTATTTATACTTCTGCATTTATCGCCATTTACAAATTGCGAAGACGAAATTTCTACATTAAATCCCCAACAGGGACCGTTCACTTTTCTTCCTGTCGCGTTAACACGTAACATTCATTTTCTTCCGGCCAAACAGCACAAGACAGCTAAACAAATCGTCATCCCATACGTTCACAACAATTTCCCCGATGAATACCTCTTCACAAATATATATATTCAAAATATCACACGATTACTTCATCGTCTATTATTATTATTGTTATCACGATTAATAAACCATGAAATTTTTTCACCAATGATTCGAACGACACGAAATTTAACGTGGGGAGAATCGGAAACGAAGTGTCTACGTGGGAATTGGAAAATATTCGAAGAGAAAATTGCGAGCGGATAATTGGGCCGCGGCGGGACTAAACTAAATGCCCGATTATTTCGCGAATTAGCGTTCCGTGCATGCAGCCACCGTGACGAGTTCGACGAACTTCCTCCGCTTCCGACGATCCACATACGAAATACTGCCGCCACTACGCGATATAAATCGGTCTTTTCCAACCTCTCCCCTCCCCTTTTGCAACGTTCTGCCAATTTATTTCCCGACTTGATTTTATTTTTCTTCCTGGTAGGAAAAATTAAAAGAAAAAGAAATTCGATGTCGCGTTTATTCATTAACAAAAATGGATCGAGCTATTGTATTAAAGTTTCCACGAAACTTGGATAAAAAATTTTCACTTTCTAACCACGGGGCGTGAAACTTAATCATTTTTCGCGAGCCTCGCATAAATGAACCCCGTTTCATCTGATAAATCGTTCGTTTTATCTACAAAGACTCGATCGATCGAGAAAAAATCGCTATAGAATTTTTGCGTGAAATTAAATAATTGTTTTAAAAAAAATAGAGAGCTTTCATTCTCGCGATCTGTGATTGTATCGTGCGTGATTTAAAAAATACCTTCTCGATTCGATTTAAACTCGTCAAATGTTATTCATCTTTGTTACCAAATTCGAGCGAATTCCAAACTTTTGACCGTTAATGTACACTTGTAAGAAACTTATGGAAATTTCTCCACGGTATCGAATGTCGATTATCGTCCCCGTAAAGACCGCGTTCACACTTTCGAGTCGCGTGTTTAGAAGGAGCGCACGTAACAGATGTTACGCGCGCTTACTCCGATCTCGACATCGTTCCAAGCGGTGTATAAATCAACCTGGCAAAAAGCTCGGGAAATGGTTTTTCGCGTTTGCCTGCGAACCTGTTAATAAAAATCGACGGTTTATCGGGGTCGTCCACGGCCGTTCGAATAACCAACGGAATTTATGGCGCGCTCTCCACTGCAGCTGCGTCGATGCTGCATTTCGAAAACTGTGCCCCCCTCCCCCTCTCCAGAACCGCCGTGTTTTTTTCTCTCTCTCTTTCGCAAAGTCACACGCGAGAAAAGTTCTCTCCGCGCGTTTCTTTTTCATTTCATTTCAATTCCGCGGCCTCGAGAGTAAATACGAAGAGGGGAGGCGTTGATCTATGTTAATATTCTCATTCGTGGAAGACCCCGGTTTAATCTGTTAATTGAATCGTTTCTTTCTTCCTTTTTTTTTTTAGCCAGGAATTCGTGGAATTAAAAATATAGGCGCGTGGAGGAGATTTAATCAGATTTGTTGTTTCACGAAAAACAAACTCGGGTTAAACTCGTAAAAGCCGGGATCAAATTTCGTATTAATCGTGCCCACCAGGCTTGTGTTTGTTACACGTTGTACGTGTCTTTTTTATTTATTAATTTGATATATTATCTTGCGCGTCTTATCTACAACGGTTGCACGATAAATTTGTTCAAGGTGTGAGTAATAAATTTCGAGCGAACGGTTTAATTCGCGACCGGTGGAGAATCGATGATCTCGCGAAATAATACAAAATGTCGGTATAAATTTCCACCCTCCTTCGTTTATAGATATCAAACAATTTTCCATTCCTTTATATTAAGGAACTACTTTATTTTCAACCGCTTTTCAATTCTCCAATTTTTAACTAATCAAACTAACCTTGTTTTCACGGTCTTCTTGGTTTCTCATCAGATTATTCATTTCGCTCGTTTCATAATCGAAACGTCACACGCTCTTCATTCCTCACGATTCCATCGATTTTGACAAGATTTTTCCAGAGGCTGTTTCATCTTTTTTTTTCTTTTTCCCCCTCTCCTTTTTTTCAACCGGTCAACCTGACGTCGAGGAGTAATGGATTTTCGAAACGGAATTTTTCAATTCATCCGATCGCGGAGCGATGAGGATCGCCATTTCGCCGGAAATCAAGTGGAATAACAATTTCATCCCTCTTGTTTTCCACCGGCGACACCGCACATTTTTCAACCGACGTTCACGCATACCAACGCATAACCAACGCGCGCATCGTTTTTCGAACGCGTTGTTCTCCGTTGTTTTTCGATCGGGTGAAAAAAAAGAGAGAGAGAGAGAAGGGAAAAAATGTGGCCGCGAAGTGGCGCCTCGACATACCCCTCCCTCCCCCGCTGCTTGTAACTGTACAAACGACCGGGACAAACGGCTCGAAAATATTTGCTCACCCCTCCGTTAAAACATTCGCAAAATCACTTTTCCCTTTTGACGTGTCTCGATCCCTGGACACGTGTGGCTGGAAACGTGACATTTTTTTTTTCCTTTTTTCCTTTTTTCTTTTTTGTCAAGCTTGCTTTTACGGATGGTATTTCAATGTTAGTCGTGAAAGAATATCGTAGGTGAAAATGGCACTTTTTCACCTGAAACTTATCGATTAACAAACATCGATGAATTCCTTTTCCCTTTTCTTTTCTTTTTAATATTCTTTTAAGGTTTGGAATTTTTCTTTTTCTTTTTTAAGTAATTAGTTTCCATTTATTTCTTAAGCATCGCGTTGTTTAAAAAGTACGAATCTATTTATTTATTAACAACTTTGAGTTATTAAGTTATTAATATTTCGAGGCACTCGTTCTACGAATGTATAAATTTTTATATTTTCAACAAACGGAAGGAGACACTCTTCTATCTTAATTGTGGAGTATAATGGATAGCAGGCAGTGATAATCTTGTATTCAGAATTCATAGACGTACTCGTCGCTACGCGAAACGTAATCTTGGAGGAAGATGGAGATGTTCCGACACCTGCGAATCACGCCAGGTGTTCCAACCAGTTTTATAGGCTCCATCTAAGTGTCGTTTTCACTTCTCGAATTTAGATGCCTCGTAGAGATTTTTATACCCACAGGGACGAGACTTGCGACGCCAGAATTATAAATTCCTTGTTACGTGCAAAGTATATATATATACAATAAAAACTTGTCGAAAACTTCAACAGCCACTCGTTTCGAACAACTTTAAATTGCAAGATGGGGAAAATTTTTTCCAACTTTTCAATACAATTTTTCAAACACGATTTTCATTTCAAACTATATATACGCCAGCGTAAATGTTTCTATCAAATTGTTCAACGAGACAATATCTTTTCGAAAAACTCGAACATCTACCCTATCTAAAGATTCTTTATTTCGACGAAATTGTAAACTCTCCACAACTCTCGAAGAAAATCAACAACTAAAAACTCGCAAAGTAAGACTCTTAATTATCCCTCGAGAAATAATAATAATCGTAAAACATCACGTTTCCCTTAAACGATTTCAACTTTAAAATTACTATTCCAACAATCTATCAAAATAATGGAAAACAAATTGTTCGTTCCTTCCTCATCTCTCACGAATTCAAATTAAAATTATTATTACGCCGTGTAAAATTCGAGGATTAAACGAGTCCTCCCACGAATATACGATGTGCGCCCAGTCAAGCAAGCAACGCGACCGATAAATCAATCCATCGCATTCCAGGTGATCGTGCTGCTCTCCATATGCACCGTATTCCTGACCTGCTGCGCGGGCCACGCGATCGTCTACCGCAAATCCGCTTACGCTGATCCCGAGGACTCGTCGGCGACATCATCCGCAAGTATAAGTCCGAATTCGAATTCGGTGTTCCATCAAAGGGAGGGGTACACGCTCCAACACGTTTGACACGCTTCAACGCCCGTTCGCCATTCGGGTCGATTCGGGAACGAACATTCCTTAATTATTTTTCACGATTGAACGGGTGAAGATAATTGGGAATTGGCGAGAGGAAAGATGATCTCTTCCCAAGTGTTATTGGATTCAACCGGGAAAGAGAGAGTTGTGATTTATAATATTTTTTTTTTCGAGAATGGTGCTCGAAAACGTATACAGATTTTTGCATATCGGTTGGAATGTGAAATATTTCGCGTTTTTGGTTATTTTGTTATTTTCCTTGCGAAAAATATTGTTGAAATTTCGTTTCGAATTGTCGAAAGTAAATATTGCGAGGCGCACCGTGTCAGTGATCGTGATTGATTTACGAAATTTCGCGTTTCGAATTTTCCAGTCAGATTTGACGGGTCGTTGTTATTAAAGGGTGGACACGATCGAATTATCGGTGAACGAACGAACGAAATTATTTAAAACGATTTCAAAATCTAGACTAGAGAGTTATAAATCGATTCTATACTCGTTCGACCAATTATTTTCCCATCGGCAATAAGTATCGCTAGATGCTAGGATTCTTTTCCTCGAACTAACCTTAAAAAAAAAGAAAAAAACTTAATACCTCTCACCGTCGTTTCCCTTTACTTTACTCATCGAAGTAGCTTCGTTCCTAATTTGCTTCATCGAAAGAAACACTGATTGAAATCGAACAAAAGAGAGAAAAGAGATAGAGAGAAAAATATCGAGAAAAAAGAAAACAAAGATGAGAAAGTTTACAACGAGAGTGGTATTAAGAAAAAGAGAAAAGAAAAGAAAGAAGGAAGAGAAAAAAAATACACGAATTACCAGACGAGCCCTTGTTTTCTGCGCGTTTTCATTACGCTTGCTCGACTTGGACTCGAGTGGCCTTGGGGCTCTTATCCTTGCACTTCCGGTTCAACAGGCATTAAGACGAGTATCGTTGACATCGTTTCCTGCAGATGCAGACGCCACCAGCCCCACCAGTCTGCGAAAGGGATTTAACAAACGGAAGAATGTGCATGGGAGGAGGGAACAGGGATGAGAATAAAGAGGGCGCGCGACGAAAAGTTTCCATTCGTTTCTCCCCCTACCCGATATATTCCCGCTGCCACGAAAAATTTCTATCTCGTACATGCCTCTCCTCCCTCCTCTATTCCTCTCCCGACTAACTTGCTACCAACTTCCAGCAAGATGATATCTCTGGCGTAGATGTTTCGAAAAATTCGTTCAACGAATTCGAAGACGAGGAGGAGGAGGAGGAGGATGGAAAAATGAGAGAATTGTTACGGAATTGTTCCATGCTTAAAAAATCCCCTTTTCTTTTTCGCTCCTTTTTTTTCTTTTTTTGCATTCCTTCATCATACGATCGTTTAACGTGTTCTTGTAAATTTAGAATTATCCGTTTCTCTCAGAAGATAGAATTTTCTTCGAAATTACGCACTGTTTCTAAAAAAAAGAAAGAGCATTGTTTCATCTGTTCGAAGAAACAAAACGAAAAAATGATAATATTGTAGAATGCACAAGGTTTGAGAAGAAACTGTGCCAACAACGTACAACGGTAGAAATAAAACGGTTGTCGCGTGATTTTCCACAAATTTTCCCGCGGTTGACCGAATCCAGCCAACTTCCGGTTAAGTGGCCATTAAGACGTGGCTGCATTTCACGCGATGATAAGAATCGGATCTTTCCTTTCTTGGCGTGTTCGCGGTTTCTGGTTTTAATTCTCTTATTGCTCTTGCATCGTCCGAGCAAATTTTCTCCACCAATCTTTCTCCTAATGCTTTTCCTCCTTTCTTTCGCCACGAATCGGAGATCAGTTTAATTTCAATCATTTTCGCGCGGTTAAAGGAGTCTTTTTTTTCCTTTCTCCATTTATATCGTATATTCCTATTATTATTTGGATCACAATGATCGAGGAGAAAAAGGGAGAAATCGAATCGAACGAGAGCATCCGACTGAAAGCATCGATCGATCACGTTTTAACCAAGTTCGATTCGATCGTTAATTGATACGTAGCGTCATATTTGGACGGCCGTTTGTCACGCGATGAATGAATTGCACGAATTTAGATAGGCCCCGTTTAAACGGGCTGAAACGGACTTTCCGAGGATAATTGGCGAGAATTCGTTTTAACTGAACTGCGCCCGATCGGTAATTTACTTGCATTGTCACATTAGTTTACCCGTACAACGGTTGTAATACAAGCTTTCAACAAACGAAAAAAAAAAGAGGACGAAACTTGGATAAAACGGAATCGAAAGTTAATAAAATAAGAGATAGAGGGAGTTTTAAATATCCCCCATTTTAAACAACATTTGCTCGAACTTTAATATTAATTCCAGAAACGAAATTCATCCGAAAGAAGAACAAATTGAAACAACGAGCGCGTATCTCGTAAACGTGAACTTCGTGTCGACTCGACGCCCAACGATCGAGTCGAATGCTCGCGCTTTCGTGATTAGTGGAAAAAGAGTCGAGCTTGGCTTTCTTTTTTTATCGAACAATGTCGTGTAAGGACCGATTAGAGCGAAACGTGTCGTGTTTTTAAAGGCCGCGCTTTTATATATCGGCCGCCCCGTGATTAACATCTGCACGATGTCCCGACCGTTGCCCGCTAATTAAAAGCCAGATATTAGAAAATTTATGCTCGAATAAGGGGAAAGGAGGGAGCGTCACGCGATATTAAATACAATGAAGAAGTTCGAGACAAACCTTTCCAGAGAGGTTTTCCATTCCGCGAGAGATTTTCCATCTACGTATCGAGAGCTCGTCGTTCCGTTGATCAAAAGTGATAAACAATGTCGAAGAACAACCGATTATAACAAACAAGCGAGGAAAGAAAGAAAGAAAGAAAAAAGAGATTTATTCGTTTCTACCTAGGAACAAGTTGGAAACTTTGCTCATAGTTCGAACACGTAAATTCTGAAACTGGCGACTCGACCCCTCAAATTCTTTTCAAGCCTGGCCTCGAGACAGACCAGCTCTCGTAAACCTTTCTTCCACCAAGCACAATTACAGTTTTTACAGAAGAAGAAGGTGGAACTAGGTTGAAACATAATTCCAAGGATGGATATATACGTAAATAGTGTAAGCCGCGCGAACTTTCGCGGATTAAACGGAAACCTTCAAGATGCAGGATGGAGGTAGTGGAACTTCCTTCCGTTTCGCCATCCTTTCGTATATATTTTTAGAATTGCGAATGGAAGAAGCTAGCTTCGTGGAGATTTTTAAATTTCAACGCCTTCGTTCGCGTCAAGTTCCCAGAAAATATGCAGAAATTTTCTATGAACAATTTTGTCATAGATCATCGTCAAGAATTATCGAGAATCCATTATACAAAAATTTTCACAACTCGAAAAACAGAATATAAGAACCGGCTATCATCGAAAAATCGTGTGAATTAAATCCATGGAAGTTTGACACGATTATACGGAAAATATGCAGACATTTTATAAATAATTTTTTCGAGAGCATCATCAAGATATTATATTCGAAATTTTTACAACTCGAAAAACAGGATATAAGAACCGGCTATCATCGAAAAATCGTGCGAATTAAATCCATGGAAGTTTGACAGGATTATACAGAAAATATGCAGACATTTTCTATAAATAATTTTTTCGAGAGCATCATCAAGATATTATATTCGAAATTTTTACAACTCGAAAAACAGGGTATAAGAACCGGCTATCATCGAAAAATCCATGGAAGTTTGACACGATTATACGGAAAATATGCGGGCATTTTCTATAAATAATTTTGTCGAGAGTTTTCACAACTCGAAAAACAGGGTAGAAGACTGTCGGGAGAAAAACGTGTGATTAAATTTATGGAAGAGGGGCCGATCACGAGATGAAGAGTTAGATCGAGTCTCGGATATCCGGTAACGGTCCATAAAAATCGGTTGCTCTTCGTAAATCGGCGGGCATTCCGGATTTCCGGATTAGCCCCGTCCGCGCATCCGCTCATGCGGCTCGGTCACGTCGTCTCGTAAATTCTTTTTCTCGTTCGACGGAGGAGGAACGAAACTGGTTCGAAGGGCGCGAGAGCCAAAGCTTCTCTTCCATCCCTTCCTTTTTGCTCTCTTGTGCGGAGGAAATTGGCCAGTGTTGGGATCTATTGTCGAAGAAGAGAAAAATTTGGAATTCCGTTTCAATTGCCGTTTGTAGATAATTGTAATGGTAAATGGAATTTTATGTATTTGGTTATCTTTCGAAATACGATTTGAAAAATAGTTCTTACTTCCTCTAATATTCTCAAACTCCCATTTACACACGTAGAGTATAATAATTCTGAAAGGGTAGCGCTACGAGCATCGATTAAAAGGGGTTAAAGAACACGGCGTAACCTCATTCACGCGAAGGGAACAAAAGATTCATTCACCCTCTCTACCGGCGATCCCTTTTGCCAGCCCGCCGTCGTCCTATCAACAATTCTTAATGAAGCCCCGCAAAAGGCACGTGAAAACTGTGCATCGAGCTCTTTTATCCGATTTCAAACGGCCGTCTTAATTCCTTTAATTTTCGCGTTCGATAAACCGAAGAGAACCGTTTATCGTATTCAACTTTAATTAATCAATCGATCCTCGCGTATATGAGAAATGACAAGAGAAAAAGAAAGACTATTTCCAAGAGTTATTACTTTAGTTAATTTAAAATATTATATCACGCGATTTACCATATCTCGAATTTTCCAATTATATTCACTACGATCAACCAATTATCTTCCAATTGCTATTTATATATCATTCACGGGAAATTTCACTAAAAGAATTTTTCTTCTCCCTCACCACGATTGCTTCTAAATCGAAATTCTCCATTTTCTGCGAATCTATGATCGTAGTTCCATCGATTAAAATAATAATAATAATGCAATTGAAGGAAAAAAATTGGAGATTACGCATTCCTTTCGGGGTGGTTTCCGGAAAATTTCACGAAAAGAATTTCTTTTCTCCCTCATCACGATTGCTTCGATCGATTAAAATAATAATAATAATGCAATTGGAGGAAAAAAATTGGAGATTACGCGTCCCTACGCGTATCAACGCAAGTACGAGGATATAACTGCATCTTTTCGGGGTAGTTTTCGGGAAATTTCACGAAAAGAATTTTTTTTTCTCTTACCACGATTGCTTCTGAATCGAAATTCTCTATTTTCTATGAATCTACGATCGTAGTTCCATCAATTAAAATAATAATAATAATGCAATTGGAAGGAAAAAAATTGAAGACGCGTCCTTTCGGGGTAGTTTCTTGGAAATTTCACGAAAAGAATTTCTTTTCCCCCTCACCACGATTGTTTCTGAATCGAAATTCTCTATTTTCTGTGAATCCACGATCGATTAAAATAATAATAATGCAATTGGGAAGAAAAAAGTTGGAGATTACGCGTCCCGCGCGTGCGATCATCAAGTGCGGGGATATAACTGCATCCTTTCAGTGACGTTTCAACACGCGGAGGCAGGCCCGTTCGTGGCATCCCTCTCCAGTATTACTCTAACTTCAACCATTCTCCCGCAGGACAAGAGTTTATTAATATCGCGGTCGGAACGGGCCGCCCTTTTATTTGGAACGCTCCGCAATCGGATTAACACAGCGCTTACTGCTCGCTTACGAGATTACCCGAATTACTCCACCTGGGATTTGATACAGGTACGTAATGAGGAAGCGGGTTAAGGGATGGTGAGGAAAAGAATATTAGTAAACAGGGGGGAGGGTATTCGCGGGAGAATAATCATGGAAACGGTAGAATTTGCGAGGAAAAAGGAAAGGAGGATTCATTTCGATATTTCGAATCCTATATAAATTTTGTTCCACGATTATTTATTCGTGTTGAATAATTAATCAACTGTGAATGTTTGGGCGATAATGTTGTAGCTTGAGTTGAGTTTATTATTAAATTCCTCTAAGTTGAAAAAAGTGTTTAGTTAGTTTTTTTTTTAGATATTTAAAAAAGAAAATGGTTTATCGTTATCGTTTACGTTGTATAACAGCAGTATTTGCGAATGTGTTCGATTTAAAGTTTTGGGAACGCGAAAGAACAAGCTTTAGATCACGCGTATGGAGGGGAAGAATTTTACGACAGTTTCAGCGAGAATTTATATGGAATGGGGCAGATAAATGTATGGGGCTACTGCGATAGACGTATCACCGAGGATGCTTGAATCAGAATGGCAAGGAAGAGGGTTTGAGATTGGAGAAAGAGTGCGTGCCAAATCAAGATTTTGCCTGGATTGGATTTCCCCTAATATATGTACGTGAAATGTTCTCTGTAATTTTAATTACATTGCCGAATTAGAAATCCAATAATCTAAGATGTAAAAACAATAAGAGAGAAATTAAATGCACGTTTCATAGTGCTATAAAATAGAGAAAAATGAAAATATAGGGATTGGAAAAATGAGAATAATGTAGAAAGAAGAATATAGACTTAAGTGGAAAGTGTAATAGTGAAGAGAGAAAAAGGTAGAATAAAATTAGCAAAGAAAGGGTATAATGATGTAAAGGAAAGAGAGAAAATTGGCCAAGCGTAAGAGTTAAAAATTAAAGAACGAGAAGGGGAAAGGAGTGCAAGAGAAATAGTTAAAAAGATCTGGAGAAGCATTAAAACAAATAGAAAGAACGAAAAAGATATGAAAGAATCGGGGAAGACGAATAAAAAGATAGAAGGAAGCTCGAAGAATCTTGTTAAAAATTCGGCAAATGCTGAAATAAACGAAATAACGCACATAAGAATGGAGTGTATCGAAGAAAAGTATATCGAATTTCCAAGATCAAAAAAAAAGAGCTTGAAAAAAGAAAGGTAGAAGATCCCCTACAGAGGATCAAGAGAATGAAAAAGAGCGCAGAGGGATGAAGGGTCAAAGGTGGATGGAATCGAACGGATAGTCACGATCGGTCGGTGAATAAAAGGGACGAAAGAATTCAAAGGACGAAAGAATCGAACGAAAAAGTTGAAGAGAGGGGGGAGGCGAAAGCAAAGGGAAACCAAAGGGAGATAACCAGAGGGATGGACTTACGAATGGGATCGGGGTGGGGACGTAATGAAATAAAAGGAGGGGAAGGAGGAGGAATCATCGGAAGGGAAACGTTTGTGATAAAGTTGAAAAAGGGGCGAGCGTTTATCGGCGAATTAATCCGTATAAAGCGTCGTTGCGCCAGAGATACTGTTACGCGAAAAGCAAGCAACAGAACCCCTGGTCTTGCCCGGCTTTCGTTCGAATTATCTAACCAGGAGATCGTTATCGACCTGCATACCCGCTCGATGACGATGTTTCTTCCCATCCCGGCGCTGTAATTGCCGCTTTTTCAACCCGCTCCCGTCGCTTAACTTAATCGATTGCCAACTTTTTGCCGATCGAGCTTGTTGTCGCCCCGTTTACGATTTCGCAACCAACCGATACAACAACATTGAATCCTCATCCTCGTGGATCGTGCAAATAGCGCACATCGTTACGTTTCGATGTTCCGTTTTGATGTTTCGTTTTCCCCTCCTCTTTTTTTTTTTTTTTTTTTCTTTATAGGATCGTTGGACGAGGCATTTCGTTCGCAATCGCGTTATTTTATCCCACGATTCGGTTCTTGGTTAAATGCACACGATGTTCGCTTCGATGGGATCCATGGAATATCGATGACGATCGGGAGATTCTCGAATATTTATTTGTCGGTCAGTCACGCACAGTGCAGCTATTAGAAGAATTCACAGAAGAAGAATCCTGATGGAATTTTTTTTTTTCAGAGGATCCATGATTCAGTGTATAGTTTTATTATACGAGGAGTTTAAAAGCGAGGGCGAGCATTTTAACCCGGCTCGTTGATTTCTTAAAACGTTTCTCGTTTTAAGAAGCACGTACAAACACGTACACGATAATTTAATCATAGCGCTCGTCTAACATCGACAAACCCCATCATCTCATCTCCTTCCACAACAGCATCGTACCTACCGCACAACGTATAATATGTGGCGAGAAGAGTCTTCGCCTAACATCTTCGATCAAATCTTCCTCGTTCCCTGGAACGAGCATACCAACCACTACTACCTTCCTTCTCACCACTCCAGGCTCCTCTCGGCTTGGGTCGATGGACCCTCTCCCTTTCTTCTGTTCCGGCGCTTCCGTCGCCGCGTAACGCGAAATAAATCGTCCCCACCTCAGAGGAGGGAGGGAAAAAAGCGCGGAGAGGGCCCCGTCAACAAGGCCTCCTCGCCTGGCACCGTGCCGTTGAAATTTCGTCGGTAGATTGTCTTCGACCGCGTTGCCAAACCCTCGAGTCATGCCTGGAAAAAAAAAGCAGAGATTTTCACCTTTTATTATCTTTTTTTTTTTTTTTTCGCCAAGGAAAAATTAATTTCCCCCGCTGCGGTTACGTTAACGAACACGAAATCGAGAAAGAAAAAGGGGAGGGAAAAAAATACCCTCGAGCGTTTAACAGCTTTCAATTAAACGAGAGAATTTATAATAATCTCTCAACTCGACGCGGAAAGCTGAAGTTTCTCTTTTCTTTCTCTCCCCTCCCCCCGTTTTCGTAGTAATCCAGTCGTTAATTTAGGGAGACCGGCTCGCGATTTCGAGCGTGTTTCGAGCGCGTGAGGCAGCGTCGCGCGAGCTTTTCATCATCGTCAAACACGTTGAAAGGGAGGAGGGGAGGGGAGGGGAGGGAACAGAGAAGAGAGGGAGGGAGAGAGAAAAAATTCTCTTCAAACTCTTCGAATGAACTTTCTCTCCGCCAAACGACGAGGTCTTTGAACTTTGTCCGTCTCTTCTTCTCTCCTTCCACCGTAGCCGGGGGTATTAAACATCCGTGGACTATGGAGGGGGAGGGAAGGGAGGTGGCGAGAAACGAGGCTCGGCCCGCTTCCTTCTTGATATTGTCTCTTAACTCGGCCGCGTCTCGCTCTGGGACCCTCGTAAGTTCGTTTTAATAAACGTTGACGCGAAGCATATCTTCTCTGTGTGTCCGGGTCCTTTCAAGCTTCTTATCTTTCTTTGCGACGCCTCGTCGCAGAGGCCATGATCATTGTCCGTTTGATCTTGGATAGAAAGAACGGTCCTCCTATTCTAGGCTAGGCGCTACTTTCTCCTCCTCCCGTTCTATTGATCTCAGTAGTGCATTAAATATGTTTTTTCTTTGACATACAACGACTAATAATTATAACGTATCCTTTCTTTTCATCCATTCCCAGTAAAAATGGACAATTTGATCCAGAATATAACATACAAAATACATTTTCAACTCGAGATATCAAAGAACGGTCCTCCTATTCTAGGCTAGGCACTACTTTCTCCTCCTCCCGTTCTATTGATCTCAGTAGTGCATTAAATATGTTTTTTCTTTGACGTACAACGACTAATAATTATAACGTATCCTTTCTTTTCATCCATTCCCAGTAAAAATGGACAATTTGATCCAGAATATAATATACAAAATACATTTTCAACTCGAGATATCGATCCTTTAGACATTTTAATTTAAATTTAATATCCTCGATTCTTCCAATTCTACTATTCCCACTATAAGTAAATCCAAAGCAAGAATTCCAGTGCACGAATTTCACGGATTATTCTTTTTCTCAAGGCACGTTTACAATGTTGCGGCATGGATAGCAGCATCGAGGACGAGCAGACGAGGAACTCGACTACGCCGGCATCCCCGTGGACCTGCCGCATCTCCAGGTCTGTACAACCCCGCGAACAGGCCAAAGTAGTTGTGCGGGGGGGGAGGGAGTGGAGCAGGCGTGCAACACAAGTTTCAGATTTAGCAGCAAGTTGCCCAGAGAAGAGTTGAACAAGCTCGCTAAGCGTCCAAGCCTCCCCTTTTAAAGAAACTCTCGGTGCCACTTAATCGATCCTGGCCGGCTTTTAGGGCTAACACATGTTACGAGCGTAGACGGTTTACAAGATCGAACGATCCAGCTTGGAACGGCCACGACCTCGATCTTCTCGAGGATCACCGATTTAAGGCCGTTCCTCTTCTCTCTTAAGTCTTTTCAAATCGCGTTCGAAATTATTTCTTTTTTTCTTTCTCCCTTTCGTTGAATTTTGGATTTCTCATCTTCGTTTTTCATCTCAAAAAGAAAAAAAGATTAAAGTTTTCCGTGTGCTTCTTCCCTTTCGCTCGAATTGAAAATCCGCGACGATCTTTTGTCTTTAAAATAGCGCGAGATTTTTCCTCTTTCTTTGAAAAAAGAAAGATTCAGGTTTTCGTTTCTTCTCTTTTTTTTTTTCTTCGAAGTAAATCATACGAAATTTGTATTTCTCCTCCGAAAAGATCAAAGTTTTCGTTTCATCCGGAGTGGAAAACAACGAGTAGAGCTCGTTCGTTGAATACGATAGCGGGTTTGTAGAATCCGTTGACTTGTTTGCCTCGCGCTAAGTAGAAGTTGCGATTGGAATTCGCAGGAATTAATCGTTCTTCCTTCTTGCTCGAGTTTTCGAATTGAATTTGGAAGCTTCGAATTTCTCGAGTTGTCTCTTCTTTCTTTTTTTTCTTTTCTTCTTCAGAGCGAGAATTGTAGTAGCGTGGAACTTGGAACTTTTCGCGAGTGTGTCGTTCGCTCGCGAGTGAATTAAAATTAAATCGAAAGTTTGGAAAGCAGGCGGTTCGAGTTAAAACGTTTCGAACGTCGTAGCCGGAAGTTGAAGCTCGGAGGTTTCTACAGGCGCGGCCGAGTTATGGTAAATTGAATTTTGAAGGGAAAAAATTGAATCGCTTTCCCAAACGAGACTTCGAACCGAGTTCTTCCTTCGATGGAATTTAATTTTAATCGAATCGTTCGAAGAAAATTAATTATAAAAACCCGGCTCCCTCTTAAAATGGAATCTCCTCGTTTTAATCGAGTGATCCTTGCGAACGAATTAAATTCGTGGTAAAAAAAAAAAAAAAAGCTTTGTAATATCACTCTCTCATAATATCATCGTATAATTTAATGAACGATTGTCACGAAGTGACATTTCTTTGTCAAATTCTGCTAAACAATTTGCAAATTCTAGATCATTTTCTACGATATATGGAATCATAAAAGTAGGATAGAAAATTATAATAACAAGAGAAAGAAACGTTTATAAAAAGAACCGAGCGAAGGGGAATAACGAAAAAATTAATTGCCATGACTTACGAAAACAAGTTATAAGATAAACACACGGCGATAAATATATATCGGATGGAAAGAGAAATTAATTATCCTTTGTTATTATTAATCAAAGATGTCGAATGCAAGTTTAAATGGAATAAAAAAGTTGACGAATAATTTAATAACAATTTCGAAAACGCGGAACCAGAATTGAAAACTCACAACAACATTTATGACGAGATGAGTTAATTCTTGTAATTTTTCACAAAGTTCCAACGCTAATTTTTTAAAATTCCAAGGTGAATTGAAATTCCGTCCGGATGGATTTCCGGCGAAAACACGCGGATTTGAAAAAAATCGCGCGCACGATTTTGCAATTAAACGCACGAGGATGGAAAGTAAACCGAGGGCAAGCCAACCAAGGACTTCGTAAACGTCGTTATCCTGAATTCATTTCAAATCGGTATTCGATATGATTCGCGGAATGAAATTCATTAATGCAAATATTCATCGCTGCCCCCGTAATCCCATTGTCCCGGATAAATCGATTAACCGATCGATGCTTCTTCCGCCCCGTGATATTCTCCGTTCCCCTATTGAAATTTCTCCCCTCTTCCAACGATCCCATCCCCCCAACAATTCCTTTGACCATTTGATAAGAAAATTGCTTTGCGTCTACTGCTAATCCGTGTCTCTTTTTAGATAATAGTTTCCTGGTTAGTCAATAGATAGAGAGAGAGAAAGAGGGTGGATATTAATGAGGATTCGTTCGCAAATCGAGGAATTATTCGTTTGAAGGGATTTCACATCATTAATTAATTCTTTGGTTACTTTAAATTAGCAATTGAAATTGGCTTTCGTTTGGATTTATTTTTAGTGGCTCGTTTGAAAAAGATGCCAATTAAATCTTTTGCTTTGTTTTAACGAGAGACGTGATTCAGATGTTGAATTAATTTAAAGAAAGAGAAAAAAATAACAATCAAGTTATGATATCGTCGAAAAAGGGGGTGAAATAATGGAGAGAGAAAGGACGAGTTAGAATTAAAAAAGAAAAAATCGAGTACGTAAGAAAAATATTAACACAATATTGACAAAATTATCACACGAATTTCTCGCTTCGAATTCTCGCGGATAAATGAAAGTTCGACGCGAGCAAAAATGCGGGCGGCCTCGCGTTTATGGGTAAATTATTTTTATCCACCGCATGTGTAAAGGGGTGGCTGTAAAAGAGCGTGGAGGTTGGTTGTCGGGCAAACGGGGTTGGAAAACGAGCGGATCGAGGCCAGTGTCCGTTAAAATGCAACTCCGTTTCTGCATGACCTGTTCGTGTTCAAAAAAAACGAGAAGAGAAGCCACGAGAAAGAAAAAGAAAAGGGGAAAAAATAGAAAAAAAGAAATAGAAAAAACAAGAGAGAAGAAAACAATGGAAGAAAGAAAAAAAAATAAAAACAAGGGCACGGAATCCGAAAAACATCCGAGTGTCATAAATATCGAAGCGCAATTTTCCCTTCCAACCTTCTCCCTTTCCCTCCCTTCCCTTCTCTCACCCCTATTTCCCTTCTTGCCTACCTATTTTCGATTCGGCTCGTTTCATATCGCTCGACCAAGTCAATGGAGAGCCGGTTCCTATCGACAGTAGTAGTACAGTTACCAAGGATTGTTCGTCGACGTTGATCCAACGATTTTCGAGAGCGATGAGGGACACACGCGTGCGTCAGGTGGCCGAGGACGAAATTGATTCGAAAGCTAAGCCGTCGGCGTCGGGGAGCGCGGCGTGGAAAAGCGGCGATGCGAATTCATCACGAGGACTCTCCGCGAGCGCGTCGCGCATCGCCGAGTGTGGAGAGCTGGCTGTTCGTGTCGGCAAAAGGAGAAAAAAAAAAAAAGGAAAAAAGGAAAAATCAACCACACTCCCTTTTCTCTTCCCTTTTGTTCCCCATTCTTCTTATATTTTATCGTACCTATTTTTTTTTCTCCCTCCTGGCATTTTTATTCGCTGTAATTTTTTTTTTCACCCCCTCCTCTCTTCCTCTTTGCTCCTCCATTTCTCTCTCTCTTTCTTTCTTCCTTCCTTTCTCTCGCTCTTTTTAATTCGTTCATCACGGTTGAAACGAGCCGAACCACGAGCAACCCACCCCTCTCCTCGTCCTTCTTCTGTAACGATCTGCCCCGCTTTTCAACCAGATGACGCAGCGCGAACGATCGACCGGAATGATCGCGTTTAACGCGGATTAAGGGGAGATCGATGCCCCCATCGAATCGGCATTAATGGCCGTGAAAACGCGACCGACTCCATTTTCGAGATTATTACGCGCGACACGATTTTAAAATCGCTACTCCTTTGAACGATCTCTCTTTCTCTCTTTCTCTCTATGTGTATATATATATATATATGTCTTTGTCCCTTGAAATGTTATCCTCTTCGACTCAGTGTTTCTTTTTCTCTCACCCTTTTTCAAGCGTGCGGTTAAAGGAACGTTACGCGTCGAAGAAATTTTTCTTTTTCTTTCTTTCTTTTTTTTTTTGTTAGCAAGCTTGCGGGCAAAGAGGATTATCAGTGACGCGATAAAATTGATTCGCGTCGCTTTGACAACAGATTATTGGCTATTGCATTAAATGCGCGGTGATATATTGTCGGCCGACCTAAATCATGATTGACACTGTTGTCAATTTTTACGCCGTTCTCGTTTTGTCGTGGAAAAATTGATTTTGAAAAAATAAATAAATAAAGAAAAAAGAATAATTGCTTTTATTAACCATCGAAACGTTTCGAGATTTCCGCTGGGAGAAGGAAGGAGGAATTCGATCGGATCCGAAAATCTAATTTGATATAGAATTTTCACGGGGTTTCGCCCGTTTTCCTTGTTTTAATTACTCGACCATGCGACACGTTTGATCTGGGCGAAATATATCGTCAATTTTTCAATTTTTCAACGCTGTATAACCGGATGCATAGAGCGTGAATGGCGGGCCGGGCAAACATTTGTCCCGCCGCGCGGAATGCTTAGCCATGATTCTCGCGTGAATTTCCTGTTAACGCCGTTCGAAAATCCGATTCCCTCGGCAAATCCTGAAACGCGGCGAGGAAGAACGTTTGTAACTCTTCCCTTTTTCCCTTTACATTCTCGTAATATTCTCGATAACGAGTCCTCCCCCTCGTCCCTTCATTTTCCTCCTTTTTGTCGAACACGACGGATATCGATTAATAATCTTGCGTGAAATTTACAAATTTGCGAATCAATTACCTTCTCTTTACCTTCCACCTCGAGCGTTCTTTCATCCGATTTTGAAAACTCGATGTTGAAAATCGAGCAACAACGACGAGACGAGATTTTCAACAAGAAAAAGTGGTTAAACAGGAATCCTTGTTGAAATAATAACTTTCGACAATTCGAACCGTGTGTTTGTTTTATTTTCACTTTTTTGGCATTTTGTTTTTCGAATTTTTTTATTTTCTTTTATTCCTGGCACATTCGTCCCTCCCTCTATTTTTTTAAAGGATTTATCGCGTCAATCAACTAGGCGCGATCGAAAAAAAAAAAGAAAAAAAGGAAAAACAGATTTTATTTCTTTATTACGAAACAAAAACAGCTACGAATGAATTCGTAGCGGGAATTGTTTGCACCCGTCTATGTGTATTTTTAATCACTGGTTTTAAACGAATGAAATTGTCATGGAGTATCATCGTCGTATGCCTCGTGGACCGGAATGCGTTTTTCCCGGCGTGGAAACACGAAAAATATTTTCACCGATCCTCGATAAAATGCGTAAAAACACGGTTACGTTGAACGACAGTAGAATTAAATACATTACTCTTCTTTCTCGACAATAATTAGTCCCCATTTATGTCCTTATCCCACATCCATATAATACACAAATGTTTGGATGAATTACGTAGAGAAAGAATCGATAAAATTAATTTTGCTTGCCGATATTTTATTAAAATTTTTAATTTCGCGTTATACAAATATGCAGAGGGAGAAAGAGAGAAGAAAGAATTTAGAATAATTTTTCTATTTGGTCCGCGAACTTTCAACTCGTTGGTCGATGCGAAGCTGCGAAATTAGTCTTTCGTGTCGCGTGCAACGAAAAGAATTGCGAAGTGGCAACACGACCTTGGCGCGACCTTGAGCAAAAGAGCAACCAGAGATCAAAGTAGCATCGGGGACGGCGAGTTCCCGCTACAACAACTCCAAAGTGGGACGACGAGCGCGAGGATGTAACTGGAATGTGCACGTGTTACTGTGACAGATGCAAGAATGTCATTAACTACTTGCCCCAGTTACCCCATCCATACACGTTTCTTCCTCGAAATTAAATTAAAAAAAAGGTCCCAAAAAAAGTTTCCTACGAATTGCTAATTCAATCTAAATTTATCTACCTCGAGTTTCTACTTCAAACTTCGTAATTTCGCCCTTTTTCCAAAAATTACCAGAAAATTCACCGTCTTTTGATTCGTTGAGTTTTATTCTCTTCATTCGCTCTAAATGTTTCCCATAAAGATTCATTCGACGAATTCACGAATTTAATCATCTACTTATCCTAAATCTATCTTCTTCACTCAAAGAATATAACCATAGACGAACAAATAAGCAAATTTCTTTTCCCAAATTATAAATTTACTACTCCTGATTTATTATTCAGTTTTATTCGAATGATATTAGCAGTACACGTCAATCATTCGTCACAAAACTCACAAATTTAATTATCATTTATCCTAAATCTATTCCTCGCAAATAAACAAAAGCAATACAATTACCATAATAAAATATATCCATCTTTTCACAACCTAACCGATCCTCGTCCTCCAAACATCTCTATTCAACAAACTCAACAAAGTATCAACGTACGATACCCCTTCATTTCCAACATCCTCGAACACAGATATTTTCCATTGGAACATTTCTCCACCCGTTTCCAGCACCCTCGGCATTCCAGCACCGTGCCATACCACGCCGTGCCACCCCGAAAACCCTCCCCTCCCCGTGGCCGCAAGAAACGCGATCCGTCTAAACACCGATCGGATCGAGGCCGCTCGAATTTAGTTCACCACGGAACACACACACATACATACGCACGCATACACTCTCCCCGGCCCCTGTAATTCCCGTTTAAGCTCCTTCCAGGTGGTGCACACCACGTGTGTCGCGGGGATGGATGAACGCAGGAGAGGAGACGCCTTGAGGAGGCCCGATATACAACCCCGACACCCGTGTCTATCGGCTTCGGCTTGTCCCTTGTATTGTCCGCGTTTATGTACGGGCTGGCTTAGGCGGGTACATTCGTACGAGGCTTACCGAAGACGACGACGACGACGACCGCGTCCGATGTGGCGAACAATGGGCCGATTAACGGGAATACCGAGGGAAAATACACGGATGAACGCCTCGTTCCATCGGCTGGTTCAGAGTTCTCTTAGTTTTCGAGAAACTAAGATGCCATTTATTCATTGAGAATAAACGAGAAGGAAAAGGGGGATATATTGGTAATTTTTAACGATTAAATTGAGGAATGGGAGAGGAAAATGGTTAAGAACATTGCTATTTTTTTTTTTTTTTTTTGGAGGAACGTGAGGGTTGAGTATAGAATGGAAGGAAGTGTCGATTTTCAGTGGAAAGATTAAATCGATATGACGAGTATCGAGAATCTTATTTGAAAGACGATGAGAGGGATAAATGATGAACGAGTAGAATTTCGGGGATGAAGAATTAACGAAGAATAATATTTTCCATGATTCGTCACATCAGGATCAAAAGAGTCGATCAAAAAATCGGCCTGGTCCACTAACCCGAATCCGCGTTTGAAAACACTAAATATGATTTATACCGTCGTAAATATTGGGTGAAAAGTGTAGTTGGTCGAGCTAAGGTTTAATATATGCTGTTCCCAGAGAGGAGAGGAGAGGAATCAATTCTCTCTGGTCCGTAAAATTCTCGAAAACGAATTTCCCAACGTAACCGGTTAAAAACTTTGCATTTCGAAAGAAACTCCGCGTTAAATCTTCCACGAAACGTAATACACTTTGCGGAGAGCAAAGTCGTGCTCCCATTTGCTTGGAAAAATCGGTGGCATTTTACTCGGGGATAAGAAACAGAAAAGGGGGGGCTTGACTTCTCCTCTCTCGATTGAATCCAAACGAAAGGAAATATGAGGTTCCACGTTCGAAAGTAACAATCGTTCATCGCTTTCCATCCACCACCGCTGTTCTCATTTTCCCTCCCTCCTCCCCATTTCCCCATTACACTTTGATAAGAATAGTATCGATCCCGCTTATCACGGTGATATCTTGTATGTCTTTATCCACCTCGACCGATTCTATCCTTCAACGCGTCTAATCTCGACGAAACTAGATATATAACAGATCGTAGCAGATATATAAAAAACCAACCTTTCCCTATCCTTTCTCTAATTTGCTCTTCTCCCCCTCCAGTAGTAAGAATGATCGAAAAAGGGGGATCGAGGATACATTTTCGTTGATTCCAAGTGATATTGTTTCAAACGAACGAAGGGGAACGAAGAAGAAACGTGTTATTCTTGATTTAATAAATTGGATTTGCGAAGGTAACTCTTCTAAATAGCGGAAGACACGAGAATTTCGTAACAGAGACGGGTAAGAAAATAAGGAAAGAGTTTGTATAAATATGAGTTTCACTTGACCGATTCCTCGAACGATCGTAACTCTCAAAGGATTTTCGCTGGAATTTTATATATTTCTTTCTCTCTCTCTCTCTCTCTCGATTGTTTGTACGGAATTTAATTTAATTTTTGCGCGCCTCAAATTTTAATTTTTGATCAAAGAGTAAGAATAATATTAGAACGATAGAAGCTAACGAAGTTAGAAAAAATTAAGTTTTTCGTCTAACACTTTTCATCATTTTTCTCATTTGTTCGTGTTAAAATGAATACCCCCCTTCCAATGAGACACGTTTCAGAGGCCAAATTTTAGAGATTAAACGTAAATATTACATTTGAAAATTACACAGTCTCCATAGAATTAAATTATTACTATTTTCATTCATATGTAACATACTTTTAATTAAAGAAACGATTCGTTATAATTAACAGCATCTAAATTGGCATGCACGAGAGGTGTAAGCACCTCTATCGTTATTAACCAAAATTGTTTCCATGAATACTGCGACAGTTTTTTGCTTTGAAGAATTAATTCACGGAAACTTCACCGACTCTCTACAAATTAAAACGAAAGAATCGAAATTCTACATTTTATATTTTTCATACGAATTCTAATCCAAAAAAAAAATTCAACGATATATTAATAAAACGCGATACACACGAAATATCGATGAACGATCATATAAATAGAAATTAAACAGTATTTTTAACCCTTTCAAACACGGTATTCGCATTTCTTCTCATAAAAGATGTTTGCGTGTACGTTTCTTTTTTTATCACTGTTGGGATAACATATATCCCACTGGTGTTTCACAGTGGATCATTTTTATCCCAATTTAAGATATTTTCGGTAAAGTCACTTTTTCCAAAACTATATTTTATCGATCGAAAAAAGAAAAACACATTCGTATTGAACCAAAAAATATTGTTCACACGAATAATCTACTATCCTATCTTATCGATTGTATATATAATAGAACAGAGAGCAATAAGAGAAATAAACAATAGAAATATTTATATTTCTCACGGAATAAGAGTTTTCCCACGGAATTGAATTTGAAAATAATCTTCGAATGTATTTCGTGGAATAATACAAACAGTCTTAATCGTTTGTTACAAAATAGAACCGAACCACGTTGAAAGGATTGAAAGGCAATGTTCCAAACCTCATACGTATTTCGAACATTCCATCCACCGTTTTCATCTTTATTACCCCATCCGCTCGGAGATACTCCACTTCCTCCCAGTCTTAATTGCCCCATTGTTCGCGATATTCGTCCTTCGTGAGGCCCTTTCCGTGGATGGTGGTAACACGCGAAAGGGAAAAAAAAAAAAAAAAGAAAAGAAAAAAAGGGAAGAGGAGGAAAGCGAAGGAAGAAGAAAAATCTATTCACAACCATCTCCAGTCCGTTCATCCTCGCCACTTCAACTCTGGCGAGCGCACTTCGCCACCGTTTCAGTGACGCGTTGCACCTTTTTATTGGCACGCGTGCTGGCTTACTCTTTCTCTCTCTCTCTCTCTCTCTCTCTTTTTTTCGAGTTCTTCCTCCTTTATTCACGACGCTCATTGTGCTTCGAGTGTGGCTGCAAACGAGCCGCGCCCTCTCTCTTGCCAAGAACGCAATTTCTGCGATGACTTTTCATCAAGGAACGAATATCGTTCGTTCAACTTATTTATTTCATTATTGGCTGGAACGATATTTATCTTTCTTTCCATTCGTTATTTCGATGCTTGCAAAATGTATAAATTCAAATTTTCTGCATTTGCACAATTTGCTCGATTCAATAACGAAGGTAATTATGAATGGATGGACATGCAAACGCAATGTGATTAGAAGACAATTATTATTACGGTTTGACGTAGCGAAATAGGATTAGCCAGGAAAAAATAGCTTTTTATGGATGCCACGATTTATTATTTCATAATTATATCGTAATTCCTTCCTCTTATTCCTATTTATTATTCGAATCCAAAGATAACAAAATAATTGGCAAGAAAATTCTTCTTAAATTTAAATTCTGTGAGCAATTTTCAATTAATCCGAGTAGCTTCGATCGTCTAAACAAATGAAATGCGATTTCCTCGTATTAATAATATTCTCGCGGCTGATGGGATCGCGCTTTCGCCTGCTCCAGATATCCATATTCCTTTATTCTCATAACCAAGAAAGAAGAATTATTTACAAACAATTTCTCCTAATTCGAAATTTATCCTCCCTTTATTAATTATTTTTACTTTTCTTTTCGATTGGAAAGAAATATTCATATCAAAAACGACTCAAGTTTTCTTTCATCTCTCGATTTCAACCTCCTTGATTTCATCCCAAAAATAATTGCTGGCTAATCGACCAATTGCCAAAAAAAAGATCTTCGCTTAGACGATCCAAGATTCTAAAAAGCAAAGGTATGGACGCGTATTTTCTCCACGACACTTTCGTTCCGCGTCTGGCATAATTACACTCGTCACACAGTCTAGTCGTCTCCCCCTCGGGTCTCGTTTTTCAGATGGAGAGGAGGGGGGGGGAGAGAAAAAAAGGAGAAGAAAGGAGGAAACGAGGAGTACACGCGAAAACGTCTGGGAAGAGCGGAACGGAAGCGAAGGGTGGGGCGTTATCGCGTTGATAACACGGCGTAGGGGCAGAGCGCGCGAAACGGGCGACATTCATTAATCGACGCCGCAGCATCGTCACCCTTTAAGCGCGAAAGCTTTTGCGTCTCATTAGTGTGGCACCGAGAGAGGGTTGCGAAGAGGAGCCACGCCAGCGCCACTTCACATTCACCCACTTGCACCCCCTCACAGTGGCGTAGTCAGGGATTTAATTCGAGGAGTTTGACCCGCGTTTTCGTAAGCACGTTTAATCGAGAGATCGGTCGCCTCGATCGAGCTAATTTCCTGTCCATCGCTCGCGTTATGCAAATACCTTTTTTAGAAAAGATAAATAGGGATAGGGAAAGTGAGAATGGAATATGTCGAGTTCAATGATGATCTTGTAAGAAAGATAGCTGATTAATGGTAATGGAAGAGAGAATTTTCAAATAATTTTCAAACAATGTTTTAAATTAGTCACACGCTCTCTTGTTTGCCATTGGAAGAGGAATTTCCTCGAAGAAAAATTTATTCTCGAAAAGTGAGCGATTTTCGTAGCGTGTTTGCTTACAATTGCTTAAGAAGAGGAAGTTTCCCCAAGGTGTAATATTTCTTAGACAACGTTCCGCTATCTCAACACTGATATACTAATCTTAAGAACGCGTGTTCCTTGAAAAAGTTTCCATACACTGAAAAAAAAAAAAAAGAATCTTTCAGTAAGTAAACTGTAATTAAACACAGTGAACATACGTAATCCAAATTTAGCTGCTTCTACTTTTTAACGAAGTTGCCACTTTTGCTAACGAAGTTTGAGCTTTAGAACAAAACTAGATTTGTGCTCGGATTCTTTAGAGGTAGAAAAAAAAAAAAAAAAAGAAAGTAAAGAACGAGCCTTCTCCGCCTTTAAAAAAAAGAACAGTATATTAAATATACGTATGAAAAGTTTAAACTGTAATTTAGAATAATTGTACAATTTGTTTTAAATTTCGAGAAAGAAGAGGTAAAGAAAGAAGAAGGTAAGATTAATCTCTCGTAAAAGTTTACTCGATGCAAATCTTTCGGCTCGAGTGGTGTGTTATACAAGTCTCGTCTTAGCTTACGCCACTGTTCTCCTTCATCTTCTCATCAAGTGGAAAAAGGGGGAAGAGGAAACCGAGGGGATTGTTTCGTCCTCTCTCTCTCTCTCTCTTTCTCCTCCTCTTCTCCATTCTCTCGTCGAATCTTCTTTCAGCGCCGACGAAGGCGATAACAACTACGGGAAGAAGAAGAGGAGCGCGCCTTTACCGGGCTGCCTTGACGCGATAACCTTGGATTTGATGTGGATCACAACGTACATACTCGGCCTTTGTCTTATAGCCATCTTCGCCAACCTTCTGGTCATCTTGTCCATTGGAATCTTTCTACGTAAGCTCGATTGGAAGAGCGAGTGAGGTAATCCAAAAATAAATAAATAAAAAAAAACTATCCATTTCTTTCCTCTTCTGTAAAAATATTCGTATCTATCTGTGACGAGGAAAAGAGAGAGAAAAGAGGAAGAAAGCAAGAAGGATCCTCGAAGAGGAGGGCAATTATGTTTTGCATCGGAGAATAAAGTTAAAGTTAGCCTCCTGCCTCTTGGAGTTAGCTCGCCCATGTTCGCCTAAGTTTGAGATTAATTTAACCGTTGAGTATAAATAATGGAGGATATATGGTTTCGCGATACTTGTTAAAAGCGGAGAGACAGAAAGCATAGGGAAACGAACAAACTTAACTTTTCCACGAAGAATTATCCAATTACAACGCTCGTTTCTTTCCACCAACTTTTAAATTAAACACATTCGTTTCTCTTTCCTCCCTAATCTGTTCGCCGTCTCTCTCTCTCTCTCTCCTCGACCAATCCCCTCCTCGATTCCATCGCGATAATTTTCTCATTTCCACCGCAAAAGGAACAGATCCACGAAGACGTTCCTGTTCCACGTGGTGTCACACCTATGAATAATCGATGAGCGTGGAATTATCATAATTCAGGTAGACGCGAGCGCGGCTGCGATTCAGTCGATTCCAGTCTTGATTTAATTCGCGATCGTCTCCTCGTTTTTCTCTCGTCAAAAACACCCTATTCGGAATACACGAAAGAAGAATGTCACGAAGAAGAAAAATTGCCTCTTTGTACTACTTCTTTGTACTTTCTCGAGGAGAAAATGAAAACAAAATTCTCGTTCTTTTTATTACGCTAGAGACGAGAACGAGGAAACACGAGATGGGCAACGAAAGATGAAATGGTCGCGTTATTTGGATTCTCGCTATTTGGATTTAGCCTCGGTGAAATTTCATAGCGAACGATACCACGGAATATCCAATTAATTTCAAAGTCAAGAAATTAAATAAGATCAAGATGATTGTTCTCGTATCAAAAATACACGCTTTTCATTCTCGTGGAGAAAGTTCTCGTATCAACACGTGTCATAAAATTTATTATCGAAAAGTGGAATCGTCGCTTTGAAAAATTGAAAGATTTCGCTTGGATCGAAACGATTATATTATATGTTCACGATGAAGGAATATTGAATTTTGAGTAAGGATAATAAGATAGAATGAAGGGAAAGATTCACGATATTGTTTAGAATATAGAATTTTGAATATAACAAGGAATATTGATTTTACATATTTCATTTAAACTGAAAAAACGTCGAATCGGAAAAAAGAGGGAATGTAAACATAAATTTTGTATTTCGATAACGCTTATATATTAGATATTTTTCAATATCTAAGATAAGATGCAAAATTCCATCCACTCTATTATTATCCACGAAAATTTTATTCTTTATTTCAATCTCGAAGATGGAAAGCTTTCCACCGAAATTTCAAGTCACGAATTAAAAGGCAAAGGATGAAAGGGAAACGAAAGCTTGTGCGTTATCCGATCGTGAAGATAATTAGAGGAGCAGACACTTGCTAAAAATTCTCATTGTAATTTTGAAAAGATCTACTGTTACACGTATTCAAACTATCCTTTTACCTTTTACTGTCGGACAGAAATCGGCGATGATAGATACCCAAGGACCCGAGAAAGAAATCGAGAAAGACGGTAATGAACGGCGTTCAAAGTTCTTCCTTTCTTAGAGAATTTACCGCGGAGAGAACCGATAAAGAGAGGAACGAAAGTCTCCGAAAGTATCGTAATTAAGAGGATTCTTGGCCGCAAGTACCGATGATCAAAATAAACTAATCATCTTTACACCCTTTTTTTTCTTTAAAGAAAAAAGGAAAAATTCAATTTCGCTTCCTTTAAACCTCGCACGGGGAAGGGAGAAGAGGATTGAAAGAGGAGGAGTTGAAATATCGGAGAAAGTGACGTTTTCTTTGCACCTGGAAATAGTTATTACCTGCAGCAATACAAACAGCATACGAAACGAGGTAATTTCTATTCCCTCTCCCCTCCTTCCATCATATTTTATCCGTTCTTTTTAATAAAGCAATCTCTTCCGTTTCGTGTAACCAAATTGCTACAAATAATATATAATTTATCTCGCGTTATACGGACCAGACTATGGAAATATTCTGTCGCGGTTATTCATCACACTTTCTGGCTTCGCTTAATTAATATTCGTTTCTCTCTTTATTCAATCCCGTTATCTTTGTCGAAATTATTGAAACGATTAGATTAAAAGATAGAGCAAAAACTGTAATCAATTAATCTATTCGTGGAACACGAATAAAAGAAGAAAATGTTCAATCGTGGTGGATTTAATCGGATGTTTATATCGTTGATATCATTGATAAAATTACAATTTTTCATTTCCATAATTTCCCTATAATTCGATAATAAATTTCGATAATTTAAAATTCGATAATAATAAATAAAATAATCCGTCCGGGACGATTCGATGTCTCGCATAAAATTTTCTCTCCGAAGGAAGAAAAAAGAGGAGGAGGAAGAGGAAGAAGAAGAAGGAAAACACGAAGGAGAGACGCGTATTTTTCTACGGTTGATGTAACATTTGTTTCGCCCGTGGCACGCAGATGCTCAAAGAAGTTTTCCTCGAGAGAGCAGGCGAGGAAATGATCCGCGAACGCGTCTCAGACGTCTAGACCAGAGCAAACGTGCGCTTAAGAATGCTTAAACCGCTCGAAAACGCTCGTCTGTACGCGCGGAGGTGAAGATAAGCGGCGAGCCAAGGAAATTATCCGTGATAAAGGCAACGAGTTTTCTGGTAAATTTAACCAGGCTTGTATTTATAAGCCCATTCGACGTATCTTTCCCACGTGTATTGATTCCCAAAAGCTTTCAATTTTTATCTTATTTTTCCTTTATTTTATTATTTATTCCTTTCGTTCGATTAGAAAGAATTTTCATCGCGTCGAACACAAGTTTGACGAAATTTTCGACGAAAATGGAGGAATCGATGATTCATGGAAGACATTTACTTGAAATAGATTTGAATTCTTCAATTTTTTCGAAATTTCGTCCTCTTTTAATCGTTACAAATACAATAAAAATTTACATACAATTAAAATCATTCTCCTTCCTTCCATCCTCATCCGAATGATCGATTCTCTGATCCGAAGAAAGAATCTCGAAGAAAAGCATCGAAGAATCCCAAAATTTAATAGCCAAACGATCAAAAAAAGTTAAAAAACAATATTTCCAATTCTTCTCGATTCCTCCTCAATTTCGAAAAAAAAAAAAAATCGAGGATTGCCGGGGGGATTGTTGTCAATCAAAAGTCATACCCGATAAGGGATACACTACTCGTTCGATCACCTCGAAGAAGATCGCGATAACCACGGGTCTTCTATCCATCGACGGAGAGGATCCATCGATAGTAAAAGCGTGGATCGGTTATCCGGACGCGGTTTGGGCCGACATTTTGTGAACGGTTTCGAGTTCCTCCGCTGTGAAACCTGCGGATTATCGACCCCTCGATCCGTTTACACCGGTGATCCATTATCCGATTCGGGGGACGCCCGACAATGGTGGCCGATCGCGTTGCGACCATGCACGGAGAAATCGATGGACCCGCGAAACTACTACGCCCCCTCCTCTCCTCGAGTCGATCTCTCGATGGGAGGATAAAGGCTGACGACGACGTGGGATCGTGGGAAAAGGGATTGATCTTGGCGCGATCCATTCTCACGGCTGTTAAGGAGGAGAGAGTACGTAAGTTCCCGTTTCAGGGAATCGTTTCACGTGGCATTCGCGGAAATTCGAGCGTCTTTTTTTGGCTATCTCGTGGAAGGAACAAGTCCAATTATAGGAGAAATGTATCGAGTGAATTTGAAGATCGTGTCAATATCCAGAATTCCATCAAGAGTTTATTTTGTCGAATGGAAAAAAAAGTATAAATGATATCATCGGTTATAATTGGAACAATATTTTTACAATCTATTTTACACGTAAAAATTTCAAATTGTCGTCTCGCGATCGAACGATTAACTGGATGGATTAATTGGCCACGGGAAATTTAAACGAGAGATAAAGTAGATCGCAGGGGAGCGACATTTTCTCTCGATGATTTCCACCGCGCGTTGTTTCATATTCAAGTGAATTTGAAGTTCGTTTCGTCGAAAAACGACGGGTATAATATAAATGATCAATCTCGAGAGTGTATAATATACACTCGTTTCGACGAATAAAAATTTTCAATTTCACGCGACAAAGGGATTAAAATTAGAATAGAGATAACGACGCGGTTCGAAAAGAAAGAGAGAGAGAGAATTCTCGTTGCACGATTGTGAACCGAAACGGCGCAATCACGACGATTTAAAATTCTCTATGATAATGTCTGTACAGGAGGATCAGAGGGAGCCTCATTTTCCAGACGGGTGAAGCATCAGCGCCGTTGCAATCCAGTAATTTTCGAGCGCAATTACAAGCGCGATCAAACGACGCGGTATACGGGCCGAAAAAAAAAGGAGAAAAAAAAAAAAGGAAAAAAAAATCCCATTTGCGCCTCGAAACCCCGCCGCGAAACCTGAATACATATATATATTTGAAACAACTGCGAAACCCCGGCGGATCTATCTCCGGATCCCGATTATATATCCGCCGATCGGTTTTACTGCAACGATCCATTATTTCCGGCGAGTGGTTTTCATCATTGGTGGAACAAGTGGAAGAAGATCGGTTCGTTAAAAAATAGTTTCGTAATTTATCGATGAAAATAAATAAAAACGGAATAATAGAAATGAGGAAAATAGGGATGGAGGAATGATTTACTCGTGGGAAAGCTTAATCGATAGAAATCGGGATAAACAATTTCGAAAGTATGCAACGACGGGATAGAGTGTGCTTCTCGAGGCTTCTCTATAAGAGATACGGGAAAAGAGATCGAAACATCGAATTCTCGAGTGTATGGAGAGTGGGGGTTCGAATTTAATTTGATCGAAATGTGTTGCGTGCGCGGCCGATTTCGATTCTCCCTCTATCTGGGTGGATATATTCGGTTAGCTTTTAATTCGGTCGCCGAATTAACATTTTCCATGCGCAATCGAATTGTCGAGGTAATATTTCAGAGGGAGTTGTGGGAGAGAGGTAGTTACAGGTGGTTCGAGGGATTTCGTGGATAAATTCCAGAAGTTTGGAAACCTCCCCCCCTTCTCTCAAATCCTGTGGAAATAGTAAAAAGGATTTGCACGGAATTTAGCACAATGATTTATTTTAATCGAGTCGTCCGATTTAGTCTCCCAGCGTGTTATTTATAGGAGAGAGTTTGCTTCACTTCATTAAAAATTTCATCCGTGAAAATCTTTAAAAATCGAATTCGATTCTCTTCAAACAACCTATTTCTCCCAACATGCAATCCATCGACGATTCGAATTATCGTCGTTCCACATCAGAAACAGTCTTTTGTTTCTCCTTCTAAGATCTCTAAATGCCACCACGGGTTTTATCGAGCGGTTCATTTCCGGTTGCTCGTTTCTCAGCCAGGCATAGAAAAAGATCGAGCAATAATAAAGCGTTAGTTCGATTAGCATCTAAACGCGGCCGCGTCACGTAAACGCGATCAAAATCCCGTTTCTTCATCCTCGCCCTTCTCCCTTAACAGTCCCCCAACCACTGTAATCTGCGTATCCCATATCCGTGACACGTTTCGCGAGATTGATGGCGGAATATCGAGTAATTGATTAAACTCGCGGTCGCGGTTTCTTCCCCAATTATCCTCTTTTTTCCTCCCCTCCTCTGCTCCGATAAATACAAATCTTGAAAAGAAAAAAGAAAAATCGTGAATCTACAATCGAGAAAATACGAGATATCTATATAAATATAAAAAAATTCCATATTCGTGTAACGAATATACAAGAACGAAGATTACAGAAGATAAAGTTACATTCAGACGAATAATAGATGAAAGGCAAATTATGAGGGGATTGATGCAATCTCGGATGTGTGCGGCTATAACTCGAAACAATTTTTTACCGTTTATTTCGTAAAGATTTCGAATTATCGTATCGTGATCGAACGATTAACGATATCGGATCGGATTCCATTAAATGAATTTACATCAGCCTCGATCGCGTAATTGGTCACGCGTAGACGATCTCGCGGCATGCGTTTAATTCAAAGAGATAAAGTATCGTAGAGCAGGAGAGCGCATTTTCTCCCAATGATTTCCAAACGCGTGTTTCATATTCATGACGCGGTATGAAATCTACGCGTGGTGGTATATATACGTGGTATATATATATATATATATTTACATGACGCAACGCTGCGCCGTGCCACTTGCATTTACAACGGTAATATATCGTAATGAAAGCCAGGATGTTCGGCAAATGGTAAAACCGCGTTTATAATTCGTTAGAAAACGTGCAAGCCTCGTAACGTAAATAGCGAGTAACTGAGATAAAATGTCGAGCAACCCCCTTCGTCGATCCAAATTTTTTTTTTGTTTTAATATCGAAAAAAAAAACAAAAATTACATTTATAATTAAAACAAATGAGTGGAAAAAGGAAAGAGGTGATCTTTCAAAAGAAGCAAGTATTTTCGAAAAATGAAAACTCGTAGCTCCTCTTTCGAAAATATCGTGCTTCATAATTTCGAAAACGGCCCCCCATTGTCGAAAAAAGACATCCTGTTATTTTCCAGTCAGCTTGGCTTATTGGAAAATCACACCTCTCCCCTCGCCACCATAAAATGACACACAGGCTGGAAATAACGCTACCCACCGAAACTAACCTGTCACCGGCGTATGGCCATCCCTCAAATGGATATAAATCCGGATTAAATCGCGAATTTTTCACCGGTACACGATATCGTCTCCCTTTCCCCTCCCCGTAATTTTCCACTGGACCTTTTCATGGCAATGTCACGCATGCCGGCCGAGAGAGTATAGACTGAAAGAAGAACACTGAATACAGAGAGTGGAAAAGGTTGGAATATACTTTGCCTGAAGATCGAAGAAGATAGCTTTCGACGACCATTTCTATTCGTATTAATTGTTTATAGTTAATGTTGATCTTTCTCTTCCCCTTGATTATCTATTCAACTCTATGTTTGTTTGTTGTGTCGTCAAGGATCATTAATCACGCAGAACGATTCGTTCTATTCGAATTTGAAGCGTTATTTACCTCCTTCTCTTTCTATCCCTATTTTTCTTTTATCCGTTTTCTGTAAAACTGGAAATACGATAAGTCGGGCAAGAACGAAATCCGTCTACTATTTGAAATCTTACAAAGTCCTAACGAAGTTGCCAACAACCAGCTACAATATAAATCCTGATCCTTTCAGATCCGCAATTCGCCAAGTTGGAAAAAAGAAACTTTCAGATTTTCACAACTTTGGAGAGGAAACAAAGAGAGAAAGAAATTGAAAACGTTGAAAGTAGAATATAATATCATCCAATAATTATAAAATATATTCTCTTCTCACCTGTGTATGAATTCTACGATCACGATGAATCCAAATATACTTCGATAAATTCTTCCAACGAATTTAGATCGAAACGAAAACGATCTTTAAAACGCATAACCCACGTAACTGGCCATACAACAAGAACGAATAAATCCAGATTCTTCCACGAGAGTCTAAGTCTTTCCTCAACTTCCATGATCGCCTTAGACACAAAGGCTCCCTTAAAAAGTTTGTTGAGAACGAATCTTTCATTCGAATTTCTTTCCATGTTTATGCTCTCTCATAGTATTTTTTCTTTGATTTCTTGAGAAAAATGTAGGGGAGAGGGGGAGATCCAAATTTTAAAATCAATCGTTCCACATCCCGGCCATTACAGTATCGAATCGAACTCTCGATGAACTCGAAAACTTTATTAAGTTGCAACGATTTTATGAAGCGAATCGAATTCTTGTTGCTCGACTAACCTTTATTCTTCGTGCTTGCTTTCTCTTGCGAGGTCCAAGTAGCAGTTTCTCGGAATTTTTACGATCCCTTGAATCGTCTCGAGCGAACGTCGATGGCGTTTTTAACCGGCCTCCAAATATCCCAACGCGTACCGTTATTTAATTAATTAACGTTCGATTGTTTAAACTGGATTTTTCACCAACTACGCACGATGTTTCCAAACGGTCGTCCTTTCGAATACTAACGTGTACTTATTTTCGTGACCGACACAGTTCAAGTTCGATGGTATATTGGTGGGGAAACGTCGAATTGTTTTTCGTACATTCGACGTAGAGGTGAATTATTTATATATAAATAATGTTATCCTCGTTTCGCTTTGTTTTGAAGTTGAATACATTAGGATATATTGTTATACGAATATTTCTATGGGAAATAAGTTATACGTTATGAATATAATTACATGTATTTAAACGAGAAATAATATAAATTTCGATCGTCTTTTTATCGAATTTTATTTCGATTTATGCTACGAGAAAAAAATATTTCACGATTTAGATAGAAACGAATATTTATTCCATTCGACACACTTGGATCCGATATTTTTAAGTATTCACGAAAAATTCTTTCTTGTGACCATATCATTTTAGTTCTTTTTCTTTTTTTTTAACAGATATCTCTTGAATTTGGAAATTTTTCATCTTTTTTTCATGGAAAGTGAGAGCAACGAATAAAATTAAATTTCATTCAAGCGAAGTTCGAAGGTGATTTGTCGTACACCAAAAAATATTATTTCTACCACGAATTTTTCCGAATGATCGATTTTTATCATCAAATGGCAATTTTCTATCGCATATGATTTGTGGCTCAAAGAATCGAAGAGTTTAGTTTATTTTAAGGAGAAATTTCAGAGGAAGCTAGAGGAAAAAATAATTTCGAATGGGTATTGATTGGTGAGAAACTCGCAAGTCTCGATTTATATTTCTATTTATATTTTTCGTGGCGCGCATTCATCCGTTTTGTAATCCGATGCCGAGAACCGTAGAAAAAGGATTTTTTTTTTTTTGTATCCAGAATCGATAATTATTCCACGTCCAGTTAGCGATGGCCACGACTTGAATCCTTTTCCAAAACCGAGACACGGAACGAACCAACTATTTTTATCGTTCGTAGACGAATTTCCTCGTTTTTTAAAAATTTCAATCATCAGAATTCTTCAGATCCTTCTTGCAAACATAAATCCCAAGATTCTCGATTTCGAATTTTTCGAATCCAAAACGTTTTTCCTTTTATTCGTGACTGATGAAAGTTTACATTGAAAATAATTTCAACGCTTTTTTTAAATTGAGAATCAACTCGCTCGATGATCTTTGTCCAACGAAACAAACAATCGTTTAATTCGCGAATGCGAATCGTTCATATGCAAATTGTTGGAAAATTCGAAACAAGAGAGGATGGAAGCTGCCATCGCTGGAGGTGGCGCAAGGGGGTGAAAAAGGCGGCACGGAATCAATTCGGCCGATGGAACGGTTTAATTGACACAGTGGAGCGCGGCCCATATTTCGCTCGGCTCGGATTTCAATGGCGGAATTTCCGGGTGGAAAGCGGCCGCCTAATACGTAGCTTTTTAGCGCGACAGAGCTTTAAGACTGGCCCGCTCGAATAAAGACCGATTTCACGCCGAATGGACGCGTGCAAAACCGGCCACGGTTGCGTATATATATTTCCTCCCTCCCTCTCTCTCCCTCTCTTCTCGTTTTATTTTTTAAAAATAAAAATTGTCCCATCTCTGTGCACTGTGACTCCCAACTGTGACTCCGCGTTTTTCGCCCTTTTGGCTCTCGACTCGTGCACAAATATACACGCTTATTTTTTTTCTTTTTTAAAAATCCTTTATTAAGCACGAACGAATGATAAATACTCTTTCATTTTTACTTTTAAATACGATACGAAAAGTTGGGATGAATTGTTCTCGAATACGTGAATTAAAAATCGATAATTTATTATAATTATCTGGCAAACGGTGTTTCCATCGTTTCTATTCGATCGAAAAGAAAACAAAAGTTTTCTGAAGTTAAAGATTTTTTTTTTAAAAGTTCTCAGAACTTGGGAAAAAGATGGTTGCGTAAGATTATGCTTCTTAACCTTAGATATACACTTATATATTACGTATATATATATATATATATATATATATATATATATATATATATATATATATATATATATATATATTCTTCCACGAGGAAACGTATCTGTGAGATTATATGTACATTTGTACGTGGATATTTCGATATTTCGATAGAAAGTTTCATCATTATAGTTTGTATTCAGGAGGAACATCGCGAAGAAATGTATCTTTCTTTCCATCTTTCTCTTTTCTTTTCTTCTTCTTTTTTTTCATTCATTATTTTCTTGAAATTGATTTTCCTTTCTTCGATAAAATAGAAAGAGTCGTATTAATCCCAATCGTCTCATCCCTCATCCAGTCGCGCATCCAACCTTTTTCGAATCATCCATCCATCCATCCATCCTTTCTCTCATACGTAAAATGGTCGAAAGAATCGGCGAATTGGAATTGGAAAGATCTAATTCAAGGTTTTGCATTAATCACGATCGCTCCTTTCCCTCTTCTTACGAAACTAACACACCTTGGAACGGCAATCTTCCTCCTCCTCCTCCTCATCGAATTCGAATTTATCGATCGTCACGTATGCACGTATACACGTTTATTCGTTTCTTCCTTCTTTTCGATAAATCGTATCGTTTCAACGATTAATCCGCGGAATTAAATTCAAATTCGATGGATTCGAGAGAAGCTTTGTTTGGATCCCGAATCTGCATAAATTCCAGCTAAGGAATTCTTCTTCTACAATTTGTAAATAAAGATCCACAATCTCTTCACTTCTTTTCTTCTTTTAACGATCGAGTTTGCAGCGCGTGTTAATCCTCTCTCAAGTTTAAATTATCGTAAAAATTTTCCAGGCAAACGAATCGAAAACTACAAACTGCTGTGTCCTTGTTTAGATCCCGACTTTCCAACGGGATATTTCTCCGACAAATAAACTGCCGTCCAATTTCACGACCGTCTTCCCCCGCCATTACCATTTTAAACCGACCTATCTTCCTCTACCCCCTTCCCCTCCCCAAAAGATCCCCCAAAAGATCATTATTTCCTACCGCGAATCGACACATATGCACGTGTATACCCTGGGGATGCACAATTTCGTAGAAAATCGGCGGTGGCTTCATTAATCTTCCATCCCCTGCCACCACGGTCGTCCCTCTTCCCCCGTCCCCATCTCTCGCCCTTCCATCCGTCCTTTCGTTTCCTGCAATCTCGAAGAGCGCAAACACCCGATTCGAATTTCTTATGCAACCCTTCCTCCTCCCCCGTGCATACAAACGACGCGTTTAGGCAAGCCACCCCCTCCTCTCGAAGACGCGGCGTTCGAAAAGTTGGCCGAGGGTGTGGAGGGACGGACGTTTCGATCGTGGCCCGTCGTTTACGTGCCGGCTCTCCGCTTTGTCCCCGCTGCGAAAACGAAATAATAGATATTCGGGCCGAGAAGGGTGGGGGAGGGAAAGAAGGGAGGGAAAAGGTACCGCGATGGTCGATCGAGTGAACAATTCCCTTTCTCCAACAAATACGAAAAGCGATCCACGTGATTTAATTATCGATCCTCGAAGGTATTAAAATTTAGAGAGAGAAAGACGAAGTTTCGCGCTCCTCAATGGACCATTGGAGACCATGGAATTGGAGGTTTTGGAAAGGTGGACCATTTCTCTTCGGTTTTTCCATTCCAAGTATATTTCACGAGTTTGTATTTCGCTATCAGCGAGAAACTTTTTAATGGAGAAACGAGGTTGGATGTTAAGGGTCGATGTTTTCGAGGAGATCTCTTTTCCTTCGCGACCGCAGCCGTTTTTGAAGAGGGAATTTCGCAGGTTGGTAACGACGAGAAAGGGATTAACCGCATAACGGGGGGAGAGGATATGGTTATTGTCTCGGGGAGAGACGATAATTGGAAAAAAGACTGTTCGATGGTTGTAATTATATCGAGATATAATTGGCACTTTTGTGGTAACGAATTCGAACGAACGCGATAACCTTTCATTATCCTCGAAAAAGATACTCTCAACATCCGAAGAAAAAAAAAAAGAACTATCGAGATTGAAATAAAAGTCGCATCGATGTTTAATTGTAGCTCGAATCGAATTCAACTGTTTGTCATTTCGCATCGGTTCGAGTTTCACGTACGAACGAAACGAGAAACCTTTTGTCGGACGATGGCCGACTTCGAACGAGACGAGGGAAAAGGCAGAGCTTAATAAAATTCCAATCTAGCTAAGGGATTACTCTCTAAAGAGGAGAAACGAATCCGAGATTTCTGAGAGGGAGAGGAGTGGAAGCGAGTTGAGAACAGGCGTTGCCGATCGAACAAAGAGAGAGAAAGAGAGAAATTAAATTGTCTTCGATTTCTCTGATCGCCACTTCCACGTTGAAGAAAGAGAGGGTTAAGAGGGTTGTGGATGGCGCGAAACTTTTCACCGTGTCAAACGGCGTTCGCTTCTTTGAATCCGCTTTCCTCCCAAAGCGGTGGCTTCGAGTGGTTCTCTTTCGAGTGCGTTACGACGCATTGGAGGGGAGGAGAGGGAGATGAGAACAAGGGTGGACAAACGAAGAAGTGGAAAAATCGGATAGGAAAACGAGGAGAGAGAGAGAGAGGTTGAAAATGAAAGGGGAACCATTTCCGACTTGGTTTATGTTTTATACGAAAAGAGGGCGAGAAGAGGCGGGAGGGCTCTGGCCGTAGTCGGTTGCGCCACGCCGGCCATCGCGCTGCCAAAGTGACCGTGAGATCGGGGAAATTGTTTGAGAGCTTTCAAAGCTTTCGTTTTGTTTCCCCCGTCGCATCGCGTCGATTCCAGATTAAACGTTTCCAGGTTTAAACCCGTTGCAAGGGTTGTTGACGTAAGTGGGTTTTTAGTGCTTTGCGTCGGGTTTGGTTACAGCGATCGTCGCAATTGGCGATTCGAGAAGAATAATCTAATCATCCTCCTCGCAGTCGACGGAACGATAAATAAATTAACTATAGATATAGATCTATCTTCGATTCAAGAGGAAGATTTTTCCTTAGAGAGGAAAATTTTGAGGAGAAGTAAAAATTGATCGATCCATCAAATTTTTAAACAAAGTTACGAAGAATACAATGGAACGATTAAATATCGAGTTTCACGATTGAAAAATCGATGATCGATGAGTATAAATAACACGTGATACGTTAATTCATAAAAATTATCGAAATTAATTTTCATTTATTCAACGTTCCTCGTTAAATAATTATTTGTTCATCGTACGAATTCGATTCCACTAAAAAAAGAATGTTTAAAAAATCACGCATGCAAAATTCCCCACTGATCGTGAATCAAAACTCTTAAATCGTTAACCGTCTTCCGGAAATTCACGCAACAAACACGGAACTCGTTAAAAGATTCGCAACGGCTCGAACGAAAAGAAACGAAAAGAAAGTTGGCGCGACGTGTATCTCCTTTGAACACCAATTTTCGTTTATCGTTTCGCGACGTTTACTCTGTAATATATTATATCTGGTGCGCAGCTTGTATCCAAACAAATTATCGTTCAATGCGACATTGTCTGCAAAGAATATCGAAATAGGTTGCTTCGAGACGCGTTTTTCCTTTGCAAACCTATAATTAAAAACGATTGAACACGTACGAGGATTAACTAACCTAAAGAAAGTGAAATAATCGACGAATATTCGGTTATTACACGATATACGTCAATGTCTAGAGAAATAGTGTCATACGACACCATGGACGATACATCACGACCAACCACGCTTAGAAATATCGACGATATTCGAAACGACGAAGGCGCGTATCAATGGATGGAAAAATCGATGACACTCGACACCGCGAAGGCACACACCCTTATAATAACGAAAGTGTACCAAGTGTAGTTGACTACGAAAAATCGGCGCTGCTTCGATCGATGCAGGGAGAACCGATGATACTCGTGTGTACAAATATTTATTTATATATATATACGTATACGTCAATATTTGAGAGAAATCCGTGGTAAGATTAGATAAACGTACGTCAATGCGTACGAAAAATTTTGGCGATACTTGACATCGCTCGAAGGCGATGTATCGGCGAAGGTTAGAATATGCCGATATCGGCAAAACCAACCGAGAAATATCGTATTTCGAATTCGGGAAAAAGCGAAAAAAATATTCGAGGTATTCGATAGTGAAAATTGGTTAATTGCTTGATGAAAAAAAAAAAGAAAATCTCCGATACATGGATTATCCGTTAATTGTTCGTGCGTCGTTTGATATCGAATATCGTTGTACGAGTATTATATATGTAATATAAAGAATTATAGGAGGAAAAATAAAAAAATATAGAATGATACTTTTTATAATTGCAACGTTTCGATCGAACTCATTCCCTCCTCGAAAATGTATGTGTATTTAAATTAACAACACCGCAAATCGGCTCGATGAATCTGTAATTTTAACCCTTCCATTACACTCACTATTACGCTCGCGTTGCAGTTTGTAATCTAATCTCCGTTCTTCTGTTATGTTACCTCCCATTGTATCACTTTGAAATCGAATATAGCAAATAACTTCATTTTTCCCCCCAATTTCTTACGAATGTAAAATCGAATATCGTAAAAAAAAAGAAAGAAAATTCAAGATATCCGTCACTCGCAACAACGTTGTCGGACGTATCGCCCGACCGAAGAGAAATCAAATTTGAATGACAGAAAAATTAAAAGCTCGTCAAACAAATCGTTCAATATCGACGAAAATTCTTTACTTTCGAAAATTTCCCCTCCTCCCCCGATAACCCACCGAAAATCTACCCAGTTTTTCCACCAGAAAATTGTCAATCAATCAATCAATCAATATAAATTAACTTTATATCCGAGCAAACCTAATCAATTACCAAAATATCATTATATGATGTTTCGAAGCTTATTTACTTGATTTATTGATTCGAGTTTCATTCACCAAAAGTTTTCCCCCCCAAAACAAATCTTGACTGAACAATATACACGAAATATCATTCTATCATTTCACCAACCAAAAGAAAATGAAAGAGAAGAAAAACGAAGAGAAGTTAATAAAAAGATATTATATCGAAATTAGCGAAATGTCGACTCGACTCCAAAAACGTGTCGTCCACTGTAAAAAAAAACGAGCCCTAATTGAGCAACATGGGAAAAAAGGAGCAGGTACAACGGAAGCATAGCGCTCATCGAGCGAAAAGCGAGAGGGAGAGAGAAGTCGAAGTCTCGTGAAGAGGATTGCGAGTATCCGAGCTACTCTTTGGCGCAACGGTGTCATTAGATCTTAATGGCCGACGACGATGCTTCAGGACGTTTCGACAAGCAAAACGAACGCGGTGGTGAAACGAGCGCGGAGGGAAAGAGTACAGGGTTGTTCGTGGTTCTATGACAGGGAAGAACGAACTGTTGGCTACGTGCGCGTATAATTTCGTGTATAGGCTGTGTACATCGTTATACACTGATAGAGAAAGTCGTATCACATGAAAGTTGTAAAAAGTTGCGTTTTAAAAGGCCGAGATTCACCCTGGAAAAACTTACTCTTCGGTCGTACAGGAATAGAAGAGAGTTTATCGTCGATGAAGGGGAAGGGAAGTTCGCGTACAAAAGAAAATGCTCGCTTTTTATTTTCGTTTCACACGCCGAGAGAAAATGGTCGTTCGTCTGCTTTAATTCGATTTCTCTTTGAGAAAACCCGCTTTGAGGAGGGACACCGAGCCGTGGCGAAGGGGATGGTTTTTCCCGGCCGAGAAAACGATCCCAATTTGTTGCAGCTACTTCTCTTCAGCGTTTGTTGAAATTTTCCCACTGTTATTGTAAAACTTTTACGATATAATCCCTTTCGTTCGATTTTCATCAATGAATCTAAGACTCTCTATATGAGTCATATATATGTGTGTGTGTGTGAAAAATCGTTTCGAAATCGTGTGCAAATTATTATTAACGTAAAGAGGAAGGAAAGAATGTAAGGAAGAACGGGGCAAAAAAGAAATGTAAAGGATATAGGCGATTGAATTGGAAGAGAAAGTAAAATTGAATTTTCAAGCACGAAAGTTCAGCGCTTTATTTCGTTGTACATAAATTTAATGCACAAGAGTTTTCGTATTGCAGCGTAACTCGATGTTGAATGGACGGGATAAAGTATTAAAAAACAGGATGGAATTAAGAAGAAGTTTGAAATACAATTGTGGAGCTTTTAGCGAAAGGGTTTTTTTCTCTGTAAGAGAAAAAGCGAATTGAACGAATGAATGGAGCAAATTGCTTCGCAAGACTTTCTCTTCCGGTATTTACCTCTTCTTTTTTCAACCCACTGGATAATGTAGAATAAAAAAAATAAAAATTTATCAACTTTTCCTTCAGCGACTATAAAGCAGATTGTAAATAATGGTTATAAAATCAGTCTGTCTATTTATCTACTTTCTCAAGAATTTTGAAATAACACGTATTCTAAGAAATGAATAGAATTCTTACAGTTAAAGCAAATCGAATAAATTAACAGCGATACAACGAATATTACAAATTACAAATTAATATCGATCAATCATAAATACTTTAATTTACTCGTTTTAACAATTGGCCAGGATACAGAACGTTTCGTGCCATTAATTAATGATGAAAAACGTGTTAGTCAGCTGAATCGATCGTCCTGCGAGCATCGATTCAGCTTAGATTTATCGTTCAACCGCGTCAGCAGCAATTAAAACGTGTCACGTATTGGCATAGAAGAACGACTTTACACGAGCCTCGATTCGAATGATTATTTGAAAGGAATTTTCAATATATATATATTACGCGGATTGAGAATGATTCTTTCTTGCAAGAAGAAATTACCGAAGTCTCGGAACTTTTCAGGAAGAAATTAAAACTTTAGGAGGTAAACGATGGAAACAATAGGAACGATTCCCCCGCAAATTCGGTCGAAAGAGGCGAGTTTGAAATGAATTTAGAATTCTAGGATTCGTACAAGAGCGAATTTGTTATTGGAACTTGCCGGCTTATTCTTGAACTTTATTTGGAAATTTAAGGACATAAGTGCTTAAGAAGATCCTCTGCAAACGATTCTCTGCAAACTCGAGTAAAAGAGCCATTGAATTTGGTAACCTTGGATTTAAATCAATTTAGAATTCACGAACACGGGATATCGGGTTCCGGGATGAATGTTTCATCGTGAGAACGTTTCTCGCCTCGAAACAGACTTCGATTCGAAAGTTTTCGATCGAAAAAGCACAAATAATTATTATTAGATTACTTTCAAAATTTTAAGCGATGGAAAATTCGAAGAAATAAATCTTGAGGTGAATGATCTTTCTGCAATCTCGGGTAAAACAGCCATTGAGTTTTCCAAGCGAGTTTTTCAATAGAATCAGATGAATCATGAAATTGCTTGCTCGATATGGAACATCCCTATCGACTTGAATTAAAACTTTATCAAAAGATATAGTTTGTTTTGCTCCTGTAACTCGCATGTATTATATGATCAAGAGAATGTGACTTATGTACAAAAGAAACGACAATAAATCAACCCCGAATACAAAATAATTTGTCACTTCAAAAATTTACGCGTTGAATGAACTTAATAGTTTCTCTTATACGTATCGTTATATATTTCCATTGCTTGTATTATTTATTCCTGTTGAAACTGACTCGAAAAATCATCTTCTATTATTTCACAAATGAAACGTTAATTCGTTGATTAAACTCGTATTAACAGAAGAATCATTTATCCAATTTTGTTTCGTTATATTCAAACTATTATTCAATTTCTCTCGAAAGAAAAGAGAAATTTCTAGAATAACAAATTCTAAAATTGAATAAAAATCCTCTCTACGTAAAATTATACCGATAATCTTCGAGAAAGTGATCGACTAGGAATTATTCCACCTCGCTTATCAATCCCATAAATTCCATCTCGGCAATCGTGAATGAAATATAAACGGCAACAGCGGCTTGTTGCGCCAAATTATCATCCCATTTAAATCTGGGCGTGGTAACGAACGTTATGACGATCGATCGATCGATCGATCCCCGACATCCGCCGTTCCTCCTCCGCCAATTTGTAACGATGATCGATCAGCCCAAAGATTCAATATGCATGGGACACCGGGTGTAAAAGCTCGTCCCAGGCAAAGAAAAATGTACATCTCCACTCTTTCCTCCTAATCTTCATTGATCGACTGATAGAAGTTTTCTCGAACGAAACGGATGGAAAAAAACGAAAATGTATACAGGCGTATGTTAAAAGTTGAACGGAGAAACTTTGGTATAAATTCTATTCTAAATTGGAACAGAAAACGAACGGAGTACAAGAGTAGTAGATTTAATGTAGAATTTTTTGAAAAGTCGTTTCTAGATGCCAAAATATAAGATACAATATTTTTCTATCTTTACAAGCCTCGATTCGAATGATTATTTGGAAAGAATCGTGGATTTCCAATTAAGTCTGACGCGGATTGAGAATAATTGAAAATGATTTAGTTAAATTATGAGAAATTTATAAATTCGACGAAGAGATAATGATTTCAATCTCAATTCAATTGCTATAATAGGCCGACTTTATTTTTCTAGAATCTATCCTACAATTATATTCATTGAGAATCTGTACAATTAAAACGATACTGGTTTAATTAATCACGATTTAATTTCTTCGGTTCGAAACTTCTCTCATTTTGAAAGCCTCGACGAATGTTTCTTCTTTTTCTTTCTACGTATTCGATACACTCTTGCGCTCATCTCAAATCGTCATTCTTTCAATTTTCCATCCAGTTTCTGGGGGAAAGGGAGAGAATAAAAATGACTATCGGGGATATGGATAAAAGAATCCCTCGTTCGCGAGATCGAGCCGGGTTTAAACAGTAATTTTCGAGAGACTTGGAAAGGAAAACGGAGGGAATCCCCTTTTCCGGGGAAATCCGGCAAAAATTCGTCCTCTCTCCCTCTCCCTCCCCGAGGAAGATTATCTCTGGTCTGGAAATGGCGAAAACGAGTTTTCCAGGTGCGGTCGACGCGGTCGGTCGACCGATTAGACAAACTCGTTAATGGTATAATTCGCTGATTAATTAATTGAACGTCTGAGGGAGGGGAGGAGGAGGAGGAGGAGGAGGACGTTTAATCGTTCGTTTCGAGAGGGATAACGAGTGGATCCAGTGTTCGCCAAGGAAATTGTTCGCTAATTGAACGGAGAGGGGGATACAAAAGGATTTATTCCATCGAATAATCCCTACTACATTTTCCTTTTTTCTTCTTCTCTCTCCTCTCTCTTTCTGATCGATCGATCGAGGTTGATTAATCTCCGACGAAAGCTCTAGCGAAAAGAGCAACGCGTCTCGTTATTTCGTCTCGGTTTTTTATTACCAAAATTCGCGTGGAAGAATGCATAAGAACGATGTGCAGCGTGTTAATGGAATAAAAAGACGAAGAAGAGTATCCCATTTCATTTCGCGAGCTCATCAACCAAACGCTATCGAACACCGCTGAAAATCGGTATCAGCCTCTATCCTCTTCGAAATGGGATCGATGATGATTGAACAGATGGAATTTCGCGACGGAAGTCGAGTTTTGATAAATGGAAGGCCCATCGTGTAAAATTGCAGGAAAAAGCGCGGAAAGGAAGCGTGCCGATATGAATTTGCGCGCGAGCAAATCAGTCGAGAGACTCGTGTACATTAATAATATATAGCTCGTGTAAATACAATGGAAACGAATTTCACTCGTGAATTATTATCTTTCGTCTCTGTCCATTCTGATATATTCAAAAAATTCAAAACTCGAACGGTTCAAATACTCGATCAATTTCGAATGTCCGTCCGTTTTGACGTCCGATTCAAAGAACTCGAGGGAGCAATAAATTTTTCATTCAAACCAATTACACGATGTGGCGACGACGTTCGATATTTGTTCTCCAGAGAAAGAAAAAAAAAAAAAAGATTCCGAGAACCGGTGCTCCAGTTTATCTCCGTAACGTGCATATTACATTCTTTCTCGTAATTCATAGCGGTTATAATTCATATAGCCGTGCACGGATTTCCAGAAAGAAGGAGACTTGCACAGAAGGTGCAACAAGTAAGCTCGCGTTTCGTTCAGACTCCTCGGAATCGTCGTTGCTGCGAGATATAATAATAACGCGAGAGGCATGCATTTTTTAACGACGCGCCTTGTTGACTGAAAACGTCGGGCAGTTTCGAGGAATTAAGGAATCGACACGTTTTCGACGAAAACGGATCAACAGGTATCCGTTCACGCGTGATACAACAATACCGGTGACAGTTCACCAGAACCATTGACCAGAGAACTTGCAGAGAGAAACGATTTTCCACGGGAGGAAACGAAAATCCGCCCGATGAACGAACACTGTCTGTCACCGAGTCCAAGTTTGAAACGCCGCCCTTTCAACCGTCGACGAGGAAGGGAACGAGGAAGGGAGGGAGGGCTTGTTGTTCCGTTCAACTTTAAACACCGATCCAACACCCCCCTTCCCAAGCTCAAAGGCAACGTTTGCTTATCCGTCACAAAGTTTGCGCCGTATCGAGACAACGTTCCGCCATCATCTCGAAATTTATCACGCCACCCTTTATTCCCTCCCCTCTTCTCTTTTTTTATCGCGCAACGATTAAACGTCGACGCGTGAAAAGTTGGCCGCGAGCGAGTTCTTATCGGAAACTTGATCTCCTCCCCTCCCTTACTCGTCCAACGACGGAACACGTAAATCTTCGTCTCCATCTGTGCCGATTTTTTTCTTCTTCTTCTTTTCCTTTCTCTTTTTTTCTTTTTTTTTTTTCGTTGGAGAACGGTGGCAGTGTCGGTGGCAGATTTTCACGGTGGAAAGGGGTGGATATCGATCGGATTTCAAGTTTTTCCGAACGAAAAACGAGCCACGAACGGCTGGGATCGAGCAACGAAGCGTGGATAACGCGAACTTCCGGTCCCCGTGGCGCGAGAACGAAATGCACGCAACGCAACGTGCTGCCTCGAGACGAGTATAACCTCCTCCTTTTTTTTTTGTTCCTGCCAGATCCCTCTCAATCGAATATTCGAGTCGGCCGCGATAACCGATTTGGCCATCGATTTCGCATTTGCCGCCCATCGAGAAACGTTTCTCGTGGAACAGGTCCTCTCTCTCTCTCTCTCTCTCTCTCTCTTTTCCACTCGCGTGCCGCCGGCTGGTCGCGTAATTTTGAATACTCTTCTCCGCGCTAGCCCACGTTTTAATAGCTTCCGACGGCGAGAGGACTACCGCCCCTCCGATTTTCCATCCCCCTTATTCGTCTTCCTCCCTTATTCGAGTTTAATTATTCACGGGCAAGTAGGGGAGAAACTTCCCTACCCTGGTGGTGATATCACTTGGGGGGTGGCGCATCCCCAACGCGATATTAATTCGGGACTCTTTGAAAATCGAGCTCCTTTGCGCGGTTCGATTCATTTAATTATCGATATTTAAATGTATGGGGAGGAGGGGGCAGGTGTTTTAAGGGAAACGTTAAGTTTAAAGTCGAGTTTTAGTTAACTTCGATGTTGTTGTTGTTAACAGGATGATTTGATATTCTTGTTGAGGAGAACGGTTATAACGCGAATGAATAATTTAAACGATATTTGAAATTTTTCATTCCTATTCCAAATTCGTAATGTTACTAGCGAGAAAAGAATTATTTGTATAATTAATCTTTGAAATATCGCGTTCCATCTCCGACTGTGAGAGCTGTCTTTATCCATGAACGATGGCTAACAAAGAAAAATATGTATAACCCGTATTTTTCCAAGAATCACATCCGAACGTTCCATCTCAATTAACTAATACTGACAAATCTTCTTTGCAAACAAGAAAAAATAATCAAACAAACTTGATTGATACGAGAAACAGAAGGAGAAAAATACCCTCTAATTCAAAAATGACAAATTCCTCGCGAAACCTTTCTTGTACAAAATATACGAAGAATAATAGAATAGAAGAAAAAGAAAAAAGACACAAAAGAAAATAATCAAACACCCCAATAATTGATACAATCAATGAAGTTCAACCTGTTCAAAAATATAAATGAACAATTTCGAAAAATTCCATTAGAATTAATCTATAAAAAGAAGAGAGAGAAAGGCTTTTCCCTGACGAAAGTCAAGAGGAAGAAGAGGAGGAGGAGTTAAAAGTTCAGCCTTCTCGATCCGATCAGGTAAATTGCCGATTGCTAAACAATTCCTCTTTAACTCAACTCAACGCCCTTCAAGGAATCAACCCTTCTTCTTACACAACTTCCATTCTCCGCAAAAGCATTACGACACCCACCACAATGAAAATTCTCGACAAGAAAAGCTTGTTCGACTCGATTTCTATTAATGATTTCCTCCTCCATTCAGAAAATTTGAGAAGAGTGAAACGAACGATTCGCGTCCCCTAGAAAATTCGCGCGGCGTATCCCCTCCCCCGGCATCTGGAGAAATCTGAATGGAAGGATGGGAGCCTGGTTCGAGAGAACGATCTTGGTCTCCTCCCTTGGGAGACCAAGGGTTGGGGAGGGATAGGTTTTTAGTAGCTTCTTCGTATTGTTTCCCCTCGCGATTGTCGGAGGGAAGATAGTGCAGCAGGATCTTGGGGTGTAATGGACGCCACGATTTAGATTCCACGCTCGTGGAACTTGAGGAGGAGGAGAGGGAAGAAGGAGAAGGAGGAGGAGGAACGGTTATTTCGAGTTATTTCGAAAGATGGCTAGGCGGGAACTGATTGTATCACGCGTTATGGAGAATTTAGCTTGCGAAGTTGAACAATGGATGGATAGAGGAAGAGTTTAGATTATTTCTTGAATTATAATATTTAGAATTTACGAAATTCGGAGAATTCAAATTGATATATGTTAATAGGAAATTTTGATTGCATACAAAAAAGTTGAACAGAAGAGATGAATAGTGAGAAAGTCTTGATGACGAAATGTTGCTTGTTGCATTTTTTCGATGAATTATAATATTTAGAATTTACGAAATTCAAAGAATACAAATTGTAAAATAGGATATATGTTAATAAGAAATTTTAATTGTATATAAGAAACAGAAGAGATGAATAATGAGAAAAATCTTGATGCGTTTCATCATTTTTTCAATGAATTATAATATTTAAAATTTACGAAATTTAGAGAATACAAATTGATATATGTTAATAGGAAATTTTGATCGCATACGAAGAGATGAATAGTGAGAAAGTCTTGATGACGAAATGTTGCTTGCTGCGTTTCATCATTTTTTGGATAAATTATAATATTTAGGATTTACGAAATTCAGAGAATTCAAATTGATATATGTTAATAGGAAATTTTGATTGCATAAAAAAAAGAGATGAAGACGATGAAGTGAGAAATGTTGCTTGCTGCGTTTCATCATTTTTTCGATGAAATGACGGAAATAGATGAAAGGAGTATTTTTGGCTTCCTCGTCGATCCGATATTAAGATATTGAGATATCGGATGTTTGCGCATGAAAAAATCGTTGTTCTTAACGAACCGAGGATTTGGATTGATATATATTGGTTTATCAAATGGATTACGTTCTTGATCCAATCAAATTGGCACGGTTGGATGTGCAATTACAATACAGGAGTTACGGCCCCTCGAATTGGATCGCGGTCGTTTTGTTTTATTGGCTTATCTCGATGGAAGAGGAAAAACTAAATTAATGAAGCTTTACCGATTCACGGACTGTTTACGAAACAGTCCATTTATCTTTTCGGAAGATTGTCACAGTTTTAATATTGTTACTCGATACATGATTCGAGATTCAAAAAAGATTCAAATCTTGGTCAAAAATTTAACGTAAACAAATAAGAGGGATAAAATCGTGAAGAAGGATGATTGGAAAAAGAAAAACGTTCGATTTAAGGGAACAGATTTTTGATCAAATCTTCCAAAATCTATTTCTGTAGAATTTTTGAATGTTTTTTTTAATATCTGACTCGTAAAAAAAAATAATTGCAGAAAAAAGTCAAGAATTCGGTTTCCTTAGAAAAATTATTCTTTGCAAACTTACACATAATACTAATTAAAAATAATTACTCTCCTCCCCTCCTTTCATTAATTTCTTTCTCATTGTCAATATTCTAAATATCCTTTCTCTCTTTGAAAAATCAATATCAAGAATTCAAAAGGAAATTCCAAAAGGAAAAACACAAATTTTTAATTGATCAAATAGATAGATTAACAGATTAATCAAGACTAATCTTAATTAATTAATTAATTAGCTTCTCAACACTTCGTTTCCTCGTCGATTCGAGTGATTTTAATCAAAGAATGAAATGTTCACGCATAAACGAACAAAAGAGATCGCGTCAACGAAAACAACGTTATTCCTCGCAAGAGGAAGAAAGCTTCTCTCCCTGTTATTTCAGGACAACACTCGTAAAGAGCGGCGTGTAAAACTTTCCATCCCCTATTGAGCGTAATGTGTTACGTCGATTGGCGACTCGGTATAATCGAAAAACTTCCCTTCGAATTAAAGCCCCGTGGATCAAAAAGAGGAGAAGGAAGAGAGCGAATGAATGATTGAGTTTGAATGAGAGAGAGAGAGAAAGAGATATAGAGGAGGGGGCAATTTAAAACTTAAATAACAGCATCGACGACTTTAGAACTACCTTAACGCGGCAGGGAGAAAAACTTCTCGTCTGAACGATCGAACCACCGTTAATCTTTGTTCCCCGAGAAATTACCAACACCCTCGTAAAACGTTCGATAACGCGGCTTATAAATCGTTATTTGTTGCGAAAGTGGATGAAGAGAATACCGTTCGGAGATAATAAACTTGGGAAAAATAATTTCTCCCTCTCTATCTCTCTCTCATATCGAAGTTGAAATTTTTTTCCATTGGAAAGAAATGGCGTGAAAAGGAAAGCATATCCGCATTATTGAAAATATTATAGAGATACTTTTCTGGCGCGGAAAAATCGAGTGCTTGTGATATTGGAAAATCAATGTTCATTTTAGTTTTTTGAATAAGAAAAAAGAAGATCAAGGATAATTGTTATTGAATAATTCCATTTTCACCGAATCCCGGCCAACGGAAATTACTTTACTCAAGAATGAAAATTCAAAAATTTCCATTCGAACGCGTGTGTCTGGCGAAAATTTTCATCTCGAAAATTGGAAGAAAAATAATAAATAAGGAAGCAAAAATAGAAGAATTCCTTCGTGGAAGTTCGTCGAAAACTCTAGTCTCTAAATCTAAAACTATGATTACCTTCGAAACACGGGAGAAATTTTTTCTCGGCAACAATTATCATCGTCTGTGTGTCATACACGCGCCTCCCCCGATTTTCTTGCCCCTCCCTCCTCCTGAGAAGAAGACGACGTGTCCTTGTGCTTATGTTTCCCCGCTCTTCCACGGAAGAAACGAACAGACCAACTCCGATAATTGCCACAGGGTGAAAAACAATTCGCGCTAATTATCGCGACGACAACGAGCGCGACATCTAATTACCGGCATGTCCACTCCCGCTGCTTTACACTTTTTCCCCCCCTCATCGAGATTGCTTATTGAAGTCGAAGCTCGTGCCCGAGGACATTACGCCAACCCCTTTCAACCACCGCGGTGAATCGTTTAGAAATGTCCAAGTGAGAGGGAGGAGGAGAAAAAAGAAGAAGAAAAAGACACAGGTCTATCTTTTGGAAAGGAAAATAAAAAATTGTTGTCAATCACCACGTTTAGAAATGTCCAAGTGGAAGGGAGGAAAAAAGAAGGGAAAAAAATAAGAGACACAAGTCTATCTCTTGGAAAGGAAAATAAGAAATTGTTGTCAATCACCACATTTAATCAAATGTGGGAAGAAAAAAAATCCAAGTCTATTGTTATAATTGTGCAAAATAAGAAATTGTTCTCAATCATCACAGTGAATCGTTTAAAAATGGAAGAAAGGAATAAAGGAAAAAAAAAAAAGAGACACAAATCTATCTTTTGGAAAGAAAAATAAGAAATTGTTGTCAATCATCATGTTTAATCCAAGTGGGAAGAAAAAAGACCCAAGTTTATCTTTTAATAAAATAAGAAGTTGTTTTCAACTACCACAGTGAATCGTTTAAAAATGGAAGAAAGAAATAGAGGGGGGAAAAAAAGAAGAAACACAGGTCTACCTTTTGGAAAGGAAAATAAGAAATTGTTGTCAATCACCATGTGTAGAAATATTCTAATGGGAGGGAAGAAAAGAAGGGAAAGAAGAAGAGTCACAGATCTATCTTTTGGAAAGGAAAATAAGAAATTGTTGTCAATCACCATATTTAATCCAAGTTGGAAGAAAAAAGACCCAAGTCTATTTTAATAAAATAAGAAATTGTTCTCAACCATTACAGTGAATCGTTTAAAAATGGAAGAAAAGAAGAAAAGGAAAAAAAGAAGAGACACAGGTCTATCTTTTGGAAAGAAAATAAGAAATTGTTGTCAATCACCATGTTTAATCAAAGAGGGAAGAAAAAAGACCCAAGTCTATCTTTTGTAAAATAAGAAATTGTTCTTAACCACCACGATGAATCATTTAAAAATGGAAGAAAAGAAAGAAAGGAAAAAAAGAAGAGACACAGATCTATTTTTTGGAAAGGAAAATAAGAAATTATTGTCAATCCGCACGCGTAGAAATATCCAAGTGAGAGGAAGAGAGGAGGGGAAAAAAGAAGAAGAAAAGGATCCAGGTTTATCTTTCGGAAAGGAAAATAAGAAAGTGTTGTCTCAAAATCCACGATCCTACTCTATTCTTCGCGTGCTTTGGAACCATTTTGGTCGATCAACGTGACGGTTTTCAGGATGGTCGGGGGTGGTTGGATGTAGAATGTGGTGCGAACACACTGTTTGCTCGGCCGAGTTTCAAGGCTAAGTGCAGGGACAAGAAGGTGGAGCGAGGGAATTCATTATTCACCGCGGCTGAGTACATCGTTCGGTTATTGATAGGGAAGGCTAATGGAGTTTTCAAGTCTATCAATAAACGCGGAGGAAGGAACGCTTGAAGGGGAATAAGAGTGAAGAGTTGTCGTTGGAAAGTTGGATCGTCGAAAAGGTAGGGCGAGGGCAAAAGTCAAGAATTGATAAAAGACGCGAAAATCGAGTGGCTGTGTTTCGATTCCAACGGTTTGTGTCGAATGTCAAAGGATTAGAGAGAGAGAGAGAGAGAGAGAGAGACTCCACGCGATTCGCAGCCATCCAAGTTTTCAAACTTTAAGCCCGTGTAATTTAAGGGGGCCCGAGTTGAGAATCGCGAAAGTAGTTCAAAGGGCGGGTCGATATTCGACCCGGACAGATAGATGGGTCTGTAATCATTTAAAACTTGGATACAGAGCGAAAAACTGGAACTCAAGGGCGCTCGAATGATCGAAACGAGAGAATATTTGAAAATTAAGATTCGTGTTCAGTTACACGAAGGGCAAAATTGGAATGGAATACGCCATATCATCCTTACATCATCCTTCTCTCCAAATCGAAATGCAAATTGAAAAATGACAAAGTTTTAGAAAAAGGAAAAGAACTTCATCGCGAAAATGTAATGAAATACGCAAATGAAAGATTTAATATATAATTAATAAATGAAAATTTGAATCGATAGTTTATTAAAAAACTAGTAATTTCTAAACATTTATCAAAATTACATAAATTCCATAACAATTAATCCTCGAGCCACGAGCGTACCATAATACCCCGTTCCAAATACCAAACAGGAGCTCCGTTTTATTCGGAAAATTGTTATGCAAACATCGAGAGCGGGCGTCTAAATTTAATAACCGCGATACGTAAACCAGGATGAGCAAGGAGATGAAGCGCGAATCGAAGAAGGTTGATAAGAGAAGAAGTCAAAAATGGAAATGAAAGACGGAAGAAAAAGGATCGAATGAAATCAAGAAATGAAAAGAAAGAGAGGGAAAAGAAGAAGAATGAAATAACACGCAGAGAAAAAGATGAAGAACATCAGCGAAAGAGAAATAAGGGAGAAAAACTCTGTGCTCTAACAGAGGCGACCAGCATTGTGAAGAAGGAGCAATGCGGTGGGAGGTCAAGATGTGGGTGAAAATACGAATGGACGACAATAAGAAGAAGTGGAAAAGAAGGGAACGAAGAGAGCTCGGGAGGAAGAAGTTGAAGAAGAAATTGAAGAAAAAGAAAAAGAAAAAAGGAATAAGTGGTGCTTGTGGCCGGCGTCGTAACTGACGTTTTCTTTCAGTTCAAAGCTTCCGCCGCCCCCGCCGGCTTCTTTGTCCGGTTCCATACCCGTTCACGGCCATCCACCCCCTCTAAAAAGCTCATTTCACCAACGTCGCATCTCGCGGATATCTCGTTCGCTGTTTTCCACGCTGTTTTCCACGTTCTCTCACTTTTCCTCCATTCTCGTTCTTTGCTCCTTGCAACTAGCTCGTGGCGGAGAACCAAAGATAGCAAGAGCTTCCGGGATGGGAAAAAAGAAACTACGGGGGTGGAAAGGAGGATTTTTCGCGTTTAAAATGAAATTAAGGAACGGAGGAATGGTTTAAGTTTCTTTAATTTAACTAGAAAGTTTTTCGGCGAAGAGGAAAATAATTTGAGAATTTTTTAAATTTTGAGAATTTTTTCTTTTTGCGCGCTATTATAGAGAGTCTGCTTTCAACGATGTTGATTTAATGAGATTCCAAGAGGTGTTGAGATTAAAATTAGGAATGATTCGTTTCGAGGATTCGAAGTAATACGAATATGCTGAACGAATTCTAAATATTCCATGTAATTGATTAATACGATTATATATTTCACGTCGTATTGGAAGAAATATACGCAGAAGGGGAGAAGTTTAAAAGAGAATTCTATCTAAATTCTATCCAAATTCTATTTGCAATTCTATTTAATATATTTTCGGATATATATTTTGAAATTCTAACGTTTCGATTAAAACTTTTTGCATATTTATATACCTTTTAAAGTAATTTAAATATTTTTTAATATTTTTCCAAAAAAAGATTAAAAGAAAAAAAAGAGAGAGAGACTATCAAGATATAAAAATTCTATCTATACCTCGATTTAGAGTAGAGCGATTTTATTCATCAAACTATAAAGCTATAAAAAAAAAAAGAAGAAGAAAAAAAGAATAACGCGACAGACAATAACCGGATATAGTTAAGAGTAATTTTTTACTCTTTATATAGAATAATACAGCCCGACCTCGTATCGAATTTAGACAGAGAGTTATTCAGTTTTTGCGCCAGTTCGTTACTTTCAACCTATAATGGAGTGTTTTATCGCGATCACCCGACCGCGGCACAAAGTGACGGAGAGCTGCAGATAATTGCGCGGACGGGAAGTGGGTCAATTTTCGCTACGATTGACAAACACATACGGCTGTTTACCATGAGAATGCCCCGTAACACACGAACGTAACGTAATTCGACTATGGTCAATCATTGTTATTAATCGTGCTTTGTCGGCGAAACAGACTTGGGAAACGGGGATGAATACGAGAGAGGAACGAGATGATAACACGATACGTGTCTGTAATCTTCCTTCCCCATATACATCTATATATGCACACGCGTGCGACAAGAATACGTTTCGACGTCAAAGGATAACGAGTTTGTTATTACTTTGTCAACTAAGACGATTTAAAAAGGAAAAAAAAAATCTCATTTATCCATTCATCAAATTTCAAATAACAATTTTCCGTTAAGTGAAGATAAAATGGACAGGTGTATGAAAATGGAATTAATCGTGTGAGAGAATGAAAAATGAGGCGAGGAGGAGACGGAAGGGAGACGGAAAGACGGGTTTTCAAAGCCGCACGGACTGGTGAAATCACTGCCACGTACGAATAAGGGATTAGAGAAACCATTAATCCAGGTGCAATTAATCCCTGCGCCGCAATCTGCGGGATCAAGGACAACCAGAAATTCCGCCAGACAGTATATTGCTTTGAGGTACGAGGGCCTGTTCGAGGTTTAAACATTTTCGCGATCACTGGCCTCCACTCAACGTTTGATCTTGGATTTTCTCCGAGGAAAACGATTTATCGTGTCTAAGGATCGGAAGAAGCGTGGTTAATTCGTAGCTGTTCGCGATGGACGAACAAATAGGAGCGCAACTGATCCAATAGAAAATGGAGGGAAAAAGATTTCGATTCCTCGAGCTTATTGAAAACTCCGAACTTTAAGAAAATCTACAGAATTGTAAGAAGATACAAATTTTGTTGATAGAATTTTGCGATATTAAATGAAATCCTATCAATCGCAATAATCGTCAATTTAATTTTCTTTTTTTAATCGAACGAGAAATAAAAGAGAATGCAAGAAGATTTTCGCGAATCAAGAATAAAACATCTACTATTCCATTCGAATGTGCTACGTTCGAAGGAAACGATCGGATTAAAATTTAATTAAGCGCGTAAATTGGAAAAGTGGGGCAGTGAGACTGTACGAGAGGGGAGAAACAACAATACAACAACAACAACGATATACAACGATCACATTGTTTCGTTACTTATTCATTACCTTGGCGGATGCACCGATACCATACTCGGAATTGAGATTCTAAACCGAGTCGAAAACTTCACTCACAGTTTCAGCAACGGAATGTTATTGGCTTTCTGCCCAATTACAAACAATCGTGCAACGCTTCTGCACGTGGCATCGCAGGTACACGGAGGAAAGGTCCTCCCCGTTTCAAAAGTTTCGCAAAATTATCGTTCAACTCGACCCTTTTCCGCTCTCGAGACACACGCACGTTTCTCTATCTGCATTGAATCGCGAGAAAGAGCTATTAACACGAGGAATTTATACGTAGAATACTTTTATATTCTTATCAGTGTCGCAATAAATGATCTTTCGATGCTAGGAAATGATTCGACGAATAAAGAAATGTCAGTGATGAAAAAATTCATAAATCATCGGCACGTTGTTGTTGTTTTTTTTTTCTTTTTTTTACAATGTCAAACCGTATTCTCGTGGAATCAAGCAGAGCGATATTTCATGAAAAATAATCGCGTGAAATTCACGAAGCGCGATGCATTATAATATATAGAATACAATATAATATACGGAACACCGAATTGTTGCTGAGTCAACGTATCAGACAATGCGTCGCCTCTAATTTACCGTTTCCATGGAAAAATTACAGGTCAGTTCGTATAACCTCGCGCGGAAACCACGTTCCTCGCAACTTCCGGGACAATCGTGGGCTGTCAGTGCGACGAGGAGATAGGGAGAATACGCAACGATTTCTGACGGGGCGGACAGCAAACCGAGGGAATTTTACCGAGAGGTTGTCGGTGGATATTTTTCGTTAAACTCTGTACAAGCGTGAACGCGTCCAACGGCGTCATTTTCGCATAGTATACCGACATGGTTTGGCATGGAAACCGGCCGATCTCTCGTCGAAAAGTTACTCGAAACGTTGCGAGATAAATTGTTTTCATAGAGGTTTGTATAAAATTTCGCGAGTCAAACTTACTTTCGTACGTTCTAGATTTTGGCTTGGTTTGAATTTGAAATTGAATTTTAAAAAGACGCGAATGAACGATTTGAAAATCGGTGAATATAATATGCATTCGCTATTGAACTAATAAATTCATTGGTAAAGGAAGAGGAGAGGTTATAGATGAAAATTTATTTTTATATACAATAAGAAAATACAAAAAGAATATTCTATTCGAAAAACAGATTAAAAATCTGTTATTCTATTTTGTTCAAACTATCAGTTTGATAAATTTTAGTTAAAAATATAATTGCAGATTACTAATTAACTCAGATTGTTATGTAATTCATAATTGTATTCTATTCTATCTAATTTATATCTATAAAATTTTAAAAATATCCTATCTAATTTCAAATTTAACTTAATTTAAAAACGTATAATCCTATTTAAACTGAAAATTTTATTTAATCTATCTATTAAAAATCTAATTTTGTTTAAATCTAACTATCTAAATATGTAAATATAATGAAAACTTAGATTTCATATAAAGAAATTCCTCTTATACAAAGAAATAAATCCTATCTTAAATAGAGATTTAAATTTCATGAGATATAATTAATTAAAAAAAAAAAAAAAGAAAAATGAACTGAATTTTTATTAATGTACATATCATTAATATTATTTTATATTTTTTTACTTATAAGAAGTAAAGAAGAAGAGAAATAAATAGTTTTAATAACAATTGATTGTCAATATATTAATATTTCAAATATTAATATATTAATATGAATATCACATTTATTATATATTATATATAATATATATTGTATATTATATATAATATATAAATATAAAATGATGCAATTTTGACTTATTAATTAAGTCACATAATAATTGTAAAGAAATTGTAAAGAAAAGACATCTAACTTTTATACTATAAAATATTCAATTAAAATAATTAAATATATATTCAATTATATCATAATAGAATAGATTTTCTATCTATTCTAACATTCACATCATAATAAGCAAATATATTCATATAAATATTTGTATGAATATTTAATTTTGCAAATATTCATACTGAATGCATGTTGATTATACACGTTAACTTTACTCAAAATTTATGCTAGTTAATTACAGTGAATATATTTTAAATCATAATCACTAATAATGAATATTATATTTCATACTCTGTATTTTAATATTATATTAATAAATTAGAAAATTAATGTTATATCTATATGCAATCTATACATAACCTATAATCTAATCTACATGCAAGAAAATTTTGCCTAAATTAATGAATAAAATATAACGAAAAATGAAATTATTATTCATGAATATAATATTCATAATCACTATATATAAAATTCTGTGTATACCAATTATCGATATTGATTCTATGAAATCACTGAATAACAAAAAAATAAAAATATGTGACTCACCGGTCGATGCGAAGAATCTGCGTTGTTATTAGTTCTGCGTATGTGAAATGTATGTCCTAGAAAAGAAGCAAAATAATATTTTCTTATATTTCTTTTTACCAAACTTTTTCGCACTACGAACAAAATGTTTGTTTTGATACTCGAGAACATATACGTAAATATGTGTCGAAAGACGAGTCCAATGTATCGAGATAAAAATGTGTCATGGCGTCTCTTTCGTAAAAATAACGAAAATTATTAACATAAGTTATAAATGATATTATAGAGTTTTCGCGAACAAAATGCACTAAAATTTGAATATTTCTTCGATTTTTTACTCAAATACAACAAAATCTAACGAATCTACACTTATTTATGACTGTTTAATCGTTTAAAATAGAAAAATAATCGATATAAAATAATCTCAATTTTTAAAATTTTTCCTACTTTCGTCTTAACAAACTATTCTTAACAAACTATAGAAATACATGTAATTTATATTATGTATATATGTAATTTTGTATTATTAATTTTGTATATTATCAATAATCCAACGTATAATAAGAAATATAATATGAAGGTATACGTACATCGGTTTCGAACGTTCTGGAAGAGTCCATTCTTAATTAATATGGCGTCTGTAACGTAAGCCTCTATTGTTTCAAGATATCTTCAAAGGCAATCGATATCTAAACACAAAAAAATCGAAGGATTAAAACAAATGTATGGAATTGAAGTGAATTAGATTGAAATAAAACAATAATCGAATGTATATTACAAAAGAATCTATCTCGAACATGTAATGTAAGCTACCGATACAAGTGAAATAACCAATGAATATAAGAAAAAATTACTTGATTTTATCGTGGCGATGCCCAATAAATCATTAAATAGACGTGGATTATTCAAATAAAACTGGTAATACTTCGTAAACGATAAATTAACACCAATAAAAGTAACTACGCAATTGAAATTACACTGGACCGCACGACACGTCCTTTCGCCACGATTTTTGACACCACTATGACGCATCGCGCATCAAATTTAGTAAGGAGCTTTCCTATTGGCTGAAGTAATAGGATCTCCATTTACTTAAGCCGCGATAATTCAAACGTAATTCAAACATTAAACATCGCATAACTTTCTTGTTTTGACGAATTATAAAATATATCTTAATAATTTTCTTTTGTAAATAATAAAAATAAATAAATAAATAAATAATTTTTATATTTTATTGTTTGAATTATGTTCTTTAATTTTTATTACATAATAAATATGATTATTTCTTTTATGTAAAATACAAATCAAAATTTAAATAATATAATTCAAAATATTAATTGTTTACAATTTAAATATAAATTAAGAAAATATTAAACTACTATTAACTCGGATAATTTTAGTACATATTTATCAAGAAATACCGCGTTGAAGAATTAAATAAATGCTATGTTTATTCATGGTACTCGACATCGTGTTTCTTGAAATCTTTCCTCAGTTCAGTACGTAACTTGCTAAATTGGAACTCTTGGTAAATGTACATTCCACTCTTCTTGCGGGCAATAAAATTAACCAACGAAAAGAAATCATGAAAAATGTAATTTAACCATGGATTTTATTTTATTCAAATATTGTACAGTTATAACGTAACAATAAATGTAATCACAGTTAATCAATCATAATTAATGTAACTGATAAAATAAAATTTGCATTGACAACTATCTAAAAACACGTTCCATTGCGTACGAATCTTTCGATCGCCTTTCATCACATTGAAAAGATGACATTATATGACGAAGTTAGTACTCTCTTCACCAACTGCACAATAAATTCATCGAAGTTTGTCGGGCGCATTAATATTTATTGCATTCGAATCTACTTCCAAATAGATTGCAAATAGCCATCTTTTCTCTGCACAATCACAATAAACTCTTTTCTCCTCGAGAAGTTTCCTTCCTATTGCGAGCCACGCCATTCGTGTAAACGAAAATTTGCACAAACTATATAATAATAATACCTTAACAAGATCTTTCTTTCATTACTTTGTCGACATAAAAATATTATTTTTCAAACACCTATTCCACTTTTCTCCGAGAAAACATCATTACAAAACTTTCCCTCGAACAATTTCACACCTGTTTAAACATATATAAATTCAAATTCCACCAATATAAAAGATATTTTTCCCAACGAAATCTTTGATCAAATTTCATTCTCGAAAACTCACGACCAATTCGTGCGTGCATGAATTATACAAAATCCCATCACGCATCCACGACGAACAGGTTAATCTTTATTATTTATACCGGTCCCCGATAAACAACGATTTTAATTACATAAATATTCAACACTGGGCTGGCCAACCGCATCCTACGTATAATATGTAATTCATGGAACGTTTAAAAATTCACAGGATCCTGTTTCACTCGCGCAATTCGTCAGCTGTAACTGTAACGTTGGCGACAATTTTTCGCCTTCATTTCGTGGGACGATTCGCCCGGATCATCTCACCTGTTCTCCTCAACCAACTTCCGTTAATTAACAATCGAAATTCGACCGAAATTCTCACGATTGTACATATCTGGAGCGTACACGTCGTAAATCGTGAAGAGTCACAACTCATTTCGACGCGAGAGAAATGGGTAAGTCATTAACACGTTGGAAATGACTGTACACATCCCGTTTTCGCCCCTAATTCGCGACTCCTTTCTCCTCGATTAAATACGCTATGTAATACCGAAACTTTGGGCGCGCAACCGGTTGATTGCCGAAACCTGTGGATATTAATAGCACGCGAAATTTGCAATTCCCCGGACAGATCATTGTTCGGTAAGAAGTTGGCAAAGTTGTTAAAGTGGAAGTGGGAATTATAGTTTCTGGAAGTATGATCCAGAATTGTGTACCGAGAAACCGAAATTTCTGCAAGTTCCCCGGAAACGGGACACGTGTCACCCTACATGAATCCGATCGGCAAACTGTCAACCCCTTAAAATTTTCCCTTTACGGATCGATAATTTATAGAAGTGGAGCGAGATCGAGTGTAGAATTTTCGAAGATGGAACTATTATCCATATCATGTTAGAATATGTGAATATTTTTGATAATTTGACAAGAGGAAGGATTCGTGGAAAGTTCGACGATTTATCTTGTTAAATTAACGGATAAAATCTGATTTTAGAGAAATTTATATGGATTGCGCGTCGTGTCAGTAAATATTAATCAATTTCTTTGTTGTTTTAGCGCAAGTCGAACAGTCGAATAAATTTATCATTTGTCACCAATAACGGAGACAAAGAATAATAGTGATATTTATCGATTTAAAATTTTATATGCAATTTTTTGTTTAACACAATTGTGTTTGAGTGAATATTAAGAAGTTGTTGATTGTACATGATTTCAAATTGGCTTATAAATTGTAGAATATAATAATTCTCACAAATTTGAAATGCAATTAATAAGATTTTAATATTATCATTTTATTGGTAAATTATCTAATATTTAATTTATCAAAGAAACTTTCATTATTATTATTCTTAACTTATATAATAATTTTATAACAGACGTAGTTTATATTTTCACAATTTCATTGTCCAAGGATTATAATTATAGATTTATAAAGCGCATTGTTAAAGATGAATTCGTTCAATGGTGCACTCATGGTAATAAATGGAATATACCATTTTTCATTTTTATATTTACGTAATATTTCTCGAAATTTATTGCCAAGTTCCGGCCAGTTCGATCGAGTTGCGATCATTTTTCACAGTGTTTGCAAATGCACCTTCTTTCCATCCTGGCTTCGTGGCCATTCCTCGTCGTTGTACACACTTTCCCGTATCAATCGTTCGAAAATGATCGATCATTTCTGATTCTTCTCTCTCTCTCTCTCTTTTTCTCTTTCTTTCCTTTCTTTTCTCCTTTCTCCATTCCCACCTTACCTATTCTCAATTTTTATTCCAACTAAACAAAAAAAAAAAGATAGAGTACTTTTCCCTGTAGCATGCAACCGACGAGATTTATCGCGCGATAATTTATAAAAGCTCCTGTAAGTTTCACGGGGCAAGTAGTTGGGTAGCATTAACCAGCCAGTCAGCGAAATATTATTTCACCGAATTAATTATTATTCGCCAGCCCGGCTGCTGCGTTTAGTTACGTGCCACGCTGCGAAACAATGCTTCTTTACCCGTTCCGAATTATTATTAACCGAGACACACCGATATTAATCTCGATGTTGCCACCAAAAGCGATTAAGACGATGATTCATAACCCGTTGGTAATTACCCTTCATGCGGTAATTCGTCATGTTTCCAAAGGGTAATTGAGCTGGTCAACTGCGACCTATGTGGACCAACCGTGAAACAATTCCCCTCTCTTCGAAATTTCTAAAAGAGAAAATAATCTTCGTCAAAACTTAATGCAATCCGATCTAAGAAAATTAGGAATATTTCGAGAAGTATCAATAATTTTCACTTCCAAATATCAACTTCCAAATTTCACTTTTAATTATTTTCTCTCGTTAAAAAAAGGAATTACGAATATTGCAACAAAAAATATATATATATCGAGTATTCGTTACATTAATTGAAAAGAGAAGCTAATTAAAAACCTGATAATGAAAATGCGAGCCAATGATACCCCGATTCATCGCGATGAATCTGGGTAAATATCGATATTAGTGTTGCAGTTGCCGTATCTCGGGAATGAAAAGTCGAGCAAATGCGTTTCAATCCGTGGAGGATTTACGATCGAAATTTACTGCGGAACCGGGTTATTCCGCATTCGAGGTGAGTGAATGGAGGGGGAGGGTAAGCACGTGTCTCGACACCCGAAATACCCGGGGTGGAGATCAGTCAGAAGAATTCCATCGGGAGACGCGAATTTTCTCGGAGGGGAACGTGGGGGGAGGGGGTCGTGGAGGATGCCGCGCTTCTTTAATAATCCTCATCCATCTCCTCTTCCCAAAGTTTTTCACGGAATCAGGCCATTCGAAAAGTTGGACGAATGGTTGTTCGAATCGTTGAAAGCCTCGATAGACCTCGCTCCGTTGACTTTTTAACTACTACGCTTGTTTCACTTCTCTTTCTCTCTCTCGAGAGAGAGTAAACTGCATATCTTCTCCATTTTTTCAATCCTTCGTTCCTCTTCCTTCCCTCTCCGAGAATTCATACGAATAAATCGTTTTACGTTTACGTTTTTAATCGGTCTTTGTTTTTCAGTCCCTCCCCCTTTTTTTCTTTTTTCTTTCGAAACGGAACGAAACGAAACGGAAATTCATTTTGCTTTTTTGTTCGCCTATCGCGATTTCTCGTTATTTTTTTTTTATTTCTTTCTTTTTTAAATATAAATTCAATCGCTTTGAAGGAAAGAGATATCGTAAACACGATAACACAATGTAAGGATTCATCGACGAAATAATTCCGTTCATAGTTATTTCCCTCTCCCTCCCTTTTCTTCTCCCTTTGTCGAATAAAAAGGGGGGAAATATCCTTTTGTATTTTGAATTTCCTTTGAATTTTCGAAATGAATTTGATCGAATCTCGGTGTACATTCAAACACATACATTGAAATCAAAGAAACAAAGGAACATTGTGACATCGTCACACAGAAATATAATGACGATGGAGAACGAGCGACGAGTTTCGAACACGATGAGACGAATTGTTTGGTTAAATATCGGGGCCGCCCACTCGATCGAAGGGGTTCGACAATTTTTGACCGAGCGTTCATTTGATAAAACGATAAATATACATACATATATATATATACAGTTTGTCCCCACTTTGTTTCTCGTCTGGATCCGAAATAAAATTACATCGCAACGTGCAGCGATCCAGGCCAAGCGTGTGATTTTGACGGCCTGCTTTCTGTCGAAAATTATTATATTTCCGGTTCGTTGTTATTACCACATTTATGCATTCTCATTTTAACCGTCGCGCGACCAAAAAGCGCTCGTTCCATTTTTTTTCCTTTCCTCTCTCTCTCTCTTTTTTTTCCTTCCTTTGTCCTCTCTGATTTTCATCGTACTCGCTCCTCCTTTCTTCCCGCGCACGTGTTGATTTTAATGGAAACACACATCGAGAATCGTTTTATTGTATCACGAAACGTGGAAAAAAGATATTGTTCGAACAAGCTCTCTATCGTTCCTCGTTAGAGAAAATTACGGGTAAACTTAATCCGAGGTTCGACAAATCATCGTTTCACCCCTCGTATTGAATTGAATTTAATTAATATTATTGCGAATAATTAAGAGGGGAGCTCGTTTCGAATTGTTGGGTAGGCTGGCTGGAAATTAGAATTCGGATCCGTCCGTTCGACCGCTATTCATTAAAATTTAACGCTCGCGCCAAAAGTCTGAATGGTTTATTTTTACGCTGTCGATGTCGACGATATTTCTTAATCGATTATATTTCTTAAATCCCTTTATACAAAAATTCATTTATACGTCATTAAATTTTATAAATATCGAATTCGAATTCTCTTTTTGAATTCTCGTTAGAATTCTCTCCGATTGATCTCTCGACGATAAAAGTTTAGAAAAGGATATAGGAAATTCTATGGGAAGAGGGTAAATCTGTTGGACGGCAAATTTCGTTCTTCTGTTCATCATTTTCGTCCGATAGACGAGCGTTGACTCGGCAGAAGAAGGATCATTTCTCGACCAACTCCTCGAGGATAAGTACATCTTTAGAACGCGACAGTATTACGTTCACGTTTAAAGGAAGAATTTTTACAACGATCACGAACGTATCCTTGAAGCTTAATTTCTATCGTTTTACACGAGTTTCAAGGGAAACTTTATGAAATACGACGAGAGATAATGCGCAATATAGGCGAAGATAAAAGTCCCCTGATTTCTTCGCATCGTTTCTTTAATGGTGTCTAATTTCTCTCCCTTTCCCCCTCTCGAAAAAACATGATCGATCAAATCGACGTTCCATCGAGTTATTTCTCGAGAATATACGAACGACGAAATGAACGATTCGCGAATTCCATCCAAACTGTACAACGATAAATTAAACGTGAAAGAGATGAGCTCGTTTTCTGGTTGGAAATTATTATCACTGCACCCGCCGATTCCTGCCTCTCTCTCTCTCTGCCCGCCAGTTTTGTTAAAACTTGGTGTTTTCAAAGGTATTACTTTTATTTACTCGGCCCCTTTAATAGAGCCGCTATTAATCCTGTTGACGTTGAAATAATACTGAAATGTAAATGCAGGAATACCGGAAATGAAGCAAATCCTTTTTGCCCCACGGTCCACGGGGCTCTTTTCTTGCTTCACGAGAGCCACTTTTTGTGTTGCATGAGTTACGGTTTAAGTTTCGCCCGGTGAAGGTATGCCAGCGAGAAATGAAACCGAGGGAAACAAGGGCCCGTAGGGTAACGTAACAAATGTTTCGAACACCGCGTAAATTTTTATTGCAATTCCGCAATTTTGAAGCGTAGCCTGACTCGGTTTCGATAAGAAATCGTGTAATTTCTTTTCTCCTTTTCGAATGAAAGCGTGTGTGCGATTATTTCTATTATTATTATTATTATTGATTCAGAAAGTAAAAATATTTTCTCTTCTAAAATTTACGCTCGATCATCACGCGTGAAAAAAAATTTACGCTCGCAGAGAAAATTTCTCTTGTATCGAATCAGACTTTTCTCCTTTTTTCATCTTTTTTCCTTTCTCTTTCTTTCCTTTTTTTTTTTTTTTATTCCGCGCCACGCGAGGAATTCTTCTATCGATAAAAATTTCCAGCTGTGGAAGAGGCGAGATAAAAGGGCAACAAAAATAGGGCGGAACACGGAAAGGGGCACGAGCAAGCGATCACGTAAAAATTGAAGTGAGATCTTGTAAAGGTGATGGAATAAAAACAGATGTCATGTTTAACCCTCTCCTTTCTTCCTCCCCTAGCTCTTTCACTACTCCACCACTCGTTCTTTTTTTTATTTTTTTACCTCGCAAAGCGAAAGATAGATATTTAAGTCGCAATATAAACATGTGAAAATTCAAAATTCGCTCCATTTCTCTTTTCTCTTCTCTCTTTTCTTCGTATCGATTATATATATTCGCCAATTTCTGATGCACTCACTAATTTCTTTCTTTCTTTTTTTCCCTCAACGCGACATTTCAACGAAATATTTAATATAAAGAATGGGAAACTGGTGGAGAGAAATGAAAAAAAGAATCGTTGGATTCGAGATAACGCAATTCCTCTTATATTTCCCTCGTTTTTCGTGGGGAGAAAAAAATCCTCTTTAACTTTGACGAGGTAAAAAATTATCTTCGAAAACAAAGAAAAAGAGACGAATGCATGTACATAAATTGAGAATTATGATGTTTCGAAAAGAAAGAGAAAAAGGAATAAGAGAGGGGAGGAGGAATGGAGAAAAATTGGCGTACTTCGTTCCCGATAATTGGACAGCATCGCTTGTAGTTTCCTGGGGAGGGGGATCGTGATGCAAATGTGGTCAAAATTAAAGGAAATCCTTTTTCTGGCCGCGTAAACCGCCATTTGGAAGGGGACGCGATCGAGTGAATTCTCCAAGTTTCGTTCGAAATAAACATTCATTGGGAGCTTAACATAACACGATTCCCTTCTAAACGAATCTTCCCCTCCCCTATTATAAAAAGTTTGGTCGTAACAATACCCTTTGCCAATATATATTTCTTCCACGATTTTATCTATACAACACATCGATAAATAAAAATAGTTAGTTATCGATTAATTAAAAATCGTCTCTCGGTTATAAAAATTTATCGATATTAAGATTTATTAAAAAAAAAAAAAAGAATCCTCTCAATTTGTTCCATCCTTTTTTACATTTTAATTAAATAATAGATTCGTATCGCGTTGCACCAATTTCGTCCACCTTTTTGCTTTAAACAATCAATAGTATAGCGTTCTACACGTACATGCATTATTGAAGAGGAAATTTTTTATTGGGGGAGGGAAAAATTTACATACATACACATACGCGGCCAGAGTTATACTCGCCTTCGATATATTCGATGAAATATCACGCGTCAAAGTGTAATTTTTATATACATCTTAAACTTGGAATGTGAATATTTTTTTTAAATCGAATTAATTTTAACAAAATAAATAAATAAATTCATCGTTGTAATATCTTTCAATGCAACAATTATATTGTATCGTTGTATCGCTGTTATTATAATAATAATAATAATAATGATATAACGCGTTTATTATTATTATCCTGTATGTGATTTTATTAAGACGTAATCGTGGCGGATGTAATTTTAAATTGGTTTACAAACTTGAGGAGCGAGCTCAACTCCCTGCGAATAGTAACAGTATAATACACGATGAGGAATTTCCCCCCGAAGCCTTGTCAGAAATGTTGGAAGGCAGAGATGTGAAACGGGTGATGCATTCACCTTTCGATGGAGCGTCCTCATTAACTCGTTCACCAAGGATCGTGGATCGGAACTCGTATCGTCATCGTGATTATGATTACGCGCCCCCTTTTCACCGATGACTTCCCGACACGCTCCCCTTTCTCTTAAAAGCTTCATCGGTTTCTGTGGTGCCGCGTTTTATTTGCGAGCGTCGGCAAAGAGATTTAATTAAGAGTCACATTAGTTGGAAAACGCGAATGGATGGAAAATGATACTCGGAAATTAAATCAAACGGCGATTAAATGATGAAATTCCAAGAGCGAGGAAACGAAAATGAAGAAAATAGTGATTCGAGAATCGCTGTGTGAATGTGTTAAACGAATGTGATCGGAGATTTGTTTGAAAAAAGTAACAAGAGTAAAAATAAATGATAAAATTCAAATAATTTATAAACACCAGAGAAATCATAAAGGGAGATAAAAAAGGAAGAGATAAAAATGATGAAGTAATAAAGCGATAGAGAAAAGATATTGTTAATGGAATGAAAAAAAGGAAGTGAAAAAGCAAAAAACAAATGCGAAAGAGATGGAGGATGAGAATTGAAACAGTTATATATATACTTTGATTAATTAATTTTAACCTCGAGAAATTTCGATTCTTCGAGCTTCGCCAAATCCTATTGCTCTCTATTAATTTCTCTTCACTCCTCTCCTTTTCATAGCTTGTTTTTTACCGATACACGTTCGACTATCTTCCTTCTGACTCTCTGTCTCTCTCTCTCTCTCCATTTTCTCTTCTGATAAGCTTCGCGACGAAAAGGGAAAAATACGAAAGATGAAAAACGAGGAAAGTAAAGAAATAAGTGACAGGAAGAGATAGAGAGAAAGAGAGAAAGAGAAAGAGAGTTTCCAAGAGGAAAGTTTGAGGCGAGAGCGAGTGGCGAATGGATTAAGCAAACTAATTTATAGGAAAAAAAGAGAAGAGGGAAACGGAGTGAAAAGGGAAGAAAACCGGAAGTCCGAGGCAAAAATACGATTAACGTGGCAAAGTGGCTAGAATCGGATCTCTAGGCAGGAAGCTTGTTACGAAGGAGCTCGCGAGATCACAGGGAAACAGGTAAATTTGCTTCCTCCTGTGTGTAATTAAACAGCCTCCATTCTGTGTCACATTCTGAAGGAAAAGGGTCTGGACTCTCCCCTCTTTCCATATCCAGCATTAATATAAACCGCCCGACCCTTTGTTATTTCCATTCATGATTCTTCAATATCTTCTCGTCTCCCTGGAAATTTTTGCATTCCAACATCTAGCATCGGCACAAAGAACGGCTTTTGCGCCGCGATAAAGGGAAAAGGAAAGGCGATGGCTGGGCTTGTAGGATTGTAGAAAAGGAGAAAGTACAGTGGGATGGAAACAAGTACGCTTGGACGACGACTTGAACGGGGAACGGGGACGAAGTTGTTAAAAAAAAAAAAGAAAAAAGGAAGCGAAAGAAAGGAGAAGGAAAAAGAATAAGAAAGAGAGGAAAGAAGAGGGAAAAGGAACAACATGCCAAGGAGAAACATGAAGGAATTTGCATTCAATTCTCGGTATAATTGACCAGTTCGATTCGCACTTCTATTCAAACGTCACAGAGAAAAATGTCGCTTTATTTGGAATTAATAGGAATTCCGTCCTCCTTGAGGAAGCTACCTTTCCTTTTTGCTTCTATCCTCACTCCGGCCTCTCTTCCTCGCCCACGTTTCCTGTTCACATTCTTACAAGTGCGCTCCAGCGCGCAGTCTTGTTGCAGAAACTTGTTCTTCAACGAGAGACGACCCCGAACGAATTTAGTCGGCGGCGAAGAAGTAGGAGAGAGGGAAATAGGAAGGGGAGAGAAACGATTGCTCGGGGAGAACGGCAAAAAGGATGACGGAAAAATGTAGCAGGGGATGGGAATATTGATCAAAGAAACGGGACAAAAACGGAAGGGGAAGGATATACTATTAGTTGTGTTATCGAGTCTATTACATGGCCACACAGTGGAACCACAAATGTTCGTATTATTGAAATTCATGATACGTGTGTATATTATATGTACACGTTACAGAACAACGACCCGAATCGTGAAAATCAATAGTAATTTTCTCACATCGAAAATTATTTTTCTTTTCTTTTTATCTGATACATGAATAATTAAAAAACCAAACAGACTATCAGACTCAAGAGACTATCAGACTTTTAATCTTACAAATGATATTCTATACATATCTCTTAAAAAAATTATTCAATGAACGATTCACATAAAACAAAAATGACAACGAGTGTGGAAAAAATGCAAAGGATTCGCGTAAAGGAAGAAAGTTTCCGCTCGATTCTCTCTATCATCAGCCTGTGTCGCATCCAACTTACATTCAAATCAACCCGCGATGCAATATCTACTCGAAATTAACATAAATGTCTCTCTTCATTCATTTTCATTCACCGAGAAGCTGACTTCTTTTCCCAGACCATCCCGATAGTCTTAGGACGCAATACTGCGCGAACACGGGCGAAAAAAGCGACTGGAAAGATGAAAGAGCGAATGTACGCGGAAAAACGAGGCGCGAGGGAGACAGAGTCATAGACGATATCGAGAGAACGAGAAAGAGGAAGGAACCATGCGTTCAATACGCATGCGAGGTAAAACATGTGCGCGGGCGCGTACAACGGAGGCTCTTTTCGATCGACGTAGCACCACGACTCTGACGATGACGTCGAGGAGAACGTGGACAACAACGACAACGACGACGACGACGACGACGACGACGAAGACGACGAAGACGAAGTCGGCGTCGACCAACGACGTCGACGTCGGCAGCTGGCTTCGTTGCGATGCGATAGTGGTAGTACTAGCAGTAGTATTACACCAAGATAGCGAATGGTGGGAATAGAGTATCGTGGTGGGGATTGGCGCTAGTGGAGAGGGAAATTGGAGTAGTGGTGGCAGCCACAGCGACAGTGGCGACGCTAACGTCGACCGTGGCAGCTTAGCGTAGCGGTGTGCACCGCACGGCCCGGTGGAGCAGGGAAATCTCGCCGAGTACGAGTGGCGCGCATTACGTCGTTCTTGATCGACTGTCGAAATTATTTTATATCGGGCGTGAATTTTTATCGTAGAACGTGTCGTGTATTTATTACGAGGCAGTAACGTAGCCACGGCAAAGTTTAAAAATCGTGTAGAAGATAGAAGAATTCCGTAGTGAATGTAGATCGAGGGAAGAAAGACCGGGGTTATAAACGTGTCAAACAATCGCGTGCGATCGTCAATTGCGTCGTAAGTGATGTTACTTTCGTTTCGATAGTGATTGCTCGTGTTTGTGGCCGATTTCGTGGCTTTTTTGCATCACGAAACGGTATTTTCTGACGAAAGAGTGATTTTTTTTTTGCAGTGTGTTTTTTCGATTATCGCATTTGCAACGTCTCGTTTCGTCGTTCGATTTATCGATTAGTAGTGTCGATTCTACGTTCCTCTCGATTCGACCAAGGAAAATGTGGGCGCAGTGTGTGAAAGACACGCAGGACGAGGATATAGGAAGACAATTTCCGTAAAGTGAATCGAAGCAGAGGAATTCTGTGATCTCGAGAAACATACAGTGTTAGTGAAATTGGTGGAAGATGCTGCTTGACAATCGATTGCTATGATCGAGCCGCGGAGAATTCACGTGGAACGATCATGATTTACCTTAGGCTGCACGTCGGGAGGAGTCTACGGTGCAACACGAATGCAAGACACTGGAACGTGTTCATCGTGCCACTCTTCCCACTTTGGATTATCGGTGCCTTCTGTGTGAAAGACAGTGAGTACAAAAAACTATTTTGTATCGAATATTATCTCGTGAATTTTAAACGATTCATTGTTATTGCTTACTAATCGTTATCGGAATGCAAAGACCGTTTATAAGCAATTCTTGGAAATTCCGAAAAACAATTCGGAACATGTGATTTTGCTACGCATAAACTTTTATTTTGTATACACACTTCTGTTTCGAACATAATAGCATACGTGGCTATAGGTTATCTATCATCTACGTTCGAGTAGCTTTTCGATATTAAAATATATTTCAAGATTCGCCGTCTCGTCTTTTTTTAGGTTAGGTTTCGAGTATTAAATTTCGAATGTTATAGAGCTAAAAAATTTACCAGAAATGAGTATCAATTTAATTTAATTTTGTCAAACTTGATAGGATTGCGGAATATTTCGACATTATGAGTCATTTAAGTGAAATAATATCCTTTTCGAAAGATGCTTCGAAAGTTTCGAGATAATAGAGGGAGTATGTTCCTGCGTGAAGTTTGGAACGATTCGATAATCTCGATTGTTGCTTCTTACTTGATATTCCATTTGATTTCAAACGATAATCTCGTCGTTCTCGCGTATGATTTCATTTTCTAGGCGATAACAACGTTAGATAGAATCGTTATCTGAAATTTCTTGCCAAAAAGGAAAAACGATTTTCAGAGCTCAGGTTTTGCATAGAGTGGAAAACGGTCTTTCCCCCTAAAGTAATGGGATCACGACAATCTGGAAACGTAACTTCCTCGAACTTTGACACTCGTTCGAAACGTAGTGCAAAGTTTTCAAGCTTTGATACACGAGCCTCGCGATGCTCTTCCTCCATTACCGAGAAAATTGTCAAGTAAACTTCCAACTTAACCTATCCATAACATAGAATCGATTCTCTTGGTATATAGGGGTCTTGAATTCCGCGATATAATCTAGCCGAATATAACTGGCCCGTTTCGTTAACGTTTCCTCGAATGGTCGTTGGGAATGCAGATGATAGAACCGTAACACGGTTTATTACTGAGCTTTTTTTATCGTTTCCGGATTCAATCCCATTTTAATTCGCAATAAGATTTTCTGTTATATTTAATATTGGAATGCGGATAGGTTTCACTAGTGGCATTATTCCGTCTAAATTTGATCCGTGATCTCACGTGTTCAATTTTAATCAAAGATCCCGCGACTCGATCGAATGTTTTCCCGTTTAATCGAACGATCGGCCGGAAGTTTTGTCGCGTGTTACATATTCATCGTAATGCCAATGTTGGACGCAGTTAGACGCGCTTCCACTCAAAGACAACTTTCCGCTTTGACTCGGTTTACGGCATCGTATTAAGCCATGCATCGGTTTCAGCTGGCTTTTAACCGAAAGCAAGATGAACCATCGCGCGTCTTAGTTGATATTCAACTTGTTTCTTGACGGTATACCGCAACGATACGAGAAAGTTTCGAAATTGCGCGTTAGTCGAAAACAAAAGAATTGGTTGGAGGGGAATTTCCTTGTTTAAATTGTATTTTTAATAAAACTCGAAAGATTAAAACGGCAATGTCAACAAGTAATCTGTTACGCGAGATATTTTTTGCAAATATTGAAAACTTTGGGACGACAAAATATTTTTATCGCCACGATTTTAATTAAATTATTTTAAATTGCTTGTACAAAGCTTATTAAAGTAAAACAGTATAGAAACAGGTTTCGAAAGGTTACTTATAGACTGTATTCCTAGAACCATTAAAACTTTGTTACCAAGAAATAATGTTGGACGAAACGTATCATCATCCAATATTAGAAACTCGAATATACAAATCCATAAATTATGAAAATTTACACTCCGCACAATCCCCTCCCCTCCACGTTTAAAACCTTCCACCGCAAAAGATTATACGAATAAAGAAACGCTGCTCCCTTTCTTCTTCTTGTTCCATCGATTTTCCATTTCGAAACATTTCCTGTTCCCAACAAACTGTTTCCACTGAAAATGCGATTTCGATTTCGCAGTCGCGACTTGTCCAGTTCCGGTTAGTAGCTCGACGGAAGCGAAGAGATGGACGATTTGCGAGCCCTGGAAAACCGCGTGGCTGAGAGTGCGGGAGAAGATTTAGTGGCCTGTCGACTCGGGATAAAAAATAGAAGCGCGTGGAAATTGCCAAGTCGGGAAACTTTGTTGTTCACCTACGAATTGCGTTTCCCTTGTCGCGTGACGAAGTTATGGCGCATCCAAGTCCCCGGGCTTCCAAGTTTTTCCAACCACGTTTTGCTCTTCCACGTAAGAAAATATGATGCACCCTCGCGACCGCTCTTTCCTTCCAACCTCCTCTCCTCAACCGAAAATCATTTCGTCGCCCGGTTCTCGAGCAATCGGTGAACGATTCTCGATATCTCCGATTCTCGAGGATACTTTTTAAGGGTTCGCGGGATTACGCGGCTATTTATTACACGTTTTGCGGAGGAACTGGCCATTTACGGGACACCGGCCATAAACACGGGAGATTAAGCGCGAGGCAAAGCTCGGCTCGAGTCGAGCCAAGTATTACTATGTTCCCTGATGAAAGTAATGGGTATACTTAGCGCGTATCGCCAATATTCGCCGCGGTATCTCACGGATGATCGTTTAGCTTGTTGAAGGAATAACATGGATGTAGTGCATTAGCGGACCTATTGGTATGTACTTTGTATACATCGTGAAATTTTCTAGTCTAACAGGGTTGATAAAACGAGGAGACGAGAAAGGGGGAGAAAGAGGAAGTGGCGCGTTTCGAAGATCTTATATCGATAAGACTTTGTTAGGATAGATTCGTGTGAAAAGAATAATTATCTTCATATCAATAATCAGATGAATATATTAACTTATGTCGTATTCTTTCTCGATTTTGATTCAATCACGTCGATAATTTTTAATTACAATCGCGTTACGAGAAAAAGATAAAAGACAAGAGGTGCCATTTTTATCCAACCTATCATCTTGCTAATCTCGAGATAAGAGTTTGCTTAAGCCCTAAACCTGTTGAACACCCTCGTCAAATTCTTCTTCGGTAGAATTTCCATCAGATTCGATGTACTTCACGAGCGGTGAATGCAGGTTGTTTGTAGAGGATGCGTACGTTTACAGGAAGCGTGAGAAAAAAAAAAAAAAGAACGATTTCCATCCATGTGTATCATACGTCAAAAAGTCGGGATGGCATTCGCCATATCGCGAATTCATCGCACGTATCTCGCGTCACCCTCGTTGCACAGTTTTCCACGTTGGCTCATCCTGACGACAAACAGATCTGTCCTCGAAATTTTAAGCCTCGAAGCTTACCAAAACGTGCGAAACGTTCTTCGGTTAATCGCGCCGCAAATCCATCTTAGTCGAAGATCGCTCCATTCGTTGTTTGCCTTCGGATTTCGCTGAAATCGGTGTCGAGTTCTTCGGAATCGTTAGAATATAAATTTCTGACGTGAATTTCTTTCTGATGATCGTTACGCTGCGAATTTGTAATTAATATATATTGTAGTCGCAAAGTGTCAGCAGCAATATTATACAAATTTATGTTTCATGGATTCTTGACAAATTGAAAAAATTGGATTTGTTTGAAAAATATAATATCGGTTGTATTTTTTCAATTTTTAATCAATATTCAATTATCGTACGAATAAAATTGATAGAATATTGATTATCACTCGAGAAATCGGATAACCAACGAAAGTATTCTTGATTAAGAAATTGCTTCTTCTTCTAATTGATTCAAAATCGAGAAAAGGCAAGACGATAATCACAAAGAAAATGCGAGTCCAAATTTTACAAAGCATGAATTTTGCGAATTCTCCAATTGTGCACATGTTCGTCATTTCTATATCGAACCGAGGATGTCTCCGATGTATAGAAACGTCCACCAATCATCTTATTATCGCATCATTAGAGTAACACGAATACCGTCCACGGTCTTTACGCGTGTCACCCCCCTCTACGAACGTTCACAATATTACTTGGCGAATTCGCGTGCGATGTAGACGTCCATCGTTTTGGAAATTCCTTTGCGTGCCCTTCTGATAACCGAATTACGATTGTTCACCGAACCATGTTGCACAAGGGCATCGAAATGGCAGGAGTAATTCCTCTCCCTCCCTCCCTCCCTCCTCGTTAGCAAATATCTCACGTGCGAATCGAGGGGACGAACGATTGATTTTCGTGCCTCGTGCTGCCTTCCCTAATCTCCCTTCTCTCCTTCGTCCTTTAGCCTTTAGGTTGGTCAGAGTAATTAAGCCAATTTTCGCGTCAAATACGCGGAATCACGGATGGTCACGGATGTCGTCCCTGATTCGATGAAAGGATTTTGAGAAATTTCGAGCTGGACTTGCGTGTGCGGTTCAAATCCAAGTTGCCAAGTTCTACGAAAGGATCGTTATTATCAACGATGTGGTATCTTAATTTTGCAAGACTTTAGATTTTCAAAAATGAATATAATATAAGCTACTTTTCATATGTTTATTAAATTCCTCGATAATCTTCGACACGGTTATTTATCCTTCGATTTGTACAAAATTTCGTTCTAGGAGAGGATTGTTATTATCAATGAGCCTGGTATCGTTCAATCCCTTAATTTTACAAGACTTTAGATTTTCAAAAATGAATATAATACAAGCTACGAGAGGATCGTTATTATCAAGGAGCCTGGTATCGTTCAATCCCTTAATTTTTCAATTTTTCAAAAGTCAAAAATGAATATAATACAAGCTACTTTCCACATGTTCATTAAATTCCTCGATAATCTTCGACATAGTTATTTATCATTCGATTTGTACAAGATTTCGTTCTAGGAGAGGATCGTTATTATCAACGAGCCTGATATCTTAATTTTGCAAGACTTTAGATTTTCAAAAATGAATATAATACAAGCTACTTTTCACATGTTCATTAAAGTTTTCGATAGTCTTCGACACAGTTCGATTTGTACAAGATTTTCTAGGAGAGGATCGTTATTATCAATGAGTCTGTTATCGTTCAATTCCTTAATTTTTTAAGACTTTAGTTAAAAATGAACATAATACAAGCTTTTCATATGTTCATTAAATTCCTCGATAATCTTCGACATAGTTATTTATCATTCGATTTGTACAAGATTTCGTTCTAGGAGAGGATCGTTATTATTAACGAGCCTGGTATCGTTCAATCCCTTAATTTTGCAAGACTTTAGATTTTCAAAAATGAATATAATACAAGCTACGAGAGGATCGTTATTATCAACAAGCCTGATATTGTTCAATCCCTTAATTTTTCAATTTTTCAAGAGTCAAAAATGAATATAATACAAGCTACTTTCCACATGTTCGTTAAATTCCTCGATAATCTTCGACACGGTTATTTATCGTTCGATTTGTACAAGGATACTTCGTTGCGTTCATGCAAGGGGTGACTAGTTTTTTTTTATCAGTTCCGCTTGAAAACGGCGGCGAAGGTTCGAATGGATAGGTCGAAATCGCGTCACCGCGTGTAAAACTTGAAGGTGAATTAATCGACGTCGGCCTCGGCCAAACTCACTGGGTGAAAAAGCGCTCGATAAAACACTGGGATGATCATTGTTGAAAAGGAGTTCGATTCGCTCGGTGATTGGAATCGGCGCGTAATTATTCAAATTGATATTCGTTGTTATCGATTATCGTAAAAAGGAAAGAATCGTTGCGATCTTGGAACGATAAATCGACCGCGACGGAATTTTAATCCAAGTGAAATGTTACACGCGCATCACGGTTTATTTGGTTCAATTATAAGGTTAATTAACAAGGGAACAATTCTCTCATTAATATAGGGATTGGTTTTATTCGAGGTGTTTATGAAAATAAGAGTAGAAGCATCGGTGCTTGAGATTAACGGGATTTATTCGTATTCGCGTATATTATAATTTTAAACTCGTCTCGAACAATAATTAAACGTCGATTGTGTTGATTTTACGATATTTATTCACACATTTGGATTTTTCAATTCCATTTTCATTCACCATCGATCAAGATTGTTCAAAAGTAACTTCTCTCGACGATTTATCTTTTTCTCCAATTATATCGTATTAATTTATTAATCTCGTTACAAGCATCTCTCTCAAGAGATGTTAATATCATACTATTATTATTATCACGACGATTATTATTATTATTACTATTACGAAGGAAGGGGGAAAAGGAGATAAGGGAGGAGGAGAGGGGAAACTGTTAAAAGTAGAACTTATCTTCGGTTCTATTCCGGTCACGGAGTTAAGAACGCGGAGTCGTCTTTTCAGCACGAATGCAGAAACGTTAGAAGGATCTCATCCTCGCCAAACTTTGATAATTTACTGGAATAATAATCGCCGTTGAATACCGAACAAATCTCGTACAACCGGGATGATGTTATCAAGGCTTCGAGGTGGCGAAACTTTAACCCGATATTTCCGTGCGTACACGCGCATAAACCTCGATCAAAGGAAATCCCATTACGGGACTATCATCGTCATTCCATCGTTGCGACAAGCCATCCCATACACGCATCCCCCTCCGTTATTCTCTTCTTCACATTTTTCCTCCCCCTTTCGAATATTTTACAACTCAATTCTTAAATTTATCGCGCAGTACCAGAATTTTAATTCGAGCTCCTTCCAAGAATTAACAATGGAGATCGTACGATATTAAGGAAAAAGGAAAAGGAAGAAAAGGGGTAAAATTGTTAATATAAGAAACAAAGAGGAGGGACGTTAAACAAAATCCTGAGATATCCATTTTTACCCATTCTTCTCCTCGTGGATAAAGATTTTACAAACGAACCCTCTGCTCTCGATACGATCATTCGTTCGATTCGATAGAACCTCTCCCTCCCTCCACGCTTTTATTACACACGCTTGGAACGTGTCAACGACCGGTTGGCATACGGCTAACGCCATCGTGAAAAATGCACCACTCTCGATAAACCGAGAAATTTTACGGTTGAACGTGAACGCCACGAGAAACTTTACCCTTTTTCTTCAAAGAGACGATGATCTAATCATCGAGAGACGGCGAATAATTATTGGGATAATTGGGGGGGGGGGGTTGAGAACTCGGTGTCCTTCGCGGGATAAACTTTTTTTTTTGTAATCCCTTTCTGTCTGCTCTGAGATAATAATTAGACTCGTTATTATCCTTATCGCGAGACGAGGTAAGGAAGGGTATTAAGGGTAAAGGGTGGTGATTTTCCGCGATATCGAACGAGCTTCACCCGTGTAATTAAGAAACGGGCGTAATTCGAAGGTAGAAGGGGAGGAGGAAGGGGGAGAAGGTAGCAGCAGTTATTTTTATACAGAGAACGTAACAGAGCACGGTTTCAATAGGCAAGAAATTATGAACTAAGCCCGAGAACGAGGTAACGCGCGCGCGAGATGGAGGAGGAGGAGGAGGAGGAGGAGGATATTCGCGAGTTCCTGGAGCGAGGCAGGGAAAATCTTCCGGCTCGTAAGTTTTACGGTCGAGCGAGGTTTACACGATCCTCCGGGCGACGTTAATTGCGGAAGATTTTGCAAATGGAGGACTGTGAATTACCATGGTAACCGCGTTCCACCGTGGCGAAATTTCGCTGTTCCTCTCCATACCCCGTTAATTTCCCGTAAAAATATCAGAGGGGGATGTTCAACCGCCCGATCCCGTATTAATCGAAACGTGCGTCGAATCAATGGCACTTTGTTTTTACTTTATACTCGTCCTCCGCTCTATCTCTCTCGATTCTCGTGGAAATTTAATAAACTCCCGCTTGATGCTTCTATTTCGGTGTAAAATAAGTATATTGTAATACTCGTGGGAAAAAGGGCAGATAATGGAGATTGATAATAGAAAGGGAACGAGTCTTGGCGAGGATGATCCATTCGTAGATCTCGTCGAAACAAAATCGATTGATCGTCTCCTTTTGGAAGCGTCTTGAATGAAAATTATGTAAATGCCAAGAAACTTGGCAAATTGATTCAGGAAAATTTGACTCGTATTTTTCGTTAGCGTCGAATCGTTTCGAAATCTGTTCGAAAAGAGATATATTTATCGGATTTTATACGCGTGGATAGAAATGAAACGTTGAAAATAAACGAGAAAATGGAGAGATATTTCGTCGAAATTACACGCTTGCCGGCTTCTCTGTCTCTGATCATCCGCGTTAATTCTGGCTGCGAATCTGGCGCGAATCTCTAAGAGGAGCAAAGTAAACGTTAAGAGACACAAGAGACGAAACTTCATTAGGAGGACGAGTTGTTACACAATTTCCTGGTGTATGAATTAAATCCTAATTACTCGTATACGGATAGATACGGATGATTTTGCACGGATGGATCGAAAGGAAAACGCGATCTCCTTATTGGTTTCGAAATACATGATAGAAATGAGATCCATTTATCGTTGTATCTGCGTGGATAGAGGAGGGGCATTTGTAAGTTTGGTTACCAGGCTATAGGTCATGCTGTATAAATCAACCCCTTCAACTATGTCGAATCACCATCCCCTGCAATGGAACTCCTTAGGAATCGATAGCTCATCCGTGCCACAATGTCTCCAATCTCGCTGTTGATACTGTAACCCGCTCCCTTCATTCAATTCCCTTTATCAATCGTATCGATCGAGATCTCTCCCTCAAATATCTCTTCTATAAATGCATTCAATTTTCTCATTCAAATTTCGAAAACTATCCTAACTCATTCTCTCTTTCGCGTTTTAAATCATAAAAGAAGAAGGAGAAAAATTATAAATAATTGATAATACTTTAACACAAACGAGAAACTATCTCGATCCACGACGAAACGAAGACGAAACGCGTGAATTTATCTCAGGAAAATTTATTTCAACGCGTAGATGATCGGCCCATCATCGCGCATGCAACATCGATGAAATATCAAGCTCGTTCCAAGCTCCTTTAACCCCCGTCGACGGTACCCGATACGGGAGAACGCTCGAGAGAATTGCGAGGGGGTGGTTGGGGCGGCGGCAACGTAATGCCGTTTCCTCCGGGCTGAATATTTAAACATTCGCGGCCGACCGGCAATTTTCATAAAACCTCGTTTTTTACTTCGGGGGAGGGGGTGCCTAGGTAAGGAGAGGAGCGTAGGAGGATCCGGTTAAAAGCCGCTGTTAACCGGTTCCGGGGGCACTGAAGGTGTAAATTATTGGCGTGGCAACATTATTACTGTTTTTAATTTAACGCGGACTCGCGGTTTCGAGAAATTAGCGTCTATCACGAGGGCTAAATCCTCGATACCTCCCCATCAGGGATAATCGTGGAGAGGAAAGATTTGTTCTTTTTCTTCTTCCTTTTGCTCGCGCTACATCCTTCTTCTTTACATTTTCCTTCTCCTTGTTTCCTCGTGACTTATTTGCAGAAGTTTGTTTCAATTTTCCTTTACATTTTCCTTATTTGAGGAAGTTTGAATTTATTTTTGTTTTTTTTCTTTTTTTTTAAATAACGTATTGAAAATATTGCAATGATTTTTTTTTTATTGGATCGTGTGATGAAGATTTTCAAAAATTATTCGTGATTATCCGCGTGTTATTAACGCAACAAGAGTTGTTAAGAGTCTCGTACAGTTTAATAGAGATCGGCGATATTTCCAATATAAAAAAGGAATTGACGATAATTCGCAATAATAGCTTTCTTCGAGTCGTTTTCATCTTTATTATTTCACGGATCGTAATGATATATGAAATAAATACAGATTGTTGGCTCGATAGCTCGTTTTCTGCGAAAGAAACAGGTAATTCGATTTTGTACGGTAGATTGGAAGAGAGCAAGGTTCAAGGAAATATTATTACTTAGACGTTACTTTAACGTTGCTTAAAACTTGATCGAACGAAATAACGAAGTTAACAACTCGTCCCACAATTGCCCAACTAAAAATCGATCGATGTATATATACTTTAATAATAATAAGCCTATCCGCCATTTTCTATTCGAAAAATTATAAATTCCACGATTATTCACGTATGCACATAATTTAAAGTTGCTCCATCTCCATCTTATTCGAAAATATCTTCTGTATTATACATTTCCTCCACATCTCCATTATTCCTACTAATTATGAGGCGACGACAATTATATTTATAAATTCCATAATTATTCAAGTATACATCGTTCGATTAATCGACTTTTGATAATTTTCAAGTTTCCTTCATCTTTTTCCTCGTTAACTGTACAGGCGCATATAATTCAAAGTTATATGCGCCTCCACTCGAAAATATCTTCTCCATTGTATATATTTTCCATTATTCTCACACTTTAGTTACAATTATATTTATAAATTCCACAATTGCTCAGGTATGCATCCTTCGATTAATCCACTTTTGATAATTTTCAAGTTTCCTTCATCTTTATCTTCGTTAATCATACATGCGATTCGGCGCATATAATTCAAAGTTATTCCACTAGAAAATATCCTCTCCGTATATATTTCTACATCCTTAACTCCACATTCTAGTTAGAATTATAAATTCTACAATTTCTCAAGTACGTATCGTTTGATTAATCGATTTTTGGTAATTTTTAAGTTTTCTTCTCTATCTCGTTAATTGTACTTGCGATTCGGCGCACATAATTCAAAATTACTCCACTCGAAAATATCTTCTCCATTGTATATATTTCTACATCCTTAACTCCACATTCTAGTTAGAATTATAAATTCTACAATTTCTCAAGTACGTATCGTTTGATTAATCGACTTTTGATAATTTTTAAGGTTTCTTTATCTTTATCCTCATTAACTGTACATGCGATTCGGCGCACATAATTCAAAGTTACTCCACTAGAAAATATCCTCTCCGTCGTATATATTTCTACATCCTTAACTCCACATTCTAGTTAGAATTATAAATTCTACAATTTCTCAAGTACGTATCGTTTGATTAATCGACTTTTGATAATTTTTAAGGTTTCTTTATCTTTATCCTCGTTAACTGTACATGCGATTCGGTGCACATAATTCAAAGTTACTCCACTAGAAAATATCCTCTCCGTCGTATATATTTCTACATCCTTAATTCCACATTCTAGTTGGAATTATATTTATAAATTCCACAATTTCTCAGGTATACATCGTTCTATTAATCGACTTTTGATAATTTTCAAGTTTCTTTTATCTTTATCTCGTTAACTGTACATGTGATTCAGCGCACAATTAATTCAGACATAAATTTCTCAGATACGCATCACTCGATTAATCGATTTTTAATAATTTCCAAGCTTCCTTTCCTTCTTTCCTTAATTAATTCTATATGCGATTCGGCACACATAATTCAAAATTACTCCGTCCCCCGTACTCGAGAATATCTTCTCCATTGTATACATTTCCAGGTCCTTATCCATTATTCCCGCACTCTAGTTACGAGGCGACGACTACTTTACACGTAACGCATACGTACACCGTCCTATATCATCGTCGCGGTATATCGCTCGACAAGCGCCCCTCCCCCCCAAGTGGAGCATCTTCCTACGTTTAATGCACCTACCGCTGACAACGGTGTCGTACTTCGAGAAACCCTCTATCGGGTATTGTGTTTTCCCGTTACGGAGACGGCACAGCTATTCTTCCACCGGGTCTTCCAAGTCACTCGACCTACATGGAACGCGGTTGTTTCTTCGGCCGCGAGAATCGAAGCCAGGCCGGAACGTTGTGCAGCGTATATATGAATATGTATCATCGAAATTACGTTGTTTAAATTGTTTTAACGGTATCGTCGCGATATTTGGGATTGCGTTTCTCTTATTATCGAAATTATCGAAGAAACGAAATTGCGGAATATTTTTCAAAAATCTAGAAATCGAGATTTAACGATAGCCGATGTTTCGTACTTGAAGGTAATTAATCTTGAATTAATTAGTGGCACGGGCTAGGAATAATAACGTTATCTCGAAAGTAATATCTTCACTGCAATTAGAATTATTAATTTCGCGTGTGAGAAATTGTCCTCCATTTCTCGCCTAATATGCAACGTTATCTTACCACGTACAAACAACTACGCTAACTGCGTACGTGCCCACCACGCTATTCGATTGCGGTCCAAGATTGTTTATTCCACTCTCTAAACTATTGTATCGGACGCAAATGAGTTAATCAAATCTATCAGAAAAGTGTAAAAATTCAATTTGCGATTAAAAAGAAATTTTTTACTTTCGCAGCGGAAATATAACGATACTTTTGTTTCTTTTCGTGCGTTCACATATCGTGGCTCGTGCCAACACTTTTGCGTCGAATTGATGGAAGAGGCGAATGTTAGCGGTGGTTGTAGCGTAAACAATGGATAGTAACTATGTCCACAAGTAATAATCGAGTGGATTCTGGTCAAGGGATCATGGAAACCAGGCAATTGATTCTCCCTGTCCATTTATCGGGAAACCGCTCATCCAAGCAGTCTTTGGCTTCTCGATTAATATCGGGTAACAGAGTAAACTATATCTTAATCGCAACCTTATCCTGTTATCGTGGAACGATACGGCGCCTTGCTGCACCGACATCAATTTATAATTCTTCGCGATGATTATCATTCTTCCAATTCATATTTCTCGCCTCGGAATACGAGTATTATATCCGTTTATTTAAGAGATCGTCGTCTCGAAACGAAGATATTTTTCGATATCATTCGACGAGTTTTACGAACGTGGTATACGGGGCTTGTCTGATCGTCAATTTCCACGAAATGGATGCATTTTACGTTGTTTTCGACGATATCGAAACGCTCTTACAGCTATTTTCGTTCTTCTAAATAACAATTTCTCCTTCTTTGGCTCCATAGAAGGAAATGCCATTATCTTTTATTACGAATTCTCTATATATCATCGCTTACAACGAGGATACGAAAAAGAGAATTCGTTTAAATCTTGTCACGAAGTTGTTAAAGATGATAATCGGTTAATTGTAGTCGAATATCGATATAAATTATTTTCGATCATTGATCGAAGTTATCCCCCGCTATTATTATCATTATTTAATTATTTACCAACTTTCCACTGCTATTGTTTCGTAATGGGGCATTGCACAAATTAACGGAAGGTAAAATAATTTGAAACCCCTTCCCTCCCCCGTTAGAATCAATATTTACCTTCAAGCTAATATAGTTCGTTACACCAGAGTTGATTAATATAATCAAACATGGTCGCTAACGAACAAATAACGAGCGTCGTCGCAACGTCGAACGAGAAGATTCGATGAGAATCAGGGCGCGAATTAAGAGGAGGAGATCCGCATAATTGAGAAGCAGTTTCAAGGGAACTGCTTTCTTAAAATTCTCTCCACTTAGTCCACTCTACCACGGAGTAGAGTCCTTTGGCCGCCTAAATTATTCAACCGGGTCGAGTTTCTCGAACCTTAATTATCGCGACACTTAATTATCGCTAATTTATCACCGCTTAGGAAAACATAGATTTTACATCTTAAACTCGCCGATCCACTTTATAATTAATGGGAAAATCGTCGAGATAACAACTCACTTTCCTCACATCTCCCTTCCCTCTCGAAAATCGATTCCTCCTCCAAAAAGAGAACCAAATTCTAAACGATCAATCAATCTTTTTCCCCTCCCCTTAACTTTCACGATTTTTCTTTGGAACATGGATGCTTCCTCGACAGAGCTCGATTACACACGCGGTTCTGTAACTGTACGTCGTCGACGACGACACCGTTAATCTCGGTAATCTTCATATCCTGTGAGTGCTCTTGAACCGTGGCTACGGGGGCAGGAAAGGTGCTTAGTCGGCGCTTGACGCCCGCGCTATCGCGTTACGACGAGATACCCGCGGGGTCCCGTTATCCTCGAGAGTCCTCGGTGGCCTTTAGGTATCTTAGACGAGCGTAAATTAGGAGGAGGAGGATTCTCTTTCCTCCCGGAACGTGTAACGTGTCTCGTGTTCCTTATCGTGGCGACGAAATCGGTCGGTTGTCGATAGAAGTCGATGAAGAGTAATAATATCGAGAAGGGAATTTTTTTGACCAGCCATTTTCGCGGCTATATTCGGTATATTTTCAGTATTTTCGATGGGAGGTAGATAAGCTTTGGTGGATTTTCTCGACGCGCTTTTTCCCCTTTTTCCTTTTTTTTTTTTATGCAACGATGAAACTGAAAAATCGCGATTAAGGGATTATACAGAGAGGCATGATTCGGAAGTGTGGTTGGCGGGTTGTTAATAGTCGGCCGCTCATATTTTTCGGGATTTCGTTTACGGGAGAAATTGTTAGGTAAAGAGATACGCGCTTTTGTTAAATATTGGTAGTCGAATTTTTGTCGTTTTTTTTTTTTTTTTTAATAATGAAATTGCACGCGTGGGCTTGTATCTCGATATCTGCCGAAAACAATCGCCCGCGCGGGTTGCTGGCTGTCAGGCGCAGAACGTACTTTTTTTTTTTTCTTTTTTTCCTTTTTTCGCAAATCGATATAAAATCAAATATTTCCTCGTTACCGTGTTTTGATTCGCTCCGTGAATTGTTATCGATTATAAACGTAAAGACAATACGTATTTATATTTCAATCTACTTTTGTTTCCCTTTTCGAGAGGTCGTGCGCGTTATATCGGAACGATCGAAAACAAACGACTTTGTAGTCCCGTGTAAGTCGTGCCCGAGTACGGATCGCGTTAACGGATCGATTCTCTCGATTCTCCGCGATCTTATCTTCCTTCTTTTTTTTTTTTTTTTTACGTGCTTGTAAAAAAAATTCGTAGCACGTACTTGTTGCAATTCGAACGCGAGAAAAAGAATATCGTCGATGATTGTTGAGATGGTTTATCATCGCCCTTTGAAAAATTAACGATTAACGTTACTCTATCGTTCGGACGAAGGCAATCTGGAACGAAAGGGCAATTTTCAATATCGTTGCGCACGACGCCCCTTTGATGGAGGAAAAAATCGAAAGCCTGTTCGAGAGTTACACTTAGTTATCTTTCCATCGGAATACTTTCCCGGAAATCGAACGGTCTCGTTCGATGGATGGAGGAACGATCTTCGAATTATTTTACACACCGTGAATATTTTACAAAACGAAATCGTATATTAAATTAATATTTAGAAGAAACTCTTATCCTAATCTGGATATCCTAATTAATCTCCATTCCATCTCCATCTCGTTGAAATTATTCCGCCCTCTTGAACTTTTGACGAGCAAATCATTTCGTTTCCACGCGGAGCTTACCGAGCAATCCTCACCCTCCGCCGCGACAAAACACTCGCCTCCGTTTGGCGGACAATTAGTTTCAGTTCAGGGATGGAAAGGAATGTCTGTCAGCTTTCCGACCAAGGCCAATTAGAAAACGTGGGGAGAGGAGGGGCACGTTTTCTTGTCGGGTCATCCTCCTCCGTTTAATGCGCCTCGAAGCGGTTGTCAAAGTTGGAAGGCAACGTTGCGACGCGTTTAGCGTAACGAGCGCCGTGCACGTCCCTCTATTTTCAATTAGCCCGAATTAGCCCGGCCGGGTATAATCAGTCGGACAGCGGGTCCAATTGGTCCCCGAGTTCCGTTAAACGGATTTGGGTTAAAATCGCGTCGCTGTCTCGTGATTTCTGGCCGGTAGTTTTCTTTTGGGAGGGGAAAGGGAAGGAAGGATTAATTAATAGTAGTCGTCTCGGTTTCTTTGCCGATTATTTATAAGTAGATTAGAGTTGATTCGTTTCTTCGTTTTTAAGAGATTTTTCTTCGAATTTTTGTTTTGATAGTTAATTCATCGTTTTTCTTTTTTTTTTTTGTTTAAAATTTCTTGTGACGAGAGATTTGGCAATATAATCGCCAAAGGAATGAATTTTAAATTTAAGATTATTTCGATCAATTGGTTTTCGATTTATTATTTAAGGAATCTAAGTTAATTTGGATTTTGGAAATAATAGATTTTTGTAACGTTTGGATGAGTTCTTTTTCGTTTTTAATCCGGGAAGAAGTTCGAAGGAGAGAGATTTTTTTCTTAATAGTTTCTTAATAGTTAATTCATCGTTCTTTTGACGAGAGATTTGGCAATATAATCGGCGAGCGAATGAATTTTAAATTTAGGATCATTTCGATCAATTGGTTTTCAATTTATTATTTAAGGAATCTGAATTAATTTGGATTTTGGAAATAATAGGTTTTTGTAACGATGTAATTTTTGGATGAGTTCTTTTTCGTTCTTAATCCGGGAAGAAATTCGAAGAAGATTTCTTTCTTTCTCGTTTCTTAATAGTTAATTCATCGTTCTTTCTAATTAAAAATTTCTTGTGACGAGAGATTTGGCAATATAATCGGCGAGGGAATGAATTTTAAATTTAGGATCATTTCGATCAATTGGTTTTCAATTTATTATTTAAGGAATCTGAGTTAATTTGGATTTTGGAAATAATAGGTTTTTGTAGCGTTTGGATGAGTTTCTTTTCGTTCTTAATCCGGGAAGAAGTTCGAAGGAGATTTCTTTCTTTCTCGTTTCTTAATAGTTAATTCATCGTTCTTTTTGATTAAAAATTTCTTTTGACGAGAGATTTGGCAAGAGAATTAATCAGTAATCGGGGAATGAATTTCAAATTTTGGATTATTTCAATCAATTGGATCGGTAAAAATAAATAAATGGTATCTAAACATTTGCGATCACGACGATTTCTTTGCCGATTATTTATAAATAGTTAATCGTAACGTTTTACGATATAATTGGACGTTTTTGATTTAAAATTTTTGCGGATCGTTTCGATCAATTGTGGATCGTGGTTGAAAAGTGAATGAATAGCGTCTAAATAGTCGCAATCACGACGCATTCTGCAGGATTTCGCAGGAACACGCGACGCGCATCGAGGAAGGAGCAAGACAAAGAGGGAGACGAGCATACGTAGCCCGATTGACAAATGCAGTTGGCCGTGCTTGATGGAAATTAGTGTACCGCGCGGCACCCACTGCGCAAAATTGTTGTCATTCGCCGTTGAAGCGACTTCCCTAACTGGATTTACGCGATCCAGTAAGTTGGTGGGGCGTTTCCACGCGACCAAGTTTCTATGAAAACGTCATTAAGGACGATACATCACCTCGAGTATCCTCGAGAATATTTTCCCTCTTCTTCTTCTTCTTCTTCATCTAAACGTCATTTTAGATGAAAACTCGCGACCCGTTAAGATTATCACGTGATTGATTCGCGCGAATATCTGAACAATCCTCATGGAAGAAATGAAATCCAGTTCCGCGTTTTTCGTGCGGTTCGAAACGGTTTTTAACTCGTTTACGAAACTCGTGACTCGTGATTCTCTTCGGTTAAAGGCGCGAGAAGGAAAGAAAAGGTTTGAAAGGTTCGTTAACGGCACTTTGATTTAACGATAAACACGTGGGAAGGGTTGGCGTGTTGAAATTGTGAAACTAGTTGGCCAGTTTCATCGACAATAAGCTTAATTCCACGCCGCTCGCGAACTTGCAATAATATTATGAATTATTACGCGGTGGATTAAACTGCGCGAGGCGCCAAGCCCGGTTTTCAAACACGTGAAAATAATGATTCGAATTATTCACGCAACCAACGACTCTAAACGCGAAAATATCAAAACGTTTAACACTTTAAAGATACTCGTTGCGAACGATTTACCGTAAAACTTGGTCGAAATTATCGTAACTTTTCCATCGATTTTCGATATGATTAGGATATCGTTTTCTTTTTCAAACGCTTTCTCGTTTATCCCGAGATATCTTCGTGCAAAGGCAAAGATAATTTTTATTATCTTCTTTTTCTTTGTCATTCGTTCTCATTGACACAACAAATGGCAAACAGGATTCTTCTCGAAAAATAGTAGTACGCTATAAATCATTGAAACGATTCATTCACAATCTTTTGAGTCTTCATATCTCGACAATCGATTGAGATAAAATAAAAAGTCCAATGGTATAATTTCTTTTCAATTTCTTGACTAGGTTTTGATGAATGAACTTCTTTTCCATGAATATTTCGTAACATTTTCGTAATTCGTTTCGTTACCAATGGGATTATCTTTATTCTACTTCGTTATTTTTCAATTATTATTAAACGGTTGGATATTTTCCAAGCGACGAACGCATTTAGGTACGAGAGAACATCGTCATCCACTGGTTTATCCTAGGTTTTAAAACGACAGGGGGGATGAAGATAGGATAAAAAATATCAGATTACGAAGACACCTGTTAAGTGCTGCCGACACGAGCTGCGAACGAGAGCGTTTAAAAGTCGCCCCCTGCTCGCGTGCTCGCCTCCCTTTGACTCAGGGTCACGTGATCTTTTCATCTTTCTCATTCCTCCTCTCGACTTTAAGAGTATCGCGTGTATTTCTCTTCAGGATCGATCCAACTATTAAACGAATCAATTTATACGACGTTCGTTCCAAGCCTGTTCATCGTAGAAACTTTAAGTAAACTTTATTTATTTAGTTCCTTAACATTCGAACGAGGAGTAAAAATTGTTACTTCAACACCATTTCCCACCAAGTTATTATTCATCCATCCAAGTTTTTGCGATCCATTGAATAATCGATCCACGTGTGATCCGTTTACTCGTTACGCGATTCTGTTCGCCAGCCATGGTCGAACTTGAAATGATATTCCACGCGACGGTCTCGAATCGGTCGTGAAACTCGAATTTACAGCGTCGTATTTCGTTTGGGGCGCAGGGAAAGGGCGGGCACTGCCCTCGTAATTCACGCAGCGGCCCCCTCGAAACCATCTCGAGGATCGACGCTGCCCTGGCTGACGTTTAACGACATCGCCGTTTAATCTGTAAACGGTCCGCGTAAGTGGCATCTAGTGCAATATAAACGAAAGGGCGAGCATCGCGATGTGAAACGTGGGATTTCGACGTGGAGAATACGAATTCAGGATAAGTTGCGTATTTCGAATTGGAAGAATGAAAGAAGGGCAAAGATTGTTTAAGAAAGTACAGGAGTCAATGGTCAGTTGCCATGCTTTGGATACTGTAGAATAGCACGTCGATGTTAAAAATTGTGCATAGCAGTGCAAAAATATGTTATTTAATTTTCAAAGATGCGAAATGTTCGGTTTCCATCGAAGAAAAGAGCAATTACGTTGGAGAATCAAGAGAATACCGTGGCCGAAGACATGTAGACCCCGATCTGGAGGGGTCTACACACCGCACGCCACGGATTTTAATTTTTATATTTTATTTAGAAGAGAACATTTTGTCTCTATGAATTTACGAAATAATTTTCGTATGAATCAGGGGGGAGGGAACGGAATGAAGAAGAATAGAACTACTTCCTCTTCGAATCCTTAGAGTAAGGACCATACGAATTTCCATACATCGTTGCGTTAAATGTATAAAACTTCGCGGAACAAAGCAGGTGCAAACGCAACAGAGGTCTTCTGTACCGCGATTGCAATACCGAAACTTGTTCCCTGGTAACAAACTCTCCGAATACTTTCTCTCTGGCGCACAAAACTTTCGTACCGTTCCCTCGAAAACTCCCTCATTCGCCACACATTGTTCCTCCTTAAAACAGCAACTTCTCCCTGCGTATCTCGCAGTATTTCTATCTTGATCTCTGATTCAAAAAAATAAAAAAAAAAAGGAAGAAAGGAAACATCCCCTTCGAGGCGGAAGAGAACAGAGGAAAGAAAAGATCCATAACTCGGATTTAACAGATTTCTTTCTTCCCAGATTATTCCACCGTCCTCTAATTCCGTGGAAATCCTCTCGTCCGTCACGGGTCCGTGTATCGTTCGAGTTGGAATACGAGTCTGATTGCGCAACCTCGTTGAAACCTCGCTTTCGACGTCGACTTTGGTCCCTGGCCACGCGCCATCCCTATGCAAATTAACCAACCGGCCGTACTCACCAATAAAACTGTCGGGACAGCTCCAACTTAATTATCGCCGGAACTTACGTAATGGATCGCGCGTAGAGGGGCGGCAAGGTACGTGCAGGAAACGCGAGAATTAGCGCAAGGGAAAGTAACAATGCTTGAAGAAAGGGGAGGAAATTAGTAAGCTCGACGAGCCGTGAAACGTTTAATTGATTTAAATCAACGACGTTTGATTTATCGAAGATGTCGATCGAAGATGCCAATCGTGAGCTTGGAAATTCTTTATTTCGTTGAACGAGGATTTTAAAAAGCAGAGGATTTTAAAAGTTTTTTTTTTTTTTTTTTTTGAAAGGGAATATTAATTCAGAGGGACACGGAGAGACGAAGGGACGCGATCTTCTTGGGACAATTTTCAATTGGGACTAATTGCGAGCAGGAGAAGGTGACAAACGTTGAACGAGTTTATTCAAATTAGGGGAGTAGCGTGCATGTAAGGGGACTTGTGCGGATTCAAGGAGGCCCCGGGTGGTGGCATTGAAAATTAGCATTTCAGATGTTTCATTAGCGGCATATTGGGCTTAACTTCTTAACTCAACGGGCCAAGTTTCTCGAATACTGCTCTCTCAAGCTGCGGTAAAACCACTCCTCGACACCCTCCACCCAAACGGACAATTTCCAAGCGAACACAATTTCAACCTTCCCTGAATATACACAACAACATTCCTCGACAAATTTTTCAAAGTTGGAGAAATAATTTATCTTTCCAAACTCGGCCGAAAAGTTAAATTTTCGAATAACAAAAATCCAAATCCAAATCCCAATCCGTGGGACAACGACAAACAAGATTCTCGCGAAGGAATGCAAATTTCGTGCCAAATGGAGACAAATATAAAAGAGGAAGGGAAAGGACTTTCGGAAAGGACTTGGGCGTAATTTCGCACCAATAAGTCGAGAGCAACGGATTTACACGCACGCACGCACATCTGGCGGAATAAGGGAAAAAGGTGGCGTGTCGGCGCCACGCTTTTGATCGCATCTTAATATCCCTGCGGGTAGAGGGAAGAGGGAGAGGAAGTCACGTCCCGGCCACTTCGTGCTAAAACTTTATAGAGGGGCGGCGTTAATCTTCCTTTTAACTGGAGACCAAACCGCGTCGCACCTGGTGCTCGTAATCGGCTCGTGGAAAGTATTTTCGTGCAGTGCAGTCTACCGACGTTAAGGATAAAATTGGTTAGCTCGATTTATTCTCTCTCCCTCATTCTGTTCTCTGGGATGGGGTGGGAAATGGCGGAAGTCGGGAGCTTGTTCCTGCGAACTTTTTCGCAACACGATGTTACAGGGTTGTTTGTTTGATCGAGAGATAGTCCCTCTCTGTTTTGTCGAGTTTCGTTTCTTTCGAGTGGATTTGGCGCGAGAAACTGTCCCCGCGGTTTAAACAGTGAGGAAAAATGTATTTGAGTGTTGTAGATTTAATTAACAGGTGGGGGATGACATTTAAGAAAAGTTGATTTTGTGCGCTCCGTTTGTCTCGAATAATTGCGAATCGAAATTTTGAACTAATTTCTTTATCTCATCGCGAGATTAATTTTTCAAAAGTGAAATGAAAATCGTCATAATTGTTAATCGATAGATTTAATTGATCTAACTAGCAATTTCGAGTCCATCACATGAAGCTACTCCGCCCAATTGATTTATCTAACCTATCAACAGATTCCTTCTCTCCTCAACCCTAACGTTCCATCAAGGCTGCGTACAATTATCCTCGCTTGACAAATGCCAACTATACGCGCGATTCAAACCGCAATGGGAAACATCAATTTCTATCAAGCCGAAACCCAACCCAAATTGCCTACCAATATACACTACAATATTTGCACCATTCTGTTCACCCTGTAATTCGTTGATCGAAACTACCTACCGACAAAACTTCCTCCCCCTGCTGTACAACAAAACACGTTTATAAACTCCTCCGAAAAAACCAAACAGAGAACGCAGAGATCGTGACAAGAGATCTGCAAAAGCAAGAAGTCTCTTGAAACTTCTGGGGTCTCTCTAACGACGTTTTATTCTCGTGGAACAAGGACACAGGCATTCTCATCTCATCTCGTACCGTCTCGAAACGCCCAGGATCAAAGATGGCGCGATTCACGAATCTTCTTCGAATCAGTGTGGAGAATCACAGGTGCATCGAAGGTAGAGGTTGCGTAAAGAGAGAGAGAGAAAGAGAGAGTCTGGTTAAAGTTAAAGGGGTTGGATCGTATCGTATCGCAAGTGACCCATGAAATCAAGTTGGTGGTATGCGGTCTGGGGTTAAACGAACCCGCGACCGACACGCTTTAAAAATATCATTTCCCGTCGCCGCACCCCCTCTAAGCTATTAAATCGAGCGCGAGAGAAACGGGTGGATGATGTTGGAAACGTGTTCGATAAAGCAGCATCCTCGTATTCCCTTCCCCCTCCTCTCCCCTCCCCTCCTCATCCCTGTAATTTCGTCCCCGATCGGGAATTTCGAATTTACCGGAGAGAAAGATTCTTTCCCTTGGTTTTTGTGCGTCGCCTGGTGATTTTTTTTTTCCCCCGTCCCTTGGCTGCCTTTGGCTGCCGTCGATCGACATTGCGGAAGCGACTCGACAGAGAGAGCTTTTTCAGCAGAAGAATTTTTTTTTCTTTTTTTTTTTATTCCCCAATGTGGCTTTCCATCCTTTGATGGGAATAAAAATTTGAGGGAAGGAATTCAGGAAAGGAAGCTTGGAGAATAATTGTTATTTCTTTTTCTTTCGATTTAATAATCGATCGATGTATACGTTGTGATAATATTAGGAGTTGAAGAAAAGAATTCGAAGAATAAGAAAAGAAAGGACAGTTTAAGAAAGACAAGTATTTTTTTTATTTTTTTTTATTCCCCAATGTGGCTTTCCATTTGATGGGAATAAAAATTTGAGGGAAGGAATTCAGGAAAGGAAGCTTGGAGAATAATTATTATTTTTTTTTTTTCTTTCGATTTAATAATCGATTGACGTATATATACGTTGTGGTAATATTAGAAGTTGAAGAAAAGAATAAGAAAAGAAAGGACAGTTTAAGAAAGATAAAGATGGTTATATTTATAATAATTTTCGTAATGTCGTTACTAAAAAAAATTTTACACAAATTCGCGTACTTTTTCTCAAGTCGAAGTCTTTCTTCTCGTTCATTCTATTAAAAGAATCTTCTCCCTCCGGTTTCCTTCTCTCTCTTTTCTTCCTGACTCACGGTGTATTCAAGTTTCACGGTGTATTAACCTCAAACAATGTTTCCTCGAATGATACGAGGAACGAGATCGAGCTACGCGAGTTTCCTTTAAAAATTCACAATTCGTTACAGTTCCGTTGCAGCATCCTTATATTAACGAACAAAGTACCAGTAGAAACTTTTAGAATCGTTTACAAATTGATATCGAATTTCTTCCATCGATTTTTCTTTCACCACCCTCCCCCTTTTTTCTCTCAAAATCTTCCTCTTCGAAAATATTCGAATCCATCGAATATCGAATCCGGATATTAATCTTGGAAATCGAATTTGAACACTCGGTTTATCCACTTTTTCACGCCGAGACTTCCGCGTGGATGGACGCCTTAACGCACACGGATAAATTATTAATCGGGCATCGATCCGGCATTGGCTGCAAGTTGGCAAGAAATTGTGTAAAGTCACGATGACCGCCGTTTATGGTCGATGGCCGATTTGATATGCAAAAAGGGAATACGAATAGGCGAACTTATGCATTCGGTTTGTGCTCTATCGATCTATGCTTGACAGTCTTGACACAGATCCAAAGATTCTTCCATGATGCGAGGCGATGTAATTCCACGTAAAACGCGTGTCGTTTATACGCGGTGCTATTCGTTACGGGATTTCTTTTTTTTCTTCTTTTTCTTTTTTTTTTTCCTACACATTCGTTACTCTTTGCGTATTTATCAGGGGGGAAGAGGAAATGGAGGAGAAGTTTATCGCGTTTATTTATACGGGGATAATGTTATTTATTTTTTTTCATATCCGTTTAACCGTTCGTGTATGCAATATATATATTTTCTTTGAACGTAATTGGGAATGGATGTTGGGGAGGTAAAAGCGAGTTCAAAGGGAAATATATATTTTTACGGAGATGATGTGAAAAGGGAACGTGAATGGAACGTACGTACGTACTATTCTCATCGTTTGAGCTACTTTAATAAATAAAGAGGATCTTTACTGGAAACATCTCGCAAATTAATCACTTCTTAACCGCATTATCTTTTACGCGCAGCAACAACAACAACAACAAGGATATTTCGTCTTTTGAAAATAATAAATGCTTCTCTTTACAATAACTGTTTATCCGAGAAATTTATACGCATTTCCGGAATTACATGTAAAAAAGAAAAGGAAATATACAATTCAGGAAAGAGATGCAAGATTTTCTTTGAGTTCTTTTTCAGTTTCATAATTTTTCCAAATAAGAATAATACGTTTCAACTTGTTTCCCGTTTTACATATTATGCACGAAATAATAATATTGTAAAATAAAATATTTTTCACCCATTGCCAAGCGTTCCTGTATACAGAGAATACAAAAGAACAGGAACATCGATGTGTTTTTTTTTTTCAGAAAAATATAAAATATAAAAAAGATGGAACTAACTCGAATCATCTTTAATCTCTTTCCTTCTCCTTGATTTATCGTCGACCCGAAATTCTATCAAAAACAAGAAACACGTGAGATAAGAACGAATTGTCCACAGTCGTGAATATAACTCCATTCTATCCCGAATATAGCGCTATCTAGCTATTCTTATACGTGGCAAAGTTAATAGTGGTACCACCTCCTAAATCATCCGTCATTGTCCCTCCCCCTCCATATTCATAAATTACCAGCGCGCACCGTGATTCGAAAATTATCGCCTGTATCTCGGATTACTGCGCCTCCAGGCGCTATAATTATAACGAACGCGACACACGTGCGTAAGACCGGGTCACTTAGACTCGATGTCCACGTACGATATACTGTGCTGCAAATACCGATTTTTCAATTTTAACCGTTCAATAAATTCCATTCTCGCCCGTAATTCTCTTTAAAATTATCCTTCTATTTCTTAGTTCCAATGCAACTCGTAATTATTCAAAAACAATCGAATACCACTCCGCGGTATTCAAGTTTCAAACACAACAGCCACGAATACCGCAAAACGCACCAAGTTCTGCTTCTGATTTAACTTCGAAACGGGGAAAGGGAAATCATCGAAACGAGCAACAATATGATCTCGTTGCCTGCGAAACGAACTTTCGAAGTTAATTCCGATTAATTGTTCGAGACGTTATCACACAGATTATCATTCTCTTCTCTAAACTCGAGCCTTCTATCCCCACTTTTTCAGAGAATCTTTTCCTTGGATAGCGGGCTCCCCGCTTTGAAGTTATCCAGTTATTTCGGGCGAGCGAATTCGCCCGCCCTAGAGGCTGATCGAAAATTCTCGAGAGCGAGATTTCTTTGTGCCTTCTCCTCTCCCTTCCTTCCCGAATGCTCCTTTCCATTTCCTCTTTCTCTTTCTCTGTTCCACGAGATCCTGCCGGTCCACGATTAACTCCTTCGCCGCTCGAGTCCCCTGTCGAGAGGTTAGAGGTTTCTTCAACAGAAAGCCGTGCGCTTTTTCGACAAGTATTCGCGGACTTAAACTGGATTCTCCTCGAATTGATTTCGAGGAAAGTTTTGATGCTCGTCAGACATGTTCTTGTTGGTACAGGAAATTAACACTTTGCATTCTCAGTCTCTTCATTTATGCTGGATTAATAGGATCACAGTATTTTTTTGGCTCTTTATTTCTTTATTTCATCCCGAAATTGAAAAATTGATGCAAGGGTTAAGAAAAACGAAGATCACAGTCAGTTAGAAGAGATAGAGCTCGTTTAGTTCATTTATGCTAAGGATTATAGTATTCTTATTTCTTTATTTCATCCCAAAATTGAAAAATTGGTGCAAGGGTTAAGAAAAACGAAGATCACAGTCAGTAAAGCTCGTTTAGTTCATTTATGCTGAATTAAAAGGATTACAGTATTCTTTTGGCTCTTTATTTCTTTATTTCATCCCGAAATTGAAAAATTGGTGCAAGGGTTAAGAAAAACGAAGATCACAGTCAGTTAGAGAAGGTAGAACTCGTTTATGCTGGATTAATAGGATTATAGTATTTTTTTGGTCCTTTATTTCTTTATTTCATCCCGAAATTGAAAAATTGGTGCAAGGGTTAAGAAAAACGAAGATCACAGTCAGTTAGAGGAGGTAGAGCTCGTTTATGCTGGATTAATAGGATTACAGTATTCTTTTGGCTCTTTATTTCTTTATTTCATCCCGAAATTGAAAAATTGGTGCAAGGGTTAAGAAAAACGAAGATCATAGTCAGTCAGAGAAGGTAGAGCTCGTTTATGCTGGATTAATAGGATCGCAGTATTCTTTTGGCTCTTTATTTCATCCCAAAATTGAAAAATTGGTGCAAGGATTAAGAAAAACGAAGATCACAGTCAGTAGAGCTCGTTTAGTTCATTTATGCTGAATTAAAAGGATTACAGTATTCTTTTGGTTTTTTATTTCTTTATTTCATCCCAAAATTGAAAAATTGGTGCAAGGGTTAAGAAAAACGAAGCTCACAGTCAGTAGAGCTCGTTTAGTTCATTTATGCTGGATTAATAGGATCGCAGTATCCTTTTGGCTCTTTATTTCTTTCTTTCATCCCGAAATTGAAAAATTGGTGCAAGGGTTAAGAAAAACGAAGAAGATCACAGTCAGAGTTAGAGGAAGTAGAGCTCGTTTAGCTCGTCGATCGCCGATTAAATTTCCGTTTCAATTATGTTGATATCGATCAGGCATCGATAACGGGTGGAGCACGATGGCGTGCAGTTAACAGGTGGTCAAGAGAGAGTGGCTCGCAAGAGTGGTAATCGAAGAGTGGCACAATTTGCGACCCCCGTCGTTGCGAAAGATCCGCTTTTATCGCGGCGAGCCGATCTTCGAGTTAAGATAACATTAAGGAAGATGGCTCGATACCGCCGGTGGAATTAATTTCCGCGAACGCTTTTCACCGGTCACAGTGTGGTGGATGCGCGCTCGACCGTAGCTCTCGAACGCAGGGCTTTACGGGGGTTACGCTGGGAAAAGGAGGTCGGCGAAGAATGGAACTTATCTCGAAAATATCTCTCCTCCTTCGGTTCCACTCGATACCTCTATCATCCTATCTCTATGTATCCATGTATATATATATACACACCTTTCATCTTTTGGCCGATAATTTCCCAGAAAATAGCAAAAACTAACCCTAATCTCCAGAGTTGTTGAGCATTCGACCTCGAGCTTCCAGTCAAAGGCCTTTCATGAAGATGTTTGTTCGAAATTTTTTACTACAACCTGTTTGTACGTATATATAATAATTTTGTATAATATTCTTTTTTTTCTACATCATCCAATAACATTTTACGTACAGTCGATCTTTTTGCTATAGCTTATATCGTTCGAAAGGTCCAAATTTGTTCGATGTCATACATTACACCTCGTCGCAATTTACGACTTGATAAATTTGCCGTAATAAATGGCGATACTGCATTGAGAGGGAGCGAACATTTCCATCCCTGGCCGTTGAACGGCGCAACGGTTAACGCCGGCCTCCCATTCGGGGAGAGGCAGGGTTCCGGAACAGGCGTGCCGGCCTTCGTTACCCGTAACACCCGGTCGTCGATTCGGCGGAACGTGGAGCAGCCAGGCATCGCAGGCACGCGAGCCTATTCACACAAGCCGGAAGATAATTAGCCCCCGCGCATTAAACGAGCATCCATAAACGAGCGTCTGGAGGAAGTGGGCCGTGAAACCGTTGTCCCATCCACTCTCAGCCGTTCGATTATTCCAGATTGAAAGCGCGCAGGATTGAAAGCGCGTGGCGTGGCCAAGTGGCGTGACGAGGCCCCTCGGCAACGAAGAATTATTTAACGGGCTTTTTGCCGTTAATTTTTCCTCCCGTTCGCCGCGAAAATAATTATTCGCGCGGACGTGTTTTCCTCGTCGTGGCCAGGCCGCCGATTAATCCTCGCCTCTGGTTAATTTTAATGCAAGCCGTGTGACTCGCACGCGTGATGAATGGTTTCGCGTAATCCGTTCCTTCCCCGATGAGGGCATCAGCAGGGAGGAAACAAGTTTTTTTCCATTCCCTTTTTATTTATTCCTTCTAGTTTTTCCCGCGATATTAGATGATTAATTTGTTTCAGTTTGGAAACGATCATTTGGCAATTGATGTTTTCTTATTATTATTGGTGGAGAGTTATTTTTGAGATAGATTTTTAACAAGGATTTTTAATCTTGATATATCGAGATGTTTTTGTGTTGTTGCAAGCCTCGTGTGTTAACAATGATAAACTCGGTTTTCCTCTTTATTCTCTCGTTTTATTATTGTATTATTGATGAAGATCTGCTTTATTAATATTTTCGTAATTAGGTAAAGAGATTATTTTTGAGGTCGATTTTCAATCTTGATATCATGACTTTTTATTCGAACGTGTGTTGTTTTACTATTAAAGCCTTCGAAAGGCTATTCGTTTCTTTTTATCGAGGATTAGATATTAATTCCATCATTGTGGATTACTTGAGATCCATACGTTGAATTTTCGAATTCTTGCATTTACGATTTTCTACCTTTTCGTGCATTTTAATTCCGTCCTTTTTTTTTGGAAACGAATTTGGCAATTGATGTTTTCTTATTATTATTGGTGAAGAGTTATTTTTGAGATAGATTTTTAACGAGGATTTTTAATCTTGATATATCGAGATGTTTTTGTGTTGTTGCAAGCTTCGTGCGTTAACAATGATAAACTCGGTTTTCCTCTTTATTCTCTCGTTTTATTATTGTATTATTGGAAGTGATGAAGATTTGCTTTATTAATATTTTCGTAATTAGGTAAAGAGATTATTTTTGAGGTCGATTTTCAATCTTGATATCATGACTTTTTATTTGAATTATGTTGTTTTATTATTGATTAAAGCCTTCGAAAGGCTATTCGTTTCCTTTTTATCGAAGATTAGATATTAATTCCATCACTGTGGATTACACATTGTCTTGCACATTTACGATTTTCTACGTTTTCGTGCATTTTAATTCCGTCCTTTTTTTCCCGCTCGTATATTTACAAACTTTTTTTTATTTATTCACTTCTTTATTTACTTAACCATTTATTTGAATTTGCATTTGTTTACAATCCCACTCTCTTCGCACGATCTGTTATCATTTCCTTTTTTCCTTTTTTTTAATTTAATATTACATACTACTCCTACCTTTCCCGACAAACGAAACATTCTCCGCTCCTCAAACAACTCCACTTTCAATTCCATTCATCGTCGAATACATATATACACTCTTAAAAAAAAAAAACACAAGATTAACATTTTCCTCCCCTCGAAAATTTCTCGATCTTCGTCATCCGCGAAGCGAGCCACGCCTCTCATCTCGTCGTGTAAATTTATTCGTATATACCAGCCGATCACGTACTTTCTCGCTAGCCCTGGTTGGGGTAAACGAGCGTACTTTTCGCGAGAATGGGCCAAGTGGGCCAGAAGACGGGGAGGAGATGGTCCACGACTGCTTGGATCCATCGGCCCATTCACTTTTTTTTTTTTTTTTTTCCTCCCTTTCCTTTTCTCCTTTTTCCACGGCGGAACAAAAGGGCAGCCGCGTCGGTTAAGTAAAAGTCACGTTCGACGGTTAGACCGAGTGGCACTCGTTCGAAACAATCACGAATCGGGGGCTGGGAGCGCTCTTGGATCAAGCGGACAGCCTCGTTTAATCGTTCTCGAGTGGTTTGGTCCAGATGCGAGATCGACTGATAGACAGCGTGTGCGAGAAATACCAATTTCCTGGGATGGAAAAATTGTCTTTTTTTTTTGAGAGAGAGAGAGAATTTTTTAAGTTTAATTGAATGGAATTCGGTCGAAAAAATAAACGTGTTTTCTTCTTCTTTTTCATAACTTCTTCGCCTCGATCGATACTTTGCTTTGCTCTTTGACAGCCACGAGTTAAAAGTTTAAAAAAGTCTCTTTATCGTTTCGAATCGATTAAAATCTTGCTGAATAAATATATATTGTTTTTACTTTATTGTATATTTATCTCGATAAATTCTCGAGAGAGAAAGAAGGGTAGGAGAGAAACATTCTTTCACAGAAAAACAAAAATTGGACTCGATTTTTGATTATGAAATGAATACTCCAACTGGCAAACTATCGAGAGAGTTAAATATGAAAAATCTCGCGTTAGAGAGCGAGTTAGTTTGATCTGTGAAGCTCGCCTCGTTTAAACGATTTTCGCACGAGTTGGAAGGATTTTCGCAGGGCGGGCGAAAGTGTTAGACGCGCGGGATCAGAGGGCGGCGATTAGTCATAAATTAAAGCATCGTATTCAGAGCGTATCCAGCGCCAGGCTAAATACATATCTCGCGATGATTAAAAGCCGACCGTCTAAAAGCTTTCCAAACTAAGAAGCTTAAACTCTGCTCGCTCGCTCGCTCCCCGAGTGTGCAATAACAGGAAAGCAGGGCCGCGTTACTTTGTCACCCCGGGACTTGGCACGGCCGCGCAATAAACCGAATAACTTTTCATCCGCCGATCCTCCGCCTCGAGGACCGCAATATTTGTCATCGAAACGCATAATAACTGTGGATGTATCGAGATCAAAAATCAAATTGTTATCGATGTTCCTTTTCTTTCTTTTTTTTATTATCATCGAATGTAGCAAGTTTCATAGAGTAAAAATTACTCTAATAGTCTACTTCGATTCGAAATTTAAGTATCATAAAATTCATAGGCAACAATGTTTGTAATAAATTTAAATGAGAAAGAGAAGTATAATCTCTTACCTCAACTTTACGTGGAAGTTGGTCGAATTCTTTGTCGAAACTCGGCGAGTAGTTTCGAAAGGAGTGGCCGAGAAATTGATGAGAGAGGGCGAGTCTCGTGGTGGAGGGTAATAAACAGGCTCGTATCGTACATCTTTGTAAAATCTAAAGATTTTTACGAGACGATGTAATAGGTATCGATACGTCGTTCGATTGTATTGTTAGTATGTCGTTTCTAAGCTTTCATTTCCGTTGAAAAGATAAAGAAGATTCTTTTGTTGCATTTCTGCGATGTTCTTGTTTCGATAATTGTCAAATTCAATTTAGGTTTGGATTTTTTATTGAATTCAGGCACCAATTTTTTAACTTTTAATAACAAGATTTTCGAAATTAGTTTTGTTAATCGAGCTACTACTAAATTTTGCTTCTAAACTTTTGTTTTTAACTTTTTTAATTTTATTAAAAACTTGTTTCCTTTTTTTCATGTCAATGGCGAATAGCGTCGAACAAGCAGAAACATTTTAGCCGAATTGAGACGACAGGATCGTAAGAGTATTTGGATTTTGTTTCGGTTTCAAGATTATTTGTTTCTAGCAACAAGTACACGCCGAAGAAACATTTGTTCCCATTTGCCACGCGTTGACGCTTGTTTTTTCCCCTATTTTTCTTTGATATTTACCACTTTGAAACGGAAACAAGCAGCAAACAGCAACTTTTGTTACTGTCAACAGAGACACGGAGAAACATTGGGCAATAACCGGCAACTTTTTCAAGAAACACGAAACATCGACCAAAACTTTCCCGTGGTTGCGTTGTATCAAATGGAACACAACTCCGCGAAATACACGCTTTTCATTTTTATTTTACTTTGAATTTTCGTGTACGCGTGTCGAACATTTTTCCTCTTCCCCCCTCTTCAATTCAAAATTCTTTTTATCGTTCAAATTTCCAATTAATAGATTCCATTAAACAATTACCGATAATATGAATAATAATTCTTCATTAAATCTAATCCATATAACAATTTCATTTCCTTTTTTTCAGATTTCAAGTCCTCGAATTTATTTATCCTGAAACTTGTTAACATATTATCTCGAAAGGGTTGAATTCATTCGCTCGATAGAAGAAGAAGAACTCAATATTTCACATTATAAAGGATAAAGGAAGATGGAGATACGAAATTGTCGTTGATTGTTGCTCGAAATATCGAGTGAAAATAGGAGTGAAGACGGAAGAACCGTCGGTTTTTCGTACGCTACGTTTTTTTCCATCGGGGGAAAGAAAGTGAGGGGTTGGAAAGAGGGACAAGAAACTATCGTGTGCAAGCTTTTTCAATGCTCCCTCTCTTGGTTCTTCGCTCTTTCATTTCGCCGTACGAGGGGAGGAATCGAGGTCAACGGGAGAGCTGACCGAACGAAACCTCGGGCGACACCTTCGGGATCACTGGCCGACACCGGGAAATTCTCTCAATTAGTTGATTAACGTCGAGAAGAAGGGAAATTTCACGTTCGATTTTTCTTTCCTTTTCCTTTTTTTCTTTTTTTCCCTCCCACTTTTAAAGATTTGCGTCGAATCGAAAAAGAATTGGAAAATAATTTTTTCGAAGCGGGAATTTTACTCTTCCTCCTGGAGATATTATTCCCTGGAATAATATTCCGGAATTCTGGACGTTTAAATCGTAATATCGTCTTCCGATCTTTCGTCCATATAACTTTTAATAACTTGCAGATTTATTGCTCGATACAAGTTTAATATTTAATTTATAATTGATATTGAAATTCGTAAATTTCCCTTCTCTCCGCCAGCTTTCTTATAATTCCTATAATTTATTCCCGCCCGTGAATCCGATATTCCGTTGAAATATCAAATTCTCTTTCCTGTTCCCTCCCCTCCCGATTTATTTGCTCTGCGAAACGCGCATAACGAATCTCGCAACGTATCGTTGCTTTCCTAGATCCACTCTAATTTCTCCATTCTTCTTATTTTCACAAATTTCAAAAATTTTATCCTCCTTTCTTTTTAGAAGAATGACCCTTCGTTAAAATTTAATTCTTTTCTTTCTTTTATAGATAATTTCGTTACGAAATACACAATGAGAAGACTGGCGTCCAACAATTTCTAATCCTCTCGATTCAATTCGTAATTATTTTCATATATAACTTCAACGTAATAGCACACATTGCTATTATCACAATGAAATCTTGTCACACAAAGATTAAAAATCTATTTCGTACGGATCTCACCTCCAAGAATCTTAAACGCAATTTTTTTCTTTCTTTTATAGATAATTTCGTTACGAAATATACAACGAGAAGAATGGCGTCCAACAATTTCTAATCCTTTCAACTCGACTCGTAATTATTTTCATATCATATATAACTTCAATGTAATAGCACACATTGCTATTATCACAATGAAATCTTCGTCACACAAAGATTGAAAATCGTTGATCTACTTACGGATTTCACCTCCAAGAATCTTAAATACAATTTTTTTTTTTATAGATAATTTCGTTACGAAATACACAACGAGAAGAATGGCGTCCAATAATTTCTAATCCTCTCGACTCGACTCGTAATTATTTTCGTATCATATATAACTTCAACGTAACAGCACACATTATCACAATGAAATCTTCGTCACACAAAGATTAAAAATCTCACCTCCAAGAATCTTGAATCTCAATGATTTTCGTTATATCTCTGGCTCGATCTGAAAATTACTGGCCGCGAGAGAGAGAGAGAAGGACTAATCGATTTGCATTATAGCGGTCAGAACGCGACATGCACGTTAACACCGCTCGATTATCGCGGTGGCGCCACGTTAATATCGGTGCAGGAAGATCGTGGGAGGCGAAAATCGGGATACGTGTCGCGCAGGTTGCCGACAGGCAACCTAATTTTCCCTACTTGTGAAAAATGCAACAGCTGGTAATGGCCGGTTGCCGGCAGCCAGGGGGCGATTTCGAAGAGAGGAAACGCGAAGGGGATATTCGTGAACAGGTCGATGATGGGATCCCCCATCGATCAGAAAGGTTTCGAATTCGGGATGGAAATTGTGAATCACCGATCGAGTGGACACCGTTTCGCCAGCGAGCGATTATATGAACGAGCATCGAAGCGGAATATTGGTATACTTCTTGACCTAGAAGGGGATACCGGTATTTTTTAATTTTTTCCCTTTTAATCGTAGATATTAGAAATGCAATAAAAAAAAAAAATAAAGAAAGCAAGATGCAATATGGAATATCTTGTCGCGATATTTTGATTATTTGATGTGTAAAATGAAAAGAGATCGAAATTTAATGGGATCGTTATTACGGGTGTTGGAGCGAGATCTTTTTTTTTTTAGAAAGGAAGTAATAATAATTAGTCGAAATATCGTTGATAACGATACGATTTATGATGGATAATATACATATATGGATAGATTGAAAAATACAGGCCAGTTACGAAGAAGATACGCGGATGCCAATAGCCTGGTATTTATTTATAGACGAAAATGGGTCATCCTTTGCAACAATTTCCGATACAACACCGGTAAAAAAAAAAAAAAAAAAACTCTGATAATCACGAGCGAACGTAAGTCTAGTCTGGATGACATTTATGCATCACATCGGAATAAGTATAGATACCCTTCCTTCCCGTTAATTATTATTTACTATAATCAAGAATAATTTTTTTTCAATTCTTCTCTTTTTATCGTATCTATCCACGCCACAAAAACACTCTCCTCTAAAACAGAATTTCCTTTCTCCATTTTTTCCAGATAAATACAAATGAAGAGATTAAAAGCAATTATCTTCCAGTACTCGAAAACTTTCGTAATAATTTATCGAATAATTTCTCGAAACAATGTTCGACGATCAAATCCATTGCAACGTAACGATGAGAAATAAGTCTCGCGAAAAGAAGAAAAAAAGGAGAAGAAAGAGAAACGCAACGGAGGTCTCGCTGCGCATCGGCGAGAAAAATAGTAAAAAGCATAGTAGAACGGTTCGAGATAGTGCTCGCTTATTGAGTACGAGTTGCGGGGCGTAGGTGGATGGTAGAAGAGAAACGTCGAATGGAATTCTGCGGTAGAAATTGCTGGTTTCACGGTGATCGAGCGAGCGTTGTAGGTGAAAACGAGAACGAGTAGAATTTCCTGGTTGCGGGGTAGAAACAGGCGGACTACTAGTGGAGGGTGGATTGGCGAACAGGAAGCAATGGCGTGCTTATGGCCGCGTTTGCGTTACGCTAAGGAGCGCGTGGTTCAAAGCGTTCAAACGAGCCTTGTGTGCAACCCTTACGAATCGCAATTATCCCGTAACTCCTCTCTCTCTCGCTTGGTTTTTCCAATTTCTCTCTCGCTTTTATACGCTCTCATGCACGCGCATGTGTAAGAAGATTTATCCGGTTTATTTATTTCCACGTGCTTTGGTTTTTATCGATCGAGAAGGAAAAATGAATAAAATAAAATTAAAGTTAAGCTGTATATATATAATAGGATTACTTTCGAACAGGATCCAGCGTTGTTTAGGTTGTATTATAATGTGGAATTAACGAACGTAAGCCGCGACATAGCGCTTCCTCTGTTTATCGATCGATGAAAAATTGCATTTATAAAATTTCGATTCGAGAGAGAGAAAAATAAAATATTTATCGCGCGATGAATGATCGATACGATATTAATCGAAATCGTATCATATCGGCAGCGATCTCTTCGCACCTTCGATCGAAATGTTTTTCCCCCAAATTTGATTCCAACAGGATTTGCCGGCGAATCGATCCCCCGCACTTTTTGCATCCGTAATGAAATATTCCCCCTTGTTTTCGACCTATATTTATATACATATATATGTATCCATATAGTTTCGAAATTTATTTGTTTCGTTCCATGAATTGAATACGCGGGAATTTTCGGGTTCGTTCGATCTCGGCGAAAGAGATGAAAGAATTTCGACTCTTTCGCTCGCGATTGCAAATTACTTTTTATTGTCTGGGAAAAAATATCAAGGTTAATGAAAAGATTATGAGAGTTATTGGACACTCTATGAGAAACCACCCCATCTTTAATTACTTTAAATGGAAATAATAGATTCGTATTTTCCTGCGAATCTCAAATCCGATATCATTTTCCAGTTGTATGATTCCAAATATACAATCGGCTTCGAAAAAAGATCTTTTCAAAAATAAATTCGTCGATTTCGAAACGTCTCTTTCCATTCTTTACGACTCAGCTTTCTGTAAAATTTGATAACTCGAGCGCAATCGTATCGAACAAATTAGAAACAATTATTCTCAACGCGTGAGTATATATATACCCATATGATACCCATTAATGAATAAACGATTATCAATTATCATTATCAGATTGCAATGCAATTATATCCTCGTGTAATAAAGTTAGATCGGATTACCGTTGTTGTTGAAATAATATATTTATCGTTAAATTCCCTTTGCCTTCTACTGTTCCATTGATCGGATGAAACGCCGATCGAATTCTAACTCGATACGTCGAGAAACGAGAACGATTCGTAAATCTTTCCTGCGATTCTGCAAATTTCGTAATTAATAAGAGCTACGGAAATTAATCGCGGAAGGATTTTCGAATATCTTCCTTCCGTTCCGTGAAAGGATGAAAATTGGCACGAATTCTTCGCGCCAGTTGCGAGCGAAGGGATTAAAGGAGACACGTACACGCGGCTCTTTATACAATGAATTATGGAAATACCGGTGGCGGCCGCCTGTTCTAAACACAATTTTAACGAACTTAATTAAACAGGAACCGTGGATGTGGAAGTTTTCATCGTAATTCTTCGCCCGTCGCCTCTACGCGCTCCCTCTTCTTCTTCTTCTTCTTCTTCTTCTTCTATTCACGCGAATTACGCTTCTGGACGCCACGTCTCGAATTTATATACCGTTGGTCCGTTCTATTTATTTATTTATTTATTTACTTTTTCCTCCACGCAATCTCGCCTCGAGTGGGTTATTTAAAAAAAGTCGGATGAAAAATCATCGAGAATCGAGTCAGCGATGGCGAGTTGAAAAGAAATTTGTAATCCTTGCCGGATAATGATAAAAGCTTTCCGTCAATTTGGAAGGCTTAAAGCGGTTGATGGTGAATATCAGGGGATGAAATGTTTGAAAGTTTTTACGAGAGAATCGTCTTCTATATCATGAAATATCGTTCGACATTTCGATTATTCGTCTGTATATAATCCGTGTATTAACTAGCGCAATTCAGTTTCACATTCGTCTGATTGTAACTTTTTGCACTTGGGCGAACTTGGGTCCATTTGGTCTGAACATATTTAATTTATTCCACTTGTCCGACCCGTTTCACTTGTCGTAGACACAAAATATTTGATTATTTCGTTTGATAATTTCGTGTCTCGCATCGGTTGACCTATCGATTTGTCCAACTTGTAGTCGAAATTAAACTTATTTGTTCGATTTGAGCGAGTTATTTTATCCCATTCGACGATTAATTATAATCCCTGTTATCGAGTTTCTAATTTCATATATCCGAGTATGAAATTAAATCTCCTTCACGCGGACATACTTAACCTTATATTCTGCGCTGGAAGATAGGAAGACGGGGAATCATGGGTGTAAAATTATGAAAGCTCGTGACAAAATAAGACGAGTTGGGGGGAAAGAGAGAGAGAGAGAGAGAGAAAAAAAAACGGGGATCGCGCGTTACGGTTATTTTCAAAGCGACCTACTTTAACCCTTATAATTTAATTACATCACCGTAAGCGGTCTGTATTAATTTTATGGCGAGCTATAAAAAGCGTGGGCGATTTAATAGCTCGGGGGAAATTTTATTTGCGAATTTTCCCCTTTTCCAATTAGGGATCAATCTATCGTTACGTTTGAACGAACGTTTCAACAGTTTCCTTTTTTTTTTTTTTTCTAAATTAACTAATACAATTTGATAATAGAAAATTAAGGTAGATGAAATTCATTCAACTCTCTTACCACCTCGTGCATAATTCGAATTATACGTGTTCGATGATAACGATAAATTTTCCACATTGTTGCACGAACGTTCAATTTTTAGTATCAATTTCAACGCGTAATCCCAATATCATGACACGTGATATCAATTTGCCAAATTAGTTCCAATTATAATTTACGATTAAAATCACCGTTTTAACTAATCTCTCCATATACAATATTATTTACAGGAACCTTCCTTTAAATTTCTCATCCATCCCCCTTCATCACCTTCGCTTCTACATTTCTATCGAAAAAAAAAAGAAGCTTCCAATCGATCTCCACCCCATCATCCACCCCATCATCCACCCCATCCGTCAAATATATAGTTATGCGCTCTTTTCTCGCACGTTTTTCGCGGGAAAACCACCCCCTCCTACGTGCTCTCCTGCGCGAACGTCCCCCATCGGGACAATTTTCCACGCGAAAATTCGTCACGTTTCTCTGTTTCCTTTTTCCTTCCCTTTTCTTTTCTTTTCCTTTCCTTCTCTCTCCATTTCGTACACGATCAAGAGAGAGAGAGTTGTTTCACCCTTGTTCGTTCCAGCATTCGTATCGATCCCAATTTCGAATCGCAAATAGCCGAATATCCAGTGAGGGATGGGCCCAAGTTTCGGACACGCAGACGACGTCCACGTTGCACACGGCGTAGTGGAATAGCGTCGCGCTTGCCGGAATTCCTGTCGCGCTAATTCGAATTCTCGAAGCGCCTTGGTTGTACAGCTCCTTTAGAATCAAGCGGCTTTGAAACGAGCCGCTTTTGTTTCGAACCCCGCTAGGGATCGATAGGGATACGTTGCCTGGCAAACTTCACGAGCCTTTTCTTTTGAAGCAAGAGGGGGGAGGCTTGACAGTTTTTTTTTTTGGAGGAGAAGGAGGAGGAACTTCTCTTTCGTAAGAAGTTCATTTGGACGGGGTTTTGGGGTGGTTTTGAAGGCAAAGAGTTTTAGATGAAGGCGGGACTGAAGTTTCGGAATGATGCTTTTCAAGAATGGCCTCCCCCATTCAGAGATGGCTGTTTTTGCGCGCGGCAAAAAGAAGATTCGGAGGGCACAGGATGATTCCATTTTTCTGGGAGAAAAATCGAAGAAGTCAATTATGGTAAAGAAGTTATATCGAATTATATCGATTATCTCTAATGAATAGAGATAGAATAATTCTAGAAGAATCGATCTGTATTACTTGCCTAATCATCTTTCAGCTATCTTATTTTACTTATTTAACATTTTTATCGTAAATACGATGTCACTCTTACTCCTCTATATATCAACCCCGATGCAGAAACGGAGGAGGAGCTGGGAGGATTTCGACGAGGTTGAACATTATTTATTGAAATTCAAATTTCCGGGAAATTACGTAGAATTGCAGGGGTACAAAGGAAAGAAATAATAACGATTAACCTAACGACGAGAGAAATATTCGAGTATCATCACTCTGTATCCCGTATTTTATTCGTTCCCCTTAATATCTGGTAACGTCAGCACCGGGTATCGAGCTTAAAGGATCAAAGAAACGCGTATTGCATCGATCTTTTGCGGTATCAATAACCGAGGCTTGAATGCAACCTGTGCATTCCCCTCCCCTCTTTTCTCGACAATTCCCTTCAAACATTTCAGAGATGGAATTCCGCATTGGCTGGTGTTTCGTTCAATGAACGCCAGCCAGTTTATATATATATAGAGAGAGAGGGGAGGGAGGACACCGTTCTGTCGAAGGAAACGTGTCGTTTCTAGGGCGTTTTCATCGGAACTGGAATCGAGGCTGCGCTTCCGAAAGATGAAATCTGTTGTGTTTGCAACCGAGTGTCTGACGTCGCGGAAAGTTTTAATTGCTCGCTGCGTTTCACGCCTCGGGGAATGATCGTCACGATACAGCGGGGAGAACTGGTTCGCCCTCGCGTGCCTTAATTCATCCGCCATTTCGTCCTCCCCCATTTATCGAGAGATGAAAAGAAATGAGACTATATATATATAGAGTGTCTTAAAATTAACGCAAGATTTAAATTAAATATAAAAGAGAGTCTTTAGATATTTATTTTTTAAATGAATCATAAAGTACATAGGATAGGGTTATTTATGGAATAACATATCGGGTTATGCTGGCACCCTTTCGTCCAAATTTTTCATCACCTTTCTGTATAATCGTGGCTGAATTTCATTGATGCAGCCATGTGTGGTTGTAGGATTGTTGACATGGACCTTTGACTTCAAATAATCTCATAAGAAGAAATCTAATGGTGTTAAATCGCATGATTTAGAGAGTCAATTCTATTCACCGAAACGAGTACACGACCAGGAAATGTCTCATGCAGTAATTGAATCGTTTCATTGGCTGTGGCATCGTCTTATTGAAACCACATATTGACCACATCAATATCATCCATTTCGGCAGAAAGAACTGTGTTATCACATCGCGATTCTCAAAAATATGGTTCGATGATGCCCAAAATCTGCATCAAACAGTGACACGTTGCGAGTGCATTTATTTTTCGTTAATCACACGTGGATTCTCCAAACTTCAAACACGGCAATTTTGGCGATTAACAAAGCCATCGAGGTGAAAATGAAATATTTCATCGCTTAGGATCATTTTGCTCGAAAAACCAGCATCTACTTTTTAATGATTAACAATCCATTCCACGTTGTATCGTATAAGACTCCATTAACCCTAAACTCTCAACTGTCAAACTGTCCTTTTTTCAGGGTTGCCAACAACTTGATGAAAAAATGGCGGCAAATTCAAATCTTGCGTTAATTTTGGGACACCTTTTTTTAATCGAGATCCTTTGAAAGGAATGCATCTGATAATTTATGAGGAAACGAGGGAGAAGAAAAATGAAACTTTTGAACAAGTTTGCATCGATGCACTTTGTTAAAGAGTGGTAAAGGTGGATCGGGGAGGAATGGAAGAGGAAAAAGGTGTTATTATAATCGAAACTTTGGAAAAAAATCGATAATTTATTCTCGATTGCATTTTAAATTGTTTTTATCGAAAGTGGATGAAAGTAGATGTACGTAGATTGGTGGGAAATTTGAAGATTTACGATGAAAAGTAAGTTGAATGATAAGTAAGTTTTCTCGATGATACGATTTGAGAAATCGCTAGGCGAAGGGATTACAGAAATTAAACGTCCGACCGAGTTTTCGTTTCGAAATTACTCGATTTACAATCTCGAGCCCGAGCTAGGATTTCTCGTTTCAACTTTGAAAATACGGAACTTTCCACTTCTGAAAAAAGAAAAAGGAAAGAAAGAAAGAAAGAAAAAAAAAGAGAGAAGCGAAATGAAATCCAAGATGTTGCTTGCTTCCATCATCCACGATTCCAGTACAATTATTTGCACGGATATCTCCGTCGCAGTTTTCCGCTTCGTCTCGAACGATTAATCTATTTCACCAAGATGTGCATATAAAAACATACAGCATATAATGTATAATTCACTGGCTTGAATTTTGAACGTATAAAATATTTATCGAAGTCTTATTGTTGCACAATTTTACAATTAATCTCGGTGATAAATTATTTATATAACGTGTAAAATAATAATTATCCACGTGAAATTGGAATTAATTCGAAGGATTGACTCATAGGGTGTACGCATTTAACGATTACAAAATCAAATAAATAAATAAATAAATAACAGGAGTAAAATTTATTACGGTGTTTGAACGCAGCTTAACGCCCCTTACTTTATTAACTCGAATCTGACAACATTTTAATTAGAAACATTTCCAAGTTCAATCGATCAAATATGCAAAGAGAATTATAATATTAATCGAAAAATACACTTTGCATCGTTCTTGAGAAACGGGCGAATGAAAAATCAAGTTTCGATATATTAAAAATATTATATTAAATTTTAATCTTTCTTTCTCTCTTCAAGACAGAGATGACAATTCTCGTTAAGCGTCCCAGTGAGACGAGCGGAGATCTCAGACGTGTACACGGATGAGCGATCCATTATTCGACGTGACGCGACCTGCGGCAATCTAATGTGACCCAAGACTACGCTATTGCAAATTCACACGATCCGATCCAACGCTCTAATTACACGGATAATCTTAAACATTCCATCCCTCCGATTATCGATCAATTATCGCCAAACTCACCAATTTCTACATTCCCTTGAAAAAGGGAAGAGCTCTGAAAAAAGCCTGGGAACAACAAACGTCAAGTTTGTTACTCGACACGATCCTTGGACGCTTTTCATTGACGATCGTCGATCGATCGGGCAAATTGCTCCAAGATACTTTAACGAGTCGATGTTTGGCGAAGATTGGCGATCGACGAGGTTCGAAAATTTCCACGCAAGCATATTTCGAAGCGTCGATTAACGTCACGACGACGTTTCACGGGTGGCGGCCGCGTGAATAATTCGATTTCCCGGAGTCGTGTCTCCGCGAATCTGCTGCCGAGACGAAAACACTCGTTTTCTGATAAACTGATAAACCGCGTTCATCAGAGCGAACGAACGTGTGTAATGGCTGTGCCCGGAAACTTTTGTCACCCAGTCGAGTGATAATGTAAATTTTACATTATCGTTCGATCGCTGTCGCTTTTGCTGCAAATAGAAATTTTGGTGTTTATATATATATAAATCTCTATGTGTGATTTAAACGTGTAAAAAAACGCGACACAGGGATGAAATGTTCAAAGTGTAAATGTGGTTTTTTTTAGGATCAATTCTCTTTTATCATTGTATCGTTTGAGGATCATGTTTGTTAAATTTTTATGGAAAATAATAATATGTTTTTTGTATTTTACAGATTACAAATTTAAATTTTCTATGCTAGTCTTCTCTGTTTTGCAACAATTTCGAGTTCTCGTAAAGATATTTATCTCGATCGATCGTTTATCAACGATCAATTCTACAAAATTTATAAATTGTTATCATGTTTCAAAAATTATTAAATGTTGAAACTTGGAAGAGTTGATTTTGAAATTAACTGGAAACAAAATATTCGAGGATATTTTGAGACGCGTTAAAATATTGAAGGCATAGGAGAAAGAATCATCGCGATGAATTTTTATAAAAATTCAAGAGAATATTCTAAACTCTCGGAGGTAGGTTTGACTAGGTTGTTGCCCCATAAAGCTAGTGGCTCCCGCGAGTTTTTAAATTTAATCGCCTGGTGTTTCTCATAAGTTGGCGGGACAGGTTGACGAAGTTGGAGAAACGAAGAGAAAAGAAAAAGTGATTACGAGGGGGATGTTATGGAAATATAATCCACAGGAAAAATGTGCCGGTATGATCCGTTTAATACCGTCGAAACTTTTAATTGTTTGATCTGATTCCTTCCTTCTACTATACTTCTTTCTTCTTTCTTCTTTTTTTTCGACGATTTCAAAAAAGATATCCAAGTTTAACAAAGGATAAATTTGCGAGCACAATCGTTAATTTCGAAGGGGAGATAGATTTCCCTCGAAAATTTATCGAAGTTTTCCACTTAAATCGTTCCAATTTATGATCTGTTTAATTAATACGCCACTAGATCGTTATCAAGATCTAACTTCTTCCTCGTACCCGAAAGAAATCGACGACGGTTTTAAAAGTCGTTTAAAATCTTCGGGGACGAGTGATTACATTCGTTGCATTCATAATTTCGAACAACTCTTCCTTCACATTACAATATTCATCAATCGCGCATCCATCACCGAACAATCGATAAAAAATTCCCATCTCCTCGATGTAAATCAATAGTTATTACGCAATAAAAAAGAAATGGATCCTCGTTTCTAAAATCGTTTTCGATAATCTCTCATCCAATCTCAATCTCTGTATCCGGATTAAATATTTCCCTCGATTAAATCGATGATACTCTTCCTCCCTTTTTTTCATTCTATTATTTTCACAATTTTACAATATCAATTTATTACATTTTTTATTATTCTCAATAAAAATCAAATATATATATATCATTATTTCCACAACTCTCATAAACTTTTACATCATCATACAAAAATATTAAATCGAACGACACGAAAATACGAAAAATATCCTTGAATTTTAAATTAATTAGTGCACTTTCTTCTTTTTCATATCTCCTTTGAATCGGATTATCTCGCTAAAGAAGAGAAAGAAGAGAAATCTCGCTCGAATCTAACAACGAAAACCCGATGACAATAATGCACAACGAAGCCAAGGGTTGCACACACATCTCGTCTTCCACCTCGTCGCCTCACGGAAACATCTCCCTTCGAAACGAACACGTAACCAAAGCGAATTTTAACGATTCGTTTGCGATTCGAGATCCAATTAAAACCATCTCGCGGGATCCAACCTCTTCCCTTTTCTCGAATACACGTGTCTCCTCCCCGTAACGAGGAGGAAGAGGAAAGATAGAGAAATTGGTGTTGTGACAAGAGAGTTCGATCGAGTTGTGAATATTCATCGTGGGGCCGATATAATTGTCAGATATCGCGAGAGGGGGCATGAAAATTTATTAAGAAACAAACTCGGTAAGGGATTCCGGACGGATTGGACGTGGATTTCGCGAAGGGAATATTCATAAGGATATTGTTTGCAAAAGCGAGGGTGGAGGGGGGAGGGGGCAACGCGGAAATAAAATTTCCATCGGCATTCCGCGAAATTGATTTCGTTCCCGCAACTCTCTGTCTGCTACGTGTCCCGGAATAATTCAACCGGCGGAAATGCAATTTTTATCGGCGATGATGTATACGAGGGGGGAGGGAGGGAACACCGAATATTTATCATTTATGCTCGACTCTCGTGTTGCTAAACTCTCTCGATTCCTCCGATACTATTTCGCGCGAAAAGATATCAGATCCGTTCCTCGTCTGTGAGTGGATCGATGGCGGGCCAAGCATTAACGACCAGTTTTATTCGTATATCTCTTCTACAATTGTTGCGAACGATTCTTCTCCAATTTTCTTTCTTCCGATACGTATTGTTCGATGCGCCAAGTGAAGTATCGTTGTCGGTCGATGACATCGTTTTGTGGAGAAACAGTCGACGATTTTGATGCCCAGTTTTATTCGTATTATCGCACGTATTATCTTTTATAATTGTTGCGAACTCTTTTCTGGATTTTCTTTGCCGATATTATTTCGGGGTAAATAATATTCTCGTCGCTTGTGGATCGATAATTCGAAAATATATTCGGAGTATCGTTGAGATGTATCATTCCATATCTCTTTCGAAATCACGTAATCGGTTGATCATCATACCATTGTCTTCTTAATTATTGGAAACTCTCGTTGAAAAACAGCAGGATAAAGTTCTGCGCGAAAATTCCTCCCTGATCGATCGGATAAGCATTTCTTTTTTTTTTTTTCAACGCGTGCCCTCTTTTATATTTAAATTCCTCCCGTACAGGGAAATCGAATCGAATCGCGATTTTTTAATTTTTCACTTTTGTTTCCCCCCTTAACGCGTCGTTTTCGAATTAATTCCCGATAAAGGACGAAATAAAATCGAGGGTGAAGGGAAGAAACGGAAGAAAAAACGAAATTTAAAACATTCCACCAGTTCCCTCCAAAAAAAAAGAAAGAAAAAATAGAAACACGAGAACTGAAACGCATCGATTTTCGATCTAAAAATTCCCCGAGCGCTTGTGGAACCCACGTGTAACCAATTTCCCCGGCTCTCGTGAGACCCCTCCAATTTCAACCTCGGCAATCGATTGGAAATATCGTTGGAGAGTAAACTAACGATACCGACCTGTATCGTTACACCACCCAATTCTCTCGACGATTATCGGGTCAGCCTCGAGGAGAAGCCGTCTCCTCCTCCTCCTCCTCCTTCTCCTTCTCCTCCTCCTGACGGATAATAATGAAATTGCGATAAAATTCTCGATGCGAGGAAGGATCGACGGGTGGTGGATCGTCGGATAAATCGGACCCGATATTTATCCTGATGATCGATGAATTTACGATCGAAGAACGGAGCGGAGGAAGGCGACACTTCCGGTTTACAAGCCGTGTTTCGAATTCAGAATTCAGGGAAGACAGGGGCCATTCGGCGTTGTTCGAAAACGAAGTCGAGTCGAACGGCCCTCGATTTTCCTCCTTCGATTCTATTCTAAATAATCGTCGAGGTATCGTCGATTGTTGCGGGGTACGGGCTTGTTAAAATTCATAAGGGACAAACGAGGGACTCGAGGAGCGCGGGGACCAATTTTTCCCCCGTTTTTTCAACCGTTTCGACGCGATCGTTGAGCCGTACAGCTTTAGTACGGGATGGAGCGGGATTAGACGGTTTCCGGTTGTGAGAAGAGTGGTGTTTCCACTGCGTCGAATCGATTTTTATTCGAGATATGAGAATTCTTGTTGAGAATATTATTTTATACAAAATTTTATAGAGATCAGGCAGTTTATTAATGAATGTTTCGTTTCGATTCTTCGAGTGTTAATAAAGAATTTTCAATTTCAATGATTCACTATATATATTTTTGTCCATAAGATTCTAAATTTTGTATGTTTATAATTGTTATTTAAAGTTACATGGTTTTTATTCGAGACATCGAGAATTCTTATTGCGAATATTATTTTATACGAAGAGATCAGGCAGTTTATTGATAAATGTTTCGTTTCGATTCTTCGAGTGTTAATCAAGAATTTTCAATTTCAAATTCACTATATATATTTTTGTCCATAGAATTCTAAATTTTGTATATTTATAATTGTTATTTAAAGTGACATGGTTTTTATTCGAGACATCGAGAATTCTTATTGCGAATATTATTTTATACAAAATTTTATAGAGATCAGGCATTTTATTGATAAATGTTTCGTTTCGATTCTTCGAGTATTAATCAAGAATTTTCAATTTCAATTTCACTATATATATTTTTGTCCATAAGATTGTAAATTTTGTATATTTATAATTGTTATTTAAAGTGACATGGTTTTTATTCAGATATCGAGATATGAGAATTCTTATTGCGAATATTATTTCACGCGAAATTTTATAGAGATCATTTTATTGATAAATTGATTTTGTACAGGTGGAGCGGGATTAGACGGTTTCCGGTTGTGAGAAGAGTGGTGTTTCCACGGCGTCGAATCGATTTTTATTCGAGGCATCGAGATACAAGAATTCTTATTTTTTACGAAATTTTATAAAGATTTTCAGGCATTTTATTGATAAACCTTTCGTTTCGATTCTTCGAGTGTTAATCAAGAATTTTCAATTTCAAATTCACTATATATATTTTTGTCCATAGGATTCTAAATTTTGTATATTTATAATTGTTATTTAAATACGTGTTTTAAGGAAAGAATTTTTCCTTTTGAGAAAAATGTTCATGTAAAAATTGTTCGATTCAAGGAGGACATATAACCTTCAATTCGAACAATTTTTCTGAAAGAATCCAACTTGGGGATCAATAATCAAAATTATCTCTCGTCTCTCGAGAAATCTATTCTCGTACAGGATTAATCCACTCGTGTTTACCGCGTTTAATCAAACACTCGATCGAAGCACATTTCTTCCCTTCCATGATTATTAAAACATGGGCGATTACGGGTCAATTTATAAAATAAGGAAACATTGGATTTGCAGCGCGACGTCGAAGACTAATTACACAAAGTACTGGAACGGTATTAAACGAGGACGCGCAAGTCCACTCCACGTGGGGGACTGCCGTCTTAAGAAAATCTCGAGTAATCTTTCCATTAAGGGAGCGTACTCCCAACGCGGCCAGGAGACAAACTCAATCACTATAATGCGACCGTGTAGCTCTTTGTGTAGCTCGAGCGAGGAGCCGAGCGAGTGAGAAACCGTGACCGGTTAGTGGAAACTTTAACGCCGAGATAATTCACAAATGTTTCTCCTCGAACGAGTTATTTTTGTTGTTCAGCAACAAAGGGAGATGATTATCATCGTGGCGTGAGGATGATGAAAATTGTAAAGGATTGGCTAATTGAATGGATCTTTTTGAATCGAATACTTTGACGAAGCTTATTTACTTGATCTGATTATTTATTTGTCATTTGAAGAAGATAAGGTATTTAGATCAGAGAGAATTTTAAGAGAATTCAACCCTTGAAATTTTAGTTTTTATTTTTTTTTTAATATAGCTTTGTAATGGTAGATGTAAAGAGAAATTTTTTAAAATGTAAAATATTCAGGTTTTAATGCCCTGTTATAAAAAAATATTTCCAGGCGAAATTTTATAATTTTAAAAAACGCGAAAGAATGATAAAAATTTGACGGTTCGTTTCGCATTTTCGAACAGGCATTTCCATCGAGAGATAAATTGATTCACGCACAATCTATTACGTTTAAATTTCCATTAAATTCGGATATATCTTTCAAGCTAAAATTTTCTTTCTTTTTTTTTTTTAGACTGCTCCACTAATGTAATCTTATAATATCTTAAAAGAGTATAAGAACAGGAGATTTACGTAAAAGGAAAAGTGGACGTTATTGGAAAAATTGTCGATAATCTTACGTAAGGGAATGATTTATAAAGAAACTACATCTCTCTCTTCCCAGAAACTTTTTACTCGGAATATATTTAACGCATCGAAATTTACACGCCATACACATGCATAATTTTCTCGATAAAAATAACAAAGTTATATTTACAGAGATGGATACGAGAAATTGGTTGATCGAACAGTTGAAAGCAAACTTGGATAATTCGAAGGAATGCTGGATCGGAAATATTTTCTCGAGGGCGTATTTTATGATGGGGAAGGAAAGAAAAAGTATTGCGGTCGGGAGATTAAGAAAGAGAGTATAATAAAGCGAGGCAACTCGACGGTGAAAGTAATTCACCGAGGAATGTTCGCCCGGATTGAAATTTTCCCTCGGTGTGTTTCGGTAAGCTAAGAAATACGACACCAGGAAGAGACGTAAAACCGGATGATTGACCCTTTGGATGAAAGGATATATTAGGGTTAGCTACTCCTCCTCTACACGTGTGTGGTGTAGCCAACCGTGTCGTTACCCCTCCGTGATGGATCAAGATTTATTCGTCAAATTACACGCACAATGTTTCGTGATCGATGAGCCGACGAAACGTCTCTTCCATCCCCTTAAAACGTATCAAATTCCTCCAAGAAAAATAATAATCGCACGAGAAACATATCCAAAATACTAATATCGTGTAAAACATTTGATAAATTCCAAGAATAAAAAGAAAGAAAGAAACGTCTCTTCCATCCCCTTAAAACGTATCAAATTCCACCAAGAAAAATAATAATCGCACGAGAAACATATCCAAAATACTAATATCGTGTAAAACATTTGATAAATTCCAAGAATAAAAAGAAAGAAAGAAACGTCTCTTCCATCCCTTTAAAACGTATCAAATTCCTCCAAGAAAAATAATAATCGCACGAGAAACATATCCATATATCCAAAATACCAATCGCGAAGAACATTTGATAAATTCCAAGAATAAAAAGAAAGAAAGAAACGTCTCTTCCATCCCCTTAAAACGTATCAAATTCCTCCAAGAAAAATAATAATCGCACGAGAAACATATCCAAAATACCAATATTGCGTAGAACATTTGATAAATTCCAAGAATAAAAAGAAAGAAAGAAACGTCTCTTCCATCCCTTTAAAACGTATCAAATTCCTCCAAGAAAAATAATAATCGCACGAGAAACATATCCAAAATACCAATATCGTGAAGAAAACATTTGATAAATTCCAAGAATAAAAAGAAGGAAAGAAATGAAAAAACAACCGAGAAAATATACGAAAAATTCGATCAACCAGTCACTCGCGAAGGCAACCGGTTATTACGATCGATTCATCGTGGATATAACAAGTTTATTAAAGAAAGGGGAAGGAGAAGAGGAGGTTTCCGGCCCGTTTCACCTTTCGATCGGCAGAAGAACGGAAGTAACGAATTAATTTCTGAACAACCTGTAGAAATGCATCCATCCGCGTTTTTGCAACCGCGTCACGTCCGTCCAGGCGCGGTGGACAAAGGCGATCTTCCGGGCTTTCTTGGTTATCTGGAAGAGGGAGGGGAGGCACGTGTTGCCGCTGCCGCGGTAAATCGTGATCCGAATCTATCGTCGAGAGGGAGAGAGAAACGGCCGAGGGTGTATAAAGGGTGGGGGTGAGGGAAGGAGAAGTGGAGGGAACTCTTCGACGAAGGGTACATCGGTTGTTTCTGGCGTGTCTCGTGTGTTTCCGGGGAATCGAGAGGGTTGTCGCGAACACTGGTTGGGTTGGTCGTCGTTAAGCTTTCAGATTTTGCTTAGGGGATAGGGATAAAAGTGTTTCCGTGTTCCTTCGTTTCTTAACTCTCGATCGAGCCAGCCCTCCCCTTTTAGACTGATTTTTCGGTGATGATTTATCGGCGGAAGAGATTTTATCAAGATTTGGGAGGGAAGAACTGGAAGATATATTTTATCTGGTCTCGAGATATAAGAAGCACAATTGCAAATATATCTATAAAGAAATGTTAGAGAGAAAGAAATATTTTTGTACAGCAATGTATAAATTCATAACAGAAGTTTTGTGAGCTATTATACAATATATCCCACGTTCCAGCATTTTGGAAAAATCGCATTTTGGTGTGAAGGTACTGTTGCGCGTCAACGGGAGAAAAGTGGAGGCTGCCTCATATATCACAGCCGTGGCACGCGTATCAGGGATGATGGACGGGATAAGGAAGGGCGGGAAGAAAGACGTGTTGCATAGAGGCCTCGATACTCGAAATTCTCGAGGTTATCGAGTTGAAGGAATTTTTCTCCTCAGGAATCTTTCTCTCCCTCGAGTGGAATACAAAGGAATATAATAAATACGTGATACGTGTGTACAAAATTCATCGAAAGATCGAATCTAAGTTACGTAGTTTTCCTACTTTACGTAGCATTTTGTGAAACGACATCGTTTCGGGAATAATATCGGAAAACTATGAAATTTTCTTATATATATATATAAATATGTATACGTAAGGAGAGAAAGAGTTTGATAGATGGTTGTTGAAAGATTATCAGGGAATTCGTGTATCCGTGAAAATGCTTGCGAAGGCTCGATTCGATCAGGATGAACTATCAGAAACTTCCGCCGGTAGTTCGCGCTACTTTCTCCCGAAACTTCCTCTTGTATTCGCCGATGTGCAACGTTCAATCTTCTGTTTTCCAGGCACGAACACTTACCAAGCAAGCAAACACTGGAGAAATTATTGAGAATGAAGAAAAAAAGATGAGATTTTAAGCTCTGTTACGTAAATGCTGAGAGTAATGATATTGGGAGAGAAGCGAAGTGAAAACTCAAGATTATAGACTTACCACGTTGCACTTTGCTCGTGAATGAAGCTGAATGCTTGAAACTTTGCTGAAGCGTACCTTATTGCATGCGAGAAAGTTATGGACGAAAGAAACTATTACTGGCTCAAGCAGAAGCTCGAAATTTTTGGATCTTCTAAATTTCGAATCGAGAGCTTGCTTCATTGGCCAACTCAAGAACAAAGAAATAGAATTTTACGCTTTACGTCCTCTCTATTGCTTACACTTGAGTTTGCATAAAATTATTCCGAAAACCTTCAATTTTTGATCTTCGAATCGATTTAACGAGAAATCCTTATCGAACGATTCTTATGAAAAGTTTGTCGATTGAGAACGTTTTATAATCGCATATACTCGACGAGAAAAGTCAATTGAAACATGTTCCTGGTTGGGACACGTTTTACCCTTTCCGCAACAGAATCCTAATCTCGCCGTTATTTATCTCTGTTTTCGTATAATAAGAGGCGACGAATATATATATAAGGTAAGCAAGCTTCAGCTAATCCAACTTCTCTCGTGGCTTCATCTTCAATAATCCGTTCCCAAGCGACCTCGATTTTCAATACTTGGCATTAACGAGGAAATAATCGCCTCGACAATATCCTCGTTTCTTCTTTTCTCTCTCTCGAGGAGAAAACGATCCGACTTGAATCGAACGAAATTTCTATATCCAATTGGATTTTGAACAAATATCTTAACTGTTACGAATTCGTTGCCGAAGAATAGCATTAAAAACAATTGCATTCAACGTTATTCGTATAGCGAGGAGAATATTTCGCCGATTTCTCCGGCAAAAGTCTTGGAAATCGGGGACAATCCTTGTTTCCTCGAGCTTTGACCATCCCACAATGAATTCCTTAATAACGTTGCCCACCGACAATTCTCTGGGTTTCCGGTGGACGCTCCTCAAGGATGGAAGGATCCCTCATTCCGGTGGATAACGATTGTCGTCATAAGGGGAGGTAATTGTTTACTAATTCGCTTTGCAAAAGCACGACAAGTCAAAGATTTTCCTCACAATGCTCGCCGATTCAATAAGGTCGCCGGATGAAATTGATATCTAATTTTAAAGAGAAAACGATTTTAACCGGGACCACTTCTCTGTACCAGATTTTCCGCCTCGTTTGATTGTTCGTAATTCAGTTGGTTGACTCTGAATCGGGACGATAATTTCCCCTGAAAAAAATAATCGCGCTCGAAAATAATCTTCTCCCTTTTATCAACCCTTTTTCACGCTCCAATTCTTTGCGTTATTTATTATTATTATTATTGCGAAAGAATTGATTCCACGGATAAGAACGAGGTATTAATTCATCTATCCTAGAGATATCGGGTAATTGATATTTTAATAAATAAATAAATAAATAAATAAATGTTTCTCCTCGAAATTGTCGTCATCAAAGAGCAATTTCTACGAATCTCGAACGCGCGCTCCCCGAAGTTTCTGCCTCGAATTCAACGCGAAAGCTAATCACCTTGGAATAGTTAAACGATCGAATAACTCTGTTCAGAGGCACTCGACGGTAATTATCGCGTTATAGTAGTATCCTGGATACGAACGATCATCAATCATAGGATCTGCACGGACGTGCAAGTTTCTCGGGATTCCGCGCGAATCTTAATCGAACAGAGAGCAAACGACATCCTCTCATTTGCATCAATCGGTTGCGTTACCAATACACTACCAATACACTCGCTCCAATTGTCGTCGAGTAAGCTCATCGTCCAACAGCGAACAATTCAACATTACGAATTTCTCGAAGAATTCGTTTAAAATTGAATCTGATTAATTAGAATCCTTTCTCCATAAAATTTCTCGTAAAATGTATACGCAACAACGCGACCAGTGATCGTTAACTTTTAATTTTCTGAATTCGAGTATATCGTATTTCGTGAAGTTTCGAAAATGAATAATATAATAACAATAATAATTTAATTTTCTGAAATTGAATCGATCGATACATTTTTATCTCACTGTTGCATGTTCTCTTATTCGAGATCGTTTCGAATACTTTATCGTTTTGTGAACATTTTACATCTATATTTATTTGTGATGTATTTAAACGAATTTTAAAGGAGATAAAATTCGGATGGAACACCGTTCTTTCTGTCCACCACAAGTTTGGCGCTCTTTTTAATCGCGGCGGATAAACAGAGTCTCCGTTGCTCTCTTTTTTTCCGAGAGAAGATAACAAAAACTGGGAATGGTCGTTGGTTCGGCCTCGTTTCACCATCACCGGGACAGTTTTAACGACTTCATCGGTTTGACATCGTTGCTCGATCCACTTTTAATGCCTCTCAACGTGGCGCGATGTTAATGAAATATCACGACCATTTTTTTCGATATCGACTCCGCGTCATCCGCGAACCAGTTCCGTAACCTGTTCACGAGCTGTGGACGAGCTTTTGTTTTCGAGCCACGTTTAGTTTGTCTTTCAACGAAGTGCATCGAGAGCGCTAAATGGCCGGCGCGTTATATTGCTGGATGATCGCTCGATGTCACGGCAAAAAAAAAAAAAAAGAAATATACGTCTCGTTCTACGTATTAAATAATAATTGAAAAATAGTGCGAACGAAAGGAAAGAGTGGTAAAGGTTTACGAATAACTTCGTTTAACGTTCTGTTACGCTATTCCAACGCGCTGTTATATGAAATTATGAAAAACTGGAAAAACCATTCCTACCGTTTTACACATCGGTTATATCGGTAAGATTCAATTTGTTGAATAGAATTATTTCTTCAATTTTTATTGTCACGCGATAAAAATTTCTTATTCTTCTCCATGAAGATTAACAACGATATCTTCGAAGAGAAGAAATTGAAATATTAAATATTAAAATTTGTACAATGGTAATAGAGAAGATTAATTATATGGAATAGAAGCTAAATTAATCCTCTGTTGAATTTTTATGACGAATTGGAAAATATATAGATGGCTGTTATTTAAAAATGACTGGGGTTCATGAAAAAGTGTTCTAACAGCATTTTTTAAAACATTGACGAGTGCATTCCTGTACATATTTTCCATTCATCTTTGAAATTTAAATCCCCAATTGGAAATAATGCAACAACGTTAAGTCACTAAGAGTCGAGAAGATTAAAAAAATCTCCGAATAATCGACACAGTTAATTAAGTTTATTGTATTTGCGAATTTTATCGAAGAAATCTCGGCGTTCAATTAAGATATCAAACTACAGCGTGGTCAAAATTAAATGCAACGGGGCAATGCATCTCTTGTGCACGGAGAAAGAAAATTGTGCACAGACAGCGCTAGGCAATAGGTAAAAAAAAATGGGAAGAGTTGGATCGGCGAGAGTAGATGAATGAACAGTCGGGAAAACATTTCCCCTCTTTTTCTTGGTCTATTCCCAGCTATCTATCCCTCGTGGTCTTTTCTTTTCTCACCGGTTATTCTCCTCTCGAATCATCCATCCGGCCGTTCATCAGGCTCTCAGCGAATATTACAAACTTCACCTTTTCATACGTTTTCTGGCCTGGTCGAAAAGGCGAGGGCCTAAGCGTTTTCCCCGACTGATTCGCGATATTGATGGGAAATAAGAAGGAGGAATTTTTTAGAATTTCGCTCGCATCTCTCCTACAATTCCCCTTTTGGAATTTAAATCCTTCCTGGAATTATTAGTTCGCGCTTTATTTTCTTCTCAATACGACAAAAATATTGAGATTATTTTTTTATCGAGAGGGAAAAATAAAAAAGGATTCGAATCGAAGGTTGATTATTATCGCGTTCTATTATTCTGCGAGAAATAAATTAAACGATACATCCGATTTGATCCACTTACCTCGATAGAGAGACTTGGAAACATCGTAAGTTAAATTGTCTCGCGTTCGATTATGGAGGCTAGGCATGAAACAACGTTAAACAGCCGACCTTTAATTTTCTTTTCGAAGAATTAGTATCACGCGATGCGTGTCTCGTGCTTTTTCGTAACGAAATTCACGCAGTTTTCGTTAAAGTTTGTCGCTTTGAAACCTGTCAAATAATTCTTCACAGAGAGAAATTAATCGATCGTTCGATTCCTTGCCATCACGCGTGCAAATCTTGACAAAAATCATGCTTTCCCCAATTCGCAAAAGCCTTGTATCTTTAATTTGATAATAATTCAGACGAAATCGCAGCACGATCAATTCTGAATCGGATTATTTTATCGAACGATGCAAGAATCTGGAGTGACACGAAAAGCTATTAATCATTAATCGAAGCGACGATTAACGAAACAACGAGGATAATTAACGTGAAAAAGTGAGCAACAAGGGAGAAGAGGGGGTTGAAGAGGAAGAGTCGAGGGATTAATTCGAAGGTCGCTTTATCGTGGCCGGCGACGACCCAACGGGTACACAATTGGTCCGCTTCCGGGGGCGCAACTGTTTACTCTATGATTCACGTTAACGAACCTCTGAAGTTAATGAGGTCGTTCGCGACGACGACGAAGAAGACGACGACGACGAAACGAGATTAGGCACGACGACGAAGGTTGGGTTATTGCGATACTCGAAACGTCTTTATGCAATCTCGCCCGACGTTTCTTCGCTTCCTCCATTGGCCTCCATTAGCCGGCGTTACATAATAGTTAACTTGCGGGGAGAAGAGACGGGGTGCGGTTAGTTGTAATGGCCGTGGAAATTAGTGTTTCGTCCCAGTGAATTATGATTCGTGATGCATTCTTTTTCGAAACGAAACGTGTCTGTTTCGAAGGAGAGGAAGATAAATAGGGGAATCGCTTCGTAAGAAGATATTTGAGGAGATGTTATTCGAAAAAGCAAATATTTTGTTCCTCTTTGTACGTTACTCGACAGTTTGAATTTAAATCGAGGAAGAGTTATTTATTAATTTTTAATCGGCTTCCATGGAAGAATAAAGTTGGAGAGATTCCATTAGATCCAGAAGATGTCCAAGTTTAAACGCTTTCTGAAAGCAACGTATCTTCTTTCTGTGAAGTCTATTACGATCGCTATTCCGTGCGATCGTAACGATTTTTAGGGGGAGAAAAATCTGGAAGATTCGTCGAATAACCGGCCGTAAAGACGCGAAACGTCTGTCGTAACGCAATGCACAGCGTTGAAATTCGTCGTTAATGACGAAAACAGCGTGCGTTCCGACCTGATTGGATTGGCACGCGGGCTTCGAATACAGGATAATCTCGTAGTCGACGTAGTTGGCCTGTCCGTCTTTCATAAATGCGCTCCTCGCTTTGTGCAACTCGCTCAATAGGCGCAATATCGCGCCGTTATCACACCGTGCCGGTCAACGAGGGCCCTTCTCCCGCCCTCTCGTAATAATAATTACGTGGCACACACTCTCGGTCGATTGGTTTCTTCTTCTAGGGGAAACTAGGCCGCAGGCAATTACCGAAACCTTGGTCAGGAAACATTAGGTTTCCCCTTAACTCGTGATAACCTCTTGATTTCCTTCGCCTTCATTTTCTTATCTTTGTTCTTTGTTCTTTTTCTTTTTTTTTTCGTTCCATCGTCTCTTGTTCCTTTCTTTTTTTCTTTTTTTTCAATTTTCCTTCCTCGGTCGATCCTCTCTGGATCTTCCGGTAGTCTGGTCGAGAAGTTTCTCTTTTTCTCTTGAAATTTTCTTTTGTACTCGTTCCCTCTTTCTCTTTTTTTCTTCCCTTCTCTCCCCTCACGGAGAGGTTAATTTGTATTCATGAGAAGAGTGCGGCCGTGAGTCGCGTTAAAATCTATCTCTCGGCTGCGGGGGGATGATGGTTGCGTTTAACAGGAAGTTTCAGTTGGTCGTCGCGGTGATTTGCCCAAAGGGTTGTTATCGATTTCGCGGTATTGACGTATGCCGATTTCGAATTGTGCCCCCCCTCTCCTTCCCCCTGATAGGAATTCATTTACGTTACGAACGTTTTGGGATTACGCGAATTTACAAAAAATTATTTCCACGATTATGAATACGAAAACACTGCGAGTCAATTGTTGGAACGATATTTAAACGTTATTGTTTTCAATATGCAGTGTATATTTGATAAATAATTCGTTCATTGGCGTCGAAATAAATAAATAAATAAATAAATAAATAACCAATTATTGTTACGTTACTCGAGATAACAATTTAGATTTATTAGAAACGTAGCGTTAAAGTTTATTTCGTCGATTCATCTTCGAAGTATTAAATCCCCTCGATTAAAATTAACGAAAACTTTGAATCGCTGCAACTCCGAAGTTAGCGACTTCCGGTGGACGGGTGAACGATCGTTAGAAGCGAGGATGTTTTCCCTTTAAAACCCTTTTTCGTTCATCCCGATACGGCTTCCGGTTGCCGAGATATCGTCGTGTAAAGAGAAGGGTAATTTTTAATCGTTTACTATTCCCCGTCCTTATCGTCGACTCGGATCTCTCGCTCGTTCTCGTCTCACTGACCTAGCCCAAGCTGCAGACAAGCGGCAGACGCGATCCCCGCAAGACGTACGCGTTTCCAGGAAAAATTGTAGCTCGGTGAATCATAATTTTTAATCGTTTGGTGAACCGAATAGTATAATTTTCTCTACAATTCTCTCGACAAATTTTCTAATTTCTTCTCGCATTTTTTTATTCACGATCTGCAATCGTGCATACATCTTATATAATTATACACTACGTGTCTTACGTCTTCAATTTAAATGCAATATATATTTTCTGATATACATTTGAACACATTTTTCCCCATAAAAATCCTCCGCCACTCTACTTATCATTGCTGCGCTCGATCTCTCTTCACAAGATTGCAACCGATAGAAATCGGTTGGAATCGGCGGCAGGCGCGAAAATTTCCCATTCACCGTCGACTCGCCATTCCATTGTGCCCCGCGCGGCAAATGATCGGCGGAAGGGGGGAGGGGGAAGGAAGGGGACGGTAATCCGCGTAATGGATAGAAGAAAATCGAAACGAACTCGATCAACCTCGCCGTGGATCGAACCGTGATATTCCGTTCACGTTTCCCCACCGCGAATTTATCGGCGTTTTTATGACGGCTGCCGAATTCCGTCCATTCGATATCGCGTCCTCCGTCCGCCTTCGTTTACGCGACCGTTTCTCTTAATGGAAAACGTCGCGAGCAAAAACGAGCCGGTTCACGTGGGGGAGGGGGGATGGGAGGGAGAGAAAACTGCATTTCTCTGGCGTGGCGCGACGCGGCCGAACACGCTCGTCGAAAAAGTGGGGTTGCCGCACCCGGGGGATGAGAGGTCTTCGCTCTCGGGCCGGAGAGATTATGTCGTTGTGGAAACAACCCTCCTAGTTTGCGGAACGGAGAGAGAGAGAGAAAGAAAAAACTCGATCGTTTCCGCGCGTTTTTACACGAATGTGTGTGTTAGAATCGATGAATATATATTTCCATCGCGTAAAAATTCTTCTATGCTTCAAAATCTATCAACGATTTGACTTATCGTGTATATAATCAAAGCATCTGATCACGTAAAAAGAAGGAGTAATAAATCTAATCAAGAAAAAGAAGGGGTAATAAATCTGATCACGTAAAAAGAAGGAGTAATAAATTATTTCAGTCACAAAATATTTATAAATATACATATATTTCCATTAACTTCGATTAACGTCAGAATTCTTCGCAATCGACGCTTGAAAATACACGATTTAATGTACGATTTAACGATCTACGCGAAAGATCGTCATCGCTGGTGTAATAAAACGAATCGTTGCAGCCCTAAAATATCCAATACCTGACAACGCCCCCTCCCCAACTAGCGGAGTATTGTTTCGCGAGATCAAGCGTAATGGAGGGAACTGAATAATTTCTACGCGATGCAGATGGCGCGGGTTCAATTAAGCACGGCTCGCGTTCAACCATGCAAGATTTATTCGTGTTTTCCTCCCCGGAAAGCGGCGAAGAGCGGGCGGGGTGCTGTATATGCTACGAGTCGGTTTTCGCCGGAACTGCGATGCCAAGGGGAGAAACAGAGAGAGAGAGAGGAGAGGAGAGGAGAGAGAAAAGCGTTGGAAAGGCGCGGAAAAGGCTTTTGTACGAGTTTTTTTCCTTCTTGTTTTTTCTTTTTTTTTCGACTAACGTCTAACGAGTTGGAAGTGTCGCACGTTCACTCGCGACCCCTCGATGTGCGTTCACGTGCCGCGAGATGCACGAAAATGCAGGAAGCCGAGAAGGAACGAGGCTATAGCAAGAGCAATTAACTTTAATTGAGAACAACACGTAGACTCTCTCCACAACCTCCCCTCCAGAGGGGGCGGAAATCCTAGGTTTTTTCCTCCCCCCTCTACTTTTCCACTATTCACGTATATCCCCTCCTTTCCTTTGCTCCTCTCTGTTTTCAGCTCTGGCTCATAAACGATCGTCGTCGCCGTCGTCGCTCTTTTCTCTACTTTGCATGCGAATCGTTGGCATTGATTCGTTATGGGGAACAATCTTTTTTCTCTCAAGGAAAGAAGTTTCTTCGATCAAATTCATCTTGAGAATGTGTAATAATAATTGCCAGGTGTAATTTTTATTTAATTTTTGCGATTAAATTTGATCAAGTAAATAAAAATTTGTATTTTTATCTTGCATTAGATATTTTTTATACGAGGGAATTGCAGCGATTCGAACAGTTTCGTAACAGGATTGCAATGGTCGCAGACGGGATGAGATTCACGTGATGTCCAAGATGGACGATGGATCACAAGTTCTTTGGTTGACCGTTGGCACGTGGACACAATCACGCTCTGCCTTCTCGAATGTTATTCAATGCCCCGAAACCCGGCTGGAGCGTAAACCAAACACCGAAACGTCAACCAACAATGGGCCCGGTACATTCGTACGGCATCGAATAATATTTGATCGCTTGGCGACTGCCAGTGTAAATCGAGGCGGCGGCCGTGTCAACGATCGTGAAACTTCCGCTTTCCGTGCGCGGCTTCCGCGCGCAAACAACAACTGTGCCAACTTACAAGTCAATCCTTTCAATCTTTCCCTTCTTTTATTTTTTTCATCGCCGCGAAAAATTTCGAGAGAATATTATTCGCGCCGAGTCGAGAGTGATGGAGTAATTTTTGTATTTTTTTTTTTTTTTTTTTGAAGAGAAATAATTTTTAACGAGACAATTTTTGGGGGAAGAAGGACTTGTTATGAACGGTGCTTACATATTTTTTTAATTTATCAAAATTTGCGTGTTTCTTTTTTTTTCTTCTTTCCACTTTTCGAAACATTCTTCTCTTTTTAAAATATTTGTAATTAAAAACTGTGCGCGCGTGCAATTCTTGTTGTTTTTTATTATTAAATTGTTTTTTAATATTTGTTTTAATAGTTGTTCCAGTGAATATTTGCGGTCAATATTGAAGATGAATATACGAATATCACGGTCAGTTAGTTTCCTAGATTTAAAATCCATGCGTTTCACGAATATTTTTTTACTAATTTTTTCTTTTTTTTTTTTTACATGTTGATAATAATAAACGAAGGAAAGAGCGGATCTGAATGAAATCGAAACGTGATACGCGTCGTTACGTACGAAGTATTATTCGCATGATTGTAGAGAGAGAGAGAGAATTGAATTAATAGCGGACCAAGGTGTTGAGTTATTCGACCAGTTCGTTAGCCTGAGATATTTCAATCAACCTAACTGGTTACCTAGTATTAAATTCAGAGGGCGGAGCTAGCTTATGTACCACGAAAATTAATCTTGGATCTTACAAGGCTGCTCGAGATGCTGAATAGATCTTATGATTAGGACGGAAGTAGTTCGCCATTGTTGGGATATTAAACCTGGGATGTAGGAGAAATTACCAATCGTGGAGATTTAAATTTTAAATGGTATTCCATATACACGAGATTTTCTTTCGAATCTTACGATAAAATTCAAAATGGAACAAAAATTTCCTTTTTTTTTCGAGAAATTATTAAATCCAATCCTCGAGCATTGTTCCGTGAAATTCTTCGAGAAAATTTATTTTCCAATTATGATTATTGCTCGAGCAAATATCCTATTTCGATAATCGATTAATGAAATAATTACAAGAGATACGAAAAAGATACGAAATCACGTAATTCCATATATAACGCTCTGATACAAAAAGGAAAAAAAAAGAAAAAGGAAAAGAATATCGAATCTATACGAATCAAGAATATTGCTGAGGAACCACGCAATTATATGGCTATAACCATCTATAACCATCTCCAAAAATAAGTAACCTTGGAAAAAAGATAGGAAAGGAAGGAGAAATTTCACGTAAGATCGACGATTATAACCCACGTAATATATAATTAAATTAGGGATATATATCTGTACGCAATACCGCGCAATATTATGGCCCGGTGGATAATCCTCGATAATCAAATTAGAGATTAATATATAACCGTATAATTAGAGATCGGCGGATAACGGTTGCCAGTCAAATCGGAAATTAATAAACGAAATACGATCGATCTATTCCTTTTCGATCGCGCGGATTTAATCCGTATCGTATCGATATCGAATTACACGCGATTTGCGAATCGAATCACGATTATCACGGTTCGAGCTATCGGTTTCGGCTGATTTTGAAATAAAAAAAAAAGGAAAAAAAGAAGAGAGAGAGAGAGAGAGAGAAACGGAGCGCGTTTCAATTGCGGTTAATTAATATAATCCCCGGGTCACATTTTGCATTTTACGCGCTATTAATTTCCCTGAAAATGCCACTGAAGGGGAGGGGAGGGGAGAGAGACCATTCAGTTTTATTAAATTAACCCGTACGAAGCATCGATAAAAAAAAAAAAAAATACGGATGGCAAAGCGGTGACGACGATGCCCCGCCACTATTATTGGGTAATTAAATTTCAACCGTGCAATGCTGTTTCACGATCGCTAATAATAACCAGCTCCACGATAACGAAATGTCCACGCACGCGTGCGCGAATTTTTACACGAGCAAGATATAAATATATACGCACGCTTGTAAACTGATATATGTATTCCCGAGTTTGTCGATATGGAAGCCATTTTCGTCGCGGGGAGACGATTGAGAAAGAAGAGAAAATCGAAAGTGGTTGAAGTTTTGTGCATAATTGATGAGAAAATTTTTCTAGATCCCTTGTATTATTAGTTGGATTTGTTGGATCACGTTGTTGAGTTGGGATATAAATATATATGCACGCTTGTAAACTGATATATGTATTCCTGAGTTTGTCGAAAGTGGTTGAAGTTTTTGTGCATAATTGATGAGAAAATTTTTCTAGATCCCTTGTATTATTAGTTGGATTTGTTGGATTGTTGAGTTGGGATAAAAATATATATGCACGCTTGTAAACTGATATATGTATTCCCGAGTTTGTCGATATCGAGGCTATTTTCGTCGCGATGAGACGATTGAGAAAGAAGAGAAAATCGAAAGTGGTTGAAGTTTTTGTGCATAATTGATGAGAAAATTTTTCTAGATCCCTTATATTATTAGTTGGATTTGTTGTTGAGTTGGGATAAAAATTTAAGCTTTAATTTATATTCTCGTTTCACGTTAAGAAGTTCGATATCGAAGCCATTTTTATCATGGAGAGGCGATTGAAAAAGAAGAGAAAATTGAAGGATGAATGTGAAATTCGTCAAGTTTTTAATTGATGAGAAAATTTTTCTAGATCCCTTATATTATTTGTTGGATCACGTTGTTGAGTTGGGATAAAAACTTCACGAAAATACAATACGCGTTCCTCTTTAATTCTAATATTTATTTATCTTTAATTTATAATCTCGCAAAGAATTATCGTCAAGTTTTTCAATCTCTCATTCTGGATTACATGAAAAAACTTTTATCATGCACCTTTACCTTTACCCTGTAAAATTGTAACACGCCATATTTTAATAATTCATCGAGTATTCATTTTAAGCCGTAAAACGTTCGAAACGAGATCAATCTGTTCGTAACGAAGTAATTAATACAAAGCTTCTTATTCGCAAAAGTTTCCCTCTTGGAAAGTTTATCTGTCTGATGTAGCGTTTGTGAAACGTATTACCTCCCGTTGATTGAAACTGTTACCACTCGTTTTATCTTATTCACGAGTCGAACGTGGCATTTAAAAATGATCAGGATGTGAAACGGCCATGTTGATCTCGTGGAATAATCCTCGGGAAAGGCGGGTATTACCTGGTGTTTACACGGTATAAAATCTTAGACGACCAAGTTTCTCGAGCTAATAAGATTCTGGGATGTTAAATTATGGTTGGCTGAAACTCTCTCCTCCTTTCAACGACATTAAGTCGAATAAGGATTTTCGAACAATGATTTTTGAATTAATTGGACAACTTTTCGCCTCATTGCCCATTCGTAAATCCATTTAAACGCGAATAGCCCAAGGATCTTCATTTTGCCAATTACCAATAAGATAGAAACTGATTATAATAATAATAATATATAATAATCGTAAATGGGAATCGTGAATTCAGAAAATTTCACTTTTATCGAATTATCGAGGCAACCAGGGTCGAAGGCGCGTAATTAGCATAAGGTTCTTAAGGTTCTGCCGAAACTCGAGGAACTCGAATCGATGGAAGGTACAATCGAACTCGTGATGCAAGTACGGTATCGGTGTATTAAAACGTGTCTTGGCGAGGCGAGGTTCCATCCGTTCGAGTTTGAAATTATTATAAGTTGTGAAGACGCCGTCCTTGCCCAGAAAGATGCTTAACTTTCGATTTGACGAGAAAATTTCATCCTTGAAATGTTATTTTTGGAGAGGTGGGAAGAGAAGAAGAAATCTGAAATTCAAATCGAACGTGTATTTCGTAGAAGCGTAGAATAATCTAGAATTGGAAAGCATTATATTTTCTCAAATTCTTGGAAAGGAATGAAATTTCAATTTCACATATAAAAAAAAAAAAATTTCTTCTCTAATTTTTATATTACACGAGCATCAATTAGCGTAATTATTATATCGACACTCGTTTCTTCTCTTCTTCTTTACGATTAATACACGTATTTCCAAGATTATTTTTGAGATTTTTTTTTCTTTTTTTTCGTTGAACGATTTCTTCATTTCGCCGTTAACTGAACCGTTTCAGGAGAGGAGAAAAAGTATCGAGAAAGTATACGAGATAGACGAACAAACTTAAATCGAAGTCGTTTAAATATAAAGAGCGACTTCCGAGGTTCGACAGGATATTAACCAACTGGGAGGATGGAAAAAAAAACAAAAAAAAAAAAAATCGAAATCGAGTTTGAAGAATTATTAATGATTAAGAAATCGATGGTTAACATTTTTTTCGATTGCAGCGAAATAAAACACCATTGGGGGATGGACAGGAGTTGGAATTAAAACTGGAAAATAATTTTGTCGCGAGGGAAAGGGAGAGGGATGGGTTACGGATGATCGAAATCAGGATTTATTCGACGCCGTGGTAACGACGCGCTTGCAATATGTTAATTAACATTCCATATCGAAATAATAGAATGGGCGACAAACCCGTTTAATTAGCCGCGGATCCAGTCAAAAATGCGTTCCTCGAAAATAGTTGACACGTGTATGCTTGCATATTTTTTTGATATATTGATTGCTGGGAAAAAAATTATTAAATCAACGTACACGATCGTTGGAATAAACATCTTCCTCTTTTTGGCGCCGTAGAATTTTTCTTTCTTTGAAAATGTGTCATTTTCTTTCTATTTTCAATTTTGGAAAAGTATAAAACGATATTTTAATAGTAATTTCAAAAGTGTTTTGTTTGGATGAATAATCTTGTTAAATCTCGTGGATGTTTTGTGCATTTATTGCGTAAAAGAGATACTTAAAATCAATGGTATTATTTGAAGAATAAAGCGAGTCTGTTCAAGCTCCATTTCTTTAATCGTGTTCATCGTGTTGTAAGTTCTTTTCGCAGAATTTCAAATATTTTTATCAATCGGAGGATTGAAATTTTCGTCGTGTTTTCTTCTATTAAAAATACCTCTTAGAATAAACAAGTTTCAGATCAGTGTGGCACGATCGTTTAAAAAAGACTCTACGATAAAACGAAAAGAGAAACGAAATTCCTTTGAGATCGTTCTGGTGAAAAAATTCAACATTTCTCGAGGGACAAAATCAATCAATTTGACTCTTTTCTTTAGCTTATTTAACCTTCCATCTACTCACTTCAAGGATTCGATTCAATAGGAGCAATAAAATTTGAAATGAAAATATTTAATTCATTTGTCCAATTCGATATTTCTCCATCACATTTTCATTCTGTTTCGAAATATTCGACCATTTGTTCATTAGCACTCGTTTCGATCCATCCTTTTAACGAATTCATCCCCATCCACGAGGGTGTTAAAACGTTTAACAGAACTGTCGAAATAAGGAACCAGCTCTGAACAAATTTGTATCGTATAATTTATTCCTTCGTGATTCTATGTTATTTTTAAATTTCACAAAGAATTGTGAGTGAGGAAAATCTGGAACTTTAATAGAAGAGAATGGGTTTGGGATTTTAAATGGTGAAGTATCGAATAATATTTGATTAGCCAAGTGCATACAGAAATGTTTGCAAAGTGTATAGCTTTTGTGGATGTGTATTTTTTTATAAATTATTTTTCAGAAAATATTTACGAAGCGTGGAATGATCGTCGATTATGAATTAAGCGAATAGGCGAGGCGAGGAGAATGCAGAGTTGAAATTTTTAGATTTCTCTTCCGAAATTTTTCCGAAAATTCTTACGGAATAATTGGCGTGCCATTATACTAGGATAACATTTATAATGAGATGCATTTATGTAGCAGACGGAATGAAAAATTCGGCAAATTTAACTTTATTTAACTTCATACGAACGGAACAGTATTTTAGAACGAGATCGATTTCATATTCCGTTAGCTTTTTATTTTATTCGTTATAAAGTCCCGATATATATACAATAAGTATTAAAAAAACTCTCTCTTGTTTTATTTAAACAACAAAAAACCACATTCATATATATCGGAATAACTGGAAAAAAAAACACTTAAAACCTATCCGATTTCCCTGCCCCCGAAAAAAATAAAATTCGCTTTCATACTTTTTCAAAGAATCTATCCTAAATTCTCGATCTGATTGATACTGTTTCCTCCCGAGTTAAATAACATCCTCTTTCTTCTTACAATGGGAAATTGATTAAAATTTCCCTGCAAAAAAGAGAAAATCCTCTCGACACGAGGATACAAAGATAACGGCGACGAGCGCCGCTCGTTAATATCGATTCCGATATGAAAGGGGGGAGGAAAAAAAGAGAAAGAGGAATCGATAACTCGACAGAGACAGCTGTCCACCGGTGTACAGTCCGTACGTCCGTTGTGGAGATGGGATAGAGTCGAATCGAACAGTCGAAACGAAGCGTCGAATTCGAAGGAAATTTGCATAGAAGGGGGCGATCGCTCGATGCCTAGGCTGTTTTGCATTCAATCTACTGTGGAGACTATTTGGCCATTTATTTGGCCGATACGTACGCACACGCACGGCGTTCCTCTTGCACGGAATTGTCGAACACGGACGCCTTTAGCCGAAATATCCACCGTTATTGGAGGCAACTGTGAGGAGGAGGAAACGTTTTAAGATCGTTGAAGATTTGAAGAAATTTGGTACAGTGACCAAGTAATCTTTATGTATCGTTGAGAGAATATTCGAATCGAGGGAGGAAATTTTAATTTTTCTTGATTTCAGAATTTTTTGAAACGTCAACAATCAACGATCAACATTTTTTCGCGGAGCTTCTTCTTTGTGAAAGTTAGAAGCAGAATCCTAAAGTTGTAGTCCGACTAATTTCGCGAGATAAACGAATAAAAATTTAAAAACATTCGTGCTTTGCTGAAAGAGATGGCGAAAATTTCGAGCAGTTGGTCCTTTGTACCGTAAGAATTTTTCGTCCCGTTAAGAACGTTTTAATTCCGAGGCCCCGGATTCTTTTAATTTAAACGCGACCTTTAATCTCGAACGCTCTGACACTCTTGCCATTCTTGCCATTCGCACGTTTTCGAAATAAAAGAAAAAAAGAAAAGAAGAAGAGAAGAGAAAAAAAATTCCACGTTAATTCACCCCACGTTCCCTTTTAGACGCCCGCTCGCTTTCTTCAAACATCCGTCATTCTACGTCTAAAGCATCTTGCCACGAGAAATCGTTTCTCGCTTCCACAACTTCTTGTTGATTCTATATATATATACACAATTAATCCTTCTTGATATATACTCCATTATTTAACTAAATTATTATTATCTCAATTTCGATAGATAATAACAAATGATCGATTAATTCCAAAACCAAATGGAAGCATATATAATGAAATTAATTGATTCCCTGACGAAACTGATCCCTATTTAAAACCACGTATGTCCAATATTCAATTGTATGTACAATACAAAAGAAAAATGCAAATATTATATGACTTTCTCTCTGTAGATCCACGCTTCTCCGATATAAATTCTAATTTCTTTTTTCCCAACCAAGTTTAAACTAGAGTAGCGGAAGAAAGATAAAGGGAGGCGTTGGTTGGAAATTTTTCGCAAAGAGGGAAAGGGGAGGGGATCGAAGAGCGAGCAATAATTACAAACCCACACCGTTTCGCAAACATCGTATCGTTTCGATGGTGGAAAATTTCTCCGGAGCTTAACAATTACACGATCTGTTACGCAATTTCACTGTGGGGAATCGGGCGTTCGCTGGCCCGGGAAATCCATTGGCAAATCGGTCGTTAATCAATTCTGCGCGCCGATTGCGAGGCATTCGTGGCTTTAGAATAAAATCCCGACTCCCCGTGTACAAAGGCGGCACATCGCGCTGCTTCGAATCGAACAATCGGCCCGCGACTCTTGTATTATCGTGCTATACAGAAACGCTTTATACTTCTTATTGAAAACGCGCGCAACTTTGAGCGCGGTGGCGATCGTGGAGAAAAAGAAGAAAAAAAAATGTGAATCGATACTAAGAATTGCAGCAGGTAAATTTTTGAATAGGCAATCAATTTCGAACGTTACATTGTTTTTAATATTCTACAGGCCGCGGATGTTTATGCAAATTCGTTACGCTTCGTTTTGTGCATTCGAGTAATAAATGGAATTGAGTCGAGGTGTTAAATAAAGGATGAAATGGTTTGTAGAATCGAGATCGGATCGAGTTTAAGGAGTTTACTTTTACTTTTAAGATAAATTTTTGAATAATCAATTACGTTGTTTTTAATATTCCAGACCGCGGAGTTTCATCGTGTTCGAAGAATATGAAATATTTTTGTGCATTTAAATCCCTGCGGAGATTAATTATAACTTTAACGTCATAGAAGAAAAATAATGTTTTTTCTTTTTTTCGTAATGTTGATATAAAGAAGAAATTTTTAAAAAGGAACTTTAAAGAGGAAGAATTCAAGGGGTGTACAATGAAGCATTTGTTAGATGTGTATGTATACGTGTGTGGACGAGTATTCTTGAAGAAAGACAATGTGTGATGAAAGTGTAGCTTGAAAAAAAAGGCACGGAGAGCAGCACGAAGAGACTGGAGTTTTAAAACGAGTGACTAGAGAAAAGTTGTTGTATTTGACTGGCGTGACTCGATACCGAGTCTGCTGCTTTCTGTTCAAGGCCATCTCGTTCATCCTTATCATTCTAAATTATCCACCTTTTTCATAATTTAATCAAATTAAACTCTTCGACGATATTAACAAATTGATCAAATTTTAGATTCGTAACTTTTTCCGTAATCGATTAATTATCGTCTTTTGATGTTCGATACTTGATCATCTTTCGCAAGATTGTTTAATAAAAAAAAAAAAAAAGGAAGAAAAGAAAAATCTCTTTACGACTCGCAACGAGCCCAGCAAGCTACAAAAGCCACCCTGTCATTATAAATTTTCACACGACAGCTTTTCTCCGGCTATTAACTGGCTGCTTTTAGAACGACGGCCAACCCTCCCGGCCAACTATTAACCACCACGTCCTTTTACTTCATTTCGTAGCCACCCTCTAATTTCGCTCGGTCATGTAGTTACAATTCCAGCGTGGCCAGCTACCCGTCATCCGACGACACCTATCCACCTAGCCTCCCTTCCCCATCCTTCGAAGGTCATCGTCTCAGAACCCTCTCTCGCTTCGCATTCCTGCCACCCTCGAGAACGAAGATTCAAACCCTCCTTTTGCTTCGACCCCTTCGCCTTTCATCCGGCCCCTTTTCACAGACAGATGTTTTATTTGCTCTGCCAGAGTCTTTCCACGTGAAATGGTAATTCCAATATATATTCTTCTAATTTTGTTTTGCTTTATTCGCTCTCTCCTCCCCTCCCTTTTTTCCCTTTTCTTCTTCTCTCTTTTCTTCCATTTAATATCTCGAATGTTGCGATACATTTTTAGAAATGTATGGGGGAAAGGAAGAAGTTGAAACACACCACCACGCGAAATATGGAATATTTAATTTTCGGGCTTTTAATTTCTCCTTCTATTTACGCGTGTCTGATATTTTCGCGATATATTCACGGATCTTTTTTTTTTGTTTTTTTTTTTTTGTTTTTCCATACGTTCTCTCCGCAATATACGTTCGCAACTCTTTTTTAGTCGATTTCTCCTTTTTCCAGCTTTTTGCACCTCGTTTTCCCTGCCTCCATTTATCTTGGCAACAATTTTTTGTTCGTCAACGCGCGGACGCTCTTTCATCCTTCCGTCTAGTTGTCTCTTAGACGGAACGCTCCTCATCCTCTTTCGTTATTTTCTCAAACTTTATCTCTTTACGTCTTTCGTCGATTCCATTCTAACTTATATACTTTTGCCGATTCATTCTCACGTTGTATTCTCGCTTTCCACCCCTTTTGTCACTCTTACCCATTTTCATACTTTTCTTTATTACTTTACTTTCCTCCTTTTTGATTTCTTCCCCGTCGCTGTATAACTCCTTCCGTTTCTTGTTTTAATTTCTCTCCTCTAATCCGACCACTCGTCCACCTTCTCCGTTTCTTTTTTCTCTTCTTCTCCATTTTAATTCCGCGTTTCTCTATTTTCCCATTCTCGTTGCCAATTCTTTCCTCTCTCTCTCTCTCTCCTGGTTCCACCATATTTCCCCTGTTTTCTTCATCTTCGCTCTTTTGTTTCGCCCAACCCATCCCCGCGCGTGACCAACCTTCGTGACCAACCTTCTGCGAAATAAATTTCCCCATCCCCTCTCGATTCCACGTATCGATGGCTGAACCAATGCAATTTGAAATATCGGGCCGATCGAAAAACTCTGGCCTCCCGTGTATGCGCCTATCCGAGCATTGTCCTTCTGAAAGCTTCGTTTTCGTGAAAAAAAGGGAAAAAAGAAAGGAAATTTTTCTCGGCTTAATACGATAGTCAAATCTACGTTGCAGGAATGGAATAGATTTTCTGTGAAAAGAAAATTAAATAAATTTTCTGTCGAATAATTATTATTGGAAATTTGAGATGTTGATTGAACTTGAATAATATTTATTGAAAAATAAAAGAAGAAATTTGAAATATACGAATGAATTTGAAAGCAATGACACGATTGAAAATTCTCTCAATCAAGAAAAAACAAAAGACGAGGAAAGTAATAACTTTTTCACCCCTAAGAAACTTGATATCTATTTTATCAAGAATGGAAAAGAAAAGAGATATATAATTAATCTTTCTGATATACTGTTATTCGCTACTTGAAAATCATATTTGAATTAATCACTTGTCCTTATTTCGCCCAATACCGGATAATTAAACCAATTTCTCTATTTCTACCGTAGAACGTTTACTCGAAACTTGGCGAGTAAATACCAAGTCCATCGAACAATATATAACGAAGGGGCAAATGTTTCGGAACGTGTGAATGCGATGTTTAGAAAAGGGCGATGGTGGATGCACTCCGCACACACACGCACACACACACACTCGAGACCTTCAATTCCAACTTTTCGAACGGTTGTGAACGAGGGTTTTAACACGGCGGTAGTTCAGGGGAGAGTTTTAGAGTTTGAATCCGCGGAGAGATTTCGGGAATTAGAGAGTTTCGAGAATCGAACTTCGACACACACCGGCCACGCAGAAAATCCATTTTATCACGCAGCGGCATCCGCTTAACGCGTGTCGCGCCTATCAAAAACTAATACCGAGATAGGGAAACTTGCGTCGAAAGTACGAAGATCCAACTTTCTCGTCGAAAACTTTCCTTTTCCGTCGAACTTTCCTTCCCATCCATTCACGTTTACTCTCGAAGAATCCTCGATCGAACGATAATCCTCTCGAAGAGGTATCATTAATCTCGAGATTTTTTTGGAATAATTTGGAAACAGAAGATGGGGATTAAACTTATAAATAATTTGATCAACTTGTTGCAATTGATCCATTTTATAATCTTTATAATTTTTAAACCAATATTCTGTACAATATACAAAACAAGTGCAGAATAAAAATAAATATATCAGATCATTACAGCTTGATTTTACAATATCAAATAATATCGAACACTCCATATTTTGAAATGACGTATACACTTTCGTCCCTAAATCAAACGTATTAATCCTTCCCCTTGGTTATCCGCAAGCAAAGCAATCAACTATCGTCGACAAGTATTCATAAAGATATTCGTATTCGGTGTGAAAACAAGATTGTGAAGGCTTGTCGATCGGTGGAGAGGCGATTGAATGGGAGGATAGGGGGGAAAAGGGGTTGCTCGAAAGGCGGCTTGGACTAATTTGTAAATGGAACGGGGGACGAGATTGAATTTTACGTCGAATGGAACCGGCAATTTTCTTCCCGGGTACGAAGAAGAAGGCCGTAGACGTGGTTTCACGTCGAACCAAGCCTTCGAGACGCGTCACGTGACGATATTCAAAGCTGATGCATTCCTCTTTATTCCTCTATTTATTCCCCTGTCCCTTTCTCGCTCTCTTTCACCCTCAAGGGGGCGCGATCTTTTCACATGCACCGAGACGTTTAATTTCGCTCGACGAGACGAGCCACTGAATTTCTCCGACCAATCGAATTATCAGGGCAAACTTTCTTTCTCGTTTTCCCTTCCGGTTTAACCTGAAAAAGCCTGTGGCCTCTTCCTCCTCCTCCTCCTCGCGTACACTTTCGTTTCGATGGAGAAGTTCGTTTGGATGGTCGATTGAATGGACTTAATAATCAGTCTGCCTTTTATCAGACGATTTCTTTCTTCGAAAATCTCTACTATTATTTATTAGTATCTTTGGACTGTTAGATTTTTTTTTTTTTTTTAGATTCTAAAAGATTTATCTATTTTTATATTGTTATATATTCAATTCGATTGTGTGAAGAGTGTTTTTAAAGAACAAATATATAGGAAATATTTTCAAATCATGGCGAAAGTATCGAGAATAAAAATGAAAAATGGAAAACACTATTTATTTAACGGGTTGACACGAGTTATTTGTTCGTTCCAATTTTTCATACACTCTTCTAATTTGTTTGTTCAACCCTATCGTGTTCTTGCATTGCACGTTTCATTTCCAACTCTTCTTTATTTTTATTTCATTCGTTTCATTCGTATCAATCTCATTATTGGTACTTTCTCCAAACCTGTTCATTCCTCGCGTTTCATTCCCCTTGTATTTCCCATTTCCTTCTCTTTTTTCCTTTTTCCTATTCATCGTTTCCACTTTCGACTTTCATTTATATTTTTTTTCCATCAAGCTCAATCGCATCCTTTGATCGTACGTTTCTCTTCCTATCACCTATCAATTTATTTCCTAAATTTTTGTTATCTATTTCCCCGTATAATGAACAGTCTCGTTGTTTGCTCCATCCAACCACCACCACCACCACGTTCCATCCCATTTACTCTGCCGAAATTTTCCAATTTCGGATCGCGGCCAGAAATCCATCATCCATCGAAAACGTGTGCCCCACACATCCAAATCGAATCTACGATCTCGGTTTATTGAAAAACGGCACAGACAGAGGCCGCGATTATCAAGTCACGCGAACAGCCTGTTACTCGTCATTTATTAAACCCCCTCCCGTCGCTCAATAAACCAGGCTTGAAAGCATCGAGAGTCAAGTGGCGGGCAAAAAACAGCCTCGGCTCCCCTCTCCTCTTCCCTCCCTCATGGGAGGGAAAAATTTATTTCCATCCTTTGTATCGAAGTCGAAACCATCCCATTTTTCGAATACAGGTTTTTATACACAAACTATCCTCGCCCTGTTGATCTCCGTTCGTCCAATGAGACGTTAAATATTCATCGGGCAGAGAGGCGATAAAATTCGAAATAATATCGGCCATCGTGTTGCGTGTCGATGCATATATCCGTCCATAAAGGAGAAGTGCCCCCATCAAGGCTTGAAATTCTCGCCAGTATATATCTCATTGAACCTTTCCCTTTTTACCAACCCTGGTGGCTTTTCTTCCTTGTATACCTCTCTCTCTTTCTCTCTTCTCTATCGTTCCTTTTCTTCTTTCGATTGTTCCTTCGATGGAAAGTTCGACTGCTGGCAAGCAATGAGGGTGGATCGTGGTTTATCAGGGGATACAGCTTTTTAACCATCGAATCGATAAGAATCGTTACAAAAGCATGGTATCTTTGTATAATGAAAGGGGGGAATAGAGAGAGAGGCAAAGAAAGGAAAAGAAAGGAAGAAGTTGTTGTTCCATGTCTTAGATGGATCTTGGATTAGTATTAATGTATTTAATTAAGCAAATTAAGCAACGATCTATCGTTTTAATAATTCTTTTGTTTAACGAATAATTTTTATATCATCGATCAGAGAAATATTCTTCTTTATCAATTGAATTAATTTTATTCAAGGAATTTTTTCGCGATATGCTCCCCAGAAAATTAATATCAATTCAAAAGTATACAGTAGACAACGTATCTTGTATTTTCTATCCATCCTTATTCGAAGATTAATTATTCCAACGATACATATATAGATAGATCGAAATCAAGTTCATTACAAACAGCCTGAAAGAGAAAAGAGAGTCGCCCTCCTGATCGCCCACCCCTCGTTATCCATTTCCACGCCCGCTGGCCGACTCGTTATCACTTCCGGGATATCAATTTCACGCTGGATACCAAATGACACGTTGAGCATTAAGCGAGTCGCGTGTTATTACGTATGCCGCCACGATTTTGCACGCATACCTCTAATATGAACATCCGAACCGCTGACGCGGTAACCGAGATATCGCCGCAGCATCGCGGTTTACTCTCCAACTCGTCACCCTTCGTCCCACGTGCAATAGTTAGGATGTTCGAAATAACCACAATTCGTTCGAACCTGCGCTCATCCGAGGCTGCAAATTAAAACCGTCCCGCGCGCCCCATCTCTGTCGAACCCGCGTGAAATCGAGCGTGAACATCGGTCAACAGGCTTTTTTCTTTCGGTAGATTAATCGATATAGCACGGAAAGAAAACCTGTTGTACACGCTTGCTTGCACGCGTTAAGATCTTTGAACCTTGAAGGATTATCCAAGTTGTCCAATTTCGAGAAATATTCCGTGATGGTTTAGAGAAATGGTGGTTCTTTGGAGCGATCAATTTCTGGAAATTTAATTCCACATTAGAGAATTATTCTTCGAAGTCAAAGGATTCGTGGATGGAAATTAGTCTCGTTGAAATTTTGAAGAAGGGAAACTTAGAAGAATAGAGATTACGTTTCCTTCAAGAAATCCTCACTCGAAGAGTATCTCGTTTCGTTTGGAAAAAAACTTTTTATCTCGCGATCACTGTCAGAAGTTGCTAATGACTGGCTACTTGTTAATGAGGGAAAAAAAAGGGAGAGAGGAAGGTTGGCTGAAACAATGTGGACAGAGGGTAATCGCGTTTCCAGTGTCACTCCACCACGAAGATGCATTGCTAATTAAAGTATGGAAAAGTTTTCCAGCCCCGATAAACTCGGACGATTAACCCATTTCTCCTTCTCTCCTTGGAAAACCGTGAATTCGTTGTAAATGTATGATAAATGTCCGAACCGAAACGGTTCGAAGGAAACTCGGCTCGTTCGAGCGAAATAGTTTCTGGTTACTTTTAAACTGAGGTTGAGAAATGAACGATTTGATGAATCACCGATGAATATTTATCAACGTTACGCATCTTCGATATTTCAAATGAGATCCCCATTCGAAAACCATTCCTCTTCTTTTTCGATATTTAATATCTCGTTTCCTAGCGCGGGTCTTCTTAATTAAAAAGGATATTGGAAATGTTGCATCGGTTCTTCAAATTTGCAGAATTGGATGATTTTTAGAAATTTTCTAAACTCGATGAATAATCTTTATATAAGATAAAATTCGAAAGAAGATTTTACGAGAAGCACGAGATGATATTTTTGATTTTCAAAGTGGACGAAGTTTAAAGGATGTTCGAATCGAGGGTTCTCGAGGTCGTTTCTCGACTTCAATCTCATCAGAAATTTCGCCAAATTTATCCTCTGGTTATACTCGCTCCCTAGATCGTTCGACAAGCGTGTCGAGGGGGAAGAAAATATTACATCGGTGTTTGCAACACCTTCATACCTTGTAAATCAACTTCCCCTCTACCTCGTTCGACAAGTATGTAGATAGCTCATGATATATTAAACTGGTGTTCCTTAAACATCCTCCTTAAACTTCACTTGCCCGTGAACGTGTCTCGTATACATTGTCGTCTCGCAACTATGCAGATTAGGGGACAGGAAATATTAAGTTCCTCTTCCTATTAAATTTTCCAAAAATATTAAATTCTCCCCTTCAATTCGACTAAACTCCTACTCCTTATTCCTAATTGGCGACATTAAATCGAATTTCGACCTTTCAATTTTCAAATTCAGATTTGCATCATATATTCTATTTCTCTAACGTTCTATAATTCGTCGTATAAACGTTCAAAAAATCGTAACGGGCGTTTATCGATCATGGACGAATACTTAAATCCGTGTCAACGGTGATCTCCTCCCCGAAGCCGGCAAAAGGCGCAGTGCCACGTAAACGCGTTAAGTACCCATTTTCTCGAAAGCCTTTGAATAATCTCGCAAATCTGCCGAGCTCCTCCATTTCACCTTTCCTTCCGCGACATCCTCAAACAATTGGAGGAGCGGCTCTCTCTTCCAAGGATTTAATGAGACGAGCAAAACGATGCGTTCGAGATCGGAAGTTTTGCCAGAGCTATTCATAAAGTTGAAGCGAGAGCGACAAGAATAATCGAGATATCATTCTCTCTCTCTCTCTCTATTCCAGGGCATCCATTCGCTCGTGGAAACACCTCATCAAGATTCTCCCTACCCCCTCCCCACTACGAAGAAGAGAGTGTGACCGACGAAGGAATTGTTCCGTCTCCGCCACTCGAATTACGTTTCATCAGCGCGAGCGTAACGCGCAATATTCAAATTATCCTGCCGACGAGTACCGCCGTCTAATGAGAATGTATGCAAATAACGCGGCCACGGGGTAAAGGGGTGGGTGGTTGGATGGAGGGAGAGGTTGGAAACGCCGGCAAAGACGGCTGACGCAACACGCGAACCCCACGCCAATTATTTAGCTTAGCTAATTGTTGTTTGCCGGAGCGCGACACGCTGCGATCTGCTTGAACCGGTTGAATGACGACAGTTTAAGGAGAGGTCGTTGAATATCGTCTCGATGAGACGAGGGATGAAGGTAATTGGGTCTGAGTATTCTTTGGATCAAAATTAATTTATTGGATTGATCATTTGTTTTCTATGTTTCTGCAATTAGGGTTTAAGATTTTTGTTTTCTTTTTAGGTTATATCTTGATCATGAAGCGACATGACTCGAGCTTTTTTAATTCAAAAACTATTTAATCTTTAATTGTGAAAATGATTCGACAAATTGATTGTATTTTGAATTGTTTTTGTAATAAGAATTTTGACCTTTCATGTGAAAAAATAGGATACATCTCTACGAATATATCAGGAAGCAAGAAAAGGGTGGAAGAAGCAATATCTAGAGAAACAATATTTGATAAATCGAGTTGGCTTTCCTTACAGATGCTGAAGTTGTTTGGAGTATACCGAATACATTATAGCACAAACGTTGATGATATTAATTTGCATACCTACGAACCGCGCAACAGTTAGAACATTAGTATTTCGATGTCTCACTTCCAGGGCAGCTTTTAATTAATTACCTATGGTAATTTTAATGATAATAATTTTGCGGATAAACTGAAAGTTTTTTGATATAAAAATCGAAGATCAATTTTGTGACAATTTTAATTCAACGAATAATAAAATTGTAAAAGTTATTATCGTTGAAAATTTATATTTTAAACGAAACTGAAAGAAGTGTTTGAAAGCAATAAACTACGAAGCAATGTAATGAATCGAATGAATTCACAGAATAAAAAAGTGACCATGAAAAGGGCGTAAAAATTGAACGCAGCCGATTGTTATTGCACTCTCGTCGCAATGCTATTTTTCGAGACTCTTCCTCTTCCACGTTATGGAGAGTCCTGATCAATGACGCGCCGTGGAATAGGTGTCGACGTTCATCGATACTTTCACGTTATCGAATATCGTCCCCGTCGCTCTTTGATCGATTTAATCGTTGTGTATGGAGCGCGACGTCGCCCCTGCATTTTGTTTGCAGCTCGAGCTAGTTTCGTACGATGAAACACGTAAATATTTAACTCGTCTCGACGAGAACGCTCGTGTATAATTTGTCTCTCTGCATAAATTGTATTCACCTACCGTACACTTTAAGGAATTGCAAATGTTATTTTTGAAAAAAAAAATTGGGAAATATCTAATCTTGTACGTGTTCAAAAAGATTAATGAAACTCTCACGTATAAATATTACTTTTATATTTGTTTTAACGAATGAGTTTAATTCAATCCAATAAAAATTTAGATGAGAAACTAGAAAAACTAGAAACAAAACATTAATTTGCACGTAAAGAACAGAAGAAGAACAAAAGAGAACAGAAGAGAACAGAATTGAAAGTCAAGCAAAGTTCGTGAGGCTCGATTCCGTGGCTGTGAACCCCGAGCCCCGGGGTCTACATACCTTTCGCCAAGGATTTCTCTTATTAAGAAGTCTTAAGACTCTTTTATTTTGATATATTCAGAAAAAAATTGAAGTTTTTATCGAAACTCTAATCGATCTACTATATTGCAAAAATTTTTAGATATAGTATCGATGATAATTCGATATATCTTGAACTTATTTTCTCAAAGAGAAAATATGACAACGTATTAATAATGTGTATTAATTATTATGATTCATTACGATATATCAACAAAATATTTCTGACTTTCTGTCTAATCTTTTCAGATATGTATCTATATCTGGATAATTCACTCGATGTGATCTCTATAAATTCACAACTCATAGTCTAATGATCTAACCAAGCGAGCAAATGAGAATGTACAATAGATTGGACAAACTCGATAATCATCCCGTTCAGACATCATAATCGCTAAAATTATACCGAGCACATAATTCTAAGGTAATTAGTCACTGGTCAAATGGTGCGTTTATTTAAATTACACACGGACTTGGTGTCAATCGGACGTGCAAACAGACGACCAAGCGACGAAAGCACGATGAATTAATTATGACGAGCGATCGAACTGCAACGAAGGTAAATATTCGCGTTGATGCTCCTTCCAAGATCGTTGCTCGATCACTGCCGATGAAATGGTATTTAGAACGAGGGAATTATCGTATTATATCGTGGCTGTAACTTCCGTTAGTGGCCTGTTTAATCCGATCAGGCGTCTGGTTGACGACCGTGATACTCGTGAAATCGGTGAAATGAATCATCGATAACGTGGAATTTATTCTGCGGAAATGTTTGAAAGATTTTCAGATTGATGATAGATCTTTTTTTTTAATATATATTTAGATATTATCGGATAATTTTATTAGTTTAATTAATATAAAATTAATACCACTGTATAGTAAATAGTAATTTTACTTATACCTCATAGATAGATTTTTATACAATGAGATTCATTACAAAATTGAACGATTTAACTTTTGTCGAGTTCATATATCGGAACGCGTTAGCGATTCTAAACTTTTGACAGTATATTGGCACTCAGATTTATCTTTCTATTGCATTTGGATTTATATGTCAGTATTTGATCGAGGACCTTTCCGTTTTATCGAACTATAATGATGCATTAGTGAAATTTTAGCATCGATAAATTCTCTCGACATAATCGTAATATTTGATAATAAGGTGAAGGAAATTTTTCAATCTACGATTCATTTAATCGTTTTATTCATCACGCAGCAGTGAAAGTGTTAATGCAAACTCGTTCAGCGATGAATTTTAACTTTACCACATTTAATACCTCGACTCTCAATGGTTGAATTCGTTTTCATTATGTAGTAAAAGGTTTCACAAATGAATCAAATTTCGCAAGACTTTGATATTGGATCCCAAGTGTCCAAACTTGGCCGGTATCGAATTTCAACGATTCATGCCAAATGAGAATTCATAATATTGACGCCTCGTAATAATTTTCACGATCAATTCTCACGAGAATTCGAATCCAATCGATTATCCAATCTCGCTAATTATACCATCAATTTCCTTTAAATATTATTTTATTAAACAACAAACTTTATAAAAAATATTTCCTCACTCGTTGCCAGAATAAAATCTGTAAAATTTTTCTCCTTCTCCATAAAAGGGAAAAGGAGAGAAAAAGAAAGAAAATCCATTCGAACAATTTTCCTCATTTCCATGAGAATCGAAACTCGATTAATCAAACAATTTGTTAGAAGATCTGTATATATCACCTACCAACCATAATAATATCATCAATTTAATATTCCAATTCAAATAATCCCTTTTTTTATATAAAGCACCACATTTATCCAAAGTAGTTCTTCGCTTCCAATTTTCCCTCGAATTTTTTTGCTAGAGCAAAACAAAATTCTCTTCTTCTCTATAAAAGGGAAAAAAAAGGAAAACAAAATTTCTTTTGGGAAAGAGATTCGAAATTCGTTTGAACGAATTCCACCCTTAAAAATTCAAGTAATTCCAGTCTGAAGGGGCAAAATAGCCTCGAAATCAGTCCGAACCGATACAGTTAAACTCGAACAATCCTCTTCCCCCTTAATGAAACTTTTATTTTTATTGTCCCGCCAGCCGTTGATATTCAAATTACTCTGCAGGCACTGCAGATCGAAGGCGACGTTGCCGGAAATGCATGCAAATAGCCGTGGAGGTGGAATAGGAGGAATAGTCGCGAGAACCAATTATTCCGGTCGTGTTAACGATCGAGTCGAGTATAACCGTGTACGAATGATTTAACGGGGACGATTATTAGCGCGGGGAGGCACTCGTTCGACCGGAAGGAGTTATTTGCGACGCGATAATGCGTCAACAATTGACGGATCGACACGCGTACGATGTCTATCGAGATGATTTGCGAAAGTGAGTTTCATCGGCCGGGTAATAAACCGGGTGATTAGTCGATCGAAAATTTATTGGAATTGTTTCGTTGATCGAACAATTTTTTTGTTAGATTGTAGCAAAGATTTGGAAAAATGGATTTTGATCTCGATTTTTTTTCTTATTTTCCTTGTAGAGAAATAATTTTCGTTTAGATTCGAGAATGAGTTGGGCGTGAGTTCAATTGTGAATAACGAATTTTGTGTAATTTATGAAACGCAACGTTGAACACGAAGTACATCGGCCATACGTGGTTCCGGTAATTGGTGATTTTAGAAAGTCAATTACGCGTTACAATTTACGCGATAATTAGTTAATTAAATCTTTTCTGTTTGGTAATTTGCTCGATGGAAAATTGGAAATTGGATAGGGAATGAATTTCGATTTGGATTTTGATTCTTTTGGAAATTCATCGATTGCCTCTTTCTGAAAATTGGTGTTCGAAATGAAAATTTGAATCTTAATTGTAAATTTGATGAGAATCTCTGCTTTATTGAACAAAAATAACGTTATTAAATTTTTCCTTTCTCATTTCAACCATTCGATCACCTCCCATCCTATACAATTTTTATATTACACATCCATTTCAAATCACAAATCACGAAGCCAATAACAAAACGGATCCGGATCTTAAATTCGCCCACCCAAAGATTCTCTTGTTCTTCAACAAGAGAAAGAAAAGAGAAAAGAAAGAAGAAGAAACACGTCGCCTGCTTCCGGCCAGAGGAGCGAGAAACGACTGTCGTCGTTCGATCGCGTCCCGTAAAAATGGCGGGCAGAGGAGAAAAAGGAAAAGGAAGTACATCCGTGTGCATTGTGCACGACCTCGTGTTGGATCGAAAACAAAAGTTTCCAGCCTACGTGTGCGATCCTCTGTTCCTCCGGCTCGCTCGAGGGAATAGCTTTCCGGTGAAGCGTCGAAGAGATTTCGAAATTGCACCGTGTGACTCTTCTCTTCTGCATCCTGCAACCCTTTCCACTCCCATCGCTCATCACTACACTCTACTTTTCCCGTTCTTCCGCTCTCTCTCTCTTTCCTCTCCTCTCCCCCTTCAATCTGTTTTCGAAGCGTTTTCGTTCTTAGACGAGTTTGGTTTTTTCGCGCCTCGATAGATGGCGGTTGAGAGGCAGATTTCGCGGGGAAACGATTCGATCTCGCGTGAAATCTTCGAGGTTAGATTCGAGGATAGTGAATGCTTTTGTAAATGGAGCGGAATTTAGGAATATCGTGAGGTTTATGGATCTTGTTTGGAGGATAAGTTCAATGAAACATTTAAACAGGTTGAATGAAATTTTATTCTCTATAAAGAAAAATTACGTGTTTCTTTTTGATTCTACAATTAGCACTATTTTTTCTCATTCGATTATTCAATTTAGAATGAAAAGAAAATGAGTAAATAGAATAAAATAAAACTTTCGACGTAAATTCGCGCGAGACACGTGAATTTTTCAAAGATACGTGGTATAAATCTGCCAAAATGTCGCATGAAGAGCGATTTTTCTTCTTCTCGTCTCTATTTTTTGTCCCCTCTCCTCTTTTCCTTTCTTTTTTTTTCTCTCTCTCTCGAAACGCAAGAACAGGGTACAAAAGCGGAAGTGGGAGAAGTGTCGGTTCGTGAATTACGAGAGCCGATATCTCGGGATCCGGACGAAATATTCAAGTTTCGCTCGAAATCCTGGAGGAAATCGGCCACACACTGGAGAACGATCGAAAGTAGTTTAGGGATGGAAATGGGAATTTTTTCCCTTTTCCTCTGTCTTTTTTTTTTAGTGAAAAAAAATAATCACGAAGTTCGCGAAACAAACCATGAATAGAAGTATAGCAATGAACGCGGAGAGGTATTTTGAAAATATGTTTCCCGTTTACCAACTCACAAATAATTTATAATCCCGAGAATGTTGGAATAAATATAAAAATTATTTATTATTCGTGGAATATATACCTCGAATATCATGGTTGAAAAAATAATTGAATAGAATTTTTTTAATTATTTGAACAAGAATATTGTTACACGATTGTTTAATGGGAATTTACATTATGTAGAAGTTGAAAAATTGCATTATCATTTAAATTTGACTCTCTGAAATCAAAAATTTCTCTTTCTCTTTCTGCACGAATTACACATATATTAATTCGTTTTTCTTTTTTTAAACACAGAGTTTACGTTTTAAAAATATGTAAAATATGTTTAAAATCGGAGTAACTGAGCGTATGGAGAAAATTCAAGGCTCGTTTAATCGAGATTCTAAAGTGAAGTTATCCATAGGAATATTTTATCAAGCATGAGATCAGGATTATTAATTCGAGCAACAGGTAATAGAATTTACGAGAAATTTCGTTCTCGGTAAATTAAGTCCCTTTATAACAGCGAGCTTAATATTGTTTTTCCTCCAGAATTGCTCCATGGAAACATCTCCAAGATACGTCAGATATCTGCGAAACAATTGTAAAAATAAGAGAAAAAAAATTCAAATATCGCAACATTTAAGTAAAAAGAAAAATGGAAAAAAAGAAGGAAAAGAAGAAACTAATATTGAATCTGCAGAAACGTCAAAGGAAAATTTGGCGAATATATTTCAGAATTTCCCCAAATCATTCTAAAAGAATTCGAGCCACCACATATAAACCTTTTCGATATTCTTTCAAAATAAAATTTCTTAATAAAATTACAATCTAAAACAGCAACGAATTAATAATAAATCATCATATTCACGCGTGGCTTAACAGAAACAAAATATTCAACAATCTCTCCTTCTCTTCCAGAGAAGTTCTCTCTCTCTCTTCAACCCTTCAAACACCATCCGCGAGAAAACAGAGACAGACAGGAAATGTATCCAAAAAAGGGGTAACATTGTAAATCCGACAGAGTTGGAAGAACTCTCTCTCTCTCTCTCTCTGGCCGAAACCAAAAGAATCCAGATGATATTTCCGAAGGTTGGCAGCCCTTAACGCGTTGTTACAACACAAGAACCGTCCTTTCCGGATCCATCCCCTTGAAACTCGGTAATTAATCTCCGGGCGGCAACTCAGTTTCCGTTTCGTGCATCGCGCCAAGGCCCTTGATGCCTTTGAATAGATGCTGCACACGCCGTGTGTGTATGTGTGTGTGTATGTGTGTGCGTGTGTGTGCTCTCTGTTTTCTCTCTCCCCCCTCTCCCTTTGGTGTTGAGGGGTGAGAAAAGGGTTGGAGGCTGTGGTAGAGTGGCTGCCAGGCATTTTCCAGTCCCCCAACCTCCCTCCATCCCCCGCCTTCTTTTCCTCTTTATACCCGCGAGGGGTTAGAACGAGCGCAAAAAAAAAAAAAGAAAGAAAGAAAGAAACGACGACAGGACTCCTCGCGCACGTGATACAATGCCACGTCCTGCGCGATATCAACCCTTTCTCGATGCCTCGTGTGTTTGTGGATTCAAACGTCAGCAAAGGGATTTGAACGAGTTCAGCGAGGGATTGAAGTTTCTTTGTCGAGGGTGATCTCGGCAATTGGTGGTCGATTTTTGCGACTTTTCGTCAACATTTTTTTTTTTTGGATTCTTATCCTTGAGAAGAATTCAAGGGTGAATGTAAAAGATTCTCAAGATTTGCGATCGATGATCTCGAATAATAATTTCTACTCGGAGAAAATAATTTTAAGAGCGATTTTTACTCGCGAAAAATGATATCGTGAAAGTTTCTCAAGAAGAAAGAATCTCGAGGATATTTAATTATTCTCAGACAATGATTCTCAACTGGTTTGAGTCTAGTTTCTAAAAAAAGAAAAAAAAAGTAATCCGAAGAACAATTGTCAAAGTTTTACACTGAGATATATTACACCTTCAAATATACCATCTTCATAACCGTTCGAAAATTATATCCCAGAAAAATTTCTTCATTTAAACCAAAGTTTCAGTCGCGTTCGTGTTCCATACACGAAACTTGCTTGTACGTTAATCGCTTTAAGACTAGAACCTTCGTTCGAACTCGCATCTCACGAATTTATTATATTTTTCCGTGTTTCATTGAGATTTTTAATTGTTTGGTACTCGAAAGGAATTATGTCCTGTACGTACTTCTATTGTTCCTGTATCTCTAAAACTTTTGTTTTTAACTGATTGATACACGTATATAGCTAGAGATATATTTCCAGGAAATTCTGAGAATTGTGAATAATGCAAACACGTATACAAATACGTGAGATCCTAGAATCGACTGTTGAAACAAACTTACCGAACTTATTGATATATAGTTTCTGAGCACTATGGATAACGCAATCCAATTATTCCAGCACAATTACTATTACGAAAGTTATTTCACCGTGTACAACATCGTAGTAAAATAATACGTCAATGATTAATCAACTCCCCATTACTTCCAAAATTCGCACAGAAAATAAATAAATATTTTACCCTTATCTTCCGCTTCCAGAAAACGCTGAAAAAAAAAAAGAATTCTCATTCCCGATCGTTGGAGAAAAATTAGAAAACACAATCTAAACAGAAAGCTCGCTTAAACGCAAACAACACCCGGATGGATCCATCTGAATCCATTTTACCCGACCATCGTTCCATCAACCTAACACGGATCAAGTCTTAACGTATCGGGCTGGCGATCTCGGGATCTCGCTCTCCAGCGAAAAACTGTTTAAATCTGGCCGCCGAGGGAGAGTCAGGTGCAATTAATCAGCCGATGTGGATGACGGATTGCGCGATGTCATGGACGTCGGCCTGTTTAAGCTGGCGAGCATCCGGACACGCGAGCCTCGTTTCACGTCCGAGCCACACTCGATAAACGAGAATTGCGTTGGAACTGGTGCGGGCCATGAATCGAGCACGAAATTTCGTTTTCAAGAGGGGGAAAAAAAAAAAAAAAGAAAGAAAAAAAGGAGAAGCGTAAAAGGAATGAAGAAAGGAGAGAAGGGAGAATGGAGGGTAGTTGGAGGGGGTAGGAACAGAAGGGGTGGATGCAGGGGTGCGATGGGCTCGCTGTTTCGACCGCGAGTGTTCGCGCGTGCAAATAAAACACGTTCTGATGGATCGTGTTCGGTCAAGTTAATTCTTTTCCTCTCTTTTTTTTCTTTTTTTTTTTTTTTTGGTTTTTCGGTTTTTTGGTTTTTTGGTTTTTCATCGTCGGTTGTATCTCTTGGAAAAATTTCTACGATTGGATTTGGTTCCATTTAAACTCGACGATTTTTCTATTCCTGTTCAGAAATCGTATCGGAAGATGATTGAGTAATTCGTTTTTTTTTTTTTTTTTTTTTTGATGAGAATTTTTGTGTTTTAAAACATTGTCGATGTTATTTTAAGATTCATCGCGAAAGATAACGATGAATTTCTTTCCTTGAATGGACGAAAGATGAATTGAATACGAGGTAAATATCATTTACGATATCTTTCTCGAAATAGAAAAAATTGTAAAAATAGGAGGACGAAGCGGAGTATCGCGAGGCAGAGGTGATTGAAAGAGGTGGTACATGGTTTTCTTTCAAAAAAGTTTCAGAGGGCCTCTCCGAGCATGTTGTTTTGTAACTTTTTGATTTTAATTGAATAAACCGTGAACGCAAATAGGGACGAAGTTCGTCGACCGTTTCCCAAACTTTGTCCAAACGACGACGAAACTGTAACAAGCAAATATACGACACGTCGGTGTCTAGCGTTGGAACAAACAACTTTCCACGTTGAATATTCCTTAACTTCAAACCACAAATTTTTCATCCGCCAGTTTTATTTCCGCTTTGTTCAAACGTTTCATTTTTCTTCTCCCTTTTTTTTTTCTCCACTTTTACGCATATTTTCAGTTTCCAAGAAACTTAATTTAACAAGAATATTCTACATACTCGTATATTTTATAAATATATTGATAATGTAAAAGAAACGTTGCAATAAATCTATAAACAATAAAAACATAACAATCATTAATATCGATAATCAAGTAGTATGGATCAATAATAATTATCAAATTACTTTAATATCACATCCAAATTCAATTATTTTACCTTACTTAATATCTTCTATCTTAAATCGCAATCTCATTCACAATCAAAGAATTTCCATAATTTGTTCTATTCTTCGTTTCTTCAAATCTGTCCCTAATTCAGACCATTGATCTCGGTGCGATTACGCGATACAAGTGAGAACCGCGTATCTAGAATCGATGGAAAAGGAGAGAGTCAAACGCGGGTTCTTTCAAAGGCAGGATGCAGTTGGTGGGGGACGAGGACACGGGGGCAAACTCGTGGTGCATTAGCTCGTTCCGACAGATAGAAATCTCGTTTCGAAGTGGTAGTCGATGCCCTGCCTCCGAATTGCTACTCCACCGTCGAGGATTGCCTTCAAATTGAAGCGTCAGATGGCAGGAAGAGGGATGGCGGTCACGTATATCCATCTCCCTCTTCGATTCTCGAACTTCGATTCGTTTCGTTCCGCTTCCAATCTCCAATGTCTCGCGGCCTCCGCGATTTTCGTCTCGAAACGCTCCCTTTTAGAGGGACGAGGACGAGGAAGAAGAAGAAGAAGAAGGTTTTCCCTCGGCATCTGTACTTTGTATTCCTCCTCTTCCTCTTCCGTTTTCCGTTTCGTTTTATCTTTTATTCAAGAGACGGATGGAGGCCGGAGTAAAATGCGTTTGAATTAATTTTGAAATTCTCTTTGCGGGATTACGCCTGTTTTCCCCTGTATGGAAATTTTTCCGCAAGGATAACGTATATAAAGTCGAGATTTTTCGCTTCGTAATCCTTCTTGGAAGATCTCCTGAAAGAGACATTCCAAGTAAAGAAAAAAAAAATTGCTATAATAAATAATTGAACCGATAGTTAATTGAATTTCGACAATCATTCTTAAATTACACATTCACTCATTGATTCTACTTTTCTTCAAATATTAATTGTGAATGTAAATCTTCAAGTACCAGATCCACTAAACTACCCTTCCTTGAAACAACGAACACGCCTCTGCTAAAAGTTGTCTCCTAAAGTAGACAACCATCTTCGACGTTTTTTTCCACGCGTGGTATTATATCGCGTGACAACGTCATATACATTCGAGAAAAACGGAGCCACGCTTCCTCGACATTGGCCAAGAGCCAAAGAGTCTCGGAGAGGCGCGAAGGCGTCACTCTCTTCCGCGCCCCTTAAATCAAAATCTCCATAAAACGAGAGGAGGGCGATTTCGACGATCGATCCTCTCTCTCTCTCTCTCTCTCCCCGGTTTTATGTGGCCGAAAATTTACGTTTACGGAACCAATGTAATCGGGGACGAACGCCGCCGTTTCGACATTTAATTAACGCGAGCTTGGAAACGCCCCTCGAAATTCACACGAGGGCAACACGAAGGCGCCAAAAGTTATTGCGACCACATTCGTTTTTGATTACACGAAACTGGTTCCCCTTTTCTGGGTGACGAACTACGAATTCGGGAATTATTGCGATAAAGTTGGGTGAAGTGAATCGTTGCAAAGTGGCGAGAGGAAAGGCATTACTTGCGGCGATAATGAGAAATTGTTCTTCAATTCGTTAAATTAAAATATATATTATATATATATTCGAAACACGAATGACTTGCGTTTCGATTAATTCATTCTGCTTCGTCTGACGACGACTGTCTTGTTCCGTTTATGTTTCGATTATAATCGGTCTGTTTTACTTGTCTGACAATTGTTAGCCCCTGTACTACTACTTGTCTAACTTGGACAACTTTATATATCTAAACTACTTGTCTTGCTAAGAATAATTATACCGTTAACCTGTCTGTAATATAACGTAGTTATACTACTCGCAATTAGAGATAAATATACTTCTTTATAATATTAATAAATATTTTACACTTCGAAAAAGACAATATTTAATATTATACATCGGAAAAATATTTAAGAGGGGTGAATTTTAAATTTATTTTTGAGAATTGATCAAAAATTAAATTTAAACAGTTTATAAATAAAAATACTTCGTTAATTAAAAAATTTTTTTTAATAAAAACCATTGGACGAAGTATTCGCACAAATTCAAATAAGCAGGGATGGTTCGGTAAATACGAAAGTTTGTAGAGGTTCGTTTTTATGCGTTATCCACTCAAAAAAGAAAAAAAAAAAAAAAAGAAAGAAAGAAAAGAAAAGATAATGATGATAACTATGTCGTGGCAGTACGGATCACTCGAGTTTTTGCTCCGTTTTGCGGCGGAATATCTCACGGTTGTACCACTTCTTGAATGCCGGATTTATTACGTCAGCCAGCCGTTGATGAGCTTTCCATGTTCATTCCGACATTACATTTTAAAAATTCCAATACAATTTTACGACCGATTCGACTCGTGCTCCAGCTAAAAATTGCTGACTAACAGCGCGATCTCCAACTGTGTTTCGAGATTTTCAAAGATTCCGATTGAATTCAATATCTCGTTATAGGGAAAAAATAATTTTTTCATTTTCTTCTTTTTTTTTTTCTTTTTTCGAGGGAGAAAATACCGCGAATTTTTCCTCGAATTGATTTGAGTTTCGAATTCCTTCTCGTTTATTTCAGAATTCCACATCTTGTTAAAGGATATAGAGAGAAAAAAATTTTTCTTTTCGTAATACATAGAAAATAGCGGGAATTTTTTCTTTCTCTCTTCCTTTCTCTTTTTCTCTTCTTGCTGCTACTTTGATTTGCGTTTCGAATTTTTCCTACCAGTATTCCACATTTTACATCGTTACAAGAATATGAGGCAACGATGTTTTTCCATTTTCTATTAACCAAGAAACTATCGTAAATTTTTTCCATCCATTAAATTACATCTTTTTCCGTGCATTCTTTTTTTTTTTTCTTTTAAATTCCATATCTCATTAAAATACGCTCATAAAGGTAATTTAAAACGTTTCGAAATTTTTTTACTCTTCTCTTCGTTAATATTAATTATCAACATAATTCAACGCGATGTATAAACGCGACACAAATAAAACTCGTTCAGCTGCGAGAAATACAGGAATCATATCCAGCCAATCGAAATAAAAGAAACCATACGTGACGTGTACGAATTCCACCGAATCGAGTTGAGCGCTCGAGGGGGGGGTGGAGGGGGTATTCGGGAGGGAAACCGTCGACAAAGAAGGAAACCAGCGTATCGGCGGAAAAATAAGGAAACAAAGGATTCCTATAATCAATCGTAGTCCCGTGGAAAAATGGATGGAAAGTAAAACGGGAAGAAAAGGGGGGCGAAAAAGAGAGGCGAAAGAAAAAGAGGGGAAACGGAAACACGGTTCCTCTATTTCAACGTCTTGGAAGTTGAGGTAAAAAGTGACGTTCGGATGCGTAGCCACTTTGTATGCAAACAAAAGGCCAAGGGAAATGGAATCGGTGGTGGATGCAAGGGTTAAGGAAGATGGATACCTTTGATGGGACGTTGCCACGGGGAGGAATCTTGTATCATCGTGGAGGGAGGAAAATAATGGAATGTTCTCGTCGAAAAAAATGTACCACGCGTAATCGAAATGAATGGAAAAACATGACACGATAATGGAACCGCGCCTATCTCTTGTCTCCCTCCTTCCCTCTCTCGTAGGTTGTTTTATTCGTGCTTCGAGAAATTCGTGTTCTCGATTTTCGTGTCGGTTTCTTTTATAAAATGTCGCTTTCCAATCTCGGCTATTCGTCTTTCAGATCATGTCGTTTGTTAGATGTTTAAATTCCACGGTTACGTCGAGTCGAAATATTATTTCCATATATTTCTATATGCTCGGTTACATTGGCACGACTATTTTTATTAGTTCGATCGGCGTCGAATATTTATAGCCACGCGGTTACACCGCGTTTATTCATATTCATATCGATGCTAGAAATATTTATATTTTCGATTTATACGTCGTTTAATATTTTCTTAGTTGAATAGATTTGAAAATTTCGTATTCTCGATCGTATAGAAATAAAATTAACTCATGATTGTCACGATGTACGTTTGAGCAAAATTTATTATTGGTTTTAATTATCATTGCATGAAGATTTTCTTGACTGATTGATGAAAGATTGAAAGATTGAAAAATCAAAGATTGACGTGAATCTCAAATACCAGATGCAAATGGTCAATGAATTTCCTTTCTCTTTGAATCGTCTTCTCATCAAGGACTCAATTCATCTTCGTATCCCTATCGTAATCTACGGTGAAGTGATTCCTTCCATCGTGGTGAGGATTGCTGAATTCAAAGAAGCTCCAAGTGTGCATGTGATTAATCGTAAAATTAATTGGAAATTCGCATAATTATAACGGATACCATAATTACAAAAATATAATGCGAATGTTTCATAAAAATTACAAATTTTCTTTCCATGCTACAAACTTGAATTCCTGCAACGAAGTATAATAAATTAATGAGATATAAAAAATAATATAACAAAATAAAAATAGAAAAAATGATTAGGAATATTATTCAGGGATAAAGGATAATTTTAAAAGTTTCTTTTAAAGAGAACCGAGTATTAGCGTCGAAAATTCGAATAAATTCGGATTCGATGTTTCATGGATTGATCAGATTCAGATGGATTTTTTCGTAGCAGAATTTTCATGAATTTTACCAGATTCTCGGTTTTTCTGAAACCAACAAAGAAAGGGCCAGCTGTTTATCGTGTTCCTCGTAATTTTATTTCAATGAAAAAATTGGAACACGTTTTACGCTGTGACTCCTGGCACACTTTAAAGCATCCCACCTTTTTTTTCCACTCCGGATGTTAAATTTTTTTATTGCTTCTGAGATAATATTTGCTTTTTACGATCGTGTATCCTATTAAAATACGAAAAATTAGATAGTGGAATTGTATGGGAACGATGGTAATGATATAACAAGGTTGTAAAATTTGTCTGATTTTCGAAAAACGAAACAACAGTCTTGTGATACACGTTGAAAATAAAAATACAAAGTTTATTATATTTTTTTTTATACAATGATACATAAATTATACGTACGAAATTTTTAATTATCGAATCAGAAGCTTTTGTAATTTGAGTTATTACTTCAGATTTTTATTCTTTTTTACTTTTTAATTATTAATGATATTCAAATGCGTCTGCCAAAATTAACGTTGACTTTTATTGAGATAAATACATTTTTATCGCAATTTACATGTTACATATTACCGGTCGTTTTAACGTTAACCCCCCCGCAAGAAGCGTACAGCAATGGGTGCTTTAATTTAATGTTTTAATTTAATGTCTTTATTTATGACTGCATTATATCATCACCGCCAACTGTTCTTCCCCTTAATCATGAAAAATAAAATTTCACGTGTCTTTACAATCGGACACCTGGCTTTAAAAATACCAAAAAAATTAAAACCTTCGTGTAATAATAATATTATTTAAAATTAAAATTATTCCCTGAATTATCGAAAAAAAAAATCCTTATTTATCGTTTAATAAAATTCTATCTATAATCGATAAAAATTTTTCGAAAAATAAATCAGAAGAGAAGAAGAGCCTCCATCCCTTATGTGATATCTCGCATAATTTCGAACAGATTTCCATCCCCCCAACATAATGAAATTTTAATTTATAGCTCTTATAGAAATCCTCTTCGTTCGATCGTGGATCAAAATCGTGGCAGGACTTTCAAATTCCATTGAGAGAACGAAGGAAAAGAAGGGTTTCGAGGGGACCTTCCGATAACCAAAAAAATCTCCATGATTTATCACCATCTCTTCGATATACCTGTCGAAGATATTTCACATTATAATGTTCCACTCGTATGGACGATGAGATATCTCGTAGATCATGCACCCTCGTATCATGACCGACCACCAACGCGGTTTTTTTTTAATTTGAATTTTCGAAAAAAAGATCGTCGAACGAAAAACTTGCCGTTTTATCTGGGTCGAGAACGATTGTCAGTAGGAAATAAAGAAGAAAATAAAGAAAGAGAGGGAGGAAGAAATTTTGGAAGCGGAATTACAGTTGAAAAATTGTGGTAATTAGGGGTGGCGTGTGCGTTATTCTTGAAACATCCTCGTCGTTTTGTTTCCGAAGGGAGGATTTAAACAATGAGCAACGCGGCGATATTTTCAGGGACCGAATAACATTTCTCGGTGCGCTTTAACGTTGCCACGAAGTATCTCTTCAAAGTTCAAACGCTTTACCTTGAAATATATATATCCGACAATGTGTGTATATGTGTATGTGTGTGTAGTGGCACTCGAAAGTATCCAGACAGCTTTTTTTTTATTTCTACTCGGATTTTAATTTTACTTCTTAGTTATTTATGAAATTAAATATAGCATAATAGAAAATGTGTAAAATATGATACGCGTGGAAACTGGAAATATGGTGGAAATCATTATCAATTTGAAATATCGATAATTTTAATAACAAATACGTGGAACTTGAATTTGTTAAAAAAATATGTTCGTAAAAGTATAGAATTGAATTTTTCATCATAAATAAAATTTTGAAGTTGGAATTTCATAATTTTGAAAATGAAAGCATTTTAAACCTGCAATTCGAAACATTTTGTTAATGCAGGAAAAATATAGGAAATATGAATATTCAAGAACATGATGTAATTAATTACGAAGTAACACATGTATAAATGAAAATAAAAATAATTTTATGTTATATGTAAATGTACGCGTGTATTTTTAGCAAATTGATCGATATTTAATTCACGCCAATTTATTTTATGCTGCCATTCGTATTGAAAACGAGTCGAAAAACAAACGTGCAATCGCTAATTGGCATTCTTAATTCTCAATCACGGTTCTTACGGAATCGTATTTTTATTCGAGAAGCTATTCTACCGATTATTCGAAATCATATAAATATTTACATCGATAATTAAATCAGAAATATTAAAATTTTGAAATATTTAAAATCGAAAATTTGTATTATATTTTCCTATTTTTTGCGCGCTTTAAGAGACAGACAGGAAATGTATCCAAAAAAGGGTAACATTGTAAATCCGACAGAGTTGGAAGAACTCTCTCTCTCTCTCTCTCTGGCCGAAACCAAAAGAATCCAGATGATATTCCGAAGGTTGGCAGCCCTTAACGCGTTG